>NC_089227.1:13418425-14072925 GCF_963924675.1 Phocoena phocoena
TCCCAAAGAAATAAATATGGAAGCATTAGATTAATATAATAATGGAATTTTAAAGTTGTAGGAGACTTTGGAAGTAGTCTAGACCAGAGAATTTCTCAAAAATTCTTTTACTATGATCCCTGAAGAAAGGGCAAAAGATCCTGAAGCCCACCTATTTCCATTTTCTAATGAAAACAGATAGTGATGGTGAATGGATCCATAGAAGTTGAAGTAGAATGAGAATTCTAGTCGTCCTCAAACCAGCAATATGTAAAAAGGATAATCTACAGAACATGAATCACCCACCTGTAAGAACTGAAGAAAGGACTTGCTTCTGGGGACCCACAGGAGCTAATGGTGTAGTCCAAAGGCCTGAGTACCAGCAGAGCTAATGATGCAAGTTCAGTCTGAAAGCCCGCAGAGTAAATACTCAAGAAGAGCCAACCTACCAGTTTGACTCTGAAGGCAGGAAAAAAGCTGATGTCCCAGTTCAAAGGCAGTCAGGCAGGAGGAGTTCCCTCTTACTCGCAGGAGGGTCAGCCTTTTTATTCTATTCAGGTCTTCATCTGATTGGATGAGGGCCGCCCACATTAGGGAGGGCAATCTGCTTTACTCAGTCTATTGATTGAAAGGTTAATCTCATTCAAAAACACTCTCACAGACACACTCAGAATACTGTTTGACCAAGTATCTGGGGACCTTGTGGTCCAGTCAAGGTGACACATAAAATTAACGATCACAGCCCATAAGGTAGGGTGACATCTCACAATAGGTTGCAGACTATGCCTATAGAGTTACTTTCACCTGGTCTGATTTCCCACCAAAGCAATCTCTCAACAAAATTGCTGCTGCAGGGCCATGTTACATTGACCTGAAGAGGTCTCACTGTAAGTTTCAATTTGTCCTACTTCTAACCTGTGGAACTACTCAGAATAAATCTATACTTTATTCCACATACTAGCCTTTCAAATAAATTAAGACCCCTGTTATATTCTCCCTAGTGTTTTTTTCCCAAGTTAAATATTCCCAGTCTATTCCTCTAATCCTCACAGAATATGATTTCTTTGATGCACTGCAGTTTTGTCAGTTTTCATAAAATATGATGCCTTAAACTGAACACATTCTAAATGCGTTCTAACTCCTTTATACTGAAAAATAACAACTTTCAGTCTCCATTTATGTTCTTCCCATAAAACAAAAGGAACTTTTGTTGAGAGAACTGCTGAAACCATTATTTGTGACTATAATACCAATAATGAAACTAGCCTTAATATAAGTTGTCCAAGTACATTACATAAATGATCCTCATATATATATATATATGACTCTATCAATTGAAATATATATAATCTCACATTTCCTGCAATGTATCATTTTCCTTGAGACTCGAAGTAGGTGGAGGTCACACTGAATACCTAACCACCCTGATTTTCTTAGGTATCTACCCATCCCTCTTGTGACTCAGGTGAATGTGGCTCATCCCCAGCCCAGGAGTAAATCCTGATTGCTCTAAGCCAATTAGAGTGTTTCCAAATGGGAGCAATCCCCCTTTCAATATTGGTTTAATGGCAGGCATGTGATACATTTCTGGCCAATTAGACATGTAGAAAAGTCTGCTGGAGTTGCTTCTTAGAAAGATTTCCTCATTCATAAACAGGAGATCCCAAGAAATGGCCTCTTTCCTGCCTCTGGATGTTATAACTGGATGTATTGCCTGGAACTGCTATAGCCATTTTGCTATCAGCTGAAAATGTCAGAGTGAAGACATCGAAAGAACCTGAGACCTTGATACTACCCAACCCCTTCTCCAAGTTTTCTGCCCTTCCTCTGTAACTTCCTATTATACAAGATAATGAAGTCCCTTACTGTTTAAGTCAAACTGAACCAGGGTTTTCTGGTACTTGCAGCCAAAGTCATCTTAGTTGACAAATTCTGCCCCTGAACATTTCAAAGACTGAGTTAACCTTCAACTCACAATTGGTGGGAAATCCAATATCCTCCCAATATTTCTTTGAATTTCCTTGGGTTGACATTCTCCAAATCCAACTTCTTGATTCTACTGAACTCTTGCTCTCCCATCGCATACCCTTTGGCGAAGTGTTTCCTTACGCAGCCATGGAGCATGACTTCTTTTCCTCAATATAAAAAAAATCCACTCGCATAAAACACACAGAGTTGTGTGTATGTGTGTGTGTGTGTGTGTGCACACGTGTCAGACTTTATTGAAGGCTTAGGGTAAGGGAATAGAGTTTACATCACTCCAGTAAAACATCTTAAAGTGGATTATTAGACATTCTTGTTTTTAAACATCCTCAGCAATTCTATCTATTGGAATTTTTCACTGGTCGCCTTCCATAGTCACTAGTCTCTGGTTTCATTCTTCAGGCTAATCCCTTCAGGAAGAAGCACTTCATCACAATCCTCAGACCTTGTTTTCAAATCAGTTTAGTTTTCCACCTACTTAGGGGCTCCAGTTTACTTTTGCATATCAAAACTCAGTACATGCACTGCCAAGTTAAGAGCCATCTATCTACTCTGGGTCTTACTTTTGAGGCGCATGGAAAAATTGGCAGATACTTAAAAATTTCAGTCTCTCCGTTCTTCTTCTCCTACCAGACTTTGCAAAAGGAAGGAAACAACATAGTGAGTAATTTCCCCACTGATACGGATTCTGCCACCCCACCTTAGACGAAAGAAGCAGCTATAGTCACTCTGAGTTTTAAATAACATTTTCTTTCCTGCGATACACAAGAATGCTCATATAAGAGTAATTGTGCTAGAATATTTGCAAAGTGAACCCCCTTAGAAACTTTGGATTTTTTGTGTGTTGCCAAAGAGCTCTGCAACTTGGAAATTCCTCATTTCACTGGTTTTTACTTGTGGTAAAACTTTGAATAAAATCAAATTCTACTTTTAAAACATCTCAGAAATTTATTGTCTAATGAGCTATGGCAAGTCTCTTAGGTATCAAAGAAGCCAGACTGTGTCACTGTTTTTGCTTCAGTGGTCCATTGGCTGTATTGGGCTGGAGGGTGATGTCTTTCTGCCACCAGCAGACTGATGAATTTTCAGGGAGAGACTATAAAGGCTTAGTCACTGCTAAATTTAATTTTGCATCTTTAACCAGATATTCTTTTAGTTTTCTTATGTCTTTTCTGACTGGCTCTCTCTTTGAGTCCCTCTAGTCTGCTCCCCAAAAGGATGGAGGTGGCAAACATGATCCCAGGATAATTACTGCTCCATAAAAATTCCTGTTAATTACTCCTCCGTGGTTCAGTTTTCAAAGGAAATCTGTTCTCTTCATCCATTCATTTTTTCCTTCATTCCTTCATTTAATATCTATTGAGTGTCTTCTATGTGTAGCTAGTTACTGGGTACTCTTCATCATTACTCTCCTTGAAGCTAGAATATTCATGAAAATACTTCAACTCTTCTCATTTCATATCAATGTCAAATATAATGCTCCACCTAAGTGCCTGCTTAATTTAAATGAGATTCAGTGCCACAAAGACCAGCTAAGTCAAGGAGTTGGACTGTTGTTTATAGTTTATTATTACACTTATTGTCAGTGATCCTTGAGAATTCAAAAGAAATACTACTATAAGCAGAAGATTTGTTTACCAGTGTTCTTGGCCCTATAGTGTTTTTGTAAAAACGTTAAAGGTGATTTCAGAACTCCAGCCTAAGTAATATTAGACAATGGGAATTATTCTATTGCTGATCTCAGCCTGCTTACTGCACTACCAACTTAGTCAGCTGTGATGTCAGAAGTTAAACATCCTCCTGGCTTAGAAGCTAGTAATATGACGCTGTTTCCAAAAAACTGACTTAGATAACTTTTCAGAACTATGCCTACCCAAAAAGCTATTTCATTTTGCCCTTGATTATGTTTGGTTTGAATAGTGTTTGCTTATACAAAATAATACTAACTAAAGTCTCTCGTTCAGGATGGATTCAAACCATGAAAAACTCTACTTATAATATTAGTATAGACGGTTATTTTCAAGATGATTATGCAACTAACTTATTGAATTGGTTTCCTGAGGCTACTGTAACAAAATACCATAAACTGAGTGGCTTAAACAATGTAAATTTGTTGTCTCATACTTCTGGAGGCTACAAGTCCAAGTTCAAGGTGCTGGCAGGGTTGGTTTATCTGAGGGTCTGTGAGAAAGAATCTGTTCTAGGTCTCTCCCCTAGCTTCTGGTGGTTTGCTGGCAATCTCTGGTCTTCTTTGGCTTATAGATATATCACTCCAATACCTGCCTTCATCTTCACATGGTGTTCTCCCTGGTGTATGTCTGTCCCCACATTTCCCTTTTTAATGAGGACACCAGTAATACTGGATTAGGGTCCTACCCTTCTCTGGTGTGACCTCATCTTTAAACAATTTATTTTTAACTTTTTATTGAGGTATAGTTGATTTACAATGTTATGTTAGTTTCTGGTGTACAGCAAAATGATTTAGTTATCAATCTATCTATCTATCGGTTATCTATCTATCTATCTATAGAGATAGATATAGTTAGATATTCTTTTTCAAATTCTTTTCCATTATGGCTTATTACAGGACACTGAATATTGTTTCCTGTGCTATACAGTAGGACCTTGTTGTTTATTTTATATATAGTAGTTTGTATCTGTTAATCCCAAACTCCTAATTTATTCCTCCCCCCTTTCCCCTTTGGTAACCATGAGTCTGTTTTCTATGTCTGTGAGTCTGTTTCTGTTTTGTGAATAAGTTCATTTTGGTCGTATTTTAGATTCCACAAATAAGTGACATCATATGGTATTTGTCTTTCTCTTTCTGACTTACTTCACTTAGCATGATATTCTCTGGGTCCATCCACGTTGCTTCAAATGCATTATTTCATCCTTTTTTATGGCTGAGTAGTATTCCATTGTATATATGTACTACATCTTCTTTATCCATTCATCTGTTGATGGACATTTAAGTTGTTTCCATGTGGTATGACCTCATCTTAACTACATCTGCACCAATCTTATTTCCAAACAATGTCACATTCTGAAGTACAGGGGGTTAGGACTTCAACACATGCACCTGGGATGTACACAATTCAACTTGTAACACTTGTAATTAAAATTATGTTTTGTAATAAATATTCTTCCATTCCTTCAACAAATGTTTATAGTCTATGTGCCAAACACTATGCTAGGTACTGTGAATATGATAATAATTAAAACACAGTTGTTATCCTCAAGAAAGTTCAGTTCATGGATTCATGCCTCTTCATCTATAGCTTTTTCACTTTCAAGGAAATGAAATAAAAGGTACTATAAATAATTAAACACCATACGGCAGATAGTTAAAAACAATAATAATGACCAATATTTATTAAACTCTACAAAACATCATCATGCAAATTATCTCATTTAATCCTTAAAACAACACTACAAGGTAGGAACTGTTATTATCACTTCTATTTACCGATGAGGAAACTCAAGCTCTGAGAAGCCTATCAAATGGCAGAGTGAGGATTTAAACCTAAATGGTCTGGCATCTGAGCTGGATTCCTCATCTATATAATTTTTACATTATACATCTTTTTTCTTTTTTTTTTTTTTAATTGTTGACCATGCCACGGGGCATGTGGGATCTTAGCTCCCCCAACAGGGATTGAACCTGTGCCCCCTGCAGTGGAAGCCTGCAGTCTTAACCATTGGACCACCAGGGAAGTCCCTATACATCTTCTAATGGTGGGAAGAATTGAAAGAATGTCCTTCCTTTGTTTTTGAACAGTGACGTAAAGTAATACCTGTGGTCAATCCAGGGTAGAGTTATAATTCCTTTCTCTTTGCTGCTTTCTTTTTTACTGGCCAACATTCACAAGCCCACTTGTTTCTTCTGGCAGCATTTCTTCCTCTGTATCTCACATCTCCTTTCCTTTTCCTTTCCTTAGAGGGCTTTCCCTTCTATCCAGAAACTGAATTTCCGCCAGAGAATATGCTAATTCCAGGTTCTTTACTGGGAAATTGAGTGGAAAGGGAGTTGGTCTACTATTCTAGGACAAAGAACAGAAAATATTTCACCTTTTAGAGATTAACCTTTTGGAAAGTGGAGGGGTGGGGTTAAGTTTTTTCCAGAAGAGAAAACAATCCTATTTTCCAACCATATCTATTAACCCACCCATCCCCCTATCACAACCCCAGCATCCATGCTGCTGATGACACTGGTTTCCCATTGACATGTGACGGTAGATAAGGGTTTGCTGGCTGATCAGAGGTACATTTTTTCAAAGGGTATATAGACTAAATTTTAAAAATATGTATTTCTAAAGACTTTAATAAGATCCTTTCTACTGTGAAGAAGCCACAGTTCAAAAGTGACTCCATTTTAGTGACAAGCCTTGCATTTCCCATCTGTTAAATAATGGCAACTGGCACAGTTACCATGAGTTATCCCAGAAATATCTTTTAAGAGTCTACATACAAATTGTCATTGGAAGCACAAACTGAAAGGAGGTAAATGCCAGTGATGTAGATTCAGATTTGTTAATAAAATCTTTCTTGTGAAATTTTTATAGACATGGCCTGTTTGTTTAACACAATGTTAATATTCCTGCACGAGCTGTGCCTTGGGCACTATCATTCATTTATTCAACAAACATGTATTGAGTATCTATTTTATTTCAAGTGCTGACCTAAGTAAGGGCCAAGGATACAAAGTGGAATGAGAGATAGGGCATGTCTCCAGGAGCAGACTGTCTGAAGGGGGAGACAGTAAGTAAGTGGGCCATTTCAATGCAATGTGGTAAATTATAGGGTCCAAGTGTGCACAGGGAGCATATAAGTCACAACCTAAGCCAAGTTGTGAGGTCAGGAAAGCGGTCCAGGAGATGGAAACATTGAAGCTACTGCATGAGTAATAACTATTGTTAGGAATGGCTTACGGATTGCTGCAGCTGGTAAGATTTTGTTTTGTCAGCTCCTAAATATTCCGAGTAAAAAGTGCCTCTCTTTTGCAAACTCTACAAGAAATATCATTTTGGTGATGGAGAATTTAGCCATGTGTGACTGCCTTTGTCTTTTCTAGCTCAACTATTAAGGCCAGACATCGAGAAAAAGATGTAGTCAATGGAGAAAATTAACAACTGGGCAGGAACATAGCTGCTTGAGTTAGAGAAAGAAATATGCTGTATACAGACTTGACCAGAAAAAAACAGGTGATTCCTTGTTATCTCAGGGGAGTTTGATGCAAGGCAGTTTCCAAATGAGTTCCTTGAGTACTGAATTTCTGCTCTTTCCATCTTTAAAACCTATCATTCCAGGCTTGAATTCTCCCGTGTATCTGTTTATTGCTACCACAGAACAGCTTTCAGTAGGTCTGAGGGTGTCTCCAAAAATTGTACTTGGGAGTAGGAGGTGAGGGCACCATTTCCCTCTTCATCTGTAATATAGTAGTAGTTACTTATTCAGATATTACTCACTCTTAAATATCTATAATATGGTATATAAATTATATATTAATAAAGCTGTTTTAAAAAGACATTTATAGTGTGCTCCAATATCTTTTCCCCACCAAGACCAGCATAGTTTGGTACATAAAGGTTTCTTGCGTTGAGTTGACCATGTGGCCTGGCTGTGCCCCTCTGTGGTGTTCTCCATCTCCTCTGGAACATGGCCCAGGGTGATAATCCTTTCTCCTTTCATGGTTGTGCTACTGGATGTGAACTTAAATCCCCTTTATTCAGAAATTTCCTGTGCAACCCTCCAGAAACATTCTATATAAATATCCTCGTCAACAAAAAGAAAATAATTGAATGGAATGCTTGGAAATGTTCCAAGGTACTTCCTCAACCTTAGAAAAAAAATCCCCAGTCTATAATGTTTCTACTCACTCATCCCCAGGAATAGAATTGGAAGGGTAAGTCAGGACAAGTAGCTGTCCAATTAACAGGGAGATTCTGGAGAAAAAGTAACTTGACAGCTTCTTTTCAACAGAGAAATGAGATAGGAGCACCAGAAGAGGAGAAGGGAGACAGTCCTTTTTCTTTCTTTCTTAAAAAATATTTATTTATTAATTATTTATTTTGGCTGCGCCGGGTCTTAGTTGCAGCACACAGGATCTTAGTTGCGGCATGTGTGCAGGATCTAGTTCCCTCACCACAGATCGAATCCGGGCCCCCTGCATTGGGAGCATGGAGTCTTACCCACTGGACCACCAGGAAAGTCCCAAGGCAGTCCACTTTCTAAAAAGTTTATCTCTAAAAGATAAAAAACATTCAAAACATATTTTGGGGCTTCCCTGGTGGCGCAGAGGTTGAGAGTCCGCCTGCCGATGCAGGGGACAGGGGTTCGTGCCCCGGTCCGCAAGGATCCCACATGCCGCGGAGTGGCTGGACCCGTGAGCCATGGCCGCTGAGCCTGCGCGTCCGGAGCCTGTGCTCCGCAACGGGAGAGGCCATACCAGTGAGAGGCCGGCGTACAGCAAAAAAAAAAAAAAAAAAAAAAATGTTTTCATGGGGAGCAACGAGGATGGTATAAATAAATACAATACAGATGTCTAGATATGGAGATTTTTCTTGGTTAAAGAGGAAATACGGTTCCACTTCCATTAATGGTGAGTAGCTTGTATCAGACCAACCATCCCATAAGTAACACTTATAAAGTCTGGGCAAAATATAAGAAAACAACTATAGGAAGGCATTGAAAAGTGACCAAAGCAGGCAGAAATTGGAGGGTAATCAACACTTGGAAGAAAGGAAGGATGTTGGGGAGTTTTCCATTTTTTTTATAACTCTTTACAAGAGGGCAGGCTCCAGGCAGCATCATATAGGAAGCTAAGGCTCAGAAATTTGTAACCTTACAAATAAGTATTCAGAGTGAATACTTAGAGCAACCATAGCTGAAAATGTGAAGGAGAATATTACAGAAAAGAGAGAGCCAAAAAGAGACCCCCAATTTAGGAGTATAAACTCTGCCTGAAAATCTGGCTCAATCTTGTACTGTGTATGTGCAGGGCAGAATCCAAGCAACCTATATACAGCTAAAAGAACTGAACAGATTTTTCAGCTGCTGCCCAACATGGAGAGACAGAGTTTGGAGGTTGAGTTCTACCAAATTACTTGTCAACTAAAACAAAAATCAATATTCTTGAGAAGAACAAAACAGAGTTTAGAGTCTCTGCAATGTATTTAATTCACCATGTCCAGGATACAGTCCAAAATTACTATACAAAAGAAGAACCAGGAAAATGTGACCAGTGCTCAAAGGAAAAGACAATCAAGAGATCAACCCCAGGATACCTCATATGTTGTAATTAGCCGACAGGGATTTTAAGGCAATTATTATGATTATACTTAAGGATGTAAAAGAAAATTTCATTTTAATGGGTGAATATATAGGACATATCAGCAGAGAATCAGAAATTAAAAAGAAATAACCAAGTGAAAATTCTAGACCTAGATATTAAAATATCTGATATAAAAAATTTGACCGTATGGGCTTAACTGCAGATGGAGATGGCAGAAGAAAGAATTAGTACCCTTAAAGATAGGTCAGTTGAAGTTGTCCAATCTGTAACAATAGTAGAAAGCCTGGGGAAAAAATGAGCAGAGCCGCAATGCCTTTTTGCACAATATTAAGAGGTCTAACATTATAATTGGAGTCCCATAAAGGGGGAGAGAGAGAGAGAGAGAGAGAGAATAAGTGACCAAAAATTTGAAGAATCAATGGCCAAAGTGTTTCCAAATTTGGTGAAATATCTAAGATACTCGGCAAACACCAAGAAGGGTAAGTACAAAGAGAACCACATGTAGGCACATCATACTCAAACCACTGAAATTCAAAATTAAAGACAACGTATTTAAAGCAGCCAGAGAAAAACAGTACATTGTGAATGGGGCAGCAATGATACATAATTGACAGCTGACTTCTTATCAGAAGCCAGAAGGCAACTGAATGGCATATTTAAAGGGCTGAAAGAAAGAAAACACTAGAACTTTATACCTATTTTATACCTAGGAAAAGTATCTAAATTTTTACATAGAGCAAAAATACTCTTCAAGAATGAAAGTGAAATAAAGGCATTTTAATATAAATGAAAACTAAGAGAATTCATTGCCAGCAGACCACCACTACAAAAAATGCTAAAGAAATATTTAGTATTATGTAGCAAACAGTAGCCTTCATGTTTTATGCAGTAGTTTGTGCTTGCCAAAAAGCTGAACTTGGAAAGAAGTTTCAGTTGAAGTAGTTTATTTGGTAATGTTCTGTGCTGAATTGTGTGTCCCCTGCCAAATTTGTATGTTGAAGTCCTAATCCCCAGCACCTCAGAATGTAATCTGCATGGAGATAAGGGCTTTAAAGTGTTGGTTAAGTTACAATGAGGTCTTTATGGTGGGCTCTAATCCAGTATGATGAATGTCTTTATAAGAAGAGAAAATTTGGACATGTGGAGAGATAGCAGGAATGTGTGTGCATAGAGAGATGACCATGTGAGGACACAGCAAGAAGGTGGCTGTCTACAAGCCAAGGAGAGAGGCCTCAGAAGGAACTAAATCTGCTGACACCTTGATCTCAGATTTCTAATCTCCAGAAATTGAAAAATAAATTTCTGTTGTTTAAGCTATCCAGATTGTTGTATTTTATTATGGCAGCCCTAGAAAACAAGTACATTTAGGTGATACCAGGGAATATGGTAGAGAAGTTGGGATGGAAGAAGAGAGGGAAGGAAAGGCAGCCAATAAAAGGTGTATTATTAAGCTCTGTGGGCACTCCCTTGTAAAGGCCTGAGGGAATGGTGCTAAAGATCATAGTAATTAAGGGGACAGGCTTTGGAGTCCAGCAGATATGGATTCAATCTTCCTAGCTCTTTATTTATCTATAAAATAGGGATAATATCTCACTTAATGAGAATAATATAACACAGTCCACGTAAAACCCTTAGCCAGTATTTGACATATTTTAAGTGTTCAATTAGTATCATTATTTTATCATCTGATTCCATGACAGCGCTATGAGATTAGTGTACATGATGATAATTTCTTTTAAAGTATTTCCAGTAAGGAAAATAATTAAAATTTAAGTTATGTTGGAAATCTTAACAGTATTATTGTGATTTATAGTGTTTGGTACAGCGTGTTAGTAAATACTTAATATATTAAATACTTAAATATACAGTATCTATTCAATAATAATTCCTTTATATACGCATGATTTTCATGTTGGTGGAGCTCAACCTGTACTGAAATTATATTCCTTTGTGTTCTGAGTTTCCTGCTTCTACAATCACATTCTGTAAAGTATAATACATACATATTTTATTAGTAAGGCATGTCAGGTGTTTTCTTCCTCTAAGACCCAAGATTTGGAAGGGGACTTTTGGTGAGTCATCACCTTGGTGTCTTGTGGTGATGTGTGACCTTATTGTCTGCCTACTGCCTCTGAGCGTGGCTTCCTGAAATAAGGCTGCAGTTCCCTAAATGCTGACTGGTTGCAGTGGTTTTGTCATTGCTGTAGACACTGCCATGGCATTCCTGGAATTACCCTTGATAGGTCTCCTGGGGCCTCCTGGCAAACAGGAGAGTATTTTGTAACAGAGATGTCAGGTACTTAAGTAAATTACCTTTAATTATGAAAAACACAAAGCCTCATAACAGAATTAGTGATCAAAATAGAGTATTTAAAAAAATAGTATTTTTTTATTAGCAGTGGTTAAGAAATAAAAATTTAAAGACAGAGTTCTATCTTCACATTAAAAAATATTTCAGATCATGTAACTGAGAGTGAAAGAGCCAATTTACTTCAAAATTTTATTCTTTAAGAGACTGTTGAGAACACATTTTTAATAGTTTTATTTTTATTAAAAGCATGATAAGCATTTTATTGATTTCAGTAAAAAAAAAAATCAGTTTATGTGTGTATTACAACCGGTACTAGGAACTGGGAGATTAAAAAAAAAGAAAAGGATTTGATTTAAAATGTTCACTCATTCATTGAACAGATATTTATTAAGCAGTAAACATTACCAAACACTAGTCTAGGTACTATGGTCATAGGTATGAATAAAATACACTAAAACAAAAGAAAGATAGAAAAAATTACTACCTTTACATTTGAAAGAAATACTTAAACAACACATCCAGAAAAAATTATGAAAGAATAATGACCAAAAACATTTCCTTACACCAGCAAATGTCAAAGAAACAATCATTTAAACCCCAGATGATGAGTCAGCGATAGCTAAACTGTTTCCAATCTGGAAAATGATTTACCAAAAACAAAACAAAAATAAAAATAGAAACAATCACACACTACAAATAACTAAGAAAACAGCTAAGGCAATAATTGAACAGAATAGTCAAAGAATGGCAGCCACTTAAAACCATGCACTGGGGCTTCCCTGGGGGCACAGTGGTTAAGAATCCGCCTGCCAATGCAGGGGACATGGGTTTGAGCCCTGGTCTGGGAAGATCCCACATGCTGTGGAGCAACTAAGCCCGTGCGCCACAACTACTGAGCCTGCGCTCTAGAGCCCATGAGCCACAACTACTGAGCCCACGTGCTGCAACTACTGAGCCCGTGTGCCACAACTACTAAAGCCCACACGCCTAGAGCTCCTGCTCTGCAACAAGAGAAGCCACTGCAATGAGAAGCCCACGCTCCGCAACAAAGAGTAGCCCCCGCTCGCCACAACTAGAGAAAGCCCATAGACAGCAACGAAGACCCAATGCGGCCAAAAAGAAATAAATAAAATAAATACATTTATTAAGAAAATAAAAATAAAACCATGTACCAATAAGCAATCCCAGATGTATCTATATATCTGTCAGTTCCAAACAGATAAGATTCCAGGGATAGAATAAAATGAAAGTTAAGGTAAGAGAAAAATATGACAGTCATCCGAATGTTCCCACAAGGCCTATGTCTTTGTGGGTTCCCTTGGGTACTTGTTGGGCCCCTACTGTGTGTTCAGGAATTCTCCTTCTTCTGTTTAATCAGAGTAACCAGGTTCTGGCAAACTGAGTCATATAAACTAAATTCAAGAGACCTAAATAAACCAGACTGATTGTGTCACTTTATTTGTTAATACATTTACGGAGGACAAAATCCTCATAGACATTCAAGACACCCTTCCCCAGAAAAAGAGGCACTTGGATGAATTTAGGGAAGTCTCATTTAGAATGTGGGAGAACTAAAAGAATTATCCTGTGGAATGCTGTTCATTCAACACATGTCTATCGAGCATTTACTATGTGTCCAGCACTGTACTAAATGCTGTGGAGCCAGATTTTAATAAAATCTTTCCATCCTTCAAAGAGCTCACAAGCTAATGGGGCAACACTGAGGAATAACTGTAACACAATCTGTGGTATGTAGGAGGTACTAGGGAAACACAGAGGAAAAAGTTATTACCTTAGCCTTGGGAGTATGAGTAATGGTTTCCGGGAGATGATACTTTAGTTGAATTTAAAGGAGGAGACAGTGGAAAAACTTCATCCCAGCCACAGCAACAAACACTTACAAGGACATGGAGTAGTTAGGAAACAGCATATGTTACTATCACTGATGTGTGAGGTCATCTGACGGATGTGTGAGGTCATCTGATGGATGATGACATTGGAAATTGGAAATGACATTGGAAATGAAGGCTGGGACATTCCATGAGTAGACATGGAAGAGAACAATGAGATCAAACTTGTGTTTTAGAAAGATCCTTCTGGCAATGTTGTGGAGGACAGGGGAGCTATGGGAAGTAAGGAGGGAAGTTCAGAGGGTATTCCAAGAGCCCAGGCAAAAATTTTAAGGCAGTGGAAGTTAAAATCCACGGATTTTACAGCTTTCTCTGAGCATGATTGAGGTTTCAGCTAAAGGAAACTTTTCCCCCCACTAGGACAGTGTTGGATACACACCAACAAATATATCCGCACTGATTCTTTTTGGAAAATCCATCCAAACAAATAAGCAAATGATTAACTCCATATGTTTATCTTTTATTAGACATTAGATTTCTGTCTCTCCATGGAGCTCAGGAAATAACCTAAATCACTGACAAGATTTTAAGAGAGAGTAGGCCATAATAATACTACTACCTATTATGTATTTAAGTCTAACAGTCACCTTACTGGATAGGTCGGAAACAGACCTTTTGTTACACCAGCATTCCTCAGGAGTCTGGGAGTCACAGACATTACTCCAGGGCTGGGGGTGGAGTAGGGGGTGTGGGATGTGTTGGGGAGGAGTGAGGCATTTGAGCCAAGGTGGTTAACAGCTATGGAGGAGAAAATAGGATTTCTCATACAGCTAAGGACTGGGTTTGAGCTATATACCCTGACGGATATGGGGATTTTTTTACTAAGACCCAATACGATTTGGAATCCCCAATTACATAAAAAAGATAATTTATCTGTAAGTACTTTTATATACATCAATAAGTTAGAATACTGCTGATTCTAATTAAGCAACCCAGGTACTGCAAAACTGATGTCACAGCTGAAGGACACATTTCAGATTTGGAACACCAGCACTCCTTTGTTTGTTTGTTTAAGAATGTTCAATCAACAATAAATAAGCAGGGCTTCCCTGGTGGCACAGTGGTTAAGAATCCGCCTGCCAATGCAGGGGACATGGGTTCGAGCCCTGCTCCGGGATGATCCCACGTGCCGCGCAGCAACTAAGCTCGTGTGCCACAACTACTGAGCCTGTGCTCTAGAGCCCGTGAGCCACAACTACTGAGCCCGCATGCCACAACTACTGAAGACCACGCGCCTAGAGCCTGTGCTCCACAAGAGAAGCCACTGCAATGAGAAGCCCGTGCAACGCAACAAAGAGCAGCCGCCACTCACTACAACTAGAGAAAGCCCACGTGCGGCAACAAAGACCAAACGCAGCCAAAAATAAATAAATAAATTTATATTAAAACAACAAAACCAACAATCAATAAGCAGCTTCAGTTTTAGATTTTAGATTCTAAACTACATGTGCTCTTGAGGTTACTGAGCTAGCTATATAGAAAGCTACATAGGAACTCATCTACTGCTATCTCTTTTCAGTGTTCATCAATTTAAAAGGTAAATTTGTTTCTATTGCTTCTAAAATTACAAGTGACTTATTTTTGTAATAAAACCCTTTATTTCAAACTAAAACTAAAATTGTGTACTGTTTAAATTTTTAAAGTAAATTCTAGAAACAGAGTGTGATTTCTTTACATGTCAGAAGCTGGCAAAGGAACAGATAGGAAGCCTTGTTTAATCTGTTAATAAGATCAAGTAAATGGATGTAACAAGTGAACAACTTCTAACCAAATAGCCACATACTTGATATAAGTGGGGAAGCTTTCTCCTTTCAGAGGAGACTATTATTATCAGAAAAGAAACACTGTGGAAATTCCTGCCACTGCTGTATAGTAGGTGGGGTAGCTATTATTTTTCCTTCTTCCAAGCTTTGCCAAGCTTACGGACTCCTTACATGTACAAAGGACTAAGAGACACCAGCTTTTCAAAACCAAGAAGTCCACTGTAATGTGTTAATTAAATCTAGGCTGGAGTAAAAGAAAGGTTGGAGAAATTTTAACATCTCTAAGTATAGCGATTTGGAGCTTTTAAAAGTCTTGGAAACCAGCAGAGACTGAGATAAATTGGAGCCAATTAGCCAAGAAAATGAAATAACGAAACTAACAGTGATTAAAAAAAAATAGTGAGGAAGATACATACAGAAGTTAGTGTTTTTAAATTTTTATTCTAAGTTTTTATCCTTAAAGCAGTGTTTTTTAGACACAACAGCCTTTTCCAGAACTAATATGTTGTAATACTTCCTTTATTACCTTGAAGTGAAATTTATAGATAACTTACCTACTCACGTAATTTAAAAAATTATGATAAGGGTCTTCCCTGGTGGCTCAGTGGTTGAGAGTCCGCCTGCCGATGCAGGGGACACGGGTTCGTGCCCCGGTCCGGGAAGATCCCACATGCCGCGGAGCAGCTAGGCCCGTGAACCATGGCCGCTGAGCCTGCGCAAACAGAGCCTGTGCTCCGCGACGGGAGAGGCCACAACAGTGAGAGGCCCATGTACCGTAAAAAAAAAAAAAAAAAAAAATTATGATAGGGCCCTAATTATAATATAAAGGAGAAATAAAAGGAAGAATATTAACAGCAAAAGAATCTGTATTTTGATATGTAAATGCTTGGGCACAACTCCACTAAGGCATAACAGAGGAGTCTGACTCAGGCAAGGGGCAGCCTGGCAGGTGAGTTACATTGGTGACTTGATACCAGGAACAGTGTTATCAATTGGCAGAGTTCCAAACACAACATAGTACAACATTCCCTCTATAAGACAGTAGTCGTATCCCCAGAAGATCAGTGTGAATTAAACTGTACACCTCCCTGGCCCCAAATACAGATATTTCATGTTTTTAAAGAAACCAGGGCACAAGGAAGGTAAAGAAAAGGGTTGTAGAAAAAAGACTGAACTAAAAGGACAGCTGACTTCAAGTCCTGAATTTTCCCCTCTGTAGTGGATACTGGCCCTTTGGGTGCCCAGCATTTGAGTCTCCTTCCTTGATTTGGGGGCCCCCCCACAATGTGAGGCTTGCTGGGAGACATGACTCTGCCTCCTAGTGTAAGGTACCAGATATTCCCTCTCCCTGTCCCTGGCAGAACAATCAATTGGACACTCTTGCCTGGGACTTAGAAGGGACTAGACAAAACCTTGGAGTAGTTATAGATTATCGGCAGCTGCAGCCGTGTTGCCGAGCGAGCGTCCAAGTGGGCAGTAGTAGCTGAGGGAGCTGCTGCCCCCTGCCTTAACTTTCCAAGCTTGGTTCTCCCTTGGCTCCCCAAGATCCTGCAAGAAATTATTCTTTTGGCTTCTGCTGTCCAGAGTCAATTTGTTGATCACAGCCAAGAGCCCCGACAGGTGCCATTTTCACTGGGCCTCAGTTTCCTCACATGCACAGTGATTAGAATCCCTGACTTATTAAGGCTCTTTCCAGGCTTGATGGCTACTAGTCAGTGAATCTCTGAAGGCTGCAGATGTGGGTAAATCCTTAGTATGTAGCTTGAGCTTCAGAATTTCCAAAGGGCTTTCAAGTCTGTCATCTCATTTGGCTTGCAGGGACAGGGTGTACTCTAACACGTGGTGAGCAAAGTGTTTACCCCAGTGCCTGGAGATTACAAAGCACTTAATAAATTATAGTTATCATTACTGACACAGATGTAATTTAATTGAAAAAATAAAGCTGCTTTTAGTATATTTGCTATGATCTCATTTCAGTAGGGATTTGTTTTGCAAACCAGTAAATCCTCTCTGAATATAGTAGGTACTCAATAAAGATCTGTTGAAACAATGAATTTCTATAAAATAAAATTGTGGTATTTGCTAGGATGTGCACAGAAAGATTCTGGAAGAATCTGGAGGGGTGGTTTATTAGTTTGCTAGGGCTGCCATAACAAGATACCACAGACTGGATGTTAAAGAACAGAAATTTATTTTCTCATAGTTCTGGAGATGAGATATCTGATGTCAGCAGGTGTGGTTCCTTCTGAGGCCTCACTCCTTGGCTTGCAGATGGGCTGCCTTCTTGCTGTGTATTCACATGGTCTTTCCTCTGTGCATGCACTCATATGTCTGATGTCTCTTTGTGTGTCCAAATTTCTTCTTCTTGTAAGGGTACTTGGTCAGATTGGATTAGGGCCCATCTTAACAGCCTCATTTTAACTTCATCAACTCTTAAAAGGCCCTGTCTCCAAATACAGTCACATTCTGAGGTACTTGGGGCTAAGGTTTCAACAAGAATTTCTGAGGGACACAATTCAGTCCATAACTGGTGGCAATATGGAAGACTTACTTTTCTTAAATAATATTTTCTACAATGTTTCTGTAATGTTTAAATATTTTACAAAGAGCCTAATTATTTTATAATTTGGAAAAACAATAATTTTAGAACAAAAAAATACTTTGTGTTTATAGTTAAAATATAGTTAGATTTTAGGCTTAGATCATTACAGAGTCTTCATTTACCTGAATGTCTCCTGGGGCATTTGAAAGTTGAGGGATGAAGGATTTTCTTAAAATTAATTAATTAATATTAATGTTTGGCTGCATTGTGTCTTCATTGCTGCACGTGGGCTTTCTCTAGTTGCGGCGAGTGGGGGCTACTCTTCGTTGCAGTGAGTGGGCCTCTCATTGCGAGTGGCTTTTCTTGTTGCGGAGCAAGGGCTCTAGGCACATGGGCTTCAGTAGTTGCGGCACGCGGGCTCAGTAGTTGTGGCTCTTGGGCTCTAGAGCGCAGGCTCAGTAGTTGTGGCACATGGGCTTGGCTGCTCTGTGGCATGTGGGATGTTCCTGGACCAGGGAATGAACCTGTGTCCCCTGCACTGGCAGGTGGATTCTTAACCACTGCGCCACCAGGGAAGTCCCTGAAGGACAATTCTTTATTGCAGGGCTGACCTGGGCAGTGCAGGATGTACAGCATCTCCTCTCCATAACTATTGCCAGGAGCGCCCTTCCTTCATCACTCTGGCAACCAAGAAAGTGCTCCACCCATCCCCCAATTTCCAAAAACTTCATTGATCATCACCACTATAAAGTATAATTTTATACTAATATTTGAAAATGTTTAGAAGTGCTTTCTTCTTTCTGTCTCTCTTTTTCTTTTAAAATAACATAGGGAGAAATCATGCTAATGACCTCTAGCTATGTCAGTGGGAAGCTTGGCTGTGTCTGAGTCATGGTGGAGTATCATGATAACTAAAGTTGCCCAAACACAGTTGAACCTCTTGCTGCAGTTTATGTAAATTGCAGGCATGATGCTCAGGAGAAAATATAATAATAGCTAATGTGTCATGAGCACTGAATATGTGCCAGGCACTGTCCTAACTGCTTTACTTGTACAAATTCATTTATTCTTTACAATAATCCTATGACAGGCACTAATATTTGATAGATGAAGAAACAGGCACAGTAAGGGGCAGTGACTTGCAAATGATGGAGCTGTGCTTCAAAGCAGACAATCTGGCTTCAGGGCTGCCATGCTTAGCCACCATAGGGTACTAGCTCTCCTTTATCGAGTGCCTACCAGGTGCTCAAAACCTACTAAGCACTGTACTTTCATACATTATGGCATGTGATACTTACAATCAACCTCCATTTTACAGGCTTGGAAACTAAGAGGCTCAAATCTCTTTTGGAAAGTAGACAGCTTATATGCATACAGTTTATTAACATGTACAAAATAATGGCAAACTTATCCAAAGTTATTGCCACAATCAAATCAATATTGAGAAACAAAGAAATTATATGAATATATATTCTCTTTCAAATCTATTTAGTTTATCAGTCACTTCTCATTGAATTTTCTGAGGCTCTTATTATTGGATATTGTATATTGTGTAGAAGTGATTTATATGTATGGTATTGGTTTCCTCTAGGAGTGAGTGCAAAATAACTCAATTGGGCTAACAGTAGTCCCAATTTTATGAACTGATTGATAGAAGCAATACTGTAACAAATTCAATAGACTTTATTTTTATTTGTTTTATTTTATTTTGTTAAGAGAAGGTAGTCCCAGAGGTTTTTAAGGAAGCCAGTTTACTCATGCTACAAAGAATGTACCCACATTTTGGGGCACCACTCCAATTACAGTTGGTGTGATTGTTAGTATCAGCTGAAGTAAAACCTTACAAAGGCTGTCAGAAAATGCACTAAAGGCAAATAGGAATGGCTTTTTTGATATACTTGGAAAAAATTATATACTTAATAAACTTTTCCTGATTTGTTGTATTCCCCCTTACCAGATAGTAGTCTGGGGATCTTTTTCTGATCTACTGTTTTGAATTAAGTGTATTTGCCTTTTTTCCAGATTTTGATTTTCAGGATAAAGTACACATTGCTCTTTTTCTTAAAAGCTAATACTTCTCCAAATATTTTACTTTTCTTATTCTAAAACAGCACAATGACATAAAAGAAAGTTCTGAAAAAGAACTTTACATTAATACATTACCATATCTGAGAATAATCTTCTAGTTTTTATCTGCAAAAACATTTTTTACATAATTTGTACACATATGTATGTAACATTTTACAGTGACTTTCACTTTAAAAATACCATAATTATTTTCTGTTTCTATAGTTCTCACAATGATAATCTGTAATGGGTATGCAACATTTCTCTGAGTGGATGTATCAAAATTTGCTTAGCAATTCTTTTATTGCTGGTCATTTAGGTTGTTTCTCATTATTCTCTACAGAGGCAATAAGTTTCTTTGTGCTGAAGGTTCTCATCACCTGTTTAATTATTTTCTTAGATCAAATTCCTAGACATGGAGTATTGTTGATTTGATTCATACTCTGCTATAACACACCAGAAGCTATACTGATCTTCAGCATGCTTGTCTGCCTCTCTGCTCATTCTTTCCATTAACTAAACAACATCTATCAATGGCCACTTACTGTTTGACTTTCTCAAATTGTCCCTTGGTTACTTCCTTGGCGATAGCAGTATCCTGTGATGAGGTCAGAAGTCTCATGTTTACCAAAGAGGTGGGGCTTGTGAGCAGCTGAGTGAACATGGATCGCATCCCTGACCCCAGTGCTGCTGCTACCTTCATGAAAGCAGCCCTTTATTCCAGCACACGAACAGAAATAAAAATGGTCTCTGAGCTGACAAATGGGGTCCCAATGAATACTATGCCAGATTCTAGACATCATACAAACCTCATACAGGCCTATAAGATTAAAGTACAGACTAACAATATGTTATTTGGCATCCTGAATAGCAAAACAACGTGATTTCAAATGAAAATAGTTTAATTGGCTCCCACCTGGGATTTAAATGTCTAAATGCAATAAATGAGTTTCGGTTCATAATCAACTCCGTGGCGGTAATTTCTAGCACAGCTGATAGATTAAAAATTTACCGTTAGTTTTTTAACAAGTAATGACTTCATCATTGAAGGTTTTCAAAGTACTATTTGATGTTTCACTGTAGTTTATCATCACAAATTAGAATCTTGGGCTATGTTAGGATCTGATATTTGAAGGAATGTGTTTTTCCATGTCTCCAAATAAGAAAAAGAAAGATTTTATTTTCAGGTTATTTACATTATATCCTCATTCCAGTTCAGCTTTACATTATTGGCAAGGACTGTCAGTACTATTATTGTCAAATCCCTCATATTAGTATTACAGGGACTTGACAAATTACTTATCCTTTATGTTAAAAAATTCCTTATAAAACCTTATACTAATTTTATAAATAACAAAGCAATATTACATTATGGTGATTCTGCAATTCATAAGGAAATAGGCTTAAATATTAGCTGGAATGAGCTGTAGAGGAAAACTTACCTAGTTGTATATTTGTTGACTAAAAAAGAGGGTTATGACATATTTGATAGGTTAACAAAGTAAGTTGTTGAGTATGTGTGTGTGAGAGAGATTGATGTTTGAAACAGTTTAGGCACAGTACTGTCTGACAAAGTAGAAATGCTTTGTGCATGTAAAGTTATAATTTTATATCATTTCTGATTGTAGGCTGTATGCTTTGGGTTCTGGGTGTTTATTTTTAGGCCTCAGGAATTTGGAGAGTAAATGGTGCTTTTTTCTGTGAACAGGTTTCCTTATGATTGGTTATTTTGATTTAGAAAAATTCTCAGCCTAGAATTTTAAAAAAGGGAGTGCACCCTACGTTTTTGAGGTTTTTTTTTTTTTGACATACCCCAGAAACCTCTCCCCATCCTCCCAATCTTATAAATGACTCAGTCTGTTTGGCATAGATAGCTTTAAGGATAATCATTGGCTTCCTGTTCTTGTGAGCACAATACATATCAGGATGCACCAGCACCACCCAGTGGCCTTGAACTAATTCAACAGTTCCTTGGAAATAAATCAGATCCAGAAGTTCAGGGCCTCTCTCTCAATTGTGAATTGTATACACATGCATGAAAGCATCAGGATTCAACTTCCCACAGAATTGAATCTATTGTAAGTAGTTCTGATTATACTTTGTTAATCTTCTTTATGAAAGATCAGGCTATTTATAGGGCAAGAAAATGGAGTTTGGAATGTTAAGGACCCTTGACTCTTTTTGGCAAATCTGTAGCAATACATAGACTTGTCAGTAGTAAACTAACATCCTGTTTTTGAAGGTTAAGTAGGAATTTATAAAAGCTAAAGGAACGTTATTGCAATGAGTGACACAAATTATTCTAAGAGGCGTGTAGAGAGTCTAAGGAGTCCACGCAGAATTTAGTTTCTGTATATGCTAAACACACCTTTCTATACTACTTCCTGGATGATATTCTCTCCTCCCAGTAGGGAATGGAATTTCCCTTTTTCTAGATGTATAGCAAACAAATTTTTTGTTCCTTGTAGTTGCTGATTATTATACACATTATAGAAATAATACTTGCTGACTGGAGAAGATTGGAAAAATGCAGAAAAGTAGAAATTAACAGCAAGGGGAAAATATAGTTCATAGTCCCTTCACTAAACACAATCACTGCTACCATATTATTTCGTACACATCTACCCTTAGCACCAACTCTGGAGGTAGATTTGCCTTGCTTTAAATCTCAACTGGGCCATTTAGTAGCTGTGATTTGGACAAGTTACTTAGTCTCCTTGGTGCCCTGGTTTCCTCATCTCTAGGATGGGGGTAATGAATAGTTTAGCTGCATAGGTCTGTTATGAGGATTAAGCAACTAATACCGGTGAAACTTTCAGAATAGTGCCTGTATATCGTAAACACCGTGTTAGCTGTTACTTTCCCATTCCTCTATTTCCTCCAACTCCTTCTTACTGTTATTAGATTTTTTTTCTTTTGTAGTTTCTGTCTTTAATAGCTAAAACTGTACAGATAAAATTTTATACCATTAAAAATTATATTGTAGTATTATTCATTCATAAGTGTGATTTTTAATGACTGGGAAATACTATTGTCTTAGTGTTACTATTTAGCCTAGTACAATGAAGACAGAATATGTATATGTGGATTTTTATTAACATGCAAAATTAAAAGGAAAAAAATTTAAAAGGCAAACATAAAGGTTTGTTTTCTCTTCTAAAAATAAAAGTATATAACATGATGTATTTTTAAAATTTTATTTTTGGCTGTGTTGGGTCTTCATTGCTGCGTGTGGGCTTTCTCTAGTTGCAGTGAGCGGGGGCCACTCTTCGTTGCAGTGCATGGGCTTCTCATTGTGGTGGCTTCTCTTGTTGCAGAGCACATGCTCCAGGTGCCTGGGCTCCAGTAGTTGCAGCATGTGGGCTCAAGAGCACAGGCTCAGTAGTTGTGGCACATGGGCTTAGCTGCTCTGCGGCATGTGGGATCTTCCCGGACCAGGGCTCGAACCCATGTCCCCTAAACTGGCAGGCGGATTCTTAACCACTGCGCCACCAGGGAAGCTCCTAACATGATGTATTTTGGAATCCTAAATTTCTGATTTCATTTTCGCTAGTAAATACAGTTATTTTTTCCCTCATCGAACACCACATATGCATCTATATACAGGGTGTGGTAAGTGCTGGGGATATAATGATGAATAAGGTACTTTCCTGAATAAATTTGAAGTTTGAGGTACTCAAAGTGATGAAGAAGGAACACTAGGAAGGGCAACTACCTCTGCCTGAGAAAGCTGAAATTTGAGCTCGTGTTGACAGATAAATAGGAATTTGCTGAGAAGGAAGGATATGGAATAAAAGTATTCGAGACAGAAGAGTCAGAGTGAATAACTTTAGGAGTTGTGGATTGTCCACAAAGCATTGGAGTAGTGTCCATAAAGAAGTGTTTTGTGTGTGTGTGTGTGTGTGTGTGTGGTGAAGGAGGCAGGATGGGAAATCATACTGACAGTGCTGCTCAGGCCTGGAAATGAAACTCAAGTTTATCGTTTACCCAGCAGAAGTTAGTAGTAATGAGTAGAACAAGAAAAAGTGCTGCTGCAGAAGGCAGGCAGAAGGATTGTAAAAGTAGATGGTTCCTCGTGTCCAGTGATGGAGGACAGGTGAGAGGACTGAAAACCAGACAAGTGAGAGGACAAGTGTATGACTGAAAATCATACAACCAGGGCAGTCGTGTGATTTAGCGGCCACCAGAGACCTTAGCGAAAAGCAGTTTGATGTTCAGGAGTGAATGGGGAGAAAGCAATTTGAGACAGTGACTGCGGACTCTTCTTCCAGTAGGTTTGCTGGGAAAAGGCAGTAAATGAGAGCAAAAGCAAGAAAAGCAACTATGGGGCGTGAAGTATCTTCATGATGGGAGATTGGAGAATTTCTGTAGAGCAAGAAGTTTGATTGGTAGTTTAAGATGGCATATGATATTTACTTCACCTACTGGTCTGAAATTAAGAATCTCTAAAATACAAATCAAAACTCACACTGGTCAGAATGGCCATCATTAAAATGTCTACAAATAACAAATGCTGGACAGGGTGTGGAGAAAAGGGAACCCTCCTACAGGGGGAATGTAAATTAGTGCAGCCACTATGGAAAACAGATGAAGGTTCCTCAAAAAACTAAAAATAGAGTTGCCATATGATCCAACAATCCCACTCCTGGGCATGTATCTGGACAAAACTATAATTCAAAAAGATACATGCACCCCTATGTTCACAGCAGCACTATTTACAATAGCCAAGACATGGAAACAACCTAAATGTCCATTGACAGATGAATGGATAAAGAAGATGTGGTATATATATATATAATGGAATACTACTCAGCCATAATAAAAAAGAATGAAATAATGCCATTTGCAGCAACATGAATAGACCTAGAGATTAGCGTACTAAGTAAGTCAGAAAGAGAAAGACGAACACCATCTGATATCACTTACATGTGGAATCTAAAATATGATGATACAAATGAACTTATCTATGAAACAGAAACAGTCTCAAAGACATAAGAGAACAGACTTGTGGTTGCCAAGGGGGAGGGATTGGGAGTTTGGGATTAGCAGATGCAAACTATTATATGTAGAATGGATAAACAAGGCCCTACCATATAGCCCAGGGAACTCTATTCAATATGCTGTGATAAACTGTAAAGGAAAAGAATATAAAAAAATTTAAAAAAAGAATGTCTTTCTATATTTATTTCTCTTAGACTGGAACACAAAACTTTAGTCTGAAGATAGATGAAAAGCACATCTTGGACTTGGTTCAAGGCTTTTATTTTGGTGTACCACAAAAGCAGTTAATAAACAGTGCTAAGGATATAAATGAGGTAAGGATGCAGGTAGGTGAATTCAGATGCCCACTTCTGCTTGTTTGTGTATCACAAAAATTTTGGTGGCCTCAATACCTCTAGCAACTGAAATGCCAGAAAAGCATAGTATTGTGGGCTTAAAAAACAACAAAAAATAAAAAATCCCCACATATGTCAGTATCTAGAAGTAACTTACTCAAGGTGAAAATTCTGTTTTTAAGGAAGCCACATCATCTAAGCCTAATGTCTAGGTCCTGGGTCTTGAAACTCTGCTGTGTCTGCTCCGGGGCAGTCTTGCTTTACATTTATCTTCATCTAGGGTCTTTTCATGGCAACACTTAGCAGGTCTAGAACACACAAGGCAAGGTAAAAGACACAAGGCAAGGTTTCTTTCCTTCACTCTTGTGGTTCTAATAGAGGTTCATGAAACACAGGTATAATGAGCATTCCATTAATTTTCCTCTGCAGTCCAGGAACTTCTGTGTTTTTTTAAAAGGCAATGTAAGCTTAAGAGATGTTTTCAACCCAACAGCTTCATTCAACTCAGCTAATTCTCTTGAGTTCCTTTTCTACGAACATCTACACAAAAACAACCTATTTTCAATGGTGGCAAAGGGTGTTACCTTCAGGAAATTGTCAGGGTGAGCCCAGATAAAATCTCCAGATTTGCTGCACTCATGAAATTTTTACTCAGGGTGACTTCCTTGAGATGTATTATTAAAGATGCGTATATTTCATATCTAATATGCAGGGCAGAGCAACATGAAGACTTCAGAGACCGCTTATAATATTCCATGTGGATTTGAGATTTTTGCTGCATTCATAAATATGGAAAAAAGTATCTACATAACAAGACAAATCAGTAAATCTTTGAAATAGTGTTTACATCTAGAGAGATACAATCACTTTTTTTAAAAACCATCTGTCAAATGTCACTTGATATCTTCAGCCTGTTTTAGTAAATCCTGACATACTTTATGGTTTTCTGATTTCAAATTTGTTGCTTCAATTTCATAATGTCCGGTGAACCCTGTGGAGGTTGTAAGATCACAGCAGTACATTTTCTTAATCTCTTGAAACACCTCTTTTATCAGATAAGATTTTCTCAGGGTATCAGTCTTTTACAGTAGATGGTGGATATAAATTATGGCTATCAATGAGAGGCAATTATTTTGGGTGCCTCTGAAGTCAGGCATGTTACATAAATTTGTGTTTCAGACAAAAAAGTGATGAAAAATCCTTTCCTGATTTTATATGTTTAGGTCCTGGAGCATAAGTTTGAATCTCATTTTGTCTATGCTAGACTAAGAATATTGCTACAAGATAATACAGAAGTCAGTGGCTTCAATGTTTTATTCCTCAATAAATATGAAGCAAAACTGCAGTTTAGGAATAATCTGGCACACTGTCAGGTAGCACTACTAACTCAAAACTTGGATGAGCTAAGTAAGTACTTTAGCATGAAATGTATTTTCTGTATTTTTCACGGAACTGTGTCCTTACTTTTAATAAACACAAAACTGAAACAAACTTTAACAAATATGGTATGATATCACTTATATGTGGAATCTAAAAAAATGATACAAATGAACTTATTTACAAAACAGAAATAGACTCACAGACATAGAAAACAAACTTACAGTTACCAAAAGGGAAAGGAGGTAGGGATAAATTAGAAGTTTGGGATTAACATATACACATTACTATATATAAAATAAACAAAAAGGACCTACTATATACCACAGGGAACTATATTCAATATTTTGTAATAACCTATAATGGAAAAAAATCTGAAAAAAAATGTATAACTGAATCATTTGCTGTATACCTGAAACATTATAAATCAATTATACCTCAATAAAAAAACTAAAACAAACTTTAGTATTTTAACTATCAGTATAAACATTTTTTTCAGCTTTACACTTATTAGCCTCTTAATTTCAATATATATATGTCTACATATCTATATATATCTATGTGTGTCTATATACAACTTTAGCCATTAGGTAATTTTTTGTAACTTTGGTCTGATTACAAGGTGAGGTCCTAATCACAAGACAATGTGATAAGAGCAGAAGGTAGGGCTAAGACCTTACAAAATAACATTTGATGCTTGAACCGCAAGAGTTTGAACTCTTAGGGTCCACTTATACTTGGATATTTTTTCAGTAGTAAATACTACAGTACCGTACGATCTGAGATGGGTTGAATCTGAGACTCGCAACTGCAGGTATGGAGGGCCAGCTATAAGTAATATGCGGATTTTTAACTGCATGGTGGGTGGGTACCCCTAACACCTGTGTTGTTTAAGGGTTAACTGTAGTCTGATTCTTGTTCATTTCTGCTAATAATGAGTTCCAAAATGCTTGATTTTGATCAGAAATTTGAAAATGATGACAACTAGAATTTCCGAGCATATCTTAAACCACATAAAAATTACCAGTGACAAAGAAAGTAGGCTTATATTAAAGTGTTAATTTTGAAGACATTTCAAACTTCCATGAAGGATAACCTTACAAGTGAAGTATTCAATGTAGAAATCAGTACAAATTCTGGTTAGCTTGTTCAGAAACAAAATATTCTAAGAAAGTTCTGAATATTATTTTCAATATTAAAGTGAAGATAATTTTTATAGTTGTTTGAGGTGCCGTAATATGTCTACTGATACTCCCAGCTGTTTTACCAAACTGGCTGTCTGTTCTAAAATCCAAGTGAGGCTTGGGTTTTCGGAATGTGCACGCTCCTGTGTTCTACAATATTTTAAAGATGAACAATCTACCCCACTAAGATTCTTGCTACAGTTTTTGTTAAACTCAGCATTATTTTCATAGAATCTATCATCTTTAGCTTCATCAATCTTTTCCTCAGCTGGAGCTGTATGACAAAGGTCCATATCCTGAATGGAGTCCAATAAATCTACAACATGGGGCTGTGGAGTGATTGATTTCAGATGTCTGAGCACATACTCTTCACACTGGCCAACTGCATCCAGAAGATTATTTATTTTACTGATCAAAGCCGAACTATTATCATGAAGGTGACACCAGGAGAGCAAAGCACTGAACAAAAATATAAGCAAGAGTTAAATAGAAAAAAAATTAAACAAAGGCTTTTAGAATTTTTGATGCTAAGGCTTACATGTTTCTTTTCCAGATAACACCATGCAAAAATTATTAATAACAGTAATGCAAGTCAAAATCAGGAAAGTAATGATGGTAAAACAGGATTAAAAATATAGGGACAGTATCTTTCAATAGGAATTAAACAATTGGACTTAATCATATAAACTGTTTATAATTCATAACCCCTCCTTCACAGCTCTACATCCACTCTTCCTGATTTTAGATTTTTTCCCCTTATGACTGTGTAGCTTCTGTTGAAGAAGGATACAACTAACAGAAAGATCTGAAAAATTAGTTTCTCCTTTAAGGACATCAACCACCTTTTAAACTAGTGACTCTCAATCTTGGATGCACATTAGAATCACCTGGGAAACTTTTAAACTCATCAAAACTCAGGTCACACCTGAGACCAATTAAATCAGAATCTCTGGGGGTATTATTTTTTTTAAAGCTTCCCAGCTGTAACAAGCTGCAACCAAGGTTGAAAACCACTGTTCTAAACATATAGCTACTTGCCATCCAAACTGAAGGTTAGGGGGGAAAAAAAAGTTTTGAGACAACTTTACCTTTCCAACTTTGTTACAGAGTAGACACTTTGCTGAGCTAACTAACAATTTTATTGAAGAAGGTTAGATTTCTTTTAGTCCTAATAATTATTTTTCTTTAATTTTTTAGTATAGACAGTTTTATTTTTTGACATTTCAGATCATTCACGTCATGAAATAATGGTTGTTATGAAAAGTAATGATGTTTTAAAAAATGTGTAAGATTTACCAGTAGCTTATAAAAGATTAACTTGATGTGACGATAAACATGTGATCATTTTCCTACTTTAGTATAGTATAAATGCTGATTCCTGATAGCTGAATTTTAGAAAACCTCAATGTAATCAATTTTTCCTTTGTTTTGACAACTTTTGTTTTATACCTTTTAAAAATCAATGATTCCTTGAAGCAGTTTGTTTTTCTCGATAGAGGGCAGTTGAAAAGGTATAAAGCATCAAAGAGGACAAGCCTGCCATGCTCCTAGCTCCATGTGCCATTTGATCACTTGGTTCTGATACATGCCATTATTGCTATGGAATCTTGACAGGTGTTCAAAATTTAGGACTAAAGTAAATGGAATCATTTTTCTGTTACCAGCTATAATTTTCATCATGTACTTCTAGTCTAGACATCTGTTTTATCGTGTTCTGCTACATGTGGAAGACTAAAAGCTTTATTCAAAACCTTAAGTTTTTTATTACTTTGAGATACAGACTGGTGGTAGTTCAGGTAGCAAAATATAGACACTTCCTATCATTTCTTTGCAGTAAAATACAACACCTGGCTCACATATTAAAGTGGATGAACTTTTGACTTTTTGAAGGCGATTTTATTCTATGCTCTGCAGCACTCTTGTGGATTTAACAATAGGAAAAGCACTTCACTTTAAACGCTTTATTTTTACATACTACTTTAATAAAAATCCTCCAGTAGTACTGAGGTTAAAATAATTCAGCATTTAAGCTTTAAAAATTACCTCAATGTTCCTCTGAGTTGTCCATAGTTCATAATGACTTCTGCACCTTCCTTATAACCTTGATTGAAACCTTGTTGAAGAGTAACTGCTTTGCCAGCTTCTATTCCATCTCTATAGCCTTCCTAAAAATAAGAAAGTAATGAAGAATTACAGTTGTAACTAACACCAAGTAAACCACTGTAGGTTTTTCTAGAAAGTCATAGAACCAATTTGGAAGACTGATGAAACAGGCCTCTACTGGGTTATTTAACAACACGGTTCTAGAACATATGGCATAACCACACAACCAAAGTAGACTACGCTTCTCATAAACGTTTATTATTGGTTTATCCCATTTTTGAAGTCTAGACTTATTGGGCACATTTAAAAAATTTTTTTATTTATTTTTGGCTGCGTTGAGTCTTCGTTGCTGCGCGCGGGCTTTCTCTAGTTGCAGTGGGCGGGCTTCTCACTGCGGTGGCTTCTCTCGTTGCGGAGCACGGGCTCTAGGCTCGCGGGGTTCAGTAGTTGTGGCTCGCGTGCTTGGTTGCTCCGCAGCGTGTGGGATCTTCCCGGGACCAGGGACGGAACCCGTGTCCCCTGCGTTGACAGGCGGATTCTCAACCACTGCGTTGGGCACATTTTAAAATACTGACTCTATACAGTTTTACAAAACGCAGTGTTAGCAGTAGCTCCACAGAGAGGAAACATGGGGAATTACGTGTTTGATCCCCTTAGCAACTGGACTGGCGTGGGTGGGTGACGCAGGGCAGTAAGGTCTTGGAACGGAAGTAGGGAAAGAGGAAACTGGTTTAGCAAAAGGACCATGAGAGGTCTGGTTTGAGAAATTCTGCTTGATACCTAAATTCAAGTAAAATGCAAATCCTCTGTGGGCAGGGATTTTTTTGTCTGGCCCCAGCACTCAAAAGATGCTCGGTACTGACTGGCCTCGCCTCAGCCTCATGTAAAGCATTTCTGACACTGACAACATGGTTGTTATGCTAAACAAGTACTATTTTACTGAAGCATTAAACAAGCGCAGTTTTAGTGGCAACTTAATGGTTGCCAAGGATACTAGCTGGAAGGGACCGCACCCTTCGGTCCTCCCCCTGAACTAGGCGCTGAAGGCTCCACCTGGAAACTGGGGGTGTGGTATAAAGCCGAGTCTCAACAGTGAGACAACTGCGAGATGGATAATTGACACCCGACAAATTAAAAAAACAAAACCCAACATGAATACTCCCTTACCTAGCCATCAGGATTCCACGTTAGCTTTGTCTTACTGCCCTTCGACAACATTCTTTTTTTTTTTTCTCGGTACGCGGGCCTCTCACCGCTGTGGCCTCTCCCATTGCGGAGCACAGGCTCCGGACACCTAGGCTCAGCGGCCATGGCTCACGGGGCCCAGCCGCTCCACGGCATGTGGGATCCTCCCGGACCGGGGCACGAACCTGTGTCCCCTGCATCGGCAGGCGGACTCTCAACCACTGCGCCACCAGGGAAGCCCTCGACAACATTCTTAAGTGCACTTTTTCCAGCTGTCCTGATTACCACCACTCCTAACTTTAGGCTCCCGAGCTCTTCAATCAACCCATGTCAAGTGCGTACATGTCCTCTGACAGCCATAATTAGACACACACAGTCAGTGTATACGTTTCTCCCCCATCCCCTTCCCTCTGGTCCTCATCAAACTCAAATCTCTTCAAAGCCTAAGACAAAGTTTATTTTGTTCGCCGCCCCCCCAGTGTCCAACGCGCCCCGCGGGCGCTCTAGGAACGCGTCCTGTGGTGTTGCGCGCTTTCAAGTAACCCATTGGGAAACCCTAGCAGGACGCGAGCAGGACTGCATAATGAGGGGGTAGGGAGGGCAGCGCCGGGTCGGGCCCGGACCACCCGGCCCTCTCCTCTCGGGTCCCCGCCTCTTCACAACGTCGTGCGCCTCTCCTCACAACCCGGTACAGCAAGGGACGCCCACCCCCTCCACGCAGCTTTACTTTGACTCGTCTCTGCATGTGGCTCCGCCATTCCCGCTGCACCAGGACCGACTCGTCAGCTTCCTCGTCAAAAACGTCCCTCTCCTCTCCAGGACCCTGGACCAAAGAAGCGGCTCGCAACCACGACATCACTGAGGAACCCTCAGAAGCGCCGGCACCGGAAATGCCGGGAATTCCTTCCGGTCCGCGGGGCGGGGCGAAGACTGAGGAGGGTGGGTTGCCTCGCGGGATGGCTGCGCGTGCGCGTTGAAGTGCGCGTGGGTGTGCGCGGTGTTTCGATGTTGGGAGGACGTCCCGGGAGGATTTTGAATCCCGGTAGGGTCTTGCCTCCCGCCCGAACCTTTTTGCTACCTGGTGTTGTGGCAGCTCCCTCACTTGACTCGAAGTGTGGGCGTGCACTTATTGTGGGCGAGGCAGATTCCTCCCTAGTGGGGCTTGTCCGGCCTTGACCTCTGCAGAAGGCGGTGCCTACCCTCAGTGAAACCCTGTCCCTTCCCACCAAGGTCTCTACAGGGGTCGGGTTTTGGAGACGGGCGCATTGGCAAAACCTTTCAAGGTAGTTCTTTTGAGGGATTTTGTCTTAAAATCCCCCTCACGGCTTCTCTGGTGGTGCAGTGGTTAAGAATCCGCCTCCCAATGCAGGGGACACCGGCTCGAGACCTGGTATGGGAAGATCCCACATGCCTCAGCGCAATTAAGCCCACGTGTCACAACTACTGAGCCTGCGCTCTAGAGCCCGTGAGCCACAACTACTGAGCCTGCGCGCCGCAACTTCTGAAGCCTGTGTGCCCAAAGCCAGTGCTCCTCAACAAGAGAAGCCACCGTGATGAGAAGCCTACGCACAGCAACGAAGAGCCGCAACTAGAGAAAGCCCGCGTGCAGCAACAAAGACCCAACTCAGCCAAAAATAAATAATTTTAAAAATAAATAAATAAAAATAAAATCCCCCTCAGTACATTTAAAGGTTTGGACAAACCAACTTTTTTTTTTTTTCTTCGGTACGCGGGCCTCTCACTGTTGTGGCCTCTCCCGTTGAGGAGCACAGGCTCCGGACGCGCAGGCTCAGCGGCCATGGCTCACAGGCCCAGCCGCTCCACGGCATGTGGGATCTTCCCGGACTGGGGCACGAACCCGTGTCCCCTGCATCGGCAGGCGGACCCTCAACCACTGCGCCACCAGGGAAGCCCCAGCCCAACTTTTTTAATTGTAGGAGTGTGGAATGAAGTACAATAAGATCAAAAAGTTAGATACTGTGGCCATTTTGAGATCGATAAATAGTGTATTTATAAAACGAATTGTATTTCTCATTGATTCACAGTATCTTGTGCTGACTCCAGTTCCTTCTCAAATAACAGAAAAGACTATTTGTGAGGACAGGGACTTGTTTATCTGTATGTGCTCAGCACCAGCACTGTTATGACCCATAGTAGATGTTGAAACATGTTAGTGAATGAATGGAACCGGCAGTATTCCTGTTTTGCCCTTTGCGTGCTCACGTGGTAATGATGACTTATTTAGCTAACATATTTTCTTGAATAATTACCTTGTGCCAGGCACCATTATAGGTTTTTGGGATACATCAGTGAACAACACAGACAAAAGTCCCAGTTCTGGTGGACTTGACATTCATGTAGAGTTGACAGAGGATAAACAATAAACACTATATAAGTAAATTATACAGTTTTTTACAAGATAATAATGCTATGAAAAAAATTTTAAAGCAAGCAAAGTAAAGAGAGCTATATGAGTATGTGTGTGAGTGAGAGCGGTCGGGTGGTACAGGTTATAATTTTAAGTATCCAGAGAGAAATTTTTTGTATATATATTTTTAATATATGAAAAAATATATATTTGGTAGGTTCATGGAATATGTATAAAAACATTGTATACTTTGCCACAAAAATACCTTAATAAACTAAAAAGAATAAAGATTTTTACAGGTCATATTCTCTGATCATAATACAACAAAATTGGTAATGAATACTAAAAATGACCCCAATAATTTTAACTGTAATTTAAATATAATATTGGACATTATAAGCACCTTCCTAAACAACATTTGGATCAAAAAGGAAATAAAAATTAAAACAACATATTCAACAAATAATTGAAATCAGATACTTCCTACCAAAATAACTTGGGAACAAATGAAAGCTACCCTATGAGGCAATTCTGTAGGCTTTGATGTCTTTATTATTAAAGAAGAAAGAAAAAAAAGACAAAATTATTATACATCTTAATTAGAAGCAAAATGGTAGTAAGGGAAGCAATAAAGAAAACAATTGAAATTAATAAAATAGAAAAAACCCTCAAACCTCATAAGTAAATCCAAAAGCTGGTTCTTTGGAAATACCAATAAAACAGACAATCCTTTTTTGACCCTGATTAAAGAAAAAGAGAACAAAATTATACAAGATAGAAATGAGAAAGAAGGTAACAATAGAGAAAAAATTCAAATATTATAAATCACTAACTAAAACTCAAGAGTAACACATTTGAAAACTTAGCTGATATGAGTAACTTCCTAATAAAATTGATCCAACAAGTAGAAAACCTGAAGAAACTAATTACCATAGAAAAATTGGAGATTAAATATCTACTATAAAAAATAGCATGGAGACTTGACAATTTCACAGTTAAAGCTTGAAATCCTTTTTAATCTTTAAAGAATGACAGATAATTAAATGTTATTTTTTACTCTTCTAGGGCACAGAAAAAGATAGAAAGTCACTAAATCATTTCATGAAACCAGCTTTACTGTTACCTGCTAAAGCTAATATGAAAAAACCCCAAAGTTCAAGTTAGCTTATGAATATGTATTCAAAAGAGAATCCAGTACCTTATCAAAGGAATAATTCAAGAGGTTTTATTTCATGAAAGCAAACTGTGCAATATTAGGAAATCTGTAAGTATATTTCATTGCATCAACAATTTGAAGGAGAAAATCCATATGTTGTACTAATAAAAGTGGAAAAGTCATTTGAAAAATTAAAAAAATCAATCTTAGCAAAACAAAATAGAAAGAATAGAAAGAAATTACAAATTGATAAGGACTTTATAAAAAAGTCCAACAGCAAGTACTATTCTAAACACTGAGATATTAAGCTATTTCCTTTAAAGTAGGGAAAAGAAAAGACATCTGGTGATCACCATGATTATTCAAGATTCTTTTGGAGACTAGTGAATGCAAGAGAGAAGTAATCTGTATAAATGTTGGATAATAAGAGATGAAGTTATTTATTTGCTGTTGATGTGATTGTATGCCTAGAAAATCCAAAGGATTTTGGTTAAAAACAACTGAATAAGGGAATTTGATAAGGTCTCTGGATATAAGAAATATAAACAGACCAATAGTCTCTTTATTTTCTAACAGTAACCATCTAGAAATGTAGATGAGATAAATATTCCACTTGCAATACCAACGAATACTATTAGATATAGTCTTTATATATTCAGTATTCGGTATTTATTTAGTATAGTATTTATAAATGTTGGGAATACATTTTAAAAACTCAATTTTATTGAGGTATAATCTACATGTGGTAATATGCATACATTTTGAGTTGCAGTTTGATGAGTTTTGACAAACATATATACCTGTGTAACCGTCACCCAATCAAGATATAGAAATTTCCATCACCCTAGAAAATTCCCTCATACTTCTTTGCAGTCAATCATCAATGCCTCACAGAGGCAACCCCAATCTAATTTCTATCAATCACTCAAGATTAGTTTTGCCAGTTTTAGAACTTCATAAAAATGGGATCACATATGTCCTTTTATGTATTTGGCTTCTTTGACTCGAAATAACGTTTTTGAGATTCATTCATGTGATTGCATGTACCATGCAAAGAACAAAGGTTTGTTCTTTGTTTTTGCTAAGTGCTCTTTTCATTGTATGGATATAGCATGGTTTGTCCATTCACTTGTTGGACATTTGGACTGGCTGTCGTGAATAAAGCTGCTATGAACATTCTTGTACAGGTCATTTTGTGTACACATGTTTTCTCTAGGGTAAATATCTAGAGGTGGAGGTGGAATTGTTGAGCCAGGTGGTAAGTATAAATTTAACTTTATAAGAGACTGCCAACCTGTTTTCCAAAGTGATTGTACCACTTTACACCTCCACCAGCATCGTATACGAGTGTCAGTTGCCCTACCTGTTCCTCACTTGGAAAGAACTGTCAGTCTTATTTTTTTTAATCTTTAAAAAAATTAACCTAAAAAACCTGTAAAATTAAAAAAATTATAGTTGATTTACAATGTTGTGTTAGTTTTAGGTGTACAGCAAACTGATTCTGTTTATATATATATATATGTATATATATATTATTTTTTAGATTCTTTTCCATTATAGTTTATTATAAGTGTGTCCATAAAGCTCATAACTTAAAGCCCATCCCGACAACAGATGGGCACCAAGGCAATTGCTACAGCTTATTCTTTTATCCTTACTTTCATTTAATAGATATTTGTTGAGTGCCCAGTGAGACGGGGCCACAATACCCAGCAGTGTAAACAACAGATTTGCTTTCACCAAGCATTCATCCTTAAGTTACCTGAATGGCGTTTGCATTCTGTGAAAGGCCTCTCCACGTTGCCTACGTCATCCTTGGCACAAAACTTTTTTCACAGAAGGCAGCCCGATGCCCCAACAGCAGCTATCCGCATAATCGGCAGGTTAATCAGCAGGTGAGCTCAGGTGTTCGCTGACTTGTGGAATCTTGTCGTGGGGACAATGTGCCAGTATTGCTCTGGACTCATCACTGAAGAATGGCACTCTACTTGCGTCCATGACCAGACTTGCGGCTTATACCTCAGCAATTTATTTAAATTATAAACCCCTCCAGTGCCCTTCAGTGGCTTCATCTGGGTTGTGCTGGCCCCCAGTGGGCAGGATGGGCATGAGGTGGGTGGCCAAGGATGCCGTGTCTGCACGGCTGCTGGAGGCACTGAGTGAGTCTGGGGCCAGCCTCCTGCTGTCTGCTGGGGCTGAGGCAGGAGGTACCACAGTTCAGCAGTGACCTAATTCTCTCCACAGGCAGCTTGAATGAGTAGGCGGAGCCTGTGTCAGTCCCTGGCCCAGCAGGCCTGGGCAGCTGCTATCTGATCCCAAGACGGGGAGGAACATGGGCCCTGCCCTAGGCGTGACACAGCCTCCCAGCTGGGGCAGGGCCCGCAGCACCTCGGGGCAGCTCAGGTTTGGCTAAGTTGTGGTGAGGGAGATTCCTTTCCCCTCCCAGTCTGGGGTTTAACCCGACCCCAAGGTTGTTCTCTGACACACACACACTCACACACACACACACCTCTCTCCTCCTCCCACAGCTTAGCATGAATCTTTGTTTCTTATTTTCTTGATTTGTCTTTGTTGATGTTTTTATTTGGGGGCTGGCTGAGCCGGAGGGTCAGAAATCTGCCTTTGCCCACACTACTTGGCATTCTGGTTTTGGTGGTATGCGTAGCTTTGAGTTTTTCTATGCTGGTTTTATTTATATTAAACCCCTGGTTGGTGTACAAACTTGCTCAGTGCTTTATTGAACCAAGACCCTCGCAGATGACTCATCTGGGCCTTCAAGAAGCCCTGCCCATTTCCTGAGATTCAGAATCCAGACGTGGCTGGCCTTGGTTTAACTGCTTCCATGACATTTCCTTTTGAATATCTCCAAACCTTAAAGCGTAAAGATTTTGTCCACACAGACAGACACACGTATACTCCTGCTGCAGGCTGTCACGCTCACTGAGACACTTTCAACTCAGCTGTTTGCGGACAAGGCATTGTGCATCCGTGGCCATCCATCCATCCATCCACTCTTTCGTTTGTCCATCTGTCCATCCATGACAAGACAGCAGCAAGTTCTGACATGGTTCAGGCCCCAGGGTTCACAGCAGTGAGGGCTGGGCTTCCAGTGGCCTCAGAATGCAGGCCTGAGCCCTCACCCAAGGGCCTCCGCAGATAATAACATCCCTTTCTGAGGCAACAGAAGCCAGGGCCAAGTGGGTTATGAAAGTTTGAGTCTTTAACCCCAACTGGACGGGGGACGTAAACCTTAGCCTGTGACTATCCTGAGATGGGCAAAAAGAAAAAAAAAAAAAGACAAATCAAGCCTACAGATAACACTGAAACAGGAGAGAGTAAGAGTTCATGTCTGTGCTGGAGGTGTTCATATAGAGGGACAGGAAAGAGGGAAAGAGAAAGGGGAACGTGGTGCACACACTCAGGAGTGCTGTCGAGGGCCTGGGGTACAGTACTGACTCCTAGGGCAGGGAAGAGTAGAGCTGTGGCCCAGCCTAGGGGGCTGTAGCTTTCTCTCAGCCTCATACATACAAACAAAGCCGCTAGAAAAAAGGGGGCTTTTCTGGATACAGGAAGACAAGGGGTTAACCTAAACAATAAAGAGAAAAAACCCAAAAAGGCTCCTGCTAGACACTCTATTGAGTGGAGTTCCCTGTGCTATACAGTAGGTCCTTGTTGTTTACCTATTTTACGTATAGTAGTGTGTATATGTTAATCCCAAACTCCTAATTTATCCCTCTCCCCATTTTCCCCTTTGGTAACCATTAGTTTGTTTTCTATGTGGGTCTATTTCTGTTTTGTATATAAGTTCTTTTGTATCTTTTTTTTTATTATTCCACATATAAGCGATATCATATGATACTTGTCTTTCTCTGTTTGGCTTACTTCACTTAGTATGAAAATCTCTATATCCAACCATGTTGCTGCAAATGGCATTCTTTCATTCTTTTTCATGGCTGAGTAGTATTCCATTATGTATATGTATGTGTGTGTGTGTGTATGTATGTATATACATACATATACCATGTCAGTCTTTTTAATATTAGCTATTCTGATACTTGTGTGGTGATATCTTACTGTGGTTTTAATGTTCATTTTCCAGATGATTTATGATATTGAAAATCTTTTCATGTGCTTATTTGTCATTTGCATATTTTAAAAAATGAAGTTTTTGCCCATTTAAAAAAATTGGGTTGGGCCTTTCATGGTGGTCGAGTGGTTAAGACTCTGCACTTCTACTTCAGGGGGTACGGGTTTAACCCTTGGTTGGGGAATTAAGATCTTACATGCCATGTGGTGCAGCCAGAATAAATAAACAAATAAATAAAATAAAATAAAATTGGGTTGTCTTATTTTTGTGTTTTAAATTTTCTTTATATTTTCTGGGTATAGGTCTTTTGTCAGATACATGAATTACAAATAAGTTCTTTGCATTCGTTGTATTCATCAGACAGTTGTGGAGATAGGGTTAGGAGTTCGTGAAGTTTTTGGGTAGAGAGGGAGCATAATGCCTGCAGAAGATAAAAAGAGGAGAGAGCATGATTAGGCACAGAAAGCCTATGTAAAGGGTGCTGATCTGATCCCTGTGATAGGGTAGGAAGGGAGGAGGGAGTGGGGTAGGGCAGAGGGGGCTTCAGATTGGTGTGTAGATCTGGCAAAGTCTTGGCCAACATAAAAGGGGGCTCTGAAACAAAGGGCAAAGAGGTGTCCTGCGTTAGGTACACATGGCCATGCTCAGGGGATGCCCTGAAAGAGTGTGGCCTTGGCTAGAAATCTGAGGGGCAACGTGTAGGCGCTTACAGACGGAGGCTGACAGCTATACTTCTTTGTCAAGACCCTGATGATCTTTCAAGGTCCTTTTGAGTTTGTGATTCTAGTTCTTCCAAAAGAGCTTTCCTTTTTTTTTTTTTTTTTTAAATGAGCTGTAAATAATAATGACATTTCCTGCATGCATTTTGGTGTCACAGTGTGAACTTACTCAAAGTATTTAGTAAACTTATCTTGCAGTTCAATATCTCATATAAATACTCTATGATGAGGTCAACCTTTAGGATTCACTCTGTTCTTTTCCTGTTCTTCTGCTTATCAATCATCCTTGTCTTTTCTTTCAAAGCCTCAACAATTCTTTTTTATGTCCTTCTATTTCCCATCTCCTGCTAAGTTTCATCCTTTATCTCCGTCTTCCACACTTTATTTGTGCCTTTTGCAAACTGCTATTTTGTAGTTGGTATAATGAACTCTTAAGAGGGCACAGACCTTTTCTCTATTCCTCTTCAGTTTCTAGCATACTGGCTTTAATCATGAAGTCTGTAGCAACCAGCCAGCAGAACTCCGAATTTCTGTATGTCAAGGGAAGGGACTTTTCCTTGTCCCTCCTAAACTTTCATATGTTCTCTGAACATCTCTGGTGTCCAGTGACTAAGCCTTTGGGCTCTGTCTTTTAATTGCTTATATCAGATTTTTCTCTAAGACTGTAAAATATGTATTGGAATAATAAAATTGTTGTTATTGGTGAAAATGATAGGAGAGCATTAAAAATATGGCTTCTAAAGAGAAGGCCTTAGAATAAAGGCAGTAGATAATAGGTAGATCTTGGGCAGTTTTGCCTCCTTTATTTTAAAGTATTGTGTCTATAGAAGGTCCTAGTTATAATATAGCCGTCAAAGCTAAGAGGAAAAGTATTAGTCCAATATAGAATGTTTCTAATGAAAGGATGAGGTAGCCATTTCAGACAGGAAGCCTGATTGATCTTTCTAATGGCCTACTGATGGACGGCTGTGTCTAATAGCATTTAAGCATGTTCAAGTCTGTCTAATCTTAAAAACAAATCCTTCCTCAACCCAAGCTCTCCTCTAGCTATTGCTCTCTGCCTCTCTTTCTCTTTGCAGCTGAACTTCTCAGACGAGTCAGTGTCTCCACTTCTCCACCTCTCACTTTTCAACCCACTGCAATCCAGCTTCCAACTCCACTATTCCACTTGAAATGGGAGTGAGGGGTGGGGGGAAAGTTCCACAAAATTTTCGCCGATGACTCTCAAATCTCTTGCTCCAGCCCAGGTCTTCTCTGCACATCAAACTCATGTATCCAAGTGTCTACAGGATGTCACCGCTTAGATTTACCATATGGATTTTAATGCATCGCATCTGGATTTGCCTTTTTACTTTCAAAGCTCTTCCTCCTCTTATGTTCTCTAGCTCCTCGATGCTCAAACTGTGGAGCAGGCACTTGTAGCATCAGCATCACGTGGGAGCTTGTTAGAAATGCAGAGTTCCTGGTCCCATCCCAGACCTATCGAATCGGGAGTCCGCATCCTCAGGTAACTCATAGGCACAGTCAAGTTTGAGAAGCATTGCAGCTCACTGAATGGTCACCACATCAGCTCATTCTCCACGTTCTAAGTATTTCTCACATTTTCCAGTATTTTCTCTATTCTCACTGCCCCTTCCCTGGTTCAGGCTACCATCCTGCTTTACCTGGATGTTATGACAGCTTCTTAACTGGTCCCCCTGCCTCACGTCCGGTCTCCCTTCCAGTCCATTTCCCCTACTCAGCTGGAACATGATTCCTAAAGCAAAATCTGACAGGGCCTTCCCTTGCTTAATTTTCTTCAATACTTTCTGATGGTTCTCAAGATAAATTCCTCATTAGCTTTCTGATCAGTTTTCTGGCCTCACTTCTTGCTACCTTTTACTCGCTATGTCCATTTTCAGGCCTTTGCCGCATAATTTTTCTTCTGCCTAGTAATGTAGCCTCTCCCTCTACCAAAGGCTACTTATATGTCAGGTCTTAACTTAGATGTCACTTTCATTTGGAAGCTTTCTCTGATCTCCCAAGTCTGAATGAGTTGTTCCTTTTATGTGTGTCTTTATCACCTTATATTATAAATACCTAATTGTCTTCACTCCCTGCTAGACTACAAGATCTTTGAGGCAGGAACTGTGTGTCCTAGTTAACTACTTTATCCTTATTGCCTAGTATAATCCTCAATAAATATTTATTAAATAAGTGAATGAATTTCATTAAAACTTCTTTGAACACTGTATTCTAAGCAATTCCATGTTCCAGTTATAATTATGTAGTAATAAACTGTCTATAAATCCAGATTAAATTAAGTAAGAATTTACTAACATTAGGATGTTACAGGGGAAGGTAAGGTACTTAGGCAAGACACAGAAAGTTATAATAAAAAATCACATTTCATGGATTTAAAAAAACTTTTCCTTTCAATTTTGTAACTATGTTTTCAGAAGTTATTTATTCCAAGGTATAAATATTTAATTGTTCTTAGCATGTACAGTGAATCTTATGCTTCTTGGTCTTTCCCACTGTCCATCCCGCCCCCCCTTTTTAAAATAAATTTATTTATTCATTTATTTATTTTTGGCTGCATTGGGTCTCTGTTGCTGCGTGCAGGCTTTCACTAGTTGCGGCGAGCGGGGGCTACTCTTTGTTGAGGTGCGCGGGCTTCTTGTTGCGGTGGCTTCTCTTGTTGCGGAGCACGGGCTCGAGGCATGCAGGCTCAGTAGTTGTGGCACACGGGCTTAGTTGCTCCACGGCGTGTGGGATCTTCCCGGACCAGGGCTCGAACCCATCTCCCCTGCATTGGCAGGTGGATTCTTAACCACTGTGCCACCAGGGAAGTCCTCCATCCCCTTTGATGTTAGTGGAAAGACTGCATTTGGAATGAGAGTTGGAGACTGCTCCCCATTGGAAATGTGGTAGACATTGCTAGTACTCACCATTACCTGGTCCTTCTCCTGTTTCCAGTTACCCACAGTACTAGGTTTTCTAACCTGTTGGTGCATAGGTGGGTCCAAACATGGCTTATTCTGGTCAGTGGCTAGTAAGTGGCACTGATACCCTTCACTCCCCAGCTTAGTCCCTTAAAACTCCTGTTTGAGCTCCAGCTCTCTCTTCCCATTTCCCAGTAATCATAGTGGTCATGAATTGGGATGGTAGGGCCTCAAGACGTAGCCAGCCTGGATTTCTGAGTTACCACTCGGAGGAAATTTCCCTGGGGGGCCAAAGTCTAAGGTCGAAGTGAACTTTTAATTTGTTAAACTCGTAGAGTAAATGTGTTATCTAGCAGAACCCTACAAATATAAGCACTATATGTGCTCGGTCTGACGTTTCTGGGTGTTTGCTTATACTCGCATGGTTTCAGATTAGCACCCAGGTAATTCAGGTCTCCCTCTCGTCACCAGTATCTTCACGCCAGACCTTATCTCTGCTTTAGACTTGCAGATTTAGCTCTAAATTGGACATTGCACAAAGAGCTACCACAGGAACCTCAGACTTAATATGTGTAAAACTGAACTCATTGTCTTTCTGCCCCAAACCTGGTCTTCATCCTGTATTTTCAATATCAGACAATAGAATGACTGCGCCCTCCGTGTTTAGACAGGTAGTATAGCGGAGAAGTCGATTGAGTATGGGTTGTATACCCATACTCAAACAAAATAGGTTGTATACATCTCTACAATGGAATATCATTCAGCCATGAAAAGAATGAAGACTGATACCTGCTACAACATGGGTGAACCTCGAAAACATTATGCTAGGTGAAAGGAGCCAGTCACAAAAGGCTGCATATTGTGTGATTCCATTACATGAAGTGTCCACAACAGGCAGATCCACAGAGCAGAAAATACATTATTGTCGAGGGTGAGGAGGGGGTGAAGTGGAGAGTGACTGACTGCTAAATGGGTACAAGGTTCTTTTTATGGAATATTGAAAAGATTCTGGAATTAGATAATGTTGATAGTCACACAACATTGTGAATATCCTAAAACCCGCTGAATTATATACTTTAAAAGGTGAGATTTATGGCATGAGAATTATATCTCAGTTTTTAAAACTTGCCAGTAGAGAAGAATGAAATTTTAAAAAATCAATAGCTTATACTTCTGGACAGAACAGAAGACTGAAGACTAGTTTTGAAGGCAATCTGTTGTTTTACTGCACAGATTTCATTTAAAGAATACAAGGCAGGGGCTCCCCTGGTGGCGCAGTGGTTGAGAGTCCGCCTGCCGATGCAGGGGACACGAGTTCGTGCCCCGGTCCGGGAAGATCCCACATGGCGTGGAGCGGCTGGGCCCGTGAGCCATGGCCACTGAGCCTGCGCGTCCGCAGCCTGTGGTCCGCAACGGGAGAGGCCACAAAAGTGAGAGGCCCGCGTACCGCAAAAAAAACAAAAACCAAAAACCAAAACCAAATGCTGCAGTCAGAACCACAGTGAGATACCACTTCATACTCACTAGGTGTCTTTAAACAAAAAGTAACTGAGAGACTTTGATTTTTGGACTGGCTCATTGGAGTTTAGAAGTTGACACTCTATCCCAATAACAATTAAAACACTGAACAAATGGAAAAATCAACAATTCTTCTTAGATCCATTAGAGAAGTGAAGTCACAGGTCAAGCTGCTGTCTCCCAAACTGGAGAGACAGAAAGCTGATACAGAGAATCACAACTTACTAGAGCACAAAATCAGAAGCAGAAACCTCTGTGGACACCAGTGCCAGGGTAGGAAGACCTGAACTGCAATTGACAAATTCCTGGAGGCCCAGGGGGACCCAGTAATAAGAAGACCCCCACTTAGAAGCAACCAAGATGTCCTTCAGTAGCTGAATTGGTAAATAAACTGTGGTGCATCCAAACAATGGAATAATATACAGCAACAAAAAGAAATGAATTACCAAGCCGTGAAAGGACATGGAGGGAACTTACATGCATATTATTAAGTGAAAGAAGCCAGTCTGAAAAGCTACATCACTGTATGATTTCAGTCAATGACATTCTAGGAAGGCAAAATGAGGAGACAGTAAAAAGATCAGTGGTTTAGCGGGAGGAGAGGTAAGTATAAGTGAAACAGGATTTTTAGGGCAGTGAAACTACCCCGTATGATATTTTGTCATGGTGATTACACAACACGGATAAATTTGTCCAAACCGCAGAATGTACAACACCAAGAGTGAACCCTAAAGTAAACTATGGACTCTGATAATGATGTGTCCATGAGGCTCATCAGTTGTAAGAAATGTACTGTTATAGATCAGGGAGGCCAGGGGAGGGGCAGGAGTTCTATGGGAAATATCTACCTTCTGCTCAATTTTGGTGGGAACCTAAAGCTGCTCTAAAACGTGAAGTATTATTTAAAAAATGCTGAGCAACTTCTTATAAAAAGGTTGAATTGGGCTTCCCTGGTGGCGTAGTGGTTGAGAGTCCGTCTGCCGATGCAGGGGACACGGGTTCGTGCCCCGGTCCGGAAGGATCCCACATGCCGTGGAGCGGCTGGGCCCGTGAGCCATGGCCGCTGAGCCTGCGCATCCGGAGCCTGTGCTCCGCAACGGGAGAGGCCACAACAGTGAGAGGCCCGCGTAACGCAAAAAAAAAAGGTTGAATTTTGTAAGAGAGTGGGAAGGGAGGCTGCAGGGAGAAAAAAAAAAGAGGTAAAAAGTTTTGCTCCTGATATGACCCTATGCTTCAACTTTTGCTGGCCCTTACAAAAACATGCGGTGCAGAAGATTAGAACAGACATTTCATCAAAGAAGATATACAGGTGAAAAGAAATTCAACATCATTAGTCATTAGGGAAATGCAAATCAAAACCACAATAAGACACCACTACACACCTATTGGAATGACCAGTATTAAAAACACTGACCATAACAATTGCTCCTGAGGATACGAAGGAACTGGGACTCTCAAATACTGCCCTCATGATATTACATGCTAAAAAAGGTTACAGCCACCTAGTAAAACAGTCTGGCGGTTTCTTAAAAAGCTACCATGCAACCCAGCTATTCCATTCTTACATATTTGCCCAAGAGGAATTAAAGCCCATGTCCATACAAAGACTTGTACATGAATGGTCATAGCAGGTTTTTTTGTTTTGTTGTTGTTGCTTTTTTGTAATAGTCAAATTGTAGTTTATCTATCCCATGGATACCACTACTCAGCGATAAAAAAGAATGGTTATTGATACATCCAACGACATAGATAAATTTCAAGATAATTATGTGGAGTGAAAGAAGCCATACAAAAAAGAATATATACTCAATGAATCAATTTGTATAAAACTCTAGGAAATGAAAATTAACCTCTAGTGACAGCAAGCAGAGCAATGGTTGCCTAGGGATGGGCAGGTGGAGGGGTGAGGAGAGGCAGGATGAAAGGGTTATATGGATATGTTCATTATCTCGATTGTGGTGATGGCTTCACAGGCATATATGTCAAAGTTTATCAAATTGTACATTTCAAAAATGTGCATATCTAGTAACAAATAGAAAAAATAAAATAAAAAATATTTATGATAGGATCAAATAATCAAATATTTAGGACTAAGTCCAATACTGTGTTGAATAAGAGTGGTCATAGCGGGCACCCATGTTTTGTTCCTGATCTGAGAGGAAAACCTTTCAACCTTTCATCATTGAGTATGATGTTAGTTGTGAGTTTGTTGTATACGGTCTCTATTATGTTGAGGTATGTCGCTTCTATACACTTTGTTGAGGATTTTTATTATGAAAGAATGTTGTATTTTGTCAAATGCTTTTTTTGCGTCTATTTAGATGCTCATACAATTTTAATCTTTTTTCTATTAATGTGGTGTATCATATTTGTTGATTTCATATGTTGATCTATTCTTGCATCCCAGAGATAAATCCCTGTTGGTCATGGCGTATGATCCTTTTTTTAAAATATAAATTAAAAAAAATTTATTTATTTACTATTTATTTTTGGCTGCATTGGGTCTTCATTGATACACGTGGGCTTTCTCTAGTTGCGGCGAGCAGGGGCTGTTCTTTGTTGTGTGCATGGGCTTCTTATCGTGGTGGGTCCTCTTGTTGTGGAGCACGGGCTCTGGGTGTGTGGGCTTCAGTAGTTGTGGCACACGGGCTCAGTAGTTGTAGCTTGAGGGCTTTAGAGCACAGGCTCAGTAGTTGTGGTGCACGGGCTTAGTTGCTCCACGGCACGTGGGATCTTCCCAGACCAGGACTCGAACCTATGTCCCCTGCATTGGCAAGGGGATTCTTAACCACTGTGCCACAAGGGGAGTCTGGCGTATAATCATTTTAGTGTGCTGTTGCATCTGGTTTGCTAATATCTTGTTGAGAATATTTTGTATCTATATTCATCAGGGATATTCGTCTATGATTTTCTTTTCTTGTAGTGTCCTTATCTAGCTTTGGTATCAGGGTAATGCTGGCTTTGTAAAATGAGTTTGGAGTTTTCCCTCCTTTTCAATTTTTTGGGGAAAGTTTGAGACGGATTGGCATTAGTTCTTTTTAAAATGTTTGGTTGAATTTGCCAGTGAATGCATGTGGTTCTGGGCTTTTCTGTGTTGGGAGGTTTTTAAATTTTTTTTTAAATTTAATTTAATTTTAAAAATTTATTTATTTATTTACATCTGTTGGGAAGTTTTTGATTGCTGATTCAATCTCCTTACTCATCACTGGTCTGTTTAGATTTTCTACTTCTTTATGATTCAGTCTTGATAAGTCATGTGTTTCTGGGAATTTATCCATTTCTTCTAGGTTATCCAATTTGTTGGCATATAATTGCTCATAATAGTCTCTTATGATTCTATGTATTTCTATAGTATCAGTTATAATTTCTCCTCTTTCATCTGATTTTATTTATTTGAGTATTTATTCTCTTTTTTTCTTAGTTAGTTTAGGCAAAGATTTGTCAATTTTTTAATCTTTGCAAAAAAAAAACAACACTTAGATTTTTTCTGTTGTTTTTCTGCCTCTATTTCACTTATTTCTACTTTGATTTTTATTATTTCCTTTTTCTGGTTACCTTGGGCTTAGTTCTTCTTTTTCTAGTTCCTTGAGGTGTAAAGCTAGGTTGTTTTTGAATTGCCTTTTTTCTTAAGATGTGCATTTACTGCTATAAACTTCCCTCTAAGAATTACTTTTGCAGCATCCCATAGGTTTTGGTATGTTGTATTTCTATCTTCATCAGTTTTGAGATATTTAAAAATTTCCCTTTTTATTTATTCTTTTACCTTTTGGTTGTTAAGGAGTATGTTGTTTAGTTTCCACGTGTTTATAAATTTACTTGTTTTTCACATCTTGTTGAGTACTGGCAAGCTCTCCTGTAGAATGTCCCCAATATGAGTTTGCCTGCTATTTTTCCTGTAATTAGACTGGAGTTATGTTTTTTTTTAGAAAGAATACCAGAGAGGTGAAGTACGCTTTTTATCACATCATTTCAGGGGGTAAATGACATCCACATGACATACTGGTAATGTTAACCATCATCAGTTGTTTAACGTAGTGTTTTGCAGGTTTCACCATGGTAAATATATGATTTAATACAATTAAAATATAGATCTATGAGACTAGAGATGCTGTATGTTTTGTTTACTGCTATATCCTCAATGTCTAGAACAGTACATGACTCATAGGCACTCAATAAATGTTTGTTGAATGAATAAATGAACAAATGGAAGGATGAATTAGAGATCCTTAGCTTCCCACTCTACTCAACTCTTTTAAAAAATTTGTTCTGACCATACTTGTGATCACTAACAGCAATTATATATATGAGAGCAAATAGTCCATATGAACGAATACATATTGACAGTAGCACACATTAGTTGACCGGTGACTTACTTATTAAGACTATATTTCATTTTGGTTTGAAAAGCCAGGTCAAGATGAGCATTGTGTTTCTGTGCAAATGTTTTAGCCTCTTTGACTATCTCATGTCTGGTATGGGGGTGGTTTTTCTTTCCTTGTAAGTTAATATTAGGATTTAGTGAAATCACATAGTAAGTGCCTCAGTGTCTGGCATTTTGCGCAATAAATGTTGGTTTTTACTTCACTTTCCACGATCTTCTGAAGCATGTGGATGAATTAATTCTTCTATTCTGGGACAGTCCTTTTTTACAAAAGAGCATTTTTTATCTGGAAGATCAGTGCAGACAATTCCATTTCATTAAAGAGCTGGTGATTTAATAATTTACTTAGAAACAGGCTGTGGCTTCCATTATAAAACTCGTCTGGCATAAGTGCATAGGACCACTATTATTTTCCTACAGGCAGGAAAGCTGACGGAATAGAAATACTTTACAAATGTGCACAGAATGGTTTACCCTCATGCAATGTCTGCACCTGAAGAAATATCATATAATGCCCTGCAGTGGATGTGGCTCAACATAAAATTTGTCACTTCCCAAGCGCTTGAAATATTGGCCCATTTCAAATACCCCTGCACTGCACGTGCTTATTTGGTAATGCTGGCTTGCCTCCTTATTTCAGTAGTTGAAGTGACAAAACCCTGTTTTATAATTTACCAAGTGATTGAAGGTGCCAGGCAGATCTGTATTACCACAGTAATGTCACTGATTCCTAGTTCTTAAAGAAGAAGAAGGGACAGTGAGTGTTTCGCTTGAGGGTGATGTGTTCCGTGGGAATTACATTCTCTGCAAGTTGTTTATGATTTTTTTCTTCTGTACAGCCAGAGGAGTGGAGGGACATATTTCAAATTCCCATTGGCAAGGGCTCCTGGTTCTTTTATAAAGATTTGTAAAATTCCAACCCTTTGAATCTTGTCAGTGGTCTGTGGACATCCTCCAGGCTTTCCTATCATAAAGCTTTCAACACACAGAGCTGAGTGGGCTGGGCAGGAAACGTGTATGTGAGAGTGTGTGCTTGCATGTGTGTGCGTGTGTACGTGTGCGTCTATATGAAGCTGCCTTGATTGAAATGCCAATATTCTGTCACTTTCCGGTTGGAATTTATCATAGCAATAAAACAGAAGCATCCCCCTACATCGTGAAGTGTAGCAGTTGAGTCTTGCTATTTATTTCGTTGAGTCAGCTTAATGTAGATCAGTGTTCAGGTCTTCCTTTTGGTTCCTTTCTTGTTTCTCTTCTCTAGAGCTTCGCAAAGCTGTTGAATTCAGGTGAAAATCGTTGCCCTGGAGCTGTGATAGTTCTCCACGTGGAGAGGGGCAGGGATCACATTCAATCTTCAGAGATGATCAGTGTGAGTGGAATTTGCCAAGTTCTATGGTTTGAAAATGTCTACATTTTCTATTTTCAACTCCTCTTGGAAAGTATAAATCACCAAATATTGGCAAAGTTTTCACTTCTTCCCAAATCATCAGATAATGGATAGTGGATGTTGCCTAGCCACAGAAGTTGGTTTGTGGTCTGCAGGTTCAAAAAAGCACTTCAAAACTGCTCTCAGAAGCTTCTGAGGTGTGGGAGTAAATGACAGAAAAGCAGAATTAAGCAATAGTCATCTTTTTAGGAGGACAGACTTCAGCTGTTTCTTTTATTCTTTGTAGGTTGATTCAGATTCAAAAGTTTCTATGGTTCCGTAAACCAGGATGCTGTACAAAAATAAATTGAGTCATAAACACCGTCAAACAGGTTTCACTTCCCCATGAACACTGGTGATGGTTAATTTTATGTGTCGACTTGACTGGGCTTAAGGGATGTCCAGATAGCTGGTGAAACATTGTTTTTGGGTGTGCCTGTGAGGGTGTCTCAGGAGGAGATTAGCATTTGAATCAGTAGACTGAGTAAAGAAGATCATCTTCCCCAATGTGGGTGGGTGGGCATCCTTCAATCTGTTGAGGGCCTGAGTAGAACAAAAAGGTGGAGGAATTCTCTCTCGCTGCTTGAGCTGGGACATCCATCTTCTCCTGTCCTTGGACATTGATGCTCCTGGCTCCCAGTCTTTCTGACTTAGATTGGACCAACCCCATCAGGCCCATGATTCTCAGGCTTTCTGACTGGGGCCACCAGGGAAGCCCCTGGAGAAGGGGCATTTTTGATGAGGCATCGCGGTAAGAGGTCTGAAGGCAAGTGGGATGAACAGGGTGTGTATGTGCCGGAGACGTCGTGTGAATGGGAGGCAAAGGGAGACTCACTTGACCGAGGGAGGTGGTTCAACAGCCATTTTAAATTATTGGTGTTTTTCTGGATTGTGAAATACAATTCTAAATGCAGGGAGAAAGCAGCCAAGTCCCCCACATTGATCAGAATAACAACAAGGCTAATGTCCACTTGGGCAGCCCCCTCTTAGAGCCCACTTGGACTCCTCTACCTAAAGGAAAGGAGCTGAGAAGCTCTTAACTCTCAAAACTTTGTATAGTGAGAGGCACCTGTTCTGCACGATAGTACAGTAAGATAAAAAGTATAACAAGTGGGGTGAACGCAATTAAAGATACGTGTGGAAAGATAAATTTGGTGTTCCATAAAATCATTCTGGGGGAGGTAGAACTCATTAGGTTGTGAAAATGAATCACGGTGAGAACAAGGTCCCATTGGCAGAGGATCACTCACCACAGAGCAATTCTGCTGTTGTCTCGGGGCTCTGCGTGGAGTGTGGATTGATGATGATCCCTTCTTTATTGAGACTCTGGGCTCACATCTCGTTTATGCTTATGCCTGCCAGATGGAAGAGCCTTTATTTGTTATTGCATTTCTCAGCCGTTTCTTGATCTCTGAGGCTCGAGTGCAGAGATGCTGAAGTGATACAGTAAGTACGGCCGGGAAATGCATCGGTAAACACTAGAAGAGAAGACAGTGCCGAGGGCAGGAGTTTATTCCACAGGATAACAGGGATGAAGTTAAGAAAAGGAAAGATCAATGTTCAATATCAGGAAAAATACCCTGGCCGTTCAACTTTAAAAATAACTTCCCAAGGGAAGCTGTGAAAATCCCACTACCTGAGGCATTTGAGAATAGATGGGGTGATGTACTGGACATTATCCTGCAGGGAGTCAAATGTCCTCTGGTCCAGGGAGTGAACTAAAATAGCCACAAACCCCACAAAATCATCTTTTGTGGTTAAGATTCTGGGAGTCCAGTCAGGTCTTGCTTTACTGAATCCTTTGTTACAACCAGTATGAATTTCCCCAGGCTGAATTGAAGAGTTGAAGCATCTTAGAACTTGAGCCTTGGCGGGCACTTGTGCCCATGGCCTGGCCAGTGAAGAGCTTATTCCGTGTGGCATCTGTCTTACATGTTGCACTGATGGGTGGTGTGGTTCCCACCCCCTTCCCTCCCTTCCCTTCCTCTCTTCTCCTCAATAAAGGAAACAGATGTGGGGTGGCAAAGGCTTGGAAACCACTCCTCTGCGATGAGTCATCCTGGTTGCCTGTTGGATGCCTGCTCCCTTCTGCACACTGCACTGTGGTTTGGCATTTGGAGGAGAATGTGGGTCTCACCAGAGCCAACGTGAGACACGGGAACTGCTGAGGTCTGCTGGCCATTCCGCAGTGGACAAGGCCTGCAAAGCTGGTAGAGTTGCCATTAAAGTCTTCTCCCTGATCCTGCCCCAGAGATCTGCTCGGGGTCTGGGGCTTTTCTGTTTTACAACTATTGTTAATGATTTGATGTGGGGGGCGGGGTAGGGGGACGGAAGGGAGAGGAGGAAAGTTTTAATTCCCTGAGGATAGACCAAACCTGTAGTCAAGTTCAGCTCTAAGAGACTCTAGAGTGAAAATGTTGAAGGCCAGCTGCTCCTTCCTCTTTCCTCTCCTAATTAATTGCAATTGATCCCAAAATACTTATATTTGGGGGAAGTCTCTGAAGCTGGAGCTGGATCAAGTTGCTGATATGGTCACAGAACTGGACCTGAGGCAAGCACAGGAGCATAGGCAAGTCAAAAGGGCTTCCCTGGTGGTGCAGTGGTTGAGAGTCCGCCTGCCGATGCAGGGGACACGGGTTCGTGCCCGGGTCCGGGAAGATCCCACGTGCCGCGGAGCGGCTGGGCCCGTGAGCCATGGCCGCTGAGCCTGCGCGTCCGGAGCCTGTGCTCCACAACGGGAGAGGCCACAGCAGTGAGAGGCCCGCGTACCGCAAAAAAAAAAAAAAAAGGCTGAGAAGGCATTTTTCACAAAGGTAGAACGATCTTAAAATTTGTATGGAACCATGAAAGACCTTGAATAGCCAAAGCACTCTTGAGAAAGAAGAACAAAGGTGGAGACATTATGGTCCCTGATTTCAGACTATATTACAAAAAACTATATTATAGTAATCAAAGCAGTATGGAATTGTCATAAAAACAGACACATAGATCACTGAAACAGAATAGACAGCCCATGCACATATCATCAATTAATTTACAACAAAGCGGTCAAGAATACACAGTGAGGAAAGATAGTCTCTTCAATAAACGATGTTGGGAAAACAGGACAGCCACATGTAAAAGAATGAAACTGGACCACTATCTTACACCACACACAAAAGTTAACTCAAAATGGATCAACGACTTGAACGTAAGACCTGAAACCATAAAACTCCTAGAAGAAAACATAGGCTGTAAACTTCCTTGACACTGGTCTTGGCAATGATTATTGAATTTGACACCATACGCAAAGGCAACAAAAGCAAAAATCAAGTGGGACTACATAAAACTCAAAAGCTTCTGCACAGCAAAGGAAACCAACAACAAAATGAAAAGGCAACCTACTGAATGGGAGAAAACATTTGTAAATCATATATCTGACTAACATACAACTCATACAACTCAGTAGAAAAAACAAACAATCTGATTAAAAAATGGACAAAGGATTTGAATAGATATTTTTCCAAAGAAGACATATAGATGGCCAACAGGTACCTGAAGAGTGCTCAACATCACTAATCATCAGGGAAATGCAAATCAAAACCACAATGAGATATTACCTCACACCTGTCAGAATGGCTATTATCAACAAGACTCAAAATAACAAGTGTTGGCAAGAATGTGGAGAAAAGGGAACCCTTGTTCACTCTTATTGGGAATGTAAATTGGTGCAGCCAGTACGGAAAACAGTACGAGGTTCCCCCCAAAATTAAAGGTAGAGCTACCATATGAAATAACCAGGAATTCCATTTCTGGGTATTTATCTGAAGAAAGTGAAAACACTAATTCAAAAAGATATATGCAACTCCATGTTCATTGCAGCATTATTTACAATAGCCAAGATATGGAAGCAACCTAAGTGTCCATGGATGGATGAATGGATAAAGAAAATATGATATGTATATATTTTATATATATATATATGATATATATGAAGTATGATACACATACACATACAATGGAATATTATTCAGCCATGAAAAAGAATGAAATCTTGCCATTTGCAACAACATAGATGGACCTTGAGGACATTATGCTGAGTGAAGTAAGTCAGATAAAGACAAATATTTTATGATCTTGCTTATTTGTGAAATCTTAAAAAAAAAAACAACCCCACAAAAACCCAACCAACCAAACAACCAACCAAACAAAAACCCTAAGCTTATGGATACAGAGAACAGGTTGGTGGTCACCAGAGGTTAGGGGGTGGGCACATGGGTGAAGGGGGCTAAAAAGTACAAACTTCCAGCTGTAAAATAAATGTCATGTTGATTTAATGTACAGCATGGAGACCATACTTAATACTGTATTGTGTATTGGAAACTTGCTAAGTTTAGATATCAGAAGTTTTCATCACAAGGAAAGAAATTTGTAACTGTGTAGTGATGGGTAACTAAATTATTGTCACGATCATTTTACAATATATACAAATATCAAATCATTATGTTGTATACCTGAAACTAGTATAATGTTACATGTCAATTATATCTAAATTAAAAAAAAAAGAGAGACTGAGAAGGACTTGTAAGTCAGTTCCTGGGGTGTTTTCCAACTCAGTTTATTCCACACTTTCTCAGTTGATTGGAATGTGTAGCAATTTTTTCCACACAGTAGACTCTGGCCATCTATGGGTGTAACACTTACAGCTTAAGCCACTTCAGCGTGATCCAGAAGTCCATTCTATGAGGCAGAGTGCAAAGTTTGGCCGAGGCACGAATTTCAGTCACTGAACTGCAAAGTAGTTGTGGCTGAGAGTCAGTTATCTAGTGAGTGGAAACAGCTCATTGCCCAGTCTCTACCTCTTACAGCGGCCCTTTCCATTTTCTTCGTTGTTCTGTGTGAGAAGGTTTGGAGACATCCTTGGTGAATGCTGTGATTCTTAAATGCCTTGTGACTACAAGCCATAGCCCAGCCTGGCCCAGCCCAGCCTTCCTCAACAGGCACAATCGTAAAGAAGACCCAAGGAGCTGTCAACAGAACAAATTTGAACCTGTTCAACACTACTTATTCATCTTTTGTTGTGGGCCAGGTCCTGTGTTAGATGTCATAAGAGTTACAAAGATGAATATGACCTAGGTTGTGCCCTCAATGAAAATACAACCAATAGGAGGAAAGAAACAGCACAAATGACCGTAATATAGGGCAGGGCCAGATAACCGCTCTGGGATGTTTTTCACACCAACAACCAATTCTCTGATTCTTCAGACATCATCTTGGTGTTCAATGATTCAATTCAATTCTGACACTACTTGCAGTTCGCGCAGGCCTCCCAGTTTAAGGGTTCAGTCTCACAAGACTATCCCCCGCTTCAGATGTCAGTCACAAATCCTGGGCCTCCCGTACTTCTGACCTACCGGCTATAAACTGGGTGTTCCCATAACTTCCCCTTTAGGCTTGGTAATTTGCTAGAATGGCTCACAGAACTCAGGAACCCACTTTACTTATATTTACCAGTTTATTATGAAGGATACAAATGAATACCAGCTGAAGAGGTACACGTGGTGAGGTCTGGAGAGGTCTCAAGCACAGGAGCTTCTGTCCCATTGAGTTGGGGATCACCACCCTCCCAGCACATGGATACATTCACCAAACCAGAAGACCTCTGAACGCTGTTGTTTAAGGATTTCATCACACATGAATGATTGACTAAATCATTGGCCCTTGGTGATTGGACTCTGTCTCTAGCCCCTGTCCTCTTCCGGGAGGTTGGAGGGTGGGACTGAAAGTTCCAAGCTTCTAGTCCAGGCCTGGTTTTTCTAGAGACCAGCCACCATCCAGAGGTGGTCTAGAGCGGGTTGGGGTGGGGGGTGGGGGGTGGGGAATCTCATTAGCATACAAAAGACACTCTAATCACTCTGGAGATTCCAAGAGTTTTAGGAAATTTATGCCCAGGAACTGGGAACAAAACCAAATATTTATTTTTTATTACATCACAACCACTATAAGGAAATTACAAGTAAAGTGTTTCATGACTTACAATAAAGATCAGATCTACTTTTAAGACCTCATGCTCTGATATCAGGATATCACGTAATATGAAAGAACTTGGATTCTGGAGACTGCCAGCCCTGGGTTTGACTTCTGGGGCAAATCTCATAGCTTCTCTTCTACCTCTTCATCACAAAATTGAGCAATGCCAATTCCCCTGGCAAGAGTGTGAGTAACCTCAGATCTCTTACGGGACAGGGACTTCTTGCCTAGAGTGTTATACTGTTTGCTTGTCTCTTCAGTTCTCTACAGAGCTGTGTTGCTTTTTTTTTTCCCCAAGAAACCACAATAAGATGGGGAGATTACTGCTTGAAACTTGCAATCCTATTATCTGCCAGCCTATGAAAGATAAAAAGTGCCACTAGTGTATCCAGAAAGTCATTTTTCAGTAGCCATAGGTGACAAGGATCACATTTATTTACCAGGACATCTTGATGCGGCATATAAATATTCAGGTTCTGTAGACTTCGAAAAAGATATAATATCTCCTTTTTTTGTGTAACACTAGCTTCAAGGTCAGATTTGGGATGACTCAAAAATAGGAACTAGGAATTCTTATACAGGAGAGAAAAGGAGCAGTTGGGGAGTAGGCTGAAGGGGATTGAGGAAGTAGAAACTGAAAAGTAAAGTAGGGGTTGGCATATGGGTTTGGAAATCATACGGCTGGGTGTATTACCCTTAGGCCCAGGCAGATGGGCCTCTGCTCTGGTCCCATGCTTACCAGCTCTGGCCGTCCTCCAGCTGTAACTTTCCTATGGGATGAGATGGAGGCTAAGGGATGTGCCCACCCAGAGCCCATGCCCCCCTACTTCTAGACCATCCTCTAAATACCAGGGACACTGGAATTCCCTGCCTGAACACCAAGGCTTGCATGAGTTTCTTTCTCGGGTCTGTCCTTTTGAGGCCTAATGGTGCCTGCCATCTATGTACCCGAAGAGTGGCCAAGGAGTGGCTGTTTGGCACGGGTGGGGGAGAAAGAAGTTGGCTGGGTGAGCCGAGATGCTTGTGTGCACGTGGAAGAGGTCTTTCATGATCTGGGCAGAACCAAAGGAGGAATGAGGGAAAGGAGCAGGCTGTGGGCCAGGGGCCTCCATTCGTATTATTACCCTAGGTCTGCAAATGTCGGTGGCAGGCCTGCACTGCAGTCCAGGTTTATAACTTTTCAAGCAGAAACACTGAACTTGCAAATAGTTCCTGATGGAATTAAACTGGCTTGTCCTAGATCCATCCCTGTTTTTAGCTCAATCTGCCATGTCACTTATTTGGCAAATAGTGCATGGTCATAGCATCAGGACCTCCTGACCCATAGCTATGGTCCTCATGATACTGGAGTAACTTCAAAAGGAGAAGACGACTCTCCTAGAGTTTAGGGGAATGTCATGATGTCCACTCTGTGAGAGGAGGGAGGCAGTGTTCCTTCTGGGCCTGACTCAGAGAGGGAAATTTTCACAGAGGCTTTGGAATCAAATGCAGACCTGTCCTGAGACCTGGACAGATGGGACCCTTGGCCCAGCCCTGCCCCTCAGGGGACTCTGCCTTTTGGAGTGCCTGCCTCGAACTTTTCTCATTTCCACCCTGGTACTGGGGACAGGCCAGAGTTAGCCGTGCCATCCAGATGGGACTCCTTGGCCCTGTACCAGGACCCATGTTGGCCCTGGTGTTCCTTCCTCCCTTTTAGGGCATTCTCCCACCCTCTACTGTTCTGTGGGGTTGACCAGATTCCCCAGGAGACCTGAGACTCATGCCTGTGGGGTCATCCACACCCAGACCTCCTAGAACATGGACTTGAGGATATGGGGAGGGGGAAGGGTAAGCTGTGACGAAGTGAGAGAGTGGCATGGACATATATACACTACCAAACGTAAAATAGATAGCTAGTGGGAAGCAGCCGCATAGCACAGGGAGATCAGCTCGGTGCTTTGTGACCACCTAGAGGGGTGGGATAGGGAGGGTGGGAGGGAGGGAGACGCAAGAGGGAAGAGATATGGGAACATATGTATATGAATAACTGATTCACTTTGTTATAAAGCAGAAACGAACACACCATTGTAAAGCAATTATACTCCAATAAAGATGTTTCAAAAAAAAAAAAGTAACTGAAAAGTAGGTGTGAGGTATTGACATTCAAAAGAAAGAGAGAGAGAGAGAGAGAGACTCTATTATGACTCTTTTCACCCAAGCACTTCAAAACCTTTCTAAAACCCTTCGTGGGAAATCCTGTTATCACACGTTGCAGAGTAACAACTGACCAGACTCATTCAGGAAACCAACGGCAGGGCAAGTCTGATTTGGAGAAAAGGAGCCAGGCTTAGGCTCCTCTCACAGCCCAGACCCAAACCTGTCCTCCATCAGTGTCATCGCCATTGGGCCACCACGGTCCTAGGGGATTTGGAATCTATGCTGTCTCCACATTTTTTTTTTAATTAATTGGTTTATATGTTTGTTTCTTTATGAGTTTTTTTTTTTTTAAACAAATTTACACAGACTTCAAAGAATACTCAAAATATGACTGGATAGCTTAGGAATAAGAAATAAATGAAACAAGAGTAGGAACAAAAGGAGTCTGCAATGAGGCAAAACCAAGCACGGGTGAGGTGGGGAGATGCCGGAGTGAACCCCCACTCCCTTCCCTCTCCCCGTAACACACACAGATTTCTCAATTCCACACTCAGAGCCAGGCAGGTAGGGTTCAAATCTGGTTTGGAGTTAACTGTGTGCCTTTGGACAAGTGATCTAATGTTTCCGAGCCTCCGTTTCCTTATCTGCAAAACAGGATAAATAAATCCACCTCCTTAAATTGTCTTGAGAAATAAATGAGAGGACACATGTAGAACACAGTGCAGTGGACTGAATGTTTGTGTTCCCCCACAATTCGTAGATTGAATCCCTAACCCCCAAGGTGATGGCATTAGGAAGCAGGGGCCTTTGGGAGGTGATTAGGTCACGAGGGTGGAGCGCTTACTAATGGACTTAGTACCCTTATGAAAGGGACCCCAGAGAGATCCCTCACCCCTTCCCAGCCTCCAGAACCGTGAGAAACAAATTTCTGTTGTTTATAAGCCACCCAGCTCATGGTAACTCTATTACAGCAGCCTGAACGGATTCAGACACTTAGTGTGTAGCACTTCCAGGCTCTTAATGAGGGTTATATATATATTTCCCTCCTTCCCTCCCTCCTTCTGTTTTTCCTCCCATCTTTCTTTCCTCAAGTTTTTTTCTGAAAAGTAAGGTAATCAATTTGATTTTTCTCTTAGAATTGGTCAGATCTTAAACTGCTTTCCTAGGAGAGTCTACACGACAAAAATACTTTTTGCAGGGGAATGGTATTAGAATTCCAAGGCACGGGGCACTGTTCCTAGGGAATAGAAGGCCCCAGGTGGACCACTGTAGGGCAAAGCACAGGGCTAGAGATGCTAAAAGGGGTGGGCTGGGGGGTGCCCAATGGAGAGGTATGAGTGTGTGTGTGTATGGCAGTGTGTGTGTGTTTGTGTGTATAAGTGAGCACTGGTGTGGGTATATGTGTGTGAGTGTGCCGTTGTGGCTGTGCATACATGTGTATACCTGAGTGTGAGTGTTTGCATGTTGTGTGGGTGTGCGTGTGAGCGTGTGAGTGTGTGTGCGCGCGCACGCGAGATCAGAGGGAGAGGTCTGTCTATAGCGCAAAACTTGCTATCCACTCGAGTTTAAGAAACTAATTAAGAGACTCCTTAAACTTTTGGAGTTCATCGAAGACGGCAGGCTTTTCCCCTCTCAGAAATCCCTTTTGGGAAATGAGAATATAAGAGAAAAGATGTAAAGGCTTCTTTGAGAAAGGCCCTCTTTCTTCCTTGTGAAGGGGCTCCCGGGGGAGTCCCGGCAGGAACCCCAGGACGCTCAGCTCATCGCCACTCCTCCCCTTGGTCCTTCCTCTCTATACTTCAGTCCCTTGATCTTGGTTCTCTCACTTTCTCCAGCCTCTCGCTCCCACCCCCATCCTGATTCCCTCCCTGCACATTCCTCCTCTGGCTTCTTTTTCCTTTCAGTGACCTTCTCCTTTCTCTCCTTCCTTCTCGGGTTTCTCCTTTGCTTTTCATCCAGAGTGAGGGATGCTTGGGATGACACACCTCTGTTTTCCTCTTCCTCATATTACTGATCAACATCCCAGTGAGCTCTGAGAAACCTCTGTTTCTTGGTCTCCTTTTTCTGGAAACCATGATTTACTTAATTTTTTTTCTCTTTTTTTTAATGGCTTAATGAAGCTCCTCGTCGTCTGTGAATATCCCCACAGACAGAATTTCAGAGCCTGCTGTTTAGAGGCACTGTTGTTTCCTTATCTTCTATCACCAAATAATTGTCAGCTTCCTTCACTCAGCAAAAACGGGGAATACCAGCACGACAAACCCACGGCAAACCCACACCACACCCACAGCCCCCTGGCTTTGCGCTTATACCTCAATGGTCACGGTGCAAGAGTGGTTTTAAAACTTAAAGAATATGCTACCTGAGGTATTATTTGTATTCTTGTTAGTCATAGCCTTTGTATAAACTCACGTCTCCATTTTAATAAATACAAGAGGCATTAGAGTTCAAGTGATTCCAGTGATAAGGATGGACACGTATTGTCCCTTTAAAATTATTTATGGCCTGTTTGTGCCTGTGGCTTTGAATGATTGATGCCGTGATAGTTACAAGTGGCTGACACAAAGTCCTCACCTGCACTGGTAGCAGCTGGGGCACTCAAGGCTGGCTTGGTCTAGATCCTAAAACTTTCTGGCACCGGGGGTCCGGGAGGTGGTGTGTGTGTGTGTGTGTGTGTGTGTGTGTGTGTGTGTAGCATCGCGCTGCCTGCAACACGGGTCTTTCCTGCGAGAGGCGCTGGGTCAGCCATACACACGCTGCCAGAGGGTTACTCTGTTTCTTTTGACAGAAGTGGGTTCACACTGAGCTTTGCCATTAACTAGCAGGGACGCCTTGGGCAAGTCACTTAACCTCTCTCAACACCGAGTTTCCTCTTCTCTAAAACACGGAAAGAATACTTAAACTACTAACAGGAAAAGTTGTGAGGAATAACTGAGACATCATGCGTAAGAAATGATACAAATGAACTTATTTACAAAACAGAAACAGACTCACAGACATAGAAAATAATCTTATGGTTACCCAAGGGGAAAGGGGCGGAGGTTAAATTAGGAGCTTGGGGTTAACAGATACACACTACTATAAGGTAAACATAAGGTCCTATTGTATAGCACAGGGGACTATATTCAATATCTTATAATAACCTGTAATGGAAAAGAATCTGAAAAAAGAATATATTTATATAACTGAATCACTTTGCAGTACACCTGAAACTAACACAGCATTGTAAATCAACTATCCTTCGATTTAAAAAAGAAAGAAAAAAAAAGTGTGGAGCTCAGGGCTGGCACCCAGAAAATGTTTACTAGATAGCAGCTATGTGACACATGGAATGTATTTGAACCACAGCCTATACCCAGCCCTGGGCCATGATAATATGAGAGAAGGCAAGTGTTCCTATGATTGTAGTCTTTTATCTTCCTTGAGGAATGAGAGAACTTTCTCCGAGGTTCGTGCCTGGTGGCTGAAGAGGCTTGTAGTGGCGCTGAAGGTAGTTGCATCAACATCTCAGTAGTGGAGAGAGGGCGGTGCTGCTGGGGTAGTAGGTGACACACAGAAAGACTTTTGAACCACAGAGCAGGGTGAGTAAATGCACAGTCACTGACATCTGTGTAGACTCTGTTTTTCGTGCTGGTCTTTCATCTCCTGCATTAGGTCATTCAGCAAGTTCTGCCTCTTCTTTCTTCTTTCAAACATTGCTTGTATTTTCTTTTTCTGTGACACTGCTGTTGCTCTTTCCCAAGCTTTCTTATTATCAAAGCCTTTCCCTACCTTGCCCTACATTTCACCCATAAAAGAAATGAAAAGCAACGTAATTGCTTTTGATTATAGAAACAAAGAGATTCATTGTAGAAAAGTAGGAAAATAATGATAAGTTAGAAGGAAAAAAATACAAATAGTCTCTCCACCTAGAGATAGCAGTAACTGTGATTTTTTTCTACTTATGTATTGATATATTTTAAACAAAAAAGGAATCAGAGTGTGCATAATGTTTTGCCACTTGCTTTTTTACTTAAGAATATGTCTATTGCTGTGTAACAAATTGTCCCCAAACTTAGCAGCTTAGAGCTACAAACGTTTATCACCTCACACGGTCTGAGGGTCAGGAGACCCCAGGAATGGCTTAGCTGGGCATCTTGTGAGGTTACCGTCAAGATGTGGGCTGGGCTGCAGTCATCTGAAGGCTTGGCCAGGAAGGAAGGACCTGCTTTCAAGGTGACTCACTCACAGGGCTGTAGACTGGAGGCCTCGGTTCCCCACCACTTCTGACAAGACAACTGGCCTCCCCGAGAGACAGTGGTCCAGGACAGAGGCCGACGAGGCAGAAGCCACATTGTCTTTTTTTTTTTTTAGACAGCTTTTTGAGACATGATTCACATACCATATCGTTCACCCATTTAAACTCTGCAACTCAGTGTTTCTTTAGTATATTTACTGGGTTGTGCAACCAACCCCTCTATCTAGTTCCAGAACTTTTACTCCAAATGAAAAGCAGCCACTCCCCATTGCCTCCTCCTTCCACCTCCTGGCAAACACCAATATACTTTATGTTTCTATAAATTTGCCTAATCTGGACACTTCATATAAGCGCAGTCATGCGATTTGTGGCCTTTTGTGTCTGGCCTCTTTTATTTAGCATAATCTTTTCAAGGATTTTCCATGTTGGAATATCTATCAGTACTTCCTTTCTATTGCCTGATAATATTCTATTGTAAGGATAACCTTTTATTTATTCATTCTTCAGTTGATGAACAATTGAACTGTTTTTGCTTTTTGGCTAACATGAATAAATCTGCTAGAACATTCATGTACCCGTTGTTGTGTGGATTACGTGAGATGATGCATATTAAACACTAAGAACAGTGCTGGGCAGATAGTAAATGCTCAAAATTTGGTTATTTTGATTATATCTGTATTTGTTTAACCAGTTCCCTCTTAGTCTCCATGCTCTGTTTAGAACAATACACCAGTGATGACTTTATTTTTCGACTGACATGATTCTCAACATCCAATAGCTCAGAGCCGTCACTAATTTCTTGCAGGTCTTGAGTCCTTGGGACAGCTTATATGTGAGAATTTGCAAATATGTATTAATTTATAAAGTGCATTCATGTGTAGTGTAGACTGGCTTTAATTAATAGAAATGTTTTGCTAAACTCAATTTTAGGAAAAAGTATTATAATAAAATACATACATCGACTTTTGAGGTACACCTTGAGTTCTGAATAGGTGTTTGCCTTTTGTATATACACTTTTATTTTCAGAATGGTAACCTCAAGGCCCCTGAGGTAATTCTGAAACCATCAAAGCGTCTATTATTTCTTGTATTTCGCTTTTCTCAGGGAGGGATGGGCACAAACATCCCTATTTTTAAAAAGAAATTTTATTGGTGTATAGTAGATATACAATGTTGTGTTAGTTTCAGGTGTACAGTAAAGTGAATCAGTTATACATAGAGCCACTCTTTTTTAGATTCTTTTCCCATATAGGGCATTATAGAATATTGAGTAGAGTTCCCTGTGCTATACAGTAGGTCCTTATTAGTTATCTATTTTATATTAGTATGTATATGTCAATCCCAACCTCCCAATTTCTCCCTCTCCACCTTATCCCCTGGTAGCCATAAGACAAAAATCCCTATTTTATAGGAATATTCTAAAATATGAAAATAAACAAAAAAGAAATATAACCCTTTGTTATGGATAATGTTCAGTTATGGCGAGCTTGCCTTTCCTTAAGCATTTTAATTACTCAAGGTACTATCTCTTTAACAATATACTTGTTAGATTTTCAATTAACTATTATTTGTGCCTCATAAAGTGCAATTTATTGATAATTTGACAAAAGCTACCATATCTCAGACACTCCAAATTCTGTTAAATTTCCCTCTTCGGAATTCTGTTGACAACAGCAACGATGACAGTAAAAACAACCATGCCCTGTGAGTCACTGAATGAACGGCAATGCTAATGTTGCCCTTTAATCTGAACGTTGCCTTCCTATGTGAGCTTGGCACTGTGTTAATTGAAACCTATATGTAGTTGGGACTTTCAAAAAGAAATTTGTAAAGGTATTTTTCATTTTATCGGCTAAAGGGGTGATTAGAATAGTTAGCACCAGGTGGCGCTAAAGGACTGAACTTGGAAATGGACCATTTGGTGCTCTTACCTGTGGACTGGAACAGGCATGAGGACGCTCGTTATTTAGTGGGTGGGTTAAAAGAAAGAAGGGCAACCATTGCTCTTGCTGTGCCCTTTTACCAGCCGACACTAAGGATAGCCGCTGTCGAATTCTCTAAGTCACTTCCCTGGAAAGGTGACACTCTTTTTTTTTTTTTTAAACTTCATTTTTATTGGCGTAGAGTTGCTTTGCAATGCTGTGTTAGTTTCTACTATACAGCAAAGCAAATCAGCTATACGTATACATATATCTCTTCTTTTTTGGATTTCCTTCCCATTTAGGTCACCACAGAGCATTAAGTAGAGTTCCCTGTGCTATACAGTAGGTTCTAATTAGTTATCTATTTTATACATAGTTGTGTATATATGCGGTGATGCTCTTAAAGGTATGGATCACACCATAGCTTTACTGAGGTCTCAAGTGGCCCAAAAATACTCACAGTTTTTCTAAAGGAAAATTAAAACAAATCTCATGTGAAGTTGCTTTTAGGAGTGGACTGTCTTGCTCTCACCATTGTAGGTACCCAGGAATGTAGACTGGACAAGGGTAGCAAGAGAAGAAAATATCATGTCCTGAAATTCCTTCTCCAGTAGTTGTGCAAAAGCAGCTTTCATCACTCCAGGCCCAAACACCGTAGGGTGATGGGGCCACAATTCCCACCAGCTCACTTTTATCATTTAACCCAATCCGCCCCTTCCTAGAAGTCTCCAATGTGCTCAGAAGTGTTTTTCTCTAGGGCCACGAAAATAAAATCTCAAAAAAAAATGAGATCGTAGATTTAAAAATTAAAAAAACCTCCTTCCACTGGGTCTCCAAGAGGACAGAAGGGGGAAGAGAGGGAGGTGAAGTGAAAAGCTCTGATACAAGGAGCCTGAAGAAGGGAGGCTACCAAATTAAAGAATGACAGATACTCCTGGAGGGAGTCAGGCATGGGGAAGGCGCTTCCTCTGGCACAGGTGCTGGGACACTGAGAGGGAGGGACTGTGGGAGTGACTTTGGGGGTGGGATAGGGAAAGAGGGATGTTTTTAAAATGAAATTTCCCACCATCAGCTGTTTTCTTTTCTGAAGTCAAGTTCACCGAAAAAGCAGGCCGAGAGTTAGCCTTGATTTACATGAACCTCTCTCAGGTTGGTTGTGAGCCCTCCTTTAGAGGAACAGGGCACATCACCAAGGGACATTCGGGGGACAAGTTTTGAACCAAGTAAATCCCTCTATATGGATAATTCACCGTCTTGTGTAACCTGATCTGACCCTGGCATCCGCACGAAATGTGTTGTCACTGTCATTCCTTGTTCACGTTTTTCTCCTGCTGTCAGAGAGCCTGAGCCTGGAGCCTCCTGAGTGGGGTCAACCCCAAATACAGCAGCACCAGGAATTGGGTTGCTGACATAAAGTGAAATGATTTATTCCTCAGTCCCCACTCCACCCCCTCTGTTTCAAGGTCCTGCCCGACATGAGGGAGGGGAGGACATGGTGGGGAGGGTTAACTGTCCTGTTGTCTTTAGCTCGGTTCTAATCTTTTTGCTCGGTATAATCTGGACAGCAGGTCATTCCTTGGTCAACAGGGAACAACATTTTCTTCTAGGTCTTCTGTGTTTGTTCCATTTATTTCAACTTTTTCTTTTGGAACTGTTATTTTGACACTTTGCTGCTAATTTACCCTCATTCAGCCCCTGAGAGCAGTGGGACCAAAGAAGGGATATTATTAGCTTTTTCAAGAGTTGAATCTAAGGTTAGAATGTGATAAAGGTAATCTTCTCTTACCACAGATAGCCAATGATTCTATAGGAAAAGATACATTATTCCATACTTCTCCGATGTCTTCTATTTAAGGTCCCCAAAGGCTTCTAGAAACATGTGCTCTGTTGGCTGAGGCATAAGACAGGGTTTTCCTCCCCAGTTTTGTTGAGATATAATCGACAGATAACATTGTATAAGCTTAAGGTATACCACGTAGCTGTCCATTTTTCCCAGCACCACTTATTGAAGAGGCTGTCTTTTCTCCATTTTATATTCTTGCCTCCTTTGTCAAAGATAAGGTGACCATATGTGTGTGGGTTTATCTCTGGGCTTTCTACCTTGTTCCATTGATCTATATTTCTGTTTTTGTGCCAGTACCATACTGTCTTGATTACTGTAGCTTTATAGTATAGTCTGAAGCCAGGGAACCTGAATCTTTGGCTCTGTTTTTCTTTCTCAAGATTCCTTTGGCTATTCAGGGTCTTTTGTGTTTCCATACAAATTGCAAAATTTCTCGTTCTAGTTCTGTGAAAAATGCCATTGGTAATTTGATAGGGATTGCTTTGAACCCATAGATTGCTTTGGGTACTATAGTCATTTTCAAACACACCCTAACACCATACACAAAAATAAACTCAAAATGGATTAAAGACCTAAATGTAAGGCCAGACACTATCAAACTCTTAGAGGAAAACATAGGCAGAACACTCTATGACATAAATCACAGCAAGATCCTTTTTGACCCACCTGCTAGAGAAATGGAAATAAAAACAAAAATAAACAAATGGGACCTAATGAAACTTCAAAGCTTTTGCACAGCAGAGGAAACCATAAACAAGACAAAAAGACAACCCTCAGAATGGGAGAAAATATTTGCAAATGAAGCAACTGACAAAGGATTAATCTCCAAAATTTACAAGCAGCTCATGCAGCTCAGTATCACAAACAAACAACCCAGTCCAAAAATGGGCGGAAGACCTAAATAGACATTTCTCCGAAGAAGAAGACACACAGATGGCCAACAAATGCATGAAAAGATGCTCAACATCACTAATCATCAGAGAAATGCAAATCAAAATCACAATGAGGTATCACCTCACACCAGTCAGAGTGGCCATCATCAAAAAAATCTAGAAACAATAAATGCTGGAGAGGGTGTGGAGAAAAGAGAACCCTCCTGCACTGTTGGTGGCAATGTAAATTGATACAGCCACTATGGAGAAGAGTATGGAGGTTTCTTAAAAAACTACAAATAGAACTACCGTATGACCCAGCAATCCCACTACTGGGCATATGCCCTGAGAAAACTATAATTCAAAAAGATATATGTACCCCAATATTCATTGCAGCACTATTTACAATAGCCATGACATGGAAGCAACCTAAGTGTCCATCGACAGATGAATGGATAAAGAAGATGTGGCACATATATACAATGGAATATTACTCAGGAATGAAATTGAGTTATTTGTAGTGAGGTGGATGGACCTAGAATCTGTCATACAGAGTGAAGTAAGACAGAGAGAGGAAAACAAATACTGTATACTAACGCATATATATGGAATTTTAAAAAGCGGTACTGATGAACCTAGTGGCAGGGCAGGAATAAAGACGCAGACATAGGGAAGACTTGAGGGCACGTGGCGGGAAGGGGAAGGCTGAATGAAGTGGGAGAGTAGCACTGATGTATATACACGACCAAATGTAAAATGATTGGCTAGTGGGAAGCTGCTGCGTCGCACAGGGAGATCAGCTCGGTGCTTTATTCCATTTTTTATTCCTTAGAGAAATGGGACAGGGAGGGTGGGAGGGAGGGAGGCTCAAGAGGGAGGGGATATGGGGATATATGTATACATATAGCTGATTCACTTTGTTATAGAGCAGAAATTAACACAACATTGTAAAACATTTATACTCCAATAAAGATGTGGAAAAAAAGGTGTATTACAATATAAAGATTTGAGGTATGCATATGTTGCGAATGACTGCACTAAGTTTCGTTAATGATGGGTTTAAGACGGAAAAATCATATTGAAAAACGAACACAGTGTTTGTAGACCAAAGTCTGAATCTTGGCATCATCAATAACTTGCTGTGGTGCAACCCCTTTAGGTGTCAATTTCTCATCTGCAAAATGCATGTCATTCAAGGGACGTGTCCCCCTACCCTAGTCAGTACTGGGAATGAGGGGTAACTCCCTTCTTAATGACAGCCCCTTATTTCCTTGTCCTCAATCTAGCCTCAATCTAAGACAAGGAGACGTTCCACTCACCATTTGGGATGTGTTACCCTAACTTACCAGGGCTGGTATTGTCTAATTATTCTGTTCCCCACAATAGATTCCCTGTTTCTCCAACAAGAGTGTCTGGGGCTCTCCAGGCCCTGGACAGAGGAGCTCGTGGGTCTCCTCTTGGGGTGAATTTTCAAGGACAAACAGTAATTCTCAGCACTGGTGGGGCCTGAACCTGGAAAGGCATCCTTTCCTAACTGCTGTGGCAATAGGTCAAGCCACTTCTCTCATGGTGGCCGTGCCACCTCAGGTTGTCATTTTTAGCAGAGTTACTCCTATCATGCTTCTGCACAGTGGTTTCTGTTGGTGCAACTTACTGTTTGGCGATTACAAAAAGACACCATTCCACTAGGGAGCAGGGCAGAAGAAGCACTGAGTGTGTGTTATCCCAAGGTGGTTCCGATCAGCCGCCTTCTCTAAGTGTACCTGGCTGCATAAGCAAGGTGTGGGCATAGGTACGCCATGCTGTCCACCAGGAAAGGTGACTTGATTCAGACTGGTGTGGTGCCTGGGCAAAGCCACTGCAGACAGCACTGGAGGGAATGTCTTTTATTCTCCTTTCAAAGGCAAGTGCCTTCTGTATCAGTAAACTTTGACAAAAGCTTGGATGATTTGGGGGACTTCTCCCTGGGTAGATTTTGGTCAAGATGTAGGACCCACCATATGAGTTAGTACTGCACTACAAAGCCACCTCTACCCAGGAGGAGATTTGGGGCTGGAAATTGGGCAGGGACAAAACAAAGACCCCCAGGAAGGTCAGCTTCCCTTCTGTCCACTCAGAGTCCAGCAGAGCAGAAGCCACACTGTCCATGGTGGACAGCGCCAGGCAGCACTGTGCATTTAGGACTAGAGGGTACTTAGAAAACATCTAAGACATCGAAGAGATCATTACAACTTAAAGCAGCCCTTTGATAGTTTGTATGTACTATCCTGGTCTATTAATAACTATGAAGTCTTAAACATAAGGTGCTGTAAGAAAATCTCCACATTCAAGCTACTCTGTGTGTATGTGTGTGTGTGCATGTACGTGCTTAATGCCCACTTATTGTCAAGCTGCTTGTAGTCTAATGAATGTATTTGTAATGGCAGGGGTGTATGTTACAGATGCATTTTTCCTTCAGTCATTGGAAGCTTTTAAAGAGAAAATTTGAACTAATAGAGATAATGTTTTATGTATTCCCTTAGTGCATCTGTTTAACATGTAGTCAAAAGAGTTCATTGAAATAAATGCTACAGTTGAATTTTTAACCATGGCAGCATAAATATATGGCCATCTATAACCTTTATGCTCATGGGGGCCAGGAAAACGAGTTGTGTAATTAACCCCTTGATTGATCTGGTCTTTTGGCTGCCAGGGAAAGTCTGATTTCCCACATAGAGCGGGATGTACCTGTGAGGCTCAAGGTAGCTGAATATTCTTGTGGGGGAAAGCTTCTTTTGAAGGACTAAGCAAGCATTCATTCAACAGAATCCTGAAATTATTCCATCTTCTTAAATTTCTCAATTTATGCTGAAGAGTTGGGAGGTATGGGGAAACAGTCTGGGATCTCACATTGTTTATTCTGATTCAACAGGTGTGGCAGATAGAATCCTGAGATGGCCCCCAAAATTCCTACCCCTGGTAGCATCCCCTGCCCTTGAGTGTGGGCAGGGGCTTTGGATATGATGGGATTTCACTCCCTTGACTAGTTTATGTTATATGGCAAAGGCGATTGAGATAATCATCATTACATTATATTACTTTATAATATGTTATCTATGGCTTCGTGTTAGCAGACTGGAGAGATTCAAAGCAAGAGATATCCTGCTGGCTTCAAAGAAGCAAATTGTCAGACTGTGGAGAAGGCTCTGTGGCAGGGTACAGTGGGCAGCCTCTAGGAGCTGGAATGCCTCCCACCCCACCCCACCCCCACCCCGCCATCAGCCAGCACAAAAGCAAACACAGTCCTACAACTCTAAGGAACTGAATTTTTCCAACAACTAGTGAACTTGGAAGAGGACTCCAAGCTTCAGGTGAGATCACAGCCCTTGATAACACCTTGATTTTCAGCCTGCCGACACTGTGAACAGAGGTCCCCACTAACCTGTCCTTGACTTCTGGCCCACGAAGACTCCTGGCCCACGAGATAAATACACGTGTGCTGTTCTGAGCTGCTGAGTCTGTGGCAACTTGTTATGCAGAGCTAGGAAACTTAAACAGTAGTTCCGGGAGAGGGGAGGGGAGACAGCTGAGTTTTCGTTTGTAATCAATTGTCAGGTGAGTCCCAGTGGCCCCAGGAGACACTCTTGAGAGCCACTGTGATCATTCAGCTTCCCCTGGCAGTTGACTGATTAATTATGTCGTGCGTAGATGCTCACGTGTACACTTCTGGACTGTAACAGAGATAGCCAGAAAGGATTTAACAGTGTTTTTTTTTTTTGGCCATGCTGCACGGCATGAGGGATCTTAGTTCCCTGACCAGGGATCGAACCTATACCCCCTGTAGGGGAAGCGTGGACTCTTAACCACTGGACCACCAGGGAAGTCCTTAACTGTGTTTTAAGAGACAAATAAATATGAGCAGTATGGTTTAAACCTTTAAAAATAATTTAAATATGGTCAACAATAATAGATATGAAATACAATATCAGAAAAACAATTCGGATTAGGGCTTAGGAAATGAGAGTGGGAGAAACCATGAAAAGTGAGGTGTGAGGTTGGCATGCCAACTGCATACGTCACTATTAGTTCACACCTGTGTGGCAAGAGAGACTTGACTATTACTTCCTGTTTCTCTTTCTGAGAATCAAACCCCATCTATATAGCTTATGAATAAACTTTGTGTTAAGACTATACCTCAATTAAAAATTAAGTGGGGAGTTATAACATCTCATAAGCTTTCCAATTTTCACCACGATAGAGAGTATGAAAGATGGAACACCCTTTTTGATTTACCCAAAATATCGGCAAATTCCGCTGCATTGCACAATATGTGTGGGTAACGAGTGTCTCCTTCATGGGTAGAAAGACGGATTCAATGTCTCTAAGTCTGTGTCAACTATCTTCAATTACTTTCCAACTCTTTCTTGACCGAATTCTCCCCACTCCCTGTCTCTCATCTCGTTTTCACTTGTTTCTGTTGAGTAATTTTTGAAGTTAAGAACATTCAGCTCCATTAAGGCTTTCCTAGTAGAAAACAGCTAGAGGCTTGCTTAATCCTGAGGCATTTTACTTCTCTCTTAGTAATCTCAGTCCCCCCTGGTATAATATAGGCTTACTGCTGTGACTCTATTAGCTGAACCATCTGGACTGCTGTTGTTGTTTTACTTAATACTGTACCTATCACCCAAATACGAAGGCTCTGCTCTCTCCAGGCATTTCTATATCATAAGAAGTTTCATAGCCATGCCAAGGGATTCCAAGGAAAAAAAATATGAAAGTTGATTTTGAAGTTATTTTGAATGTTACTTGGTGTAATGGCTGCCCTGCCCAGGTCTATTGGAATACGAAATATAAATGTGTGTGTGAGAGTATGTGTGTATGAGTGTGTGTGTGTGGCGGGCCAGGTGGAGGGTCATAATAATCTTGTGTGATGGGACAGAGGGCTTGAGTAGCACCATGGAGTCATTTATACCTCTGGGAGATACACTGCATCCTTTTATTCAGAGCCAAAGGCAGCCTACCTAGCTAGGATCTTTTGTTCAGCCCTCTTGAAATGGTGACTTTATTTTTATCATTTTTTTGACTTTTCGGAGATACACAGATTTTTTTTTCTGCAGCTCAGACACCAGCCAGAAGGTAAGAGTCTCCAAGCCTTCAACCTCACTGCGGCCCCCTGTGCTGGATTGTTTCATTAAGACATGAGACTCTACATGCCCCAGATGCCTTTTCAGAGCCACGTGTCTTATTCTCTGTGTTAGGCTAGTAATTGAATTTTTTTTTTTCTGGATAAGATGGGAGGTAGGGAAGAAAGAAACCTTATGTGTCTTCTTTCCACTTTACCTTTCACTGTCCTCCTCCCATTACTAAAGCTTTAAAAACAAATAAAAATGTTTGGGACATCTCCTGGGGACTGGGGAATCATACACAAACTGGTCAAACACATGCATGATTTTTTTTTTTTAGTTCAGAGTAGAGGACCTCTACTATTTTTTACCATCCAAGATCCCTTCACCCTTCTTTAGGCAAAACAGTGGTCTAAATTGAATGTGATTCTTATGTGTAGACCCTGAAAGGTGGCTGGCACGCTTATGATGTTCTCTGTTGAGCTAATCCAGGTGAACTTTACCAAGACTTATTTTCCCCTTTATAAAATGCGTCAAATGTCTCCTAACTCACGGGGCTGTGAGGATTAAACGCCAGAGAGGGTTTAGCACAATATTATGCACGGGGTGTCTTAAACAACGGACATTTATTTCTCATAGTTCTGGAGGCCGGGAAGTCCAAGGTGGAGGTGCTGGCTGACCTGGTTCCTGATGAGGGCCTGCTTCCTAGCCTGTAGACGATCACCTTCTTGATGCATCCTCATGTAGTGGAGAAAGAAAGAGAGCGAGCTCTCTAGCATCTCTCCTTATAAGGTGCTAATCTGATTTAATCAGGGCCCCATCCTTATGACCCCATTTAACTTTAATTACTTCGTCATAGACCCATCTCCAAGTACAGTCACACTGGGGATTGAAGTTTCAATACAAAATTTTGGGGGGAACACAACTGACGTGGGAACAATAAAATATGGTCAAAGGACATGACGAGTTAGTATACAAGAGATATACATGATCACACTAAAAACTACACAACCTTATGAGTCCTTTTGCACCTACCCTTAATTATTTTCTTAAGATAAATTTCTGAAAGTTGAATTGTACAGTTTTAAAAAGTGTTGGTGGTTGTATCAACTTACACTCCTGGCAGCAATGTACGAGGGTACTATTTCCCTGAAACCACACAAACCCTGAATCATACTTTTTTTCTTTCATTTTTGCCAATTTGAGAGGAGGAAAAGGGTATCTGTGTATTGTCTTAATCTGCATTTATTCTATTACTAAAGTCTCCTTTCAGTTGCTATGAGCTTATTTGCTAATATCTGTTTCTCCAGAATAATGATTGCTGGCTTATTTTTCATTAGTTAGGGAGTTTCAAAATCACGACATTGTGATGCTTTCCCTGACTGACAGATATTCGACTTCTGTCACTAAATATTTAGTAGTGTATCAGGGTGTGTTGGTCTAAGGTCCTATGAGAAGCAGATGTCCAGACGGAATTAGAAGTATAATAACTCCTTAAGGGGAAACACCTGTGAGAGAAAAGAACAGGAAAGAATCTGGATAAAGATGGGAAAACCATGAGATCACAAAACAAGTCTGATCTTGTGTGAAGAAGAGAAGAAAGGAAGATTGGAAGGAAATGTCCTAGACGGGCTTGCAGTCTAAGCAAAGTTTAACATGGCTGTTTGGGTGTCCTTGAGCCAAAGCCGTTTGGAAGGGGAGCCCTGCATCTCCCAGGAGTAGACCTGCCTTAGTATTCCTGCTGTGCTAAGTTGTGGGCTGGGAGCACCCACAGGAAGCATGGCTTCGGCAAACACCAGGATGGATTTCAGAGCACAGCAGTTAGGGTCCTTGGGTAGCTATGCTCCCTGTAGTTGAAGACCTGTAAGGTACCTCTGGACTTGTGCCCAAGCTCTCTTCACCAAAGGGAGTTCTTTTCTAGTGGAGTGGGCTTGTGTAAATACCGTTTGTAGGAGGGGCTGAAGAGCCTTGTGGAGAAGAACTCATCCTAAAGGAAGAGATGATCAGGCCCAGTGAGCTGAGCACAGACACAAAACTTTCCGTGTGATAAGGGAATCATTCTGAGCAGGGCCTCCTGCCTAGCTCTTGCTTCTGCCTCCTGGCTCAGTCCCGTGGAGAAGCAAGAAGGGTGGAAAGCTGCAAGTAACAACCAAATAGCCAGTTCAACTAAAATTTCGGAAGGATGCAGGTAGCACTGTTCTCTGCTTTCTCTGCTAGAACTTAACACACAAAAAGAGGAGAGGTATTCTTCCAACCTGTGTCTCAAAATCCTAAACAAAAGCTAACATGCAGGACCTCGTGGGAAGTGATCGTGGAGGTAGGAAGCTGCAGTGTTGCCCATCCTTCAGACAGAGGGATCCTGTTGGATCAGGAGAAGGAAGGAAGGAAGTGAGAGATTGAGAAGAGAGGAGAGAAGAAGAGCAGGGATTGCTCAAGGACTCTGTGTCAGTTAAGCTGGGCAAAGTTATGCTACAGTAACAAATAAGCCCTAAACACAGTGGTTAAAACAACAAAAGTTTACTTCTTGCTCACCGTGCTTTCATAGTGGGCTGGCTAAGGGCTTCGTTCCGCATCACTGCCTCTTCATTCCAGGACCCCGTCTCATAGGGTGGTCATCTTCTAGAACACTGCTGGTGACCTGGCAGAGGGGAAAGAGGAAGGACCCAGTGAGGTGCATTTGACTATAAAAGCTTTTGCCTGGAAGTGATGCACATCACACATCATTGGCCAAAACAAGTCAGGGGACGGCACCTGAGTTCAATGGGGTGGGTGGTCTAGTCCCTTAGGGTGCAGAGAACATCGATAAAGAGTAATAAGGTCTACTACATCCCCTGCTTTGGGGGGTCCACCTCAGCAGCGTTCAGGCTTCAGGGCATTGATATGAGAAGGTAAAAGGAGGCAGTTCTCCAAATTAGTTCCAGGCATTTCTCTCTTCCTCTGCTACGTTAGTACTATTATGCTAAGCGTACTTTCGCTTTAGGGATGCTGTTCTAGCTGTTCCATATTCCTAGAAAACTCTTCTCTCAGATGTTTGCAATGCTAGCTTTCTGTTGTCATTTAGATATCAGCCTTAAAGTCACTTCCTCAGAAATGTCTTTCTTGATGGTCTAATCTATGTGACCCTGGTCCTCCCCTACCAGCTCTCCTTTTCACTTCACCATCTTCTACTTTCTTTGCGGGACTGTGTCAATCAGAAAACACACTCTACCTGATAATTTCGGTTTACTGCTTATTTATTTATTGTCTGTATTCCCTCACCAGAACACAAACTTCTTATTTATTACCCTATGCTGTTTTTGCCAGCTAAGTTCACACGCTTTTATGATGGGGTAGAAAAAGATTGGACTAGTGGTAGAAGGAAAAGGAAAAGGGAACAAAGGCCAAAGCCTTCACAGGCTGGGGGGCGAGGGGTGCCAAGGAGACCGGGGACAGAGTTGAGAGAAGGAGGTTTACAGAGTGAAGAAGTTCTATGGGGTACTGATGTTCCTTGAGAGAGTCAAGAAAAGGAAGGCCCTCCCCCTTACCTTTTTAACTCATAAAGTCATGGGTTAATATGCTGACCCATGAATTGTGAGTCTACCCAGGGCATTTCAGAAGTTAAGTGTTGGGGCTTCCCTGGTGGCGCAGTGGTTGGGAGTCCGCCTGCCGATGCAGGGGACGCGGGTTCGTGCCCCAGTCCAGGAAGGTCCCACATGCCATGGAGCGGCCGGGCCCGTGAGCCATGGCCGCTGACCCTGCGCGTCCGGAGCCTGTGCTCCGCAGCGGGAGAGGCCACAGCAGTGAGAGGCCCGTGAACTGCAAAAAAAAAACCCCCAAAAAACAGAAGTTAAGTGTTAAGGAAAATGCCTCGATGGCCTGCACATCGGATATTTAAGAGAGGGCCTGACAGAGTAGATAGATCTCAGCCTATGAGGGAGCACTTGCTTAGGCAGAAGACCAGGTGGAAAGGGTTCCAGGGCTGAGTGTCCTTGATCACAGCATCTCATTATTTGAGATTAAAACTCTAAAAACCGAACCTTCTTGGTGCCCCCATCTGCGTCCCTGGTTGAGACAGGCCTAAACAAGAGGGGCTTTGTCCAACCACTCAAGCCCCAGCCCACCTTTCCAAGTGATTTTGGCCAGGGGCAGCACATGCATAGCCTGTACAGACACATGTAGACCACTTGTGAGTAAGGAAATCTGGATTGGAGGGGACAAACTCTGATAGTTTTCATGACCAGGCACGAAAATAACATGAAAATAAAAGTAACATGTTGAAGACTTGGAGGAAAATTTTATTTTAAATATTTTACAATAATAGCACATCCTCAAGACATCCCTAGAATTAAGTATTTTTGTCAATTATTTAGTAAGTGCCTAATTTGCTCTTGCTAGGGAAGAAAATTACATGGTTGTTCCTAAATTATTAAACAATATTCTGATGGCACTGACAGAGCAAGTAGCAGTGTATTGACTAGTCACTAGTCAATGACTAGTTGACTAAACACTAGTGCAGCTCGGTTTTATCTTGCTACGTGAAATAGGAGAGAAAAAAAGTCATTAACTCCTGTGAACTACATCTGCAAACTCTGATGGAAAGTCACATGTAAAGTTCATTGTCCTTTATCAAAGTAGAAAAACCCACAAATGAATTCTTTTAAGAAATGCCTAAATGAACTTCGAAACTGAAACTTCTGCAGGGAAATTTAGTTTGGAGGTACGGCCTTTCTCAAGTTCTTCTTTATGGGATTTCATAATCCAGCCAATGTTTTTTTGTCTGTGTCAATTTATCCCTATAACCCTCTCAATACCTAGGACAGGGAATGAATGAATGATCTTTCTGGGAAGTTTTTCTTAAGGTTGACTTTCTTGTTGCATCCTCTAAGAGGGATGGGTGTGGGGAAAAGAGAAAGAGAGAAACTCGGGTTAATGCTAAATCCTGAAATTAACTGTCTTTTGACTCAATGAGTTGCTCTAGCAGTTTGGCTGGGGCCACTGCACACCTTGCCAAGTTGCTCTCCTCCGGGTCAGGGACCTTCGGCGTTCAGTGAATGAGGAGACATGATGCTATGGGAGAATTTTTGATCCAAAACTGGAAGACTGAATCCCATCCCTCTTGGTGTTGAGTGCCAGGCAGATGAATGATCTAGATACAGCCTGTCAAGATGAAAGAACATTAATTAGGAAAGAGATGGTCCTTTAATGGAAAACTTACCAAGTGCCCGTGACGTGCTAGGTCACATGTCATTGGTTCTCACATCAACCCTATGAGATGATTATTATTTCCACCCCACCTGATGAGGAAGTTAGGATTTCAAGAACCCAATAACTTGTTCAAACTTTCACAATTAGGGAGGGGAATGGTGGGTGGGGGGGACTTGGATTTGAACCCATTGTCTTTAACGTCAAATCACAGCATGCTACCTTAGAAGCACCTAGAAAGAGAAGCGGTCATTCCATTTCAGGAGCTCACAGTATAGTTGGAAAGACAAGGAATATGCAGGTGGAGAAGAGCTCAAGGAGCAGGGGAGGGGTAGAGATGCTTTGAGCATCTACCACGAACCAGTGCTCAAGTCCATTCTTTTGACTCAAGACCTCTCAGATGGCTAATGGCCTGGGAAGTTAGGCTAAGCAAGCTTAACTAATTTCCCTAAGGGTCTCCCAATCAGATCTTTATTTAATTAATTAATTTATTTAAAAATTTTTATTGGGGTACAGTTGATTTACAATGTTGTGTTAGTTTCAGGTATACAGCAAAGTGAATCAGTTATACATATACATGTATCCACTCTTTTTTTTAAAGATTCTTTTCCCATGTAGGCCATTACAGAGCACTGAGTTCCCTGTGCTATTCAATAGGTTCTTATTAGTTATCTATTATATATGTAGTAGTGTGTATATGTCAGTCCCAATTTCCCAATTTATCCCTCCTCCTCTTACCCCCTGGTAACCATAAGTTTGTTTTCTATACCCATGACTCTAATTCTGCTTTGTAAATAAGTTCATTTGTACCTCCTTCCCAGTCAATTTTTTCTTTTTTTTTTTTGCGGTATGCGGGTCTCTCACTGTTGTGGCCTCTCCCGTTGCGGAGCACAGGCTCCGGACGCGCAGGCTCAACGGCCATGGCTCACGGGCCCAGCCGCTCCGCGGCATGTGGGATCTTCCCGGACCGGGGCACGAACCCGCGTCCCCTGCATCGGCAGGCGGACTCCCAACCACTGCGCCACCAGGGAAGCCCTAGGCACTGTTAGTTAAGCTCTGTCAACAAACATTATTAGTCAACTGAGAATTTTGGCATTAAGCTGCTTTAGAGCTGGCAGAATCAGAGGGAATCAATGTTTTGGGTCATCATTTGCCATTCAAGACTGATCACATTTGGAGACTCAACAGAACTTAATTCAAATACCTCTTCCTCAATGCATGTTCAAATACCACATCTTCAATGCATTGTGTATGGAAACGCCTCTTCTTCAATGTGTCTGTAAAAAGGGGATACCAAGAGTTCTGAGGACACAATCTCAAAATCTTTCTTGTTATCTGTGGTTTAGAAAAGTCCTGTACTTTGTAGAAGACCCTAGAATTCTGGAGCTAGTGGACGACTTGGCCAAGGGGTCCACATTTCCGGGTTCCTTATTCAGGGTTCCAGTCCCTGTGTTATGCTGTGACAAGGCTGGATATATTTCTAGTGTTTGGAGGGTGATGCTCTTTTTTTTTTTTTTTTTTAATGTTTATTTATTTAAGCTGCACTGGGTGTTAGTTGTGGCACGCAGACTCTTAGTTGCAGCATGCATGCGGGACCTAGTTCCCAGACCAGTGATTGAACCCGGGCCCCCTGCATTGGGAGCATGGAGTCTTACCCGCTGGACCACCAGGGAAGTCCCTGGAGGCTGATGTTCTAAAGTAGAAATAAAAGAGAGACTTTCAGTAATTGAGCCCTAATATTTAAGATCCTTAAGTGAAGGTGGAAATATTTTGGTGTAATCAATTATGATGCCAACTTCTTCAATCTTTATCTACTTGGAGAAAGATTTCAGAAGTTGTGGTCTTAATTTCAGTTGAAACTGTTCTTTCATGTCTAGTGGGGACTGGATTTTGACAGTTCTCTTTCTATGTGCTCAGAAATCTTCCTTTTATTTTATGATAGTCCTAGCATATCTGCTACTGTTCAAAAAGAAATAAACAGGATTATTATGTGTTACTGGAACATATGGGTGTTTGATGTGACCTTTCTCTTCCCAGTTGCAAGCAAGGGCGAGGAAACCTCGTATAACTTTGTTTAGTCATCTAGTTTATTTATTTAGTTTTACAATAATCCACGTTTTTTAAACAGTGAAGATTCACGCTCTCGTAATTGTCCCCTGGGGTCACTAATTCAGGTGCCTAGGGAGCTGGGACTGCTCAAGCAAATTGAACTATGGGAATGAGATGCTTTTGTTGGACTGCAGGCTGGCGTGCTATCCGTTGGGTGCTGGCGTCTGTTTTTTTCTCTAAGGTCCTTTTTCTCTCTGAACGTCGGATATTGTCAACATGAGCTATATAGTCCGAAGGGTGAGCTGTTAAACTGGCATAACAAGGAGCTCTCAGGAGCCTCTGGAGCCCCAGCGCCTACACAGCAATTTTGAAGCTCTTCTTTTTCAATGTGGGTTTCAAGACAATCTCCTGCCATCTCCATTTACCCCCGAGTAAGAGGATTCTAATGAAGTCACCATGGATGATGAGGTTCAGCCCCACGGTCCTCTCCGGCAGGGACTGTTTCTGCTGCCTGGTTGTTAGCTGTGCAACTGCTGCTTTTATCTTTGGTATCTTCAGGGAAAGGCACTCAGAGAAGGAGGTGAGCTTCACCTTGGCGATTCCTCTCCCAGCGAAATGAATACAAACATCTAATGTCATGACCCCCCTCCTGTTGCACACATTCAGCACGTTTTACACTGTTAGCAGCCATCGTGCGGGTCCAGAGCACATCAGCAAGTAGATTAGAACGTCCTTTTGCACTGGGAGATGAAGCCTGTGTCTTGCCGGTCAGGGGCAGGAACCTTTGGCGGACATGTGGCAGAAGCATCCTTCAGGGTGTGTCTGTGGATGTGTGAATTATTGACATATTCAGTGGGTTTTGTCTTCCTTTGACTTCCCTCTCCCATTCCCACAAGCTAACCAGGAATCTGTGCTGTCTTTTGCCAAGCACAATGGAAAGCTTGGTTGTTTGAAAACAACCCCTTTTCCTAGTGTTGGTTTTGGCAATGATGAGCTTATCAAGGAGACTCTGGGAGGAGGAGAGAAAGGTGCGTGTCTTTTAGGGAAGATGGCAGAAATCAGAAAGGAAAGGGAAGCCTGATTCGTGGCACCGGAACAACAAGGTCGACGGAAAAACAACCACCTTCAAGGGACCGTGCGGGCTTGGACTCTGAGGCTGTCGGTGGTTACCAGTTGAACAGAAGGGTATGTTTGAACATCTGCCAAAGCTCTTAGGCCCTTTCATCACCCTGGGAAATAGAGTAACATTCCTCATGATGACTGATGACCTCAGAATCAGACTTAATTTGACATAAAGGAAATAAAGCAAGTGATGTTTATGTGTATGCGGGTCTGTGGCATGAAATTCACCCCTGCTGCAGATCTAGCTGCACCGGTCAGGAAGGGCCCTGCAGACCGATGACATTAGCACATACGAAGAGCGGGCACTTCCTTCTTGCAGAAGTTTTTTTTTTTGCGTGCAAAAGTTTTTAGTTGAAGAAACCTAAGAGACAGGAGTGGGAAGAGTGTGACTTTATATATGACAAAGACATTACATTGTCATTAATATTGCAGGTCACTGCTTTGGGGGCAAAATCCTTGTTTTATTTTAAGATTTTTAGTAGGGTTTATTCTGAGGCTTAGAAAACTCAGGAGAGTCGGGCCTTCGAGACAAATGCATTTGCCTTGATGAAACACATTTGCAATAGCTTTCCAACAGTGGCCTGGAGACTACTCCCAATTCACACTGGACTTTAAAAAAATACTTTTTTATCCTGTTTTGAAAATGGACCAGGTTTGGGGCACTAGTTCACGTAGCTACCACACCCACTCTTTCTGTCCAGAGAGCGAGGAGAATGAATGGGTCAATCAGCTGACATATTTCCATCCAATTTCAAGGATAGAATGTGTTCATTTTCTGACTAATGGCATGTCATTCTGCAGAAGCCTTTGGTCGCGAATTAATCCTGGAATCAAAACAGATTTTCTGGGGAGCAATCTTCCATCAAGTATTGATTTTTTTACACTCATGGAGTCTGTACTCCCTAATTTAACCTGACAATGATTCTGCACAATGGCCTGGGAGTACCTTGGCAGCTCGCTGAAGGAACTTTTACTGTCTTTTCTTTCTGCAAAGTAGAAGGGAAAAAACCCACACCAGCTAGCCCAGTCAGTCACTGGGGGGTATTTACGACCTGATACTTCACTTCTGGTGATTTGGAATGGGCAGAAAGCTGCCTTCTAACTTTTAAGGCAGTTCTGGGAGAGAGAGCTTTGCCTTGGCAGAAGACTGTTCAAAGGAACATTTTTGTTTTTTTTAAACTGCCAATATTAAACAAATCTCTAATATATGGTTCGGTCATGGCCGGTGTTTTCAAATGATGCCATCTTTCTGTGCCCAACAAACATGAGAAAATGAGAAAGCATTTTCCAAAGGGAGGCTTTTTCTTTTGAATTTCAATAAACTTTGTTGCACTTTTTCCCCTTCTGTTTTCTCAAAGGTGCTTTTGGATTCCTACTTCCTGGGTCCCTATCTGATTCTTGGGAACTCAGCAAAGATCCTTGAGCTGTGCTTGGTTTTAAAAGGGGCCTTAAAGAGCTGAATATGACACAGCCCCTTCCTTCAAGGAGCTTAGGGTTTGAAAAAATGTGGATAAAACGAGCATATTCCATCTGTGACAGAGAATATAAACTATGGAAAGTATGGACAGGGGCCAGTGGGGTGTTGGGAAGTTGGAGCAAAGATGAGACCACACCTGTTTGGGGAAGCTTGGAGAGAACTCTGTGGAGGAAAAGGCATTTGAGTTGGGCCTTGAAGGATGGTGTGTCACAGACTCTTAGTAAATACTCACTGAATGGCTGTGTGCTTCCTTACGTTTTCTAGCTTCCTTTGCAAGTGACTTGAGACCATGTGACCGTTTCTGACCAATGGACTAAAAGTGAAAGAGACACGAGTCCCTTTTAGGTGGAAGCAATTGATTCTCCTCCTTTTTTTTCCCCTGGCATAGTGATTGGATGGATGAGAACCTTGCTTTCCAAAGCAAGGACTTGTATGAGCCAAACCTAAACTTTTATGTTACATTTAAACCACCAAGAAATCTGGGTTTGTTTGACATCACAGCATAGGCTAGCCAAAATAATACAGATGAGTAGAATTACTTAATGAGAAGTGATGTAAAAATCTAGAGTGATGTAGTTACGAAGGTTCGTAGACAAATATTTTGATGGACCCAGGAGCTCCGAGCTCATAAAAACTAAGTGCTTTAGTAGCTCATAGAAACCAGTGGCAGGTTTTAAGTGAAGATGAATTATCTACTTACTGAGATATTGTTTGGGATAGAAGGCGTGTACATTTATTACAGATGGAAAATAGAATCAATAAATTGGCTGAATAATGCATTAAGGACTTTTAAGGAGTCCCTGAGTCATAGGTACCTTGATCGATTAGTGTGGTTTGGAGGTCATATCCTCTGCATTCAACATCTTTAACCTAAAGAAGAACAAAATTATCATTAGTGCATTAATTTAATAGGCACTTGGAGAGACAGGTAAAGCAGAAGCAGAATCCTGGCCCTTGAGGAACTTATAGTTTGGTCGGGAAAGCACAATTCCAAGCACTGTAGAGAATGATGCAACAAGGAACAGAGGAGTGATCAGTAGTTCAGAGAAGGCTTTCTGGAAGCTGAGAGCTGGTCCAGGGGAAGTGAGAGTTACAGACTGCTGGACAGGAGGTGAGCAGATAGTCCCACTGGAGTGAGTAAGGGACTGAACGGCCGATGCAAAGAACTCATGGAGAGTTTGTATGAAAGCGATGTCAAATGTCCTCATCAAAGAGGAAGGAGTGGATCTAAGTAAGGCAAGAGTGAGGAACTCTCCCTCCCAATGTTTTCCTAGTATTAGCTGTTTCTCGCCGACCTGGAGATCTTATGAGACGTGACACATGGTTGGCCATGACCATGCTGCATTTTGGACAGTGATTATCCTGCCGTTTAGATTGAACCTTCTTTCTTTCCCTCCATCGGTTATACATCAGGTTGTTATTGCCTGTGACAGCCATAAAATTACTCCATTAGACCAACTACCCATTTTCAACAAACCATAGCCTGACCAATACATTGCATTGCTTCCTGGTGCTGTGACCCTCATAAGCATTAGTTTCTTTATACGTAAAGCGAGAATTAAATTAAATGAGATAATTTATGTAATGCAGTAATATAGCATCTGCATACGGTAGATTCTTAGTTATTGATAACATTACTATTACCAATCTATTATTTTCATCATTAAATCAGAATGCATTTGTGACCACAGAGAAAGCTCTTCTGGGTGGTGGTAAAAAATGAAATTTCACTTTGTCTTAAACAATTTCAGGTCTTGTTTATTTGCCCTGTTGGAAATCCAAAGTTCCAGACTGTTGAGAACAAAACCATTACTAATATTTATGGCTTTTAACAATTTACTTTCTTTGCTTTTTCCTTTCTTTGATCATCAAAGTAAGGAAGTTGTTTCCATGTGGTCTGCAAATGAGAAATGAATTTACTAATTCAGTTTTTTAATAACTTCTTGGAAATTGTGAATTTTCAAAAATGGGCAAAAGACATCAAGTACTATTTTGGAAATTCTTAGAGACTCCATCTTCCTGTCTTAGTGCCTTCAGGGTGGGAGATTGTCCAGCTCTTTCACCCCTGCTTTTTGTATGATAGGGGAAAGCTGCAATTACGCCTGATTCTCATTTATTTATTTTTTTTGGCTGTGCCACATGGCTTGCGGGATCTTAGTTCCCCGACTAGGGATTGAACCCGGGCCCTTGGCAGTGAAAGCACTGAGTCCTAACCACTGGACTGCCAGGGAATTCCCTCTCCTGCCTTTTAAAATTTCACTTTAGTAACAAATGTTAAATTAAGAAAAATAGATCAAATGTCCTTTGAACAAGTGAACAGTATAGAATGAGTTTTGCGGAGGTTAAACTACAGGTTTTAAGAAATAGTCACACAAAATCCCTTGTGTTTGAAACAGTGATTGAGATAGCCCATCACAACGGCATTACACAGATGTTGTTTGAGAGAGCTCTTTTTCTTTCCTACGAATTAAAGAAAACTTCTGCTCAGTTGAAAAACTGCCACCTTTTTTGTTCCTTTAAAGTTTTTTCTTTTTTAAATCAAAGTGGGTCTGTACATTAGCAAAGCACTTTAAGACCTTGTGCGTGATCGCAAAGTGCTCTATTATATGCAAGTGCCGTGGAGGGAAATAGCACTTTTCACAATTGTAAATTTCCAACTTTATCCCTTTTAAAAACATATCAGTCGGGCTTCCCTGGTGGCGCAGTGGTTGAGAGTCCGCCTGCCGATGCAAGGGACGTGGGTTCGTGCCCCGGTCTGGGAAGATCCCACATGCCGCGGAGTGGCTGGGCCCGTGAGCCATGGCCGCTGAGCCTGCGCATCCGGAGCCTGTGCTCCGCAATGGGAGAGGCCACAACAGTGAGAGGCCCGCGAACCGCAAGCAAAAAAAAAAAAAAAAAACATATCAGTGATTTTTACTGCAAGAAAGATCTTTAGATTTGCGTGAAACCACTTTCTGATTCTCAGAAGATGCTAACATTTAATCATATTTGTGGTTTGAGTTGTGTTCTGGAACCAGTCTTCAAAGTAGCGAGAGCGACTAATTATTCCTCTGAGCCTGCAAGGTGGGGGAAGTTTGCAGGGAGGTAAACACTGGTTATCATTATTTTATTTCTTTCCCCCTGACTCCCAGATATACGTGATTGTCAGAGAATACATGCGACATGTCATTCTGATTGCCATGCAGACCTCCATGCTGGGAAATTCTAGAAGCCCCTGAGAGCTCAAAAGTTGAAGCTTTGCTCTGGGTTTCTAGTAGAATGGAGACCTTACACCAATGATTCTGGGGCTGGAGACCCATGTTCTTGGATGAGAAGCGCTTGAGAAATGAGTATACAACAAATACAACATGGGCCTTTGGGGGAGAGACTCAGGTCAGGGACTATTAATCAGATAGGCATGGATTTAATTTCCACCTCTGGAATTTTCTTGGGTAAGTTACTTAAACTTCCCAAGCTTTATTTCTTCATGCTTATAATGGAGGTAATAAGACCTCCTTCGCGGGGTTGTTGTGAAAATTAAATACACAGAGGTACATGCATGTCCAAGTTCACCCATGCGTGTGCGTGCACGCACACGCACACACATCACACACACAATTTTTTGGTGAAGCACTTAGTTCAGTTCCTGGCAGGAAGAATTTAATAAGTAGCAGCTGTTATTCTTATTACAGTTAAATAGCTTTGTCTACACTTCTATGGTGGCACACAGAAACATGTGTTACACTCAGATAAAATACAAAAATCCAGAGAAATAAGATTGTCTGAGGTCTAGTCCTCAGCTAAAGTGAAATGGAGAGAAACATTGTTTCAGATTTTCTTAGCCAGGTACCTTCTGTGGGTATAATGGAGTGCAGGCTGGTTTGTCTTTCCTATCTGGGTGTTTAAGACAGAGACAACTTGGGAATAATTTTCTCCCCCTACTTTGAGACCTGACTCTAAAATAGAGTTTTATTACTATATATTTTTTCTTTCTGAACATCTGCATTAAGTACTCACTGGTCATTGGTAGAATCCAGCTGCATTTAGATTGTTGAATAAAACCAGGTAGAAAGAAATGACGTTCTGTATGAAAGTTTGGGGCCAGTCAGATTGTGTGTGTTTCACTGAGTATAATCACATCTTCAGAGAAATGAGTGAAGGGTTTAAGTTTGCATTTCGAGACCTTAAAAGCCATTTTAAAAAGTGCATTAACACAGAATTGATTTGTATGGTTTGGAAACGGGGAAAAAAGGAAGAATCAAAATTTTGTATTTGTTTCTGATTTGGTTATTTATTTTTATGGTTTGAAAAGAACTTTAAAATGCAGGTTAAAAAATAGCCTTGGGGTCTATTTTGTTCACTTTTATCTAATAGATTCACCTGTGCTCACTGAGTAGTAGATAATGATCATCTGAAATAAAGAGACTTAAAATCCCACATAAAAAATATGTAGCCACTCAATAGTAAAGACCACTAAAAATATTTTGTGGAGGTTTATATTGGAACAAGGAGGGGTGTGATCCCAGAAAATACACTTTAAGAAAGCAAAAAGACCAGTAGATCTGGTTTGCAGGTTATCGATATGTCCAAAGCCCTCTAATAAATACATAATAAAACACCTTGCAGTTGCCATCTCCCGAAGATGTTTGCCTTTTAATTTGGGGATTTTGGATCCTGTCTTATCAAATAAAATTTTCCTAACAAAATTTGGTTGACTTGAGCAAAATTTCTGATGTGCAATGGGAAAACAAGAATCTCAGACAGTTAGAAAGCAAATCATCTTTGTGGATTTAATTGCCATTGACAGAAAAAGGCCACTGGGCTGGAAAGATAATCATCGTTCAGCAAAAAGGCATTATACAGTTTGAAATCAAGGAAAAAAAATTCTATTAAGTTAAAACAGCTGAAAAATGAAATCAAACAAAGAAAATATTTAATTAAAATGATTTGCTTTATTTTTTATTTTATTTTATTTTTTGGTCAGTGAACTTTTTTTGACTGCAAATGTGACACATGTGACTAATAGCACACGTCTAGGCCAGGCATAAGCTGATATTTATTGATAAATGTCAATCTTGAGAGAAAAAATAATGGACCTACTGCTTTTAAGTTTATTGCATTTCCATACCAAGCCAATTTTTTTTTTTTTTTTTGGCCAAGGCTGAACAAAAAGCCTGGTTCATCTTACCTATAGGCATCTCCCCAAATGACCTGGGAGGTCATTTTGATCCAGTAGTTCACTTGTAAAGGGATTCAGACAAGGTCACAGCAGGTGGAATGCCCTCTCCCTTCCTGAGTCGGACCCCTTCTCAGATGAATACCTCTGTCCCTCCCAGACTAAAGCTGCCACAGTGGCTTGATTTTGGGTTTATGAAGCCTGCTGCTTCTTCTGTTTTCCTTACTTCTTCTTCTCACTTCGCTAGCTTTGTAAATGTCCTTTCATAGCCCCGTTCACTGCCCTTTGCAGACCGCTCCCTCCCAGCCCTCAAGACTCGCACTGGAGGACCACCGCAGGTAAGGCTTTCCCAGGTGGGTCATGCAATTAAAAAATATTGTCAAGTATGGATGTAGACATGGTCTGGATTTGAGTGAGTTTTTCCTCCTTCCCCAGAGTCTGAGCCTTTGTACTGAAGAGGGGCAGCAACCCCTGGATCCATATTCATGGATCTAAATGAGGTCCCTGGGCCAATAGTATTTCAACTACATATTAAATCTCTCTCTCTCAAATCTCTTTTTTCTAGGAGACATCAAGCCATCATAGTTAGGATATTCATTCATTCTTGTACTTCTTCATTTATTTATTCATTTTGCTTTTTACTGGGTGCCAGGCTCTGTACTGCCACTGAAAATACAAAGATAATTAAGAAGCAACTATTGCTAAAGGAGGACGGCGGTGCTGTAGAATGAGGTTTAGATTCTTTTCAGTTTCCCTAAGGCCCTGAGTTCATGCCCCTTAGACTCTGACTCACTCACTCTACCTTTGCTCCTTCTCATTTGTAATAGATGAAAAATAAACCAGATTGCAAATCCTTTTTCTTTCTTTTTCAGAGCAAACCATGTACCAAGTTTTTTGGTCCAAATCGTGTAGGATAAGTTACATTGCATTCTATTAGCCAATATGAGTGTATTACTGTAAAGCATAGTTAACGTTGAAATAAAGTTTTAGAAAGAAAAAAACCCAACCCTCCAACCCCTGCTGGGTGCTCTAGCATGTTCTCTCTCTCTCTCATTCCTGTCAGTCCTGCCACAGGAATGAAGGTCAAGAATCTGGCTTTAGTAATTGAAGATGAGGTAAGCAATCACGAAGACTATATCTCATGGTCTTTATTTTCTCTGTGAAATGGGAGGCAAATTCAGTGCCCAGAAGCAGGCTGAAGTATAGGAAGAGTAGTCAAGTGTAACCTGGGTCACCCTGGCTCTTTATCTCCTTTTCCAGCAGGTCCAGCAACCCCTGAATGAGCCCCTTAAGTATTTCAGGAGTTACCAGAGTGTCTTTCATATGCTCAGGGACACAGTCACTCAGGGACTCCTGCTGTGTCAGGGTCTCCATAATAATCACTGGGTTTCCTGCCAGTGGCCCCAGAAGGTGGCTGCCACTAAATGGCCATGCTCCTTTGACCCTCCGCCACTCCCCTGGGCTGTGGTCCTGTCCTGTCTCTTCTGATCCGGTAGTGTCCTGCTGTTGGCCCCTCTGAGCGTTCTCTGTTATCACGCTCCCAAGCTGCGTTACCCACGCCTTCATGGGCTTCAATACGAAGAGAAACATTTCTTGTAGTTTTTACTTCTTTCTCCCTCGAATACAGACAAGTGCCCGAGGGCTGGCTCAGGCAATTATCTGAATAATAGTCACCTTGCTGTTCTCAGAAACCCTGCTGTGCTCCAGTGACTAAGGCTCTGTGGCTAGAACAGCATCACCGTAGTGAAGGCATCAGCAGAGGACTGCGTGTCCTCACCACACAGTCTAAAACCCAGCCATGGATGCAACCCAAGTCCCCATGTCAGCGGACTCCAGAAAACACTCTGTCTCTCTTTTTTTTTTTTTTTGGCCTCACCTCGCAGCACGTGGGATCTTAGTACCCAGACCGGGGATGGAACCCGTGCCCCCTGCAGTGGAAGCGCGGAGTCTTAACCACTGGACCGCCAGGGAAGTCCCCCAAAGAAACCTCTCTTCTTAACTCCTCCAACATATCCAGACTGGCCAGAATATGACAGCAGCAAACTAAGACTTAAGTTAAACTCCATGCTAGAAAAGTTTTAGAACAGCTACCAAGGGGATGGAAAATGTACCAGACTAGGAAAAGTTACAAAAGTGCTGAATTTCACTCACTGCTCCATGGAGACCAGAGACCTTTGATTGAAATGGCACCATCCAGCATCTGTCTGTTGTTTTTCCAGCAGTATTGAGCAGTCTAGGAAGGAAAGAGAGGTTTGAGTTGAGTCAGAATGGAGGATGAGAAGGGCTCGTAGGGCACGGTAATAAGAGTGTGAGGGGATTTAAAAAAAGCTTGTAAAATTGTTGGTGGAATATTTATTGGGAAGCTCAGTTGGGTGGAGCAGAGAAGGAAGGGGAACCTGGCGAGTGATGGAGTCATTTGTTTAGCGAGCATTTATTGCTCACTGACTATGTGCCACGCAGGTACAGGCACAGGTTCTGGGAAGTTTATGGGCTAGTTGGAGAGGTAGCTAAGTAGCTAAGACTGGCTTCCAAGACATGGGATGGCCTGGTAGACGAGAAGGAGTTAGCCAGGAGGAGAGAGAGGAAAGCCTGCTCCCAGGCAGAAAGGCCGGCTTGGGTGCAGGAGGAGGATGGCAAGACCAGTGCCGGCCGGCAGGGGGCGTGGAGGTCTGCAGGGGAGTCGTGAGGGATGAGGTTGAGAGGTAGTCAGGGACCGCATCAGCAGGGGTCGTGGAGCCTTGAAGGATACTTTGAGGGCTGTCTACCTTTATCTCAAGGCTGAGTTTTATTTGGCCCTCGTTGCTCTGTGGCCTTCTCAGTTTTGTCTTTTCCCAGTTGGGGTTAAAGAGCTTTCTTCTTTCAGCCTACAAATTCCTGAATTTCCAACTTGCTGCAGCAAAGGAAATCGTGCACTAGGGGAACCATGGGTGGACGTCTTGGGGCAAGGCATCAGGAGAGACCTGCCATAGGACTTGGCTTGTGCTGGGTGACGTCAGGGAGGGTTTAAGGAAAAGAAGGTTCATTCTAGAGTGGGTGCTTTCAGGAGCTGGGGCCATTCCATGATTGGGAATCTCCCTAATTTTGTATCTAGGAGATGGGGGAACAAAACGGGCCAGGGTTGTCATTGGTGAGGAAGCAGTTGTCACTAATGTGGGGCAGTCCTGAGTCCTGTCGTTGAGGCATCCAGGAAGGACAATGTGACCAAAACAAGAAGGGCTGGTGGTGAACAGCGGCTGCCCTGGGCTGAGGAAGGAGGCAAGACACCCTCCTGGAATAGAGATGCATCACCTTGGTCAGGAGAACTGCAGAGAGAGAGGCACTCATCAGAATGTGGGAAACTTTTCAGCTATAAGGATCCAACTTTCCAGCAATGCGGAGTGGGGAGAGGTTTGAAGACCGAGGCCCCTCTCTGGATGCTCAGAGCCAAGCAGATGGAAAACGAAGGGGTTTTAGTGCAGTGGAGAGCACGACCTTCCCCAGGGCTTTACGTGGCCCTAGTGGTTTGTTTTTTTCAGCCCTAAGATGTATAATTTTGTTTTTCTTTGTAGATTTTGTGTTGACTCATTTCGATTCCTCCATTTCTTCCCTCCCCTTTGCCCTCCTGTGCCCGTGGTTGTCTCTTTTTAAAATTTTATCTTGTGAGTCCAGTGTGCTTGCCTCTGCGCTGAGCCTTTTGGTTTATTGAAAGCGTGCCTACGTTATTCATTCTGATGTTTTTCCTTGCAACTCTGTCTTGCTGGTGTGGATGCCAGGTTATCTGAACACAATAACTACCCTTTAAAGAAAGCTTTCTCTTTGCTCACTTTCTTAGCCCAACTTGCCTATTGCTGCCCTTTGTAAAGCTCATGACTAAGGCAGCGGGTCAGTCATATTGTCTTTGTACATATGGGTGATTTCTTACGTGTGGGTACATTAATCCTGGGACTGTGAGATGAAAAAACTGATTCCCAAAGAAATACACCAGCATTTGCATGCAAAAACATAAAAAACAAAACCAAAAAAACTATCCCTTACCATAGCCTTCTTCTTCCAGTGCCGCTGCCAAAGGCTAAAATGCTTCTGGTCCCCTCTTTGAGCTCATCTATAAATCACACCAGAAAATTGGTCTTATTGCTTATGAATCACACCTTATTATTTGACCTAAATTTACATTACTAGCATTGTCACCCATCTTATTTAATCAAATCTGCTTCATATGGCTTTATTTACAGGATGATATTAAAAATATTTGACAGCACAGGCTACTCAGAACAGATGCTATTTATACCCGACAGTTATACCTACAGTGATATGTATCCTCTGAATATTAGTTCTGCTTTACGATATTTTAAAACATTTTTAAAAATAAAAATACCCCATATATGGTGAACTTTGATATTGTTTGAATTTCCAGTGTCCAGTCCTAGCTCGCTCTATTGGAGGAATTCCCGTCATGCTACAGTGCCCCCATAGGTGCATGTGTATAACGCTAAGTGTGCACACGATATGGTCATAGAAGGTGTCGATATGGCTTGGAAGACACAGAGGACATATTTGGAAGACAAAATCATTCTCTTTTTTCTTACATCTTTTTATACATCTGGAGTATAACTGCTTTACAATGGTGTGTTAGTTTCCGCTGTACAGCAAAGTGAATCACTATACATATACATATATCCCCATATCTCCTCCCTCTTGCGTCTCCCTCCCACCCTCCCTATCTCACCCCTCTAGGTGGTCACAAAGCACCGAGCTGATCTCCCTGTGCTATGCGGCTGCTTCCCACTAGCTATCTATTTTACATTCGGTAGTGTATACACGTCCATGCCACTCTCTTGCTTCGTCCCAGCTTCCTTTTTAATGTAAGGGGGGAGGGTCTCACTTTTAAGAAAGAGTTCATGATGTCAGCCCCCATAGTCCTACCAATCCCTGGGAATGCATGTCTCCATGACTGAAACCTACTTTTCTCCACTAGTGCCTCTTGATTGGTTAGCAAAGCCTGTGTGGAAATAGTCTCAGGAATCACATCTCCTCCCAGACCACCAGGGGCTGTTGTGTTTCCCTCCAAGATGAGCTGTGTGATGGGTCTAGTTAGGAGTCTGGGTAAATAATTACTGAGTTTGGGCAACTCGTGCAGCTGTAGTGTTTCACAGAGATGGAATTTCAGGATGCATGGGTTCCATTTCTGATCTCCTGATTTACCCTCTGTCTCCGCATTCAAGACAATCATTTAAAATACCCGTAGCAAAGAATCTTAAAAAGAGTGGATATATGTATATGTAATTCACTTTGCTATATACCTGAAACTAACACAACATTATAAATCAACCATACTCCAATAAAATTAATATTTTATATAGAAAACAAAAACAAAAAAAATAAAATATCCTACAAATGTTACAATAGAGCAATATAAGAAACACAGTTGAACTCTGATATTCTTACAGTGGAAATAGCTTTGTTTCTTTGCATTTTCTAGTTTTTCTACAACAAACATAGATTACTTGTATAGTAAGAGATATCATCAACAACAAAAACTGGAAGGAAAAATAAGCAAAAATATTTCCCAATTTATATCTTTTCCCTCATGTATAGTCACAGACGTGGCCCAAGTGGTGACCAGAACCGTGGCATCCAAAGTGGACTCATATGAGGCCCAGCAATCTACGTCAATGATGGGTTAGTTAAGGAGCTTAGTCAGTCTCAAGGCAAGTAATTCTTAGTGGATCTTCCTCTATGAGAACATTTATTGGTAGCATTGAGTACATCTAAGCAGGCCTCAAATCTCAGATGAGGGTACAAGATTTGGAGATGAGGACAGTAATATCTATATATGGTAGGGATCTAAGAAATTCTGGCCTCTTTTCTACTTTTATCCAGCATCTTAATAAAGCATCTGTGAAAGACGTCAATGTTACAGGTCACCACAAATGTTGTCATTGCATATTGGCCCCTTGCTCTTTGACTGAAGTTCAGTTTTTGGAGCAACTCCAGTTCTGGATCTGTGTGCTTGTATTGGCTGTCCAACCGTTGCGTATCTACACATAGCCAAACACCCTAGGAGCATCCCCACTTTCAGAGATGATGCCCCAATGACCTCAACAATAAAGCCCATTAACACATACCGAGGCTGCCATGCAGATACCAGACTTGAGTGGTACAAATAAAGCCATGGGAAGAGTATGACTTTCTCCTGAATGACACCCCAGCAGGTCTAGTATGGAGCACAGCTAAAATCTTAAAAGTGACGTGACAGTATCAAAGAAGGTTCTGGAGTAGATCTACCAGTCTAGGTCCTGGCCCAGCTTCCTGTTTCTACACACACTGCATGTTCTTCACTTGCCGATGGGATTAGTCAAAATAACCTGTAGGATTCATTGACTTTCTTCTTCACTTTTCTACTGGTTTCATGATTAGAATGCTCTGTGTTCTTGTCTGGAGCCCCTAACTCTCAGTGACAGTAAAGCCGCGTAACACGTGTAGGCATTTCTAATTTTCCTTCATGTATTTTATTTATTTATTTATTTGGCCATGCCTTGCAGCATGCGGGATCCTAATTCCCTGACCAGGGATCAAACCCGTGCCCCCAGCTGTGGAAGTGCGGAGTCTTAACCACTGGACCGTCAGGGAAGTCCCTTTCATGTTTTTTCTTTTTTTTTCTATTTCTGCCAAGTACTAATCATTCAGGCTATGTTCACCTAAATCATAGTGAACTTGGTAATTAGATAATTGGAATTTATCATCAACAGCAGTAAGTCTTTACCGAACTTTACCATACATCAGCTACTGTACCCTACACTGGTGATTCAAAGACGGGGGGTGTCAGACACCATTTCACTGGGGTTTAGTGTGTATTCATCGTGGCGAATACTCTAATTCCTAAGGTATTCAAATGCCAGCTCTACTCTTGTACTTTGGGGTCTTGGTCAAGCCTATTGAATTTTATGATTCTTAGCTCCCGTCTATAAAATAGAAATCATCACACTTCCAAGGGCTTATGTTAGGAGCAAGTAAAACAATGTACATGAAAGACCTTTGAAAACTATACAAATAAGAGATTATTGTTACTCTTATTAGACAAGGAGGATCTGTCACATACAAGTGACAACTTGCTAAAAAAATATATTTCCATACAACACTTATCTGTAAGCCAAGTCCATAGGTCATTCAGCGGTGTCTGGCAGTGCTTTTGAAACACGTAAGTGGTGGCTGATAAATATGCAAACTAGGTATGTGCCGTGACGAATGCAGCACAATGGCTGACACATAGCGGAAGTCCAATAACTATTTGTGGAATTGAACAGAATTGACTCTTAAAGAGTGAGTAGAAATTGGATAGGTCAACAGTGCAGTGGATGATTTTCTGAGCAGAAGGTACAGTGCCAAAAGTGCTTTGGGCATTGGAGAAATTTTAGGAAGTTTAGTGAGGCTAGGATGAACTGGGAATCGATGAGAGATGAGGCTTTAGAAGTGAACAAGGGCCGGATAGAGAAAGGCACCGTATGTTAACGCTGGAGTTTGTTTTTCATTCTGAGGGTAATGGTAGACATTGGAAAGATCTTAAATCAAGGAGAGATATGTTCATATTGGCCTTTTAGAATGATGTCTCTGGTGGCAAGTACGTGATGGGTAGAGAGGCCGGGAGGAGCCTATCATGACGGTCCAGGTGAGAGGTGGGCGGGTTTGAACTAAGTAGGGGCAACTGGGGGCCAGGGGGCTGATGGAGACCAGGAGACAGAGTCCAAAGGAATTCATGAGGCAGAATTGCCAGACTTTCAGCAATATGGCGCGCGCGCGCGCGCGCGCGCGCGCGCGCGTGTGTGTGTGTGTGTGTACAGGGCTCGGGATGACTCCCAGACTTCTGCTTTGGATGGCTGACAGACAGATGCAGCCATTAACAAGGATAAAGCAAACAGAAGGAGACAGTCCATCAAGAAGAGGGTAACTTACATCCATAATCTGACTTTAAGAAAGCACATATGTCTTAGATAAAGTTTCATCCAATATCCTGAAACCCTCCTTAGGTGTCATTGTCTTCCCCTGACCATGGCTTTCCACGTGGCTCAGCAGATCAGCCAAATGGGTCAGAAGTGCCGCTTGCTTGGACTCCTTTCAAAGGGCGGCACAATGGGTAAGGGGTCTGGACCTGTGTGTATTAGCTGGGGGCTGGTTTCAACTACTCTGTGGCAGTCTGCTTCTGAATTCTTTCCAACCATGGATTTTTGATGAAACTCATCAACCTGCTGCACTTGACACTGAATAGATTATGTGTATATGGTTGGTTTAGTGGAAAATTCTTATTGGAACAGCTTTTGAAATCGTTTAAAACAGACACTGGTGATTGTCTTGTAAGCTGAGGCTATTTCTATCCATTCATTTACTGGTTCAAAGTCAGTTTCAGAACCGCTTTTCATCATTTTAATTCTGAAATTTATTTTATTTGTAAAATATTGTAGTACAAGAAGCATGGTACAAGATCTTCATTTCTGGAGAAATAGTACTGTTTTTGCAGAATGAATGTGAGTTTCTTGAAGGCAAGGATTCATTTTGTTTATTTCTTTCTAAGTCCCCAGCACATAAAATTTCTGGCACATACTAAGTGCTTAGCAGATACCTGTGGAATATGTAATGATTGAATTTAAATGATGGTTATCTTTTTAAAGAAGACATTCAAGAATTTCCTAAGTCGGGCTTCCCTGGTGGTGCAGTGGTTAAGAATCTGCCTGCCAATGCAGGGGACACGGGTTCAAGCCCTGGACCGGGAAGATCCCACATGCCGCGGAGCAACTAAGCCCTTGCGCCACAACTACTGAGCCTGAGCTCTAGAGCCCATGAACCACAACTACTGAGCCCACGTGCCCCAACTACTGAGCCCACGTGCCACAACTACTGAAGCCTGCGCGCCTAGAGCCCGTGCTCTGCAACAACAGAAGCCACAACAATGAAAAGCCTGCGTACAGCAACCAAGAGTAGCCTCTGCTCGCCGCAACTAGAGAAAGCCCACACGCAGCAACGAAGACCCAACACAGCCAAAAATAAACAAACAAATAAATAAATAAATTTATAAAAAATAAAGAGAATTTCCTAAGTCAAACATATTTCATAATACTAGGTATAATCAACAGGTAGGACCTCAGTCTAGAATACTTTTAGCGTATTTTAGATGGAAACAAAGCTTGAAAATGACTGTTTTGTCTTTCCCCACCATGAGGGCAGAAGAATCAGCATTTTTTTGCTCGTCTTAAAGTCAGTCTTGGACTTTCCAGGAACGTCCATTCATAATGTATGGGCACTTGGATTTTTGGTTCTGTTGCTTTCTCCAAAGCACTTCTTGTCAGTCATAACATAAAATTGATGTATGGATCTCTATGTAGCATAAGAAATGTTTGCTAAGGGTTACGAAAAGTATGGAGATAGTGATTCTAATTTAAAAAATTTTACTGGTATTTTTAGCAAGATTTTCCATTTTCCCTTTGAATTAGTAAATTATACAGCAACATTAACTCATCCCTCTTACCCACATAAACTTCGAGCGGGAGCATATTCTCAATGCCTACATTTTCCAGAACACGCAATTACAGGCATTGCTTAAGAGCAGCAAAAACTCCTTCCCAGTAGAATTCACTACAACACCTGGCATACAGCTGGCTGTCAGTAATAGATTCTGATGTCTCTGGGTTTTGTCTGCCTGTTATGGTTTCTCATCTTCTGTCTTCTGATCCTCACGAAGACCTCCTCCTTCATCCCTGTGGTCCTTCGGTGTTGTTATCATGAGGCCCCATCCCCAGTACCACAGACAGGGGTGGGTCTGGGACCCTGCGTGGCCGATTCAAGTACATCATCCCCAGCACAGTGCCTAGTTTAGAGACAGGCATGTGACTCAACATCTGGGCGCTCCACCTGAGAAGGAAGTCTAAGAGGACAGGCTGATGACATCCTTGGAACCACTGTATCCAGCCGTGCTTGAGGTCCCCAACCAGACTTCCCAGACTTTGTTTAAATAAGTTTGAGTTGGATTTCTGTAATTTGCAATCCAAGGAATCCTAATTCATATAGTATTTCATTTGAACAGTTAAAATAATCATGATATTAACTAGTCTGTCATGAAACCCCTCCTTTTTGTAACATTTGGGGTTGTAACATAGGCTTATTTCCATGCTTACAATTTAAATGACCTATCTGAGTTCAAGACACGTTTCGCCTAGAAGCTCATGTCAAACCATTCTTTATTTTTTATGGTACAAATTAAAAGTGACAGATCTGAAGCTGTTAAGAAATACACAAAGTGCAGCTTTACTGACCATACAGATATTGCTCTAGATTAAGTACAGTTTTGTCAGTTTTTTTTTTTTAAAACATTAAGCAACCTGTGCAGATAAATCAGCTTTGGTTTCAATGTCAGAGCAAGTAAGGAGCTTTTAAATATCCAGTTTGGCTTCTTGGTCACAAGTCCATCATGTCAACATCTTGTCATGATGCTTTTTTCAAAACAACCCAGTCTGTTTTCCTGCTGCCCGCTCCAGGCACGGAGAAGCAGCTCTCTTTGCCACGTCTCATCAGTGACTCTGGTAACCAGTCTGGATCACAGCACGTAGGACAAAAAAAATCACTTCCTTAACAACAAATAGACAAATGTGCCTCACAGAATTTCAAGTTGAAGACAAGCAAATCACGTGACAAAAAGCTCATTACAAAATGTTATTCAAACAGATTTTGCAGTCCAACATTGAAATGAAAATCAATTTCCTTTTTCTCCATTTTTTTTTTTTTTTTTAAGCTTGGTCATTAACTGGGTACAAGTAGAGTGCTGAGGTAAAACACTGATGAACAGTTTGTATTTCTTTTTTTTTTTTCTTAAAATAGGAACAGTTTAGTATTGCAAGATTGTCAGCAACATTTAGCCATATCTATACAATGTGCATATACCTACAAATATTGAGCTTTGGTCCAGCGTAGAGAAGACGAGCAAAGGCATTTTACAATTTCTTTTTGGTTATAGCTTGAGTTCTTTGATACGCCTCTACTTGTTTTTTGTTTTTTGTTTTTTTTCCTAGCTCCTTTTGCTTTTTTGTTCTCTCTTTTGTGGTGTGTGTGCGTGCGTGTGTGTATGTGTGTGCGTATTGTGTGATTATAACAAAAAGAAACCAAAAACCTTGCAATGCAATTAAAACTCTCAACTGTTCACAATGTTTTTTGACTGAAAAAGAAAAAATAGCCCCACAAACAAGCGTCAAGTATAACATCAGTCGTTTTTTTTTCTTTTTCATTAATGATGAAGAAAATGAAGACAACAGTAATTTAACAATATGTAAGAAAAATACTGAAGCTTGAAATACAATCACATGTGCCTGAAGCGGCTTTTATTTTTTGTTAGTGGCAACCTTAACCTTCAGTTCATGGAAACCTAAAAGACACTTAAATGCCACCGGCATGTGAAGTTGTTTACAAGTGGAAATAAGAAATGTTGTAAGAAAATTAAGCAGTAAGTGTGGTCCCCAAGACTTACAAGTTACACAGTATAATTTATATTCCTAAGAATCTGTTCAGGCACCTTTTTATGCCTTGTAGCAAAAAATTTATCTGTAAAAAATTAATATAAGAAGCATTACAACACCTTATAAATAATTTATAAAACAATACAAAATTATAAAACTATAAAAAAAATCACTGCACATGAATGGGTATACGACTGTGGGATGAATATATTTCTTTTTTATTCCACTCTGGAAGATTACTTTAATTTTATATTTTCACTGTCCTAGTTATACCCTCCCAATTATAGACTTCCGAACTGAGCAGGCCCTATGTAAGTGCTGCTGGCATATGTTTCAACATTTAGCATCCATCATATGTTATCTTGTTAACTTCTCTTCTTGGGGGAGATTTTCTTGATGGAACTTGGAGCGGGTCGTAGGAGAATACAAAATCTGTTCAATTGATACGTTTTTGGATTTCTGGGTCGTTGGTATCTGTGCAGTTTTCCAGGTGGCCAAATGGGTACCATGATATCGTTGGCACTGAAGATGAAGTTAGCTGTGGTGCAATTAGCATCAGACTGGAGAAGGAAACACCTGTACAAGCAACTGGTTCCACCTCCAGGATTTCATGTAGCGTTTCCTTGCTGCTGGTCCCCTGGTTCCTGCATGCATCTGGGAAGGGGGCGTAGGGTGTGGACAGTTATACCATTGCACTGACACCACCGGCACAGGGGCCAACAGAAGAAGAAACCCAAACCCGTACGGGGGAGGGTGTGTGTTAGGGGAAGAAGATGGTATTTCTAATCAGTTGGGCAACTTGAGTTTTTCTCTCGCCCACAATTTACTTCTAGATAGCATTAATTATTAATTAATTATTCGGGAATATTTCCATCTCGACAGCAAGGAAACTGACACTCTCTTTTGCCCGATCCTATAATGGAACACTTTTTGCCTCTCCCTGCGGAAAACATCAACCACAGGTCCCAAGTGTTTACCTGCACAGAAATCCTCACATCTTACTTTTTCCCTCTGGCTTATTAGGTTATTTTGGCCCACAGATCTTTGGAGTAAGTTATTTTGAAAAGTGAAATAATCCCTTAGTTCTAAGAGTGAAGGCTATTCTGATGTGCTCGATAAGCCACTTTTGTATTTTTCCTTTTAGTGGAGGCACTTTCTTGTTAACACTTCCTTTCCCCTCAAGAGTCCAGCTGCAATTCCCATTGTTTAATTCATCTGCCAACCTTCTGCTCCGTTTATATATCCCCAAAAGAATCGCCCTCCCCCCACCCCGAGAAAAGTCTGCCATCACTATTTGAATGAAAGTGGCAGCAGAAAAGATGGAATTTACAGGATGCACGATGGCCTTTAACAGTCCAGTCATACTCTCTCTCCCTCTCTCTCTCTTTTTGGCCTGTGTGTATATGGGTGTGTGCACGCTCTGTGTGTATTTTGACTGAAATCTCGCGACATTTCTTTGGCTATCAGACTTCGGAGAGAAATTGCTTTGCACAGAAGCATAACATAGATGTAAGTATTGAACCAAATGTGAAGCTTATGTTTATATTACAAAATCAGTTTTGGTCAGCTCTCCACGCACGCGGCCAACAGACTGAGAAAAATCCCAAGCTCTGGTGTGGATAGTGGGCACAATTACAGCTTATGCCAGTGTTGACAGTTCATCGAGCAAAGCCCTAGTTATTTTGGAGTCTCTCCTGCGTTTCACTGGGGTCTGAGCGGAAAAGACACCATGCCCACTCTGTGGCCTTCCAGCAGACACTGGGAGCCACACGCGGGGGGGATGGAGAGATGGAGGAAAATGAGAAATGCGAGCTCCATTTTCTTTTCTCAAACCCACAGGTCACAGTGAGAAGAAAGCAACGGATGCTTTGGCACACGATCCAGGATGCCCCCCACTCAAAACAAAGAGAAAAAAAAAAAAGAACCCCCTCCCCCCCAAATAAAAACCAATAGTGAGCCTCACAAAATGGCTTCAGCAATGGCACCCCCCGCCCCACAGGGGGTGACAGTAGATGGGAAAGATGAGAGAAGTCAGGCTTGCGATTTCTCCGCAAAGTACAAATGTAAAACCTTGGAACACAACTTCACACGCAGAGAGCAGACTAATGGTCGCGTTGGCAATGTCGTGTTTCTGACTTTGGTTAATAGGTTCATAGTGAATCAGCACTTAGAACCTGAAGGATGCCGTCCGCAGCCCCTCCTCCAGGTGGTAGGCTTGTATTCGCTTTGAACAGAGAAAAGTTTCCTTTGTGTGTTGTTGGTATTTTGTTTTTTGGTTTAGTCGTTTTTCTTAAAATTTCACATTTTCATAATACACAGAAAAAAGTATGTGGTTATTTGGTTTGCTTTAAGTCCCTTATAAAACTGGCTTTGGGGAGACAGGTCGGGGAGGGAACGAGCCTTCCTGCGTACACCTGCACTGTGGTGTAGTCCTTGTTTAAAAATTTTCAAAAAATCTTTTTTTTTCTTTTTTGGAAAATCCCATGGACATGTATAAACCATCCTGTCCACTTGGTGGTTTTCTTAGTCTTTTACTTACAAGGGTGATGACTGGGGCTACCTTAAAATTTGTTTTTAATTTATTTTTTTCTTTTTTGGGGGTTTAGGGGATGAAGCCCCAAGGGTGGAGTTTAGTTTCTGTGGATTTTTTTTTTTTCTGATTCCGGGTGGGCGTCTCTTTAGGAATTTTCTTCCAGTGGATCTGTTAAGGGTTCCAGAGGGACTACCGTGGCCGGCTCGTGCTGTTTTAAGCGTTTAATTGTGTTCTTCAGGGCTTGCCTCTTATTGCAGAACCAAACTCTAACTACTTCCCGGTCATAGTTCAGCTTCTCGGCAATTTCGGTCATTTCCTGCCCAGAGGGGTGCGTGTTCTTCTCAAAGTGGGCATTGAGGATCTCAAGGGCCTGGGGCGTGAAGGAGGTGCGCCTCTTGCGCTTTTTGGACGGTTCACTCCCGATAAACTCGGTCAGGTTCTGCATACCTGCCCGATGGCGGGCCTCAGCCTCAGCCATCCACCGCTCAAGCACCGGCTTGATCTTCTGGGCACTTTTAGGGGTGATGTCCAGCTTTTCAAACCTGGCAGGATACAAAAGGCCAGGGTTCAGTTTGGCTGTCAGACTGCTAGCTATAGTGTTCTCTTGGGCTTCCTGTGGTAGGAAAAAGTGGCTTCTCAGGATGGTGTGTCTGGGGGGAGAATTGAAAAAGAACAGTCTTACACTGAGTCCTCTGCCAGGGTGGGCCTCCTGCCTGTCTGCCTGACTGACTGGCAGAGCAAATTCACTCCAGAGAAGCAGCCAGCTGCAAGGTAGCCCTCCCCGCTCAAGCCAGCACCCGCCCTCGCACATGCTTCATGCCCCTGCATGCAGCCCGTACACCCACAAGCGGGCCAGGTGAGCACGGGTGGAGACAGCACAACACAGCAGCCATCACGATGGAAACAAAAACCACTCGCAGATCTTTTTCCTGGAAATGCTTGAGATCTGAGCTTTGATTTGAATCCACCCAGCACCATCTCCCCTGAACTTCAGAATCCTTAAGGCAAAAATTAACACCAGGAAGTGACATCAAAGACAACAGCTGTCATGTTCTTTCGTTTAAAATGATTCTTTTTATGTTTTCCTTTTGGTTTCCTTAAATTCCCCCCACCGACTTGGTGATAAAAATGTTCTATCTATGCTAATCGTCAGCGATGGCAACCGGGACAAGTTTCTTTTATGGTTCTCTTTTCATCTCTGTTTTGTGTCTCATTTTAATCTCTTTCTCTCCCCCGGCCCCCAGCCCTCTCCTGTCTCTGTCTCTGGTAACAAACACTTTTCACCAGATGTAAGTTAACAACATGCTCCCTTTTCTGGTAAAACATAGCCTCTTGCTACTTTACTGCTGGACTCAAACAGCTGGACACACTGTAATTGCTATGAACACCCCCCCCCCCACCTCCCCTGGATGTGCTAGGGCCACCTCATGCCTTCCAACACCATCCAGTGTAATGGTGTACTTTTGTGTCAGAGTATCAAGCTGTGTTTAACGTGCTATATCTGCAAACTGTACTTGAATGATATCATTTTCTGTAAATGAGGTCTTCTATATATCAGTTGCCATCTGCAATTCTTTGCTACACTGACTTAAAAAAACTATGAAGCATCTTGGACAAAACTATCTACAGTGCTTTAAGAGGTCATCCTGGTATCAAATTCATATGCACTCTCAACGAAATACAAAATAGTACCAATTCCTTTTATTTGTTTGTTTGTTTGCTCTAAATCCAAATTCACAACCCTCCAGGATGACAACTTTGGATCCATGGCATTCTCCTCTATCTTTTCAAGGTCAGTGCTGTCGAAAAACAACCCTCTGACTGCAGAGTGCATCTTATTACAATAGACTGTTTTCATGGAGCGAAAATGAACCCGCTTTGGCCGCAGTATGTTTTATAAGGATGCTTGCAAAAGGACACAAAAGGATAGGCTTCCTTTACGTGCCTTAATCTTATTTTTGGCACTGCATTTTAGATATCTTATGTTGTGATAAGCAGCGCCAATAGTATCAAATTTTAATGGGATTCCGATAGCATTCCCTTCCATGTATAGTTCAAGGAGTTATTTATTTATTTTTTTAAAACCCCAACTTTCAGCTGGTCAAAGAGGAAAGAAGCACATTTTGCTTTCAATATAAAAGGAATTATTTAATGCCATTTAATGAGCTGCTCACTTATGGCAGGCTCCCCTAAAGCCTTCATTGTTGTGTTCATTTACCATCATTCATTATAAAAGCCCCAAAGCTGAAGTCTTGGTAGCATGACAACAGGCTTTACAGCACCATGGCATGGGGGACAGAGCTTGTGATAGGGATGTCCAGTGTATTGCTGTGTGCTTCCTCTGTGTCTCTGATGCAGACGCACTTGCTAAAGCACCTCGAGTCACTGCAACTCATAAGGGAGGAGGGACACCAGAGCGTGTGCAAATGCAGATCCTTCACCACCATGTAAATTAACTGGACTGGTTCCACTGTCAGATCTTGGTCTCTTTCAAGACTTCCATTTTCTTTGTTGTTCGTAGTTAGCTCCGAAAACTACCCCGCTGAAACACTAGAAGCTAGAGAGAGGCCGAAAAGTCAAGGCATCTGCCGTCTTCTATTAGACAGTGAATTCCCAAAGTTGCTTTTCATTTCGGCCATAGCGTTTTTGGCTTCCCCAGGGGAAGATTTTAGAAATCAACATATTTGATTGGGAATGCCCAAGAAACATTATGTGTGTTAGTGAAAACCTTAGACAGCACTTAAAGGAGATCACACTTTAGGACTAAGAAATAAAGCCAAAGAGGACTTCAGCAATGACAGCACATGGGCAACAACCTCAAAACCTGTGGCGTGCCTTCATCCCAAGGCTGTTGAGATGAAACAAAGTTAATGTTTCCCAACAGGGAGCAACGGTGTTCATATCATTTGATGCTGCTTGTTAGTGCTGATGCTACGGTACATGTTGTCTGGAATAACATATACAAGCCTTGAAACAAATTTCCCAGCAGTAGTATCCTTGTATAGACTGAATAAAGGTTATTTTCTACAGGGAGGTATCTTATAAGAAAAAACAGTAGGGGAGGCCAGAGAAGTGAGAGGATCCTACGGCGCTTTTTGTATTTAACAACAATCAATGGGTTTTATGGAAAATCATTGAGCAAAATGTGAGCTGTAAGCTCCTACCCCATACTGATGTTATTTATAACCTTAGTCTTAAACTGCAGGAAAAGTACACTTCTGTCCTTTGGGGAATACATTAAAAGTATAAAGAGCAGATAAAAAGACAGCATTTCATGGATCACCAAGAACAAAATCCACTCAAATGAGTTTAGAGTTGGTTTCTTGGCTTTTCCTGACGTAGGAGGACTCATAAGACATTGCCCAAGAGGAAAAAGCTCTTACCGAAGTGCCTCTGTCACCTCATGCATAAACATGGGATTAGTGCAACACACACATGCATGCGCAGGGTCTGCTTCTGGCGGCTTGACCCAGATCAACTCAAACACAGCCAAGGCTGGCTTCTGTCATTTATGTACTTAATTTTGGGAAGGATAGGGTGAGGTTAGGCCAAACCCTCACTACCCTTTTCTGAGCTATGGAAAGCAGCTGCTTCTTTTTTAAAAATGTGCTTTTAGACTTGTGTCTGGCAAGGAAGGTTAAAAATTCCTTTGTGGTCACAGGATGGTTAATATATGTTTTTTTTAAGGTGTGTTTTCTTGGAAAATCCGGATAGCCATCCCTGAGCAGAAATGGTGGGAGCATTAACACCACCTGGGACTGGCAGCTTCACGACATCAATCCACAGACAGGAGACAGTGGATCTCAGCTGCGTAGGACAGTGGGTTCAGAAGCCTCTGGCGCCCCGGTGGGGGGAAGCTGTGTATTTCCAATGAAACCGCCTTGGAAGTTCTTTGTGAGTTGACAGGAGTTATCAAGCCAGGCCCCCAAGTCTGCTTTAGCAACTCCACTTCTGTCAATATCACCAATCCCAACACACAGTTACCCCAGACTCCGTTCTCACACTCCACCCCTCCAGCTCGGCCCACCCGAAGAAGAAAAGCTGAGCAGAGAGGACAGACGAGGCCCGGGCCAGCCAGGAGGGGTGACAGCGCGTGGGCACGGGTTACCTGCAGATGGCCGACTGGCTGTACGCGGGGCCCTCTGTGGCACTGAGAGCCTGGCCCACCTGAGTCTGGGTCAGGCCAAGGGACAGGCGCCGGATTTTAAAAGCTTTGGCAAATTCTCGGATCTCCTCCAGATTAACCCCATCCACCTCACCCGCTGCCGTCTGAGGATCTGTGGAGACGTTTGCAAAAAATAGGATCAATGTGTCAACACACGTCTCAGTGCTACGCGCTGACGGCCGAGGAGGAAGTGGCTCGGTTCCTAATAGCGGAGCGGTGGGAAGCCACACCGCAGGACGTTCTTTGTCTGCCAGCTGAGGCACTCAAGCCCCGATCCTCAACTCATTCCACCTGCACAAATCATCCTTCAAGGTAGTCCTGTCCCAGATAAAACCACGGCAAGCCTGCCCTGCCACTTCCACAATGCAAGAGCGAGCTCCTTACTGCTTAACAGACAGCAGCCAGGGCAGGGGGGCACCAGCTATGGGGGGATGCGACTCCATTTCGCCCATAAATATGTTCAGATATCATGTAAAAATATAAAGATGGAAAGCTTTCCATTTGAAATGTCTTAGCTGGACACTTTAGTGCTAAGGATTGCCCTTGAAAAAAAATAGTATTTTGTATTTTCCTGTACCCGATCACCGCTGCAGCCAGGCTAACAGATGGTAATGTTGCCTAATTTATTATGTTCACATTAGCCCCTCAGAAGAGCATGCTTATAGTCTCCCCCCACCCCGCATAGCAATCTCCTGACACAGACACCTTTGTCCCCTGAAAGGGCACAGAATAAAAAATGCCTACTGCAGTAAGGCTCCTTTGGTGCCACATAACTCGGTCAATTTAGGACTTATCAAGGGAAATGACACAACAGCTGGAGAATGAAACTATCCCCCTCCCCCGACCCCCCCCTCCCCCTCCGCCACCTCTGGCTACTGATCTCTGGATAAATGAAAGCACACACCAAGCTGGAGACAGCATGGTTTGAGGATGGTGGAAGATTTCAAAAGACTGTTCCATCCTGCCTGGAGCGAAGCCATTCTCCCTGCAAGCTGACTCTATTGTTCTTCACCTCATTCCGCGGACTTAGGTGAAAAGTTTCTCTCTTCCTCTTTCTGCACAATCACCCAACAATTTCAGTCAATTACAGGACTTGTCTAAGGAACTGGGGCGGACCATATTAGTCTTCTGGGCTTCAAGCTATAGAAACTCCTGTTATCATGAAAAGAAACACATTGGTACCCCAAGGACCAATTTTTCAAGGACTTTTAAATAAAGATGTTAATATCTGTGGCGAGGGGCCTTGGAGCTTCCTGTATAGATTCTCTCATTATAGGGGAAATGGACTCTGTCGACAGAATCAGCCATGGAGGTGTATGCTGTACCCGTATCTTTTCAATAAAAACAAAGTCCTGTAGAATTTTTACACATCATGAAGCATAATTTCATGGAGGAAAGATGGGTGGAAAGTGGTATAATAACTGCAGTTAGTCTCTGAGTATTTCTTAAGTGACTCCTAGGAGCCCTAATGAGTGGAGAGAAGGAACAAGAGAAAGAGAAGGGGCAGTTCCAGCCTCTGTGGAGTTTGCTGTCTACAGGGATTTGGGGCTCAACTTTACGAATGAGAAACAGAGAAAAACACCAGGTTGCTATAGTCAAGGAGTAGTAATGTCGCACCCACACTGGAATTTACAGAGAAGGGAGCGGTGACAGGAGGGAGGATGCATCTGGGTCTTACCCAGTGAGCAGCTTTCAGAGAATATTCTGGTCAGTGGGAGCAGGGTGCAGACGGGCACAGATGCAGGGGAGGGGCAGAGCGTGGTGGAGGCCTGCGGGGGGGCGCCTGGTAGGGGGCGAGGGGGAGCCCGTGCTGGGAGTGGTGAATATTTCAGTTTAGGACATTGAGAATCTATGTCCATGGACGGGGGCAGAGGGTGACAATAAAACTAATTTGGCTGTTGAGATTAATTAAAACCCTGCTTTTTCTCCCCAACTTCACCCGGGAAGGCCGGCCTCATTTGATTAACAGACTTGTTTGGGTTGTGCCTGGTGGGAGCTGCCCTCTGGATCTTAATTCCCGCCAGCGTGGAGCAGCTTGGAGGGTTTGCTAAGGATTCCGGGAGGTCCCATCCACGCACACAGCAGCTTTGAGCCCCTCCTCCGTTTCTTCGTTTAAATATTCCTAGAGCAGGGGCTTCCCTGGTGGCGCAGTGGTTGAGAGTCCGCCTGCCGATGCAGGGGACACGGGTTCGTGCCCCGGTCCAGGAGGATCCCACATGCCGCAGAGCGGTTGGGCCCGTGAGCCATGGCCGCTGAGCCTGCACGTCCGGAGCCTGTGCTCCGCAACGGGAGAGGCCACAACAGTGAGAGGCCCGCGTACCGCAAAAAAAAAAAAAAAAAAATTCCTAGAGCAGAAGTTGCAAATGAGCAGCTTGCAAATAAAACTCAGCTTTTCGAGCGTGTACAATTTGGGGGAATTTCTGGCCAACAGTAAACACTGGGAGATTTCTAAAGAAAAATTTAAATTTGTCATGTTCTTCTGAAATGTTAGAAGCTTTGGTGGCACCAGGTCCGCATCTGCCCTTGGGAGCAGTCAGTCAGCTGGCACTGGTCCAGGCCGCCCCTTCAGTTCCTACTCCCCAGCCCTCCCCGGACCTGCGGCCTTGCTGAACCTGTGTGGTGACCCTGCGTTTACAGCACGCATTCCCAAGGGGGCGGAAGTTGGTTCTGGATGTGGTCCCCCAGGACCGAGGTACATAAACAGAACTGATGTGCGGTATCCCTGTGATATTAACATTTCATAGTGGAAGGGGGGCAGCGAGAATAGGATAGTCTAAATGGGCTCCTCGTAGGGCGGGGAGGCAATAATAAACTATGAGTTGAGAAGGTCTGGTGTAGAACACAGAGGGACACTTGGTATAGCACAGCATAGGGAATGGGGCCTGGCCTCTCTCCAAGAGAGAAGGAAGAGGAACTCATGGCCTTGCAAACGTGAGCAGTGGAGGTTCAAAACTGAGGGAAGCCGGAGACTTTCCTTGTAACGGTATGGCTTTTAGGACAGTGGTATTTTTAATTAGGTAGGTCTAGGAGTCACCTGATGGGACGCTGGATGTGCATTTTTAACAAGTACCACAGGCGATCCTGAGGCAGAGGACCCACTGATCCCGCAGACAGAGGCTTTCGCTGCGGCTCTGGCCTGACCGAGTCTGGGTGTGGCATCCTCTGCATGTCGACCCTTTACCTGCCTGCACTCGACCCTTTACCATCATTATTCACCAGGTTCCACTACACAGAGAACTTGCTCTACCACCTTGGGTAAGATGATGGGCCAGAAAGACTGCTGGGCAGGTGCCCCTCCTTGCCTTTCTCCACCCCTGGCCTCACCGTTTATGGCAAGTGGCAAACAACTGGGACCAGTGGGCTGGGGTGGCCGTTGGAGTCTGGAGTTGGGGGGGGAGATTTTTTCTCTGAGCCAAGCTAAGTAGCTCCTGTGGGAAGTAAATCTGTTGCCTTCCATTAGTCCCATCTCTAGATCAACAGGAATCAACTGAAGGATTCAGGTGATCTGGAAGGATCTTCAAGGTCTGCTCCAGTCCCAGGGTCTGTGCTGCCACCAGAGTTGGCAGTGCAGCATGGGGCAGGTTTATGCCTGGGATACAATTCTGTGTAAGTCTATTCTAGTTTCTGCCTTGCCTTCTGCTGCCTTTGTTTATCTCCTTCCTCGTTCCTTGAGACCAGCGACTAAATCCATTGTGTGTGATCGCGCAAGTGGCTTTTGGCCAGATTGCTGATAATGGCCAGATTGCTGATAATAACCAGAGTCAAAAAGAAACCCATGGTCTCTTATCCCCCTGCCCTGAGCAGCTGTGCGGATCATCAACAGTTTTACTCTGAAGCTCAGAGAGGTGGGAGCCTTGCCCCCTGAGCCCTTGGACTTCTGTGAGGCCCCAAACAGTCATCACACCAGGAAGCTGAATTCCTTCTTTCTCCTCTCGCACCTTTCCCACTCTTGTCTTCTTCCTGGTTCTACTTCTAGAGCTGATAAGTTAGGAATTCTGGTGAAATTTAGACAGGGTGACAGTCTATTGGACAAAGGCCTGGGGAGAGGAAACCAGTGTCTCATTGTTTGTGCAATTTGTTGATCGCTGGAGACGAGCTGCTTGGCTTTCTTTATATTATTGTTCTCATCCATAAAAACCAGACGGCGCCATGTATTATTATGGTTTCCTTCCATGGATCCCAGGACTACAGAAGTCTCCACATCCAAAGAAGGGGTCCACCCATGGACAAATATTAGTCTTACCCTGATTACAACATGTGGGACATGTCTTCCCACATTGGGAGAACACCTTAGATGGTGTCTGTAAGATGTCTCGAATTAACAAAAAAACTAATGCTTTTTTTTTTTTTTGGTGTCAAAGTTTCTGTCTTAAACTCTTGAGGTTTTCTTCTCCACTGTTGGACAGTTCCCCTTCATTAAGGGTTATATGCTTTTCCTATTTCCATCATGTCATTCCTTCTGGCTCTGGGGAGGTTGGGTTCATTTTAAGGATGAATCTCAGGCCACCTTGATGGGGACTTCAGAGGGAACCCTCAGATCCCCCACAAGGTGGATCCAGCATCTTTAACCAGCTCTAGGGAAACCCAGTCTGGGACTTCTCTGCACTGAGGAAGAAGTGCACCTCTTATAGAAGTTTGCTCCAGATTAAGTCGGCCCAGTATGTTAAGTACAAAGTCAGGAAGCAACGACTTCCACAGTTCTCCCTGAATCTGAGCCTTGCTAAAGGAGCCAGAAGATCAGCCTACATAGGGATTGACTGGCCTGGAGATTTATAATACACTGGCATTGAATGTTGGCAGTGATTCATAAGTATAATGATGACTTTTTTCCCAAATCAAATCTGGAATGCATGGGCTGAAAAATAAAAGAGTTCTTTGGGAGCTAAACGCAAGTTGCGTGAACACAAACCCGTTCTGTAGAATCTGGTTGCGTGGTCACTGGGCCCATACTGAATTGAGCACTCAGGATGGACCAGGACAGATATTTGTTTTGTTTAATTTTTAAAATTTAGCTCCTTCCAACTGCTCACCTGGATGTCAGTGCAAGGGGTTTTGCTAAATGGGTCGAACAGTTGCCATCCACATCTTTCTTCTACAACCTCTGCTTGTGGGACTGTTACAGGAGAAACACGCATCTATAAAGAAGGTGCCAAGTATGACTTAACTGCCTTCTGAACATCCATCTGCTTTCTAGTGCTTCTCTCACAGCAAATAATGGGCATATTTACCAAATATTTCTGAGAAATAACAAACCATTTGGGAACGTGCAATGCAATTTGGGAGAACAGCTTGCTCGCAATACGGTGACTTCATTGAGTTGTGGAAAATGGTGTGAAACTGATCAAGTGAATCAGGGGTTCCACTGTGCCATAAGCTATCACCAGGCATCTTTATGTTCACTTTATAGTTTGGGTTTTTCTAATATTAACTCTCAGTCCCTTTGCTGTCTAAGAATTAAGTTTACAGGCCAGGGGTTAAAAAAAAAAGTGTCCTGAAAAACCAAACCAAACCAAATCCATCAAAGAATAAAAAAGTCCCACACCCACCTGTTTTTAAACAGTAACTGTGTAAATCTTAAGTCAATTTGGGACTTTGCTTTTTGTTTGACTCTTCTAGGCTTTCCAAAAGCCCTGCTATGGAAACTACAGTTAGCCCTGGTGACTGAGGAGACCAAGCAAGGTTTGACACAGGGCAGGCTGTGCAGGTGCTGTGAACAGATGTGCAGACGTCTTAAGGAGTGTGCCTATTTGGTGTTAACCCTGTGTTCTTTTGCCTGGAGTAGGGCAGGTTATGGACGATCCACCCACTCCAGTTGATCTGGAGCAATGGCAGATGGCCCAGCACTGGGCAACCTTGTCCATGACCTGTGAGGGTCCATTCACCAAGGTTTTGACCGCAGGTTCAAATCCATTTTGACCTGTTTTGAACTACGGCCTTGGCCTAGTGGAGGGATTTGCTGACCCATTCACCATCCCACTTAATTCAAGGATTATTTACTCCAGCCAGTCCTTCTGTTCTGTCTCAATCTCCAAAACTGAGTTCACTCTCTCCTGTATTGCCAGTCTTTATTGGTACATTGACCATAGCATTTGTTTCCCTTTATTGTAACTGTGTTTCTTTGTTATCAGTTCATGACCTCCGCCCGGGCAGGGACCACATCTAGCTCATTTCTGCTTTCTTAATATCTATCCCTGTGCCTGCATATACATGGTGCTCAAAAAGCTTATTTTTTAAGTTGACATTCTCTGACTAAAACACGCTTTTCCCTCCGGTAATTTAATCCGTGTATCAACTCCATCTGAAGTATGGGGTCGGGTCTCCCTACATTAGCTTATTTGCAAATTTGGTAAAGTTTAATCTCAGAAAAAAGTAATTTTAAATGCGTAGTTCATGCTTGAATATAAATTTCAAAATATGCAAATGTCTAGTTTTTCTCATATTGGCTCAGAGAAAAAGCTTGTGCTTTAATTGTAAGACGTGGCTTCAGACATTTAAAAATTATTTCAAGAATATTTAGGTGATTTGATAGAGTTTATCGTTCAAATCGCACTGGATAAAATTTATGCGAAAGCACCCTGTCTTTTAAGGCAGCGGTGCTGTGTAGAACGTGTATGACCCATTGAGTCCGGATGTCTGGATTATCCTTCTGGCTTTGTCACCCAGGAGATTGATCACACACTGTCTCTCAACTAAGACTGAATCTGGCCTCTCTGACATAAGATGGTCGAGATGGGTTGTACTCTTCAGGATCTATTTGATGCCAGCTTCAATATCTGAAAATGAGAATTTATATTACCTTGTTGTGAGTATACAAATCAGAAAAACAGTGAAAGTGCTTTGAAAACCCTACTTTGCAAAAGGAGGCTTAAACAGAGGTTTGTTGAGGGCGTGGTAATCAGCATCAGAAAACGCTCCAGGTGCTATTCATTCTCTAGTAGGGTCTTGAGACAGAAGGGAATTAACTAAACAACATGCTCAAAATCTGTAGCAGTTGTAAGCCCAGCAATGGGTTTGTGCAAAGTGCGACGCCCGGCAGTGGTACTCCTGGACCCTCTCGTATCTGCCAGAGAAGGCTCCTCTTTCAGCTTCTGCGTATGAGTTTGCAGTTTCTTGCTTCAAGTGCATGTGGTAAAGGAGTCTCTTTTCCCCAGTTCTGTATATTTCTCATCAAGGATATGCAATGTGCAAGGTTCACTCATTCTGCACGTAGAACCTAGATATCCCACTGGCCACTGTGCAACTGAACTTTCATTTGGCCCATTAAGTAGCTCTGGAAAAGGCTAGTCCTTTCCTGCCCAGCTTGAGACAAATGGCAAGATAGAATCCACCGCCATCCATCCGTCTGTCTGTCCGTCTATCCGTTCATTCACCTCTCTGTCCATCCAAAATGTATTGAGTGTTTACCTTGCGTAAAATACTGTATTCATGGGGTGTTTTGTATTTTTCATATTTAAACATTTCATATTTAATTTATTTCTTCTCTATAAGATGTTTGATATCCGTTCCTTTTCTTTCAGGACCAAAGCTTAACAGTCTATTGTAAATATATGACCTCGCTGCTATTTAGAAATAGAGTGTTCTACAGAAGCTTTTGCAGAAGAGCAAATTGGAACAAAGTTTGAATCTCTTCTCACAACAACCCTATGAGGAGTTTCTTTGTTGGGGAAAAAAATCTGGTTATAATTAAATTAATTTTTTATGAGTTTATTCGAGTAAGACTAGACTTTTTTGGCCCAAATGAGAGGAGCTATATATCTAAACAACTTAAAATAACAGGTTGATGGCAAACTCCATCAAATCCTGAAACTCTGTTTGGTATTGACCCATTTTTAAAATCAAGAACATCCAGGCTAGTGTACTGAAGTACTTGGGCATTTTAATCTTTCCATAATCTCTCATTTTCTTCTCCATTCTACAAGCATCTTTCTTGCCTGAGTTATCCATATAATTGAATATCTATGTATATATGCACACATATATGTACGCACACGTATATATGTACATATATATTTTTGGCGGGGGTGTCGCTTGTCGGGGGAAGACACAGCGACCCTCCAGTTTGCCTTGCATTTCCAGACTTGCCCAATGATATGGAGAGTCCCTACTGTTCCTGTTATAACAGGTCATTCATGACACCTGACCAAACACAGATACTTACACGTGTCCTTGTTTTATGGCACAGATGCCTCTGCAGTGCTTTAGCCTTTAAACCCGTAACTGTTGGATATCTGGTGCCTGGAGAATTATAATCTATGCACATACTCTGTCATTTTTATATATAAGTAAAAATTGCACTAAAGGTGAACAACATTAAATTAGACCACTGTCACGTTCATCTCTATGTGTTTCTATTTGCATGTGATACATATGCTGTCTTCATCTAGGGCCAAATACCATTTCTAAAATGTGTATGCGCCGCCCGCTCAGGGAAGCCGACTTGCAGCCTTCGGTTCTTTTGTGAACGGTTGTTCAGAGGTTTCTCACTGGATTCCGCCCATGCAGCTTCCCCTTGCACCACTGGAGGCGGTTCATGGCGCACATTCCCCCCTCCCTGCCCACAGGTGCTCTCTCTTATATCCTCTGACACCCACAAATGGAATGGCAGGGGACCTCACACACACAGAAAGGCAGCCTGACCTGCCGTGCCAGCTGCTGGCTATCTCAGTTCTGAGCTCTGTGGCTCGTGCCCTGAAAGCTGGTCAGTTTCTCGCTTCTGAAGCGGCCGGACTGACTCTCAGAAGGCGCCTGAGGTGGAAACGGCCCCTCCACGTACACATTTGAGGGGGTCGGGGGGCCTGCTTCTCCAAGGAACCATCTGGCCCTGGGCACGGACCTCATCCGGATACTGGCCCAGTAGGGCCAGGAAATTCCTGTTCAACTTGAAAGAAGCAGAAAGAGAGGGAGGGAGGAAGGGATGTAGGGATGCACGGGTCGGGTGGGAGGAGAGAGAGAGAGAGAGACATTGCAATTAGGCAATGAGAAGGCCACCATGGCTTAACGGAGCCAGGAAGGATACTTACTGCTGACTAACTGGCCCACGCTCAAAGCCGAGGAGGAGGAAGATGAGGAGGAAGCAGAGGAAGGCTGCCGGGCGGGGCTCTGAGACATGGCTGCTTGACTGTGAGCCAGGTGCAGAAGGCTGCTTTGGGAGGCTGCTTGACCCACCGATGTCTGGGAGGGCTGGTGGAGCTACAATTGGGGATGCAAAAAATACACAAAGGCATGAAAAACTAGGAGGGAAATGCCAGGGAACAGAAGTGTCATCTGGGGTTGAATCATTTCCAAGAATATATGCTTCTCTGGAAGAGTGCACACCCTACACAACAGGGAGGATTTTTTTTTTTGTATATAATATGTTGCTGCTGTCTTGACAGGCATTTTATTAGTAATTCTAAATATATTATTAATTTCTTACTTAGCTTGCTGGAGCACCCAATTTTCTACATTTCCTGACCGCGGTGTGCCATAGGACTCTTTCTGCCTGTTCATGCAATTGACAGGCACTTGACAGGCTTCTCCAGAACGTATAGATAAAATATAACACCTACCATCAACTCGGAATGCAAACCGCGATATCAAAGGCAGGCTGTGCTCAGCCATTTTGTCTTAGGTAACTGGTGTTTTTAGGAAAGTTCCAATTTCCTGAGTGTATATGGGAACTTCCTGCTCTCCCAGACCGAAGAGTCTGGGTGTATTACTGTGGAGTCGGAAAAAATGCTAAGATCCTTTGGAAATTAAGAAAGAAATTGGGGCAGTCAGGACAAAAGTACTGATTAATATTTGTAGCTCTCTGTTGTCACTGTCTTACTCTGTGCCAGCACTTTGTTCGGGACTTTTATGCCCTCTCATTTCACTCCTACGTCAGCCTGAGAAATGGGTATGATTTTGACCCCTTTTTTACCAACAAGGAAGCTGAGGCACAGAGAGTTTAAAGGATTCGGTCAGTTCCTTTGGCAGGTGGGGAGGATCTGGTCTCTGGGCCCGTGAAGTCTGACCCCAGGGCTTGAGCTCTTAGTCATAGCGCCTCAAGAAAGAATTCACTTTTTGAAAAATTCTGTATGCCGTAAGGAAGGTGGTCTTTATGTCCATGTGCTCATGACTCCTTTACAGGTAATCAAAGTGCTGTTGTTCTGAGAGCTGAGAAGCTCAGCTGAGGGGAGGAAGAAGAGAGAAAAGGGAAACGCTTGCAGGTGCCGGGTCCACTTAGATGCCCGGGAGGGGTCTCCACCCATGTATTGACCCTCTAGGAAGCTGACACAAAGGGCAGCCCAGGACCCAGCACAGGTGCACAGGTGGCCTCAGCAGTGGCCACCTTGGTTGGTTGGACAGAGTACTTTACAAAGTGCTTTCATAGCCATCATCACACTCCCAGAGGTGTAGGAAGGTCTTTATAAAAGGTTTTTATAAAAGGAAGTCAGACTGGGGGCAGAATCAGGCCAAGCCCTGAACTTTGGTGGAAGAGCCACAACTACACAAAATCAGGCACTGACCTTTGACCACCTCCTCGGGATCTAAGAGTCAGCCCGGGAGGTTTCAACTTCACACTTGTCCCTGCTTTCCCAGTGTGTGTTCAATTTCTCATTCAACTTTACCGAGATATAATTTACACATAATACAATACACCCATTTAATGCAAACATTTTGATGAGTTTTGTCGAATGTATATGTCTGTGAAACCACCACGTAATCAAGATACAGAACCTTCCTATCATTCTATGAAATTCCTTAAGCCCCTTTGCGATCAATTTTCCCTCACCTCCTGGCTTTCTGCCGTAATGGACCCATTTGGCATGGCTCTAAAAATGGAATTGTATGGCATGTCCTCTTTCTGCATCTGGCTTCTTTTGCTCAGATACCATTTTTTGAGATTCGCCTGTTTTGTTGCATGTATCAGTAGCTCATTCCTTTTTATTGCTGAATACTATATATAGCGTATACCTGTATGTATACCTATGTCACAGATTGTTTATCCATTCATCTGTTGATGGACATTTGGGTTATTTCCAGTTTGGTGCTGTTATGAAGAAAACTGTGATAAACATTGATGTACAAGTCTCTGTGTGTACCTCGTGTTTTCATTTCTTATATGTAAATACCTAGGAGTGGAATTGTGGAAATGACTGGGTCATACCATAAATGCCTATTTACCTTTTGAAGAAACTACCAAGCTGATGTCCAAAGTGGTGGTAGCCTTTGACAGTCTCACCAGCAACGTATGAGAATTCCAGTCGCTCCACATCGGCACCAACACCTGGGCTTGTCAGTCTTTCTAATTCCCTAAAGTGTTTTTAACCGTCAATTAACATCTTACTTTCAAACAATTGTTAGTCAAGTGCTACTTTGGAAATGTGCTTCAGGAGCTATTTCCCCTCTGGTTCCCCGTGGTGATGCTTTTGCTTCTCCCATTCACGTGGTATCTCTATGTGGCAGAGACACTTGGCGTGATTACAGGAAGTAAATGGTTGTCCCTAGGCCACGGGTCTGCTGAACGTTAGGATCCAGGCTCCCGCCTCACAGTGCAGGGCTCTTTCCAGGATGCCAGGGTGTCCCGCTCCAGAACTGTCTGCACTTGCATCTCAAGTGAACAGCCTTATTATTACTCCACTGTGCAAAGACTGTGAACTGAAGACAGTTGTCATTGACATGGAACCCAATTTAATATGCATCAAGCATCTGCCTAAAGTAATTAGCCAGCCTGCTGAGCACATAATCTACAACTGAATCCAGTAAGTTTTATTCTGTGGGAACGCACACTGAAGATGAAATCTATTTTTAATTTGCTTAATAAATTATGATGGATATTTGCATGTCAGTCTATCCCCTCTAGTCTATTGAGTTGTCCTTCTAAATATTGTTACTTAACAAAAGCTTTGTACAGTTTGGAGTTACTGAATGAGCCAGTCTTCGGTTTTACCATTTCATCAGTAAAAACTGGCCCTGGGTGTGGCAAAGTACCATCAAGGAACTGGAAAAGACAATAATCAACTAAAAATTTTCTTCCTCAGACACAATTCAGTAAAGAAAAAATGACTAGGCTGCAATCTCATTGAGGAGTCACTCAAGCAAGCTATGGCTTACGCATTAAGATACGCAGGAGAAGGAATTCTAGAAGAAAGTAAAATAGATCTTTTAGGGGTTTGTTCTATGTCTACATAGTTAGAGAGATGAATCTAAGATATCTAAGAATCTAGGAAAGATGTATTTCTTCCAAAGAAAATAAGCATTTTTTAGGACACTGGGGTCCTGCTTACCCTCCAGAGTTCAACCAGACACTGCAGAACCAATAAAAATTCTGAAAGGTTCTTAGTTGTCAAAAATCAAGATTTTATGGCTATGGCATTTCTAGCAGATTAATACTGGCTGAGAGCACGGAGAGTCCACAAAAGAGGAAAGTGAAGGGGCAGTTCATGTTAGCCTGGGGCTTTGCTTTATCCAGAGATGGAAGGAGAGGACGATGTCCATCCCACACAGTCAATGAGAAACAGGGAGGCACAGGATTGAGTCTGAAAAGCTTTATACTTCCTGCTGCCTCTCACAGGCTGCCTTCGATGGTTTGTTTGTGTTAGTTGGCACTGCTGGAGATGTTTAACATATTCAACAAAAATAGATACAGGCACACTTTGAAGTCCTTCTTGATCGTCTGTGCCACTGCTCCTCATATACCTTCTATGTGTAACACACTATATCCTTAATAATATTTTAGTTTCTGGAATAAAGCATCTTCTAATTAAATTCACGATTGACATAAAAACAAGTGGGGGTGGAAAATGGGATAAAATGCAGAACCAGAATGTGATAGAGGAGACGAAAAAGTCAGTCCACATAAACCGTAAAATTCAAATGGGATTAAATATAGAGAAATTCATTTGATGGGGGAGGGAGGAGAAACTGTCCAAACACGCAGAAGCAAAATGGAGGAGACCTGGGCTTTTATAAATATCTCAGGGAGGCGTAACGAACCCCCAGCTAAAGCCCCATTGTGGTGCTATGGAGAAAATGAGCATAACCCTGAGGGCTCTAGCAGAAGAAGCCAGAGTGTGCAGGAAGACATATGATTCTCCCTCCTTCTCTGCAATGGCTGGCATTTTTCTGTGTACTGGGTCCCTTATAATAGCTGGCAGAGAAATGAAATCAGTGGTTCTCAAGATTCCGGGCTTTCAGAATCACCTGGAGGGCTGTTAAAATACAGAGCCCTGTGCCCCATCCCCACAGTGTCTGGTGCAGTAGGTCCAGGGTGGGCCTCAAGAATTTGCATTTCTAGCAAGTTCCCAGGTGAAGATAATGTTGCTGGTTGAGGGACCACCCAAGGTTTTGGATGGAGCTTCTCCTACACAAAAGGTAAAGAAAGTGGACTTACTATGTCTAGACAAGAGAAGCCCGAGCCCGAGTTTAATAAGAACCTTTACTAATTAGGAGGGCATAAAGAATACCTGAGGAGTTCATGCTACCATGGACAGGACAACTGCACAGGTGTTACATTTGCTGAAAGATTCAGGGTTGACCTCAGGACAATCTAACTTGAAAAATTTTGAGGACTAAAATTTTGAAAGATTTTGATAACTACCATCTCCCTTGGGTATCGTGTTCTAGACATTTAAATCTAGAGATTTCAGTTATCAAAAGAGATTTTAGTTATCTCTGCAGGAAGTTTAGAAAAGTATGGAGGGAGTTATCCTTCTGGCAGAGTTTAGGAGACCTACTGGGTTTCCTCTGGCTCAGTTCCATGGCTCTGAAGCATCGCTTGAAGCTATAAGCAGGAAGCAGAGCCCCAGGTGTAAGGCTCCATCATAGGCCCCTCCTGCCTGCAGGGGAGTAGGTATGGCAGAAGCTCTAATGGTCTCAGGAAAGAGAACTGAGAACAGTGTCACTCCTCCAGCCACCATGAGGACGTGAGGAAGTGAGGAGAATCAGAACCTGAGCAGCATTCGGGGCCGATGCCCAGGCACAGGCAGCAAAGGCCAAGGCAGTCATCACGCAAGCTTGGGACACACGACCAGGGCTCAGCAGGGACAGGGATGGGACAGGAGCCAGATCTTAGTGCAGAGGAAGGGGCTGACAGACAGAAAAGAGAACTAGAGAAGACAGCGCTGTGTGGAAGGTCTCCCCAGGCTGCCGGCAGGTGCTCATTTGGAACATACTGGAAAATGCAAAAGACATAGAATTGGAAAGCCACAGAAGGGCCTGGGCTGGGCTCTCCTGGGAGAGTGGCTCTGGGATCCGGCGTCCCGGACAAGGAAACACTATAGTTTGGCAACAATTAAATTTGAACATGACGGACGGAGCACCCAGCGTGGGCGGGGTCCTGAGCAAGGCTGAATCAGTCTGGTCTCAGCCTCCTTTCAGGTACAGACTCATAGTGACAGTACAGGTTGATGACAGTGAACGGAGCAAGGGGAAGTCAGAGGCGAGGGAATGACACAGGCAAGCTTCACGAAGGACGGATCCTGGGCAGAGGGACAGTGGCGGGAGCTTCCCAGACACAGGAGGTGGGAGAGGCATTCCAGGCCAGGGGCACAGGGTGTACAGGGAGCCTGCCCCCTGTCAGCTGAGCTCAGCAGGGGGGGATAAGGGAAGACCATAGAGGTGAGATGCCCAGATATGTGGCTGGAAGGTCAAAGATCTGTTTTGTATTGGGGTCACTGACACACATTTCATCCGTCCAGGAAACCCCTATGCTATTTTAGATCCCTTGTGGGTGGAAATGCCTCGTGTGTGTCTCATTCTGGGTGGCTCAAAAAAAAAACTGGGGACTACTGATTCAGGTAATGGCTGGGGAAAAACAGGGAAGTGAGTACATTTTTTTTACTTGAAAAAAATGGATGGATTTGGAGAATCATATGGCATTTTAGAGAGCTAAGTGAAATAAACCACTTTGCTTTGTCTTCCTATTGGCATCAAGATTACAGTTTGAAGAACAATTGAGTGCCTTCATGGGTGGTAGTCTCCAAGCATTACAGCTACGGTATTTAATTTTTGAAAAATTTCAATGCTTTGATTTTACAAATTAGAACACTTTCCCTTTCAAATGTCTCTATTTCCTTAATGACACTAAAAAAAACCCCCTCCCATTAACTTTTGTTGGGATTTAGTTAGAGGAAGAATAAATATACACAAAATGATGTCTGTGCTGCTCATGGAGAAGTCATTAATTCACACTCACAGGACAGTAAGAGCAAACCCCGGGCACCTGGGTGACTCTGGCTTTTGAAGCTGCAGAGTCCCATGCAGGGAATAGTTGAGCTCCCGCCAACTATTCTGTATTAAGTAATTTGTTTCATGCACAGAAAGATACTCCCCTCTCTCTCTCTGTCTCATTTTTATCTAGTCCTTTTCTCACTCTTATTGTCTTGCATTGCTCACCAAGGATCTCTGATGTGATATCTAGGGCTATCAGATCCTGGTATATATTAAAAAAAAAAATACTGTTTGTATCTCAGATGATAACGTTGCAGGTTCTCAATCTTTCTTCACTGGAATAAATCATCATCGAGACTGGTTGACTCTTCAGTCAGATTTTATTCAGGCTCTTCTAATTAGTGGCAGGCAGGTGTAAAAATTAAAGATGTAATTACTTTTATTAAATTAAAACAAATCACCCCATGTCGTCTGGCCCAAGAGCTCTGTACTTCACTCCATAAAACTGGACCTCTGAGGATGAGTTAGGGAACTCTCTGCTCCTGTAATTTATGACATATTTTACTGTTGGAGCTATGCTCTTGTGAGATCAAGCATTTGTCATAAATCACATGAAAAAAATAAACTGAGAAACTTCTCTACTGTACGATAGAAATCCTTTATTTCTTAGTGGTTGTCCATATTATATTTCTTCAATGTAAAGGGTAATATTTAAAGAAAAAAATTGAAGACCACTATCCTTATACCTCCAGTTGTGAGCTTTTTACTTTTGGACTCTGGGCATTTTATGATCCACTCCCCTCAGAACCCCCACTTTTATATCTGGGACTCAGACTTGAGCATTTCCTGTCGATTCACCCAACTTGTTAACTTTACTACACATTCCAAGGTGTTTCAATCAGAGCTGATGCCAAGAAACAGTAATAGTCATTCATCTAATTGCTGCAATTTTCCTGACATTTCTCACCAGCTTCCTCAACAGTTCCCTTGATCTTTCTGGCACTTGGATAGACCACTGGCACATGCCTTGAACAATGGGATGGGCCCATGGGCCTCTGCCGCGACTTGAGGATTCAGGAAGGTCTGCATGTCACTCTTTTCAGCCGTGCACACGTTTCCTCTCAGCACGTATATATATGAGAGATGCATGCTTCTATATGCGCAAGTTGAGTCTTGCTCTCTGGGAGGCTGGTTGTAAGTGACACGAGTTGGAGGTGCAAGGCACATCCCCTAGAGGCTGGCTGTTTCTTCCCAGTTGCTAGATCTCTGATTCTACAGTGACAAGGACGATGGTGGAGATTAGACCTGCAGAGGATGAGACGTTCCCACCGTGGTAATGAGGTTTCGTTCCAGGGGCCAACAGGTGCTGTGAGGAAGCTTCTGAGGTGCATCTGTGCTCATGGGAGAGACTGTGGAAATGGATTCATGATGTTGATTGTGGGCGACGATTTGAGGAGTGGCACCACACCCACCTCTTACTTGCCGTTTCTTGGTTAGGTCCTTCTGGATCGAAACTGTACTACCCCAAATCTAGAGCTGTCATCTTATGTAACAGTGATGGTCTATCACCCACACACCCTCCTTAGAAATTCAAGGTGAGAGTGAGAGCTACTTTGTATTAAATGTTGTGGATATCTAAATAATCCTCATCTTCTTGGCAATTTACAACTTGGCTTTGCTGACAGAAAATAGTTCTTAGCAGATTGTACGAAAAAAGGTTGATCTTCTCATTTCCGCCCCCAGAGATAATTTTGAACATAAGTTTGAACAGACGGAACTAGGGATTAAAAAGCCAGTGAAACATGGAGAATCTTGCCTTATGTGGGGGAACTATTTATTTATTTATTTATTGACCACGTGACATGCAGGATCTTAGTTCCCCAACCGGGGATCGAACCTGCACCCCCTGCATTGGGAGCGCAGAGTCTTAACCACTAGACCACCAGGGAAGTCCCTTGGGGGAACTATTTAGAAGGTAGAGAATACAATGGAATCTTGTAAATAGTAAAAGAAAGAAAACAGCTGAGAGACGGGGGCAAGGCGTGAGGGTGGAAGTCCTCACGATACATTCGTCAGGGACTATCGTCCCACTGCCTGAGAGGAAGCTGAGGAAGAAGAGGGTGGTGGGGACCTTGGCTCCCCAGGCAGTGGTTTAGATTCAGAGCGAGAACCAGCAGGAGTAAGAGAGGCCTCCCAACTGCTGTGTGAGGTAGGTGCCAGCATTTCCCCATTTTACAGATGAGAAAACCAAGGCACAAAGATGATGTGTAATGTGCTCAAATCACACAGGGACAAAGCCCATCCTTTTCAGTTTGAATATGAAGCCCCTTCCATGCCTGTCCTCAGACTTACTCTACGTTCTAATCACAGGAACCTTCCTTCTGTTTCTCAACACTCCGTCCTCCTTCACGTTTCCCTGCTTTTGTGCCTGCTGGTCCCACTGCCTGGAATGTTGTTGACCCATCATTTACCTGGTTGACTCCTACTCAACCATCAAGACTCAGTTCCAAACCATTTTCTCTGTGAGGACTCAAAACTCGCTAGACAAAGTTGGTCACTCCCATCTCTGTGATGATACTGAACTTTGTGCGCACCTGTCCTGTTACAGGACATTCTGGTTTGTTTATTTATTTCTTTACTTACTTATGGCCGTGCTGCATGGCTCATGGGATCGTAATCCCCTTACCGGGCCCCTGCAGTGGAAGCAGAGTCCTAACCACTGGACCGCCAGGGAGGTCCCGAGACACTGTTTATTGCACAGAGGGACTGTGCTCACGTACCTGTGTCCTCCACAAGACTACAAGCTCCTTTAAGACCAGAAAGCGTCACTCTTTTACCCCTGTTTCTTATTAAGCAGGGGCCTGCTGCAGAGTGGGTTATCAAAAAAGGTTTGTTGAATTAATTAGAAATTCCATGAGGTCAGGGACCACGTCTCTCTTATTCAGAGCTGTGTACCCAGCCTCTAGTATAACATACAGGAGTGCTTGATTGATATTTGAATGGAAAAAATGAACTGGATTGTCATGGTTTTAATGAAATTCTACCAGTTGGAACTTCCTATTTTTCTTTCCCTAATTTTTTTTTTTTTTTTTTTTTTTTGCGGTACGCGGGCCTCTCACCATTGTGGCCTCTCCCGTTGCAGAGCACAGGCTCCGGACGCGCAGGCTCAGCGGCCATGGCTCATGGGCCCAGCCGCTCCGCAGCATGTGGGATCTTCCCGGACCGGGGCACGAACCCGTGTCCCCCGCATCGGCAGGCGGACTCTCAACCACTGCGCCACCAGGGAAGCCCTCCCTAATTTTTTTTTAAAGATAATTACTTTATCTTTTTTTTTTTTAAATTAATTAATTTATTTATTTTTGGCTGTGCTGGGCCTTCACCGCTGCACGTGGGCTTTCTCTAGTTGCAGCGAGCGGGGGCAAGTCTTCATTGTGGTGCGCGGGCTTCTCGTTGCAGTGGCTTCTCTTGTTCCGGAGCATGGGCTCTAGGCTTCCATAGCTGTGGCACGTGGGCTCAGCAGTTGTGGCCTGTGGGCTCTAGAGCACAGGCTTAGTAGTTGTGGCGCACAGGCTTAGTTGCTCCGCGACATGTGGGATCCTCCTGGACCAGGGATCGAACCCGTGTCCCCTGCATTGGCAGGCAGATTTTTAACCACTGTGCCACCAGGGAAGCCCCCACTCCCTAATGTGTAGGCAGCATTCTCAGAAGCGTCAGGTTGGGATCGCTTGGTGTTTAATACTTTTTTATTTTTCCCTTTACAGTTAAGACATAAGTGGTCTTGGTTTCTTCTTGACCACTTTGAAAATCGAAAGTTAAGTATCAGCTAAGCAGAGATAAATAAGAACCCATATCTATTGAATTTTAGGCCATTGTCTCTGTTATAATTGAATATATTCATATTTGTAGATTAGCAGCTATTTAATAGTTATCACCCATATTCACTAATAATGAAGAATAAAGCTACTTGCCTTTTTGTAAGTATTGATATGTTAGGATTAGTGGGATTAAATATCTTCTAATTTAAAAATGACTTCTCATTGAAAAGAAACAGAAGAAGGGCGGTCAGGAGAGGTGTCCAGGTAGCCACAGCTGCCTGGACATGGAGACTTTACCTGCTGACCGGGCTTGATGGGGGAGAGCGTGATGCCCTGGGTGTTGATCACTGGCAGGATCTGGTTCCCGATGACCGTGGCGATGATCTGGCCCTGGGCGTTGGTCAGGAGCTGGGGGGTGATCGGCTGCACCTGAAGGCCCTGAGAGCCGCTCGCTGCTTGGCTTGATGGCCCCGGGTTCAGCATCAGAGGAATGGTCCCAATAATCTGCAAGAGACAGGCCCACAGGTGAGGTTCCGGGCTCTGTTCAGGGTCTGCACATGCACCTGAAGACCACTCATGCCCTGGCCTCCATCAGAGGCTCCCTGAGAGCCGATTCATAATCCTTGAACAGATCCGGAGATGCGGGTGCGGAAGGAAGTGGCAGAGGATATGAGCATCTGAAGGAGAAACACACATGGACTGAGTGCGTGGAGGGAAGGGGAAAATATCTTATATAAAAATAAAATCACGGATGAACAGATACACACTACTACATATAAAGTAATCGACAAGGACCTACTGTACACCACAGGGAACACTGTGTAATAACCTATCTGGGAAAAGAATCTGAAAAAGAATAGATACATGTATATGTATATGAGTCACTTTGCTGTACACTTGAATCTAGCACAACACTGCAAATCAACTTTACTCCAATATAAAATAAAAATTAAAAAAAAATAAAATCAAGCATCAGTGAGGGCAGAAGCATGTGAACTCTGCCAGGGTAGCACAGATACCTGCTCTGTCTCCGAAGCAAAGGATAGACTCCTCACGCACTGCAGGCCCTCGTCTGGCTGGGGCTCCACACCCCTTCCCCACAGGGCCCCTCACACACAGTGTGCTCCCTTCCATCCTCTCCTTTGCTCGGTCTCCCCTGCAGTTTCCATCGCTCCTCGCCTTCCCCGACATTCTCTCAAGGTCGGGGGCCAGCTCCCCGACACCCCAGCGGGACGACGGTGCCCCAGCAGCACCCTGGTGCTCACGGTGGTTGGGAGCCTGGGTCCTGGAGTCAGGGACACAGGAGTCCATTCCCAGCGCTGCCACCTCCTCTACAGCATTGTCAAGGAGCCTAAGCTTTCTGAAGGCTGGAGAGAACTGGGGTCATAAACGAATATTTGAAACTCAAAATAGAGGTGAAATGACTACCGAGGGCTGAAAATGTTTTAAAAGTGCATTTTATTTTTCATTTAGTTTTTAAAATAGATTTAATTACATTAATTAATTAATTAACGTTTGGCTGCGTTGGGTCTTCATTGCTGCACGCAGGCTTTCTCTAGTTGCGGCGAGCGGGGGCTACTCTTCGTTGTGGTGTGTGGGCTTCCCATTGCAATGGTTTCTCTTGTCGCGAAGCATGGGCCCTAGGTACATGGCCTTCAGTAGTTGTGGCATGTGGGCTTAGTAGTTGTGGCTCGTGGGCTCTAGAGCACAGGCTCAGTAGTTGTGGCACACAGGCTTAGCTGCTCTGTGGCATGTGGGATCTTCCCAGACCAGGGATCGAACCCGTGTCCCCTGCATTGGCAGGTGGATTCTTAACTGCTGCACCACCAGGGAAGTCCTAAAAGTGCATTTTAAATGATGTGTTTTAAAGTGGCCCTAAAGGTTAGCAGGCCAAGGCTTCTGTGGCAGGTAGGGGAAGGCTGTCCTTTGCGTCTGATAGCCTCTGTCTTCTGTGAAGGGATGGTGTGGAGAGGCCTGGCTGGATCCGAGCACCATGTTACGGAGAAAGGGAGCATGAGCTGAGACATTTATAAGATCTGGAAACACTGAACACATTTGTGGACCACGTTTGTCCCTGTCCACTGACATGGACAAATCTAATCTGTAAGCTTGCTTTGGGCTAGGGAGAAAAACAAAAATCTGATCTGTAAATAAAGAAAATATGATCTCCATTTCCCAATGTCATGGACTCTCCTGGGGAAAGCTGTGGAGCTGGGGTTGCACGCTTTCCCTCCAGGTACCACAGGGTGGTTACGCAGCGCTGCTCTGCTGGTCGTCTTCCAGGGCCGCTTCCCAGATGTGAACTGTGGTGACTCGGCCTAGGGGCCACCGTGACACATTAATAATACCGCCTTAGGAAGTGCTTTCGTGGATACGGTTTCCATTCATTCCACATTCTCACAACAGCTCAGTCCTGTGGGCCCTAGTCCTGCCCCTTGTTACTTGATAAGACAGTGGAGGGTCAGGGAGGAGTTTGCAAGTGGCAGAGCTGGAGTCCAGGTCTGGCCCCCCATGTGCTCACTTTCTAAAAGTCACCTGGCTCCTACCACAGGGAGGACACGGGAGGGCACCTGCTCTTAAGAAAGGCCCTGCATCCTGTTCGCAATTTCCCACCAGATGGGAAATTGTAGACTAATTTTATAAACGATACCGTTTTCTATGCCCACAGTACCCCAAGCAGGGCTTTGAATGCAGTTTCTCAATAACTGTCTTTGGAAGGAATGGTTTCCGGACTCAGCTGTCCCTTGGATTCCAGATACAACTGGCACTGCAGAAGACCTGAGAGACCACAGGATTCAGTGCCAAAGATCAGGATGGAGAGACGCCCCCCTCCTCACTTGGCAGGCCATGTTTCTACTACAAAAGCCCCTGTGGGAAGGCGCTAATGAAGGAGCTGTGCGAATATCTAGTCTCCACGGCAGCTGTCAATGGCTGCCGATAGAGGTCAAGTAATTAGGTGAGAGTGGTCAGCGGTCCCGCAGGGAGTCTGTAGCTCCGCAGCCTCACTGAGCAAGCCTGCGCTGTCCCCCCAGCAGCACTGGCCACGAGCGTGTCCCATCCGTGCCGCAAGGACAGGAGGCGTCCACGTCAATAGATCAGGGCACGTAAGTACTTTATTGATGACTGGTCTTGCATTAGGCATCCCAGGATGCAAAGGCTGTTCCTGTGACCCCACAGGCAATGGCGGGGAGGCCTGGGGGGCAGGCTCCTTGTCCTACTCTGACGCTGGCTACTTCCGCGTTCCTCACTCGCACCATGAAAGGTACAACCCCCCTTGCCCCCAGTGCACTGTGAAAGCTCAGAGGCTGACCCATCGCCTCTGGCTTCCTCGTATCTTGGGCCTGGGAAGCCCTGCTCCACCTAATTGGGCCCAGTTGAAAGCCTACGGAAGGAAGCTGGATTCATTTAGGTGGCAGGGTTGCGGGTTCTATTTTAGGCAGGATGTCAGCGTGTTTAGCCTGGGAGAAGGCTTCAGAGGGAGGCAAGGCACCTGACAGCTACAGAACACACTGTGATGCAGGCGAGGCTTCCTACTCCCGAGACTGACACGAGTCGGTGCTCACCTGGCGGTAATGAGGGGCTCTGCCTGCGTTCTGGGTGGAGAGAAGAAGAAAGGCAAACGCGAACATCTCACCAACCTCTTCCCCAGGTGCAGCTTCACTTGCCAATACTGCACGGTGACATTAAAACATGGTGCCACTTTTTGTGTCCCCTCCCTTCGTTCCTCTCTTCTTTCCTGGGCCCTAGCATCACTTACAGAGGGCAGGACAGCGCTAGTGTCAGAGCCAGAGGGACCTGCAACGGCCCAACGGAGGGAACACTTTCATAGGAAGGTTGTGCCTGCGAGGTGGCAGGGCAGGAAGGGTGATTCTAAAGTCAGGAAGGCTTCCGGGAAGTCAAGCGTTTTTCATTTTTGTTCCTCTCTCAGGGGAGTTGGGATCATCATCTCAGCACGTCAAACACGTGGCAGTGCTTTGTGGGGAATTTTCTAATATTCCCCAATGCCTTACAACTCGCCCATTTTCATTTGCTCCCATGCATCCAAGTGTGGAGATGGTCACACACTGTGCTGTTGAAAACTTGTCAGATGTGCCAGTTTTGCTTAGGCGGCTCCGATTCCTTTCAGCACTTCCATAGGTCGCACGGAAACTCCTCCTCGGACCCTGACTTCCAACAAGGAAATGAGAGGAATCCGGGCAGCAAGGCGGGAGGCTCTTTGACCTGGGAAACTCAGATTTTAAATGAAAGGCCTTTCGCTGTTCAAGGGAAATATTTGCATCTACACATGTTGCGACTAAATCAGGAAATCAAAACTGAGGTTTGAAAAGGCGATTTGAGGGCAAAGATAGAAAGAGGCCGCTTTTAAAACACATGTAGTTCTGGGACTAGCTTTCAGAGTTTGAGTTTCTGGTTCCCAGAGCTAGGGGTTTACTGCAAGGAGACGTCCTGATGGAAGGGCACGTCACTGAGCAAACAAGGCCACTACGCTGGGACTCCGGATGCAGGCACTGGACACGCAAGACAAATTCCAGCTCTCCTGAGATGCTGAGGACTCTGGCAGAGCAGTCTGGTACCTGCAGACCCTTCTCTATGTAAGGCACCAGGAAGACCCAACTGGGGCAGGGGAGGGGGCGATGAGACAGGCGCATCACGTGCAAAGATTCTAACAATCCAACGGAGAAATGATATACACCAAACGAGTGGCAAGGACTATCTGATAAAAATCTCTCTACTCATGTGATCAGTGCTCAGAAAAACACTGGGACCGAATGAGTGATTTCAGAGGAAGAAAGATGAACATGGATGGCTTGGAAGACTTCATAGAAGAGATGGGGGCAGAACATGGGTCTTGGAGGTTAGGTGAGGATTTGGCAAGACAGAGAATCCATTCCAAACAAGAGATGAGAAACATGGCGGTGGCGAGTTAACTACTTTGCATGCAAAAGAGGGTTCAGACATTGGGCAAGTGACAGGTCGGCCTGGAAGGGTCAAATTCCCTCCAGGCAAGAGATTCCGATGAATGGTTTTTGAGGGGGGCCGTGGGGAAGGGTACTGAAATGGAGCTGTTTCAGCTGGGAAAGTGACCATGTGGCGAGAATGGACTAGAGTGTCGAGAGACGACAGACCAGGAGATCAGTCGCTAGGATGCTACCGTAGTCATCCAAGTGTGAAGCAAAAGGCTTCAGTGAATCCTTCATACAGGGGTTGCTTGTTTCGTTGCCTTCCACTTCAGTTCAAAAAGCATGGCCTATTTTATGCCTAGGTTGCAACATTAGAAAATTTTGAGTCAAGTTACTGCCCCATCAATCCCACAGCAAATAGCACAGGCATCGTTTGCAATGATCCCCTCTGTCTTTGCCCTGACTCCGAGGGTAATGATTCATCTCCGATGAACGCTTGAACCAGGAAGATGGTATCGTAATGATAATCTGTGACCTAAAAGAGTTCCAGCCTCTCTGACAGGGGACTTATTTGGTTGTTGCAGCTCATGTTTACTTGTCTCTTTGCTTATAGGAGTTAAGAGCGTAAACTGCAATGGAGAATACAGTCCGTGTTGTAAGAGCAACTGAAAACAAGCCCTAAAATGATTACTAGTGTTCATTAGCACGCCTCCCTGTTTCCATAAGAATGAAGGTGGCTTATGTGATGTATCAGTGTGCTATCGTTATTCAGTAGTAGTTATAATTTAACCCACCATAAAGACTACCTTGCGACTGTGGCAACCCCCAGCGATTCAGAGCCACGTAACGCCTTGGGTCACCATGTGATCATTACGATGCCCGTGTGGACCTCAGTCTAGTTGAGGTACTCAGTAGGGACGAATTGTGACTGATGGAGGTGGGCGGGTGCTGAATTTATTCACTGCTGGCACGTAGGTGTCACCAGCAGCAGTTGAGGGTGGTACCACAGAAGCCCAGGGCAGCCAGACAAGTTGTCTGATGCGCCACATGTCGTAATAGTCTATGACATGCCGTTAAACTCTGCCACGGAGAATGTGATTACAGATGTCAACGTGACAAGTAATTCTGTTGCACGTATCTTTAAGAAGACGAAACCTGTCAATGCTGGAAATCGGTGACTTTGCAGGGCTTTCAGTCCATCAGCAGAGGCGATCCTTTGCCCAATATTTGTGTAACCTCAACAGTTTCTGGTCAAGAGGCTTTTGTTCACGCGGGGCATTACTGTGTCCATTCTCGAACACAGAGCTTCTAGCATCTGAGAGCCGAGGAGCTGGCAGTGAGCCATCACCAGTCTCCTTCCCCTCGCTTTCTGGTCTGGTCACAGTCACTGTTCTCTCTTCCTCCAAGGGATGATTTTTGTCTCCTTTATATAATACGTTCATTTCAGTCTCATGGGCTCCCAGGTTCAAGGTTAAACTCACTTAGAGTTATGTTGGCAGCTCTGATTAGGATGTTGATCCAGGAAGAGTAGGAGAATGCAACCATTTCCCAAACAAAATTTATTTTTGTGACATGCAATCTAGTGCCTTCTTGCACATAGCTGCGTCCAAGATGGAAGTGTGAATATTTAGAGGGTTTCTATTGGAGAACGTGAACCAGAGATAGTAAAGGCATGAGGATAAGCAGATGAAAGAGCTGAATTAGAGGAAGACACTCAACAAAGGACAAACAGATTTAATCTTGCAGGCAACACCAATCAATTGGCCATGGCTTCCTGGAGCTCTGGAGGTTCCAGGTTCAGGAAGAAACAGTGCCTTGGTTGATTAATAATATCTGGCAAGGGTATGGGCATAGGAAATGGTGGCGTGTCTGACGGTGGCATAACTAAAGGCCAGGACATGAGACAAATTATCTTAGAGCTACTGGCGAGACATGGATGACTCACAATTTCTTAACGAGTAACTGTGAGAAAGAGCTTTTTACAGCGTATGCGTTAATGCTTATTTTATGGGTACAGATAAGTATTCCACGTCTGAGAATAACCACCTGCGCTCAATGTTTCTCACTGTCAGTTAGAATTAAGATCCCTCTACTGTTTGGCTTCAACTTCAGAAACACACTCACAGACAAGAGTAAAGAATTGGAGGTGTCATGATCTTTAAAATGTCACTTTGACTCACATTATGAGAAGGATAATCTGCATGAAAACTGATGTTGTAAAAACAGCAATAACAACAGTAAAAAATCCTCTCCCCTAAAAGCTTCTTAAAACCCATTAAAGGTAGTTTTTCTTAATAACGTTTAAGAGAGAAATATACAGAGAGAGAGAGGAAAAAATCTCCCCACTGGTTGGGTTCAAGTCTAGGCTTTGCCACTAACTGGTGGGAAAGTGTTGGTGAATTATTTCACCTCTTAGAACCTCAGTCTGCTCATCAGTAAAATGGAAATAATACTGTACCCTTTATAAGGTTATTGTGCAGACTCATTAGGTTAACACATGCAAAGCACCCAACACGGTGCTCTAACAATCAAAGAGGTATTCCATAAATGTTTGTTCATACCTGCATTTTTCTTATGCGCTTTTGTGGTAATTCCTGGGCTTTTGCACTAAGTTGAAAAACAGCTTTTTTGAATTTTTCTGGATGTTATAATTTCACTATGAAAAGACTTTGCCAGTGGAATCTGTCTTGTCTTGTCACAGAATGCAAAGTTGGGAATTTTGGTGGAGGCATCAAGATTCAGTAGGTGCTTCGCTCCCAAGGAGGGACTAGATCTTCATGCTTTTACGGAAGACATTTCTGAAAACCAGTTAGATAATCCCAGAACTCAGGCACTCGTGGCGAGGGTAGATAAAGAGAACTTTTGAAATTCTGTGCGTCTTCCTCCCTCTCAGGGATGGGGCATGGGATGCTTTCTCCTCTCCTCAACATTAATAAAAGCGCTTGAATAAGTACCGTCTCCTCAATTTGGGGTATACACACCCGAAGAATCTAGAGGTGAGAAGCAGTGGCTTTAAGAGCTGACAGGGGAGGAGAGAAAAAGGCAGGGAGAGGAAGAAGGGGAAGAAGAGAGAGAGAGAGGAAACGGAGCTTCAGTGCATTGGCACCAGCCACGCTCCCAATGATAAGTGAGACGCATGTGTTTCCCTGGACTCACTGCCATGGGTAGGAGCTGTTTAAAATCCTTGTCCTGGAGGACCCCCTGAGCCATGGGCACTGGGACAGCATCACGGAGACAGCCCTGAGGAGTGGACTTGGAGAGAACCAAGCCCTGAGAGGGGAGTGGGCAGCTGGAAGATGTGCCCTTGGAAGGTCCCAGCGGGGCCTGGGAAGACCTCATGAGCGTGCCCCCGAGAGTTGGCTTGAGCCACCTGTCGGCCCAGAGAGCAGAAGCCATCGTGCTTAGCAAAATGGGGCCATTCTTACTTCCCCCATCTGTCCTCTCCCCACCTCAACCTGATCTGTCAGAAACAGAGTCTGCAGGCTGAGGAAAGGAGAGACATTCCAATAGGGGAAGAAAGAGGGACTGGGTTACCCTTTTCCACGGTGGCAATAGCAGGAAGGAGGCCCGGTTGGCGCCGCTGGTGGTGGCGAAACTTGTTAGATTTTTGTCAGGGGACTGGACATCTTATTTGCAATTTAAAGTGACCACAGGAGACTGTATTCCTTGAAAAGCAGTCATGGGGCAAGATCCCCCGCTCTCATCCAGGAGGAGGGGAGGGCCTATGGCCACCAGGAAGGTTGAAAGGGACAGTGGGAGCCTCTGCTGAGGTCCCCCAAGTAACAGTTCTGCCCTCTTTCCCCACTTATATGGGAAGGGGGTTGATAATCATAAATTACTGCATAAAGGAATTTAAACTTATGTCTCCCAGTCTCCCACTCCTCTGGGCTAACTCACCATTGCATGTGCAAGGGAATTCAAATGTGACCTTTTCATTTTTAAATTTAAACATTTTGGGCCTGTATTTAAGTAACTTGGCTAAATTAAACGTGACCTCATTCATGAATATCAGCGAGTATTTTCTAAGCCATTGCTATCTGTTGATTTTAAAAGCAGGTACAAATGGGGACCGTCTTGACCTTAATTATTAAGGTCAATCAATAACACTGAAAAAGGAGATCTTGTGCATCACAGTGTCATGACTTTGTTAGCTAAGGATGCTTGAAAAATAGAGGAGAAAGGGAAGCAAGAGGAGGACACAGAGGAAAGAGGAGAGAATTTAACAAGCTACCAGAGGTGGAGAATTCAAAAATGTGAGCAGAATATACATTTTCCCATAAACTATGAATTTGGCTTATTTCTGAGAAGTAGGAGCTGCTGCTATTTATAGCACTGATTGTTGACGTTTCCAGACTTAAAAATGGATACTATTGAAATGCCTTAGTCGCTGAAGTTCTTCTAAAGCTTTTGAAAACCTGACAAATCTAACAGGGAAAGCCGGTGCATGCCAAAGGAGAAAATAGTGAACGATACCTAGGAGAAGGTAGGTCAGAAGGGTCAGGACCACTTCAACATGGTCATTTGACAGCTATGTTAGCAAGATTATCCTCATTAGTAATCAGCAGTATTTCCAAGGTATAGTAATGATGTGCTTTTATGGGTCTCCATTTCCTCTCTCATCTTTAATGAAACCCAAGACTTACCCCAAATTCCCAAACACACTGTGAAAACAGTCTTTTGTTTAATTGTTGAGAAAGAAAAAAAATCTAATGTGTATGCCTTTGTTTTCCACTTACAAATGACGAGGCAGGGGTGAAAGGATTCTAGTAGATCTCAGTGATGTAAGATGGGACGAATAATGTCAATTCCAAAGGTGTTTTACAGGAACAATTTGCTTATGGAGCACAGGCTGAACCCTAGTTATGCAGCCCATTAGCAGTAAACATCGTGGAAGGAACTCCACATCTCAGGGAACTGACAGGCCTCCCAGGCAAGGGTCAACTCAACGATACAATGATCATTCTTACTGGACCTGAATCTTTCTCGAGTCCTTTGACAAAATGAAGTTAGCAGCTGTAGCCCTGTTCTGAAGAGTGGACAGTTCCTACTACAACAATACTACAACTGAATCTGGCAAACTCAACACTCTAGAGGGGAGTGCTTTTCATTTGTTTTGTTTGTTTTCATTAAAAATTTTAAGATGCATCATATCTGTTCTTAAATATTTTATTGTATGTGTGAGATTTGCTAGTTTCTCTTTTGTTTGGGTTCCCACTCAAGTGTTAACAAAAGCTTTGATCCAGAGTATAATCAAAAGATTAAGTTAAATTTATACAAGTTGATATTACATGGAAATGAGAAAGAAGTGAGGAGGCATCATAACTGCCCACATGGCTTATTCCTGGAGTTGCTGGTGGACGGGGATTGGTCCCCAGGAAATGAATCCTTTTCTTTAACACAGTATAGGGACCCACCATCAACACAAATTTAAAAATTATATCTGAGTTATGTATTTACTACACTGAACAGCATATTGGCAAGCTTTGGATTATTTAGGGGTTCTTGACTTCTCTATGGCATTGTTTTTCCTTTACTGCTCTGCTTACTTTTTATGCAACTAGAAGGTGGGATGAGGAAGACAGAAGAGGGGAGACTAAATTTAGCTAAATGTTAGCTCAAGGTTTCACTGGGCATGATGTTGGAACCAAAGGTTGACTGGCTTCACCTGTGATTGGAAAGAAATAGTGATGCAAAGAGGTTCTTCCAGCAAAACGCAAGTAAGCAAGACTCTCACCGTGAATGCAATTCTCCTTGGGCAAAGGAAGTGGAATTTGGAGAGATCTTTTTGGAAATGGACAGAGAGCTTGCCACTTTCTTCTATGCCTGTCTTCTCCTTGGAAATGTATTGCATATGGTTAGCATATACCCAAAGGCTTGGAGTATGTGAGTTTGGTTGTTTATACAAATATTAATACTTTGCATATTAAAAGTATGCCTGTGTGAATGGATAATACAGACATATTGGCAGAATTTTCGATGCAATTTTCTAGCAAAAGGGAAAACAAAACCCACCTCCAACTTTGTCTGGAAAAGGTAGGCAATTGTCTAAACCTATCTGCTTTATTCTGAATGGTTTAAAGTTAGGCGTGTTGTTTTATTTGTGCATTTACTCATGTACAAATTGATCACTTACATGCGCACTCACCCACCACTCACTCAGCAAATCCAGTGCCCAGCACTGGGCCACACCACGTTGCTCTCATTCCCACTGTAGAAGACTGGGGAATTATCCAGCTATCTGAATCCATGAAGATCCTGTCTTTTGGATTAATAGGAGCATTCTGTATATCTCGTCAAATATGGCACCTGCAGCCTGCTAATGAAAAAGAAAGCCTAGGCTCCCAGTAGCGAAGACGGTCAAGACGCCAGAAGTCTACACACCACTAAAATCCCTGCTGTTGATAGGAGTCCTGTCTGCTCTTTTCTGTAACTGTCAATGACTTGAGGGAATCTCCCGAGGTCCCTCCTTCTGAGGACTGACTGCATACTCAGATGTGTTATTGGACGGCTGAATTCACCCTTCATTGAAATAGGTTCTTATATTCTCCTGAAAAGTGTTAGTTTTTAAAAATGATTTTTGAAGAAGACAAATATTATGAACATTTGATCGCTACATTCTATTTACTGAGGGCCCATTGTGTGCCAGGCACTGTTCTAGATTTGGAGAGTCTGAGAAATATCTGACAATCCTAAATTTTGTTTTTAAATAACTTTGATCGTGAAAAAGAAGACAGCTAAGGGGCTTCCCTGGTGGCGCAGTGGTTGAGAATCTGCCTGCCAATGCAGGGCACACAGGTTCAAGCCCTGGCTGGGAAGATCCCACATGCCGCGGAGCAACTAGGCCCGTGAGCCACAACTACTGAGCCTGTGCGTCTGGAGCCCACGTTCCACAACGAGAGGCCGCGACAGTGAGAGGCCTGCGCACCCCGATGAAGAGTGGCCCCCACTCGCCACAACTAGAGAATGCCCTCGCACAGAAACGAAGACCCAACACAGCCAAAAATAAATAAAATTTAAAAAAAAGAAAAAGAAGATAGCTAAGAGGCCTAATAAGGGCTGGGTTATTTATGGTGGGGGGCGGTAGGGGGGAAGAAAATCCCTCGGGACATCTGGTGCCCAAGAACACAACTGAAACTGCCCGCTTCCCACGGCAGAGTAGGAATGACAGGCACACAGTGGGGAATGCCCTTCAGTTTTCCCAGAACAACACTCCTCCTCGGCACCACATCACAGTCAACCTCTGCCATCTTGATTCTGCCACAAGGATCCACGTGAATTCACTGCAGGGTTCCACCATGCTCTCAAAGGCCCCCACTTTATCTGTGGCTATATTACGATTTTCCTATCTCTTGAGTCCTAATTGGAATAAAAACAAATGTATATTTCAGTCTGTAATTATTTATAACAGGAACAACTGTGACATCTCACACAAAAGCAAATAAATGCCTTCAAGCCATCATGGCTTTGGTTTCAACTTGTTATTTTCAATGGGAAGAAATGAAAGTGCTTATAAATATGATCTAATGCTTCAATTTCCAGATCTATTCAGAGATTTTACATTGTCGTTATAATATTCATTATGTTTGTCCAGTAGGATGTTCCATGTGTCAGAAAACAAATTCTTAAGGATGAACTAGAAACATTTCTTTTCATCATCCCTCTTCTCTATTCCCCAATGACTACAAATTAAACTGAGTTCTTTTTCATTTTCTTTGCAGCTGCCAACACTGTGGAATTGCTAAAACATTTTTTTTTCCGTGCAAGAGAGAATCACAACTGTGGTGAAGCCATCATTTTGCAGAGAGACAAACATTATAAGCCTTTATAAGGCTTTGCCTAAGACTTTAAGTTTTGATGCCAGCAAAAAAATACCTAGAATGTGGGGAAGTATTTCTGCTTTTGCCTGTTGATGCCAGATTAAGTGACTAAATCAGATTAAAGTTATTTATTGCTTGGGAGCACACTTTTTAGTTTGACTCAGCTTTGGTCCTTAGAATCTTTAGTAAACGTTCCTAAATGAAGCCCTGGACCTATGAACTATTTATTATATATTTCTTCCCAAATGAGAGAAAAAAGAGCTACAGCAATGACAGCAAAAAACCTAAATCAGGGACCAGTGATCTCCACTATCCCCAACTCTTTGGAGCAGTGGGAGGTGGTGAAGTTAAGACTCTGTGTTCCCAATGCAGGGGGCACAGGTTCAATCCCTGGGCAGGGAAATAAGATCCCACATGCTGCAGGGTGTGGCCAAAAAAAAAAAAAAAAAGTAAAAAGAAAGCGCTGCATGGAATTCGGGGTTTTTGAGCACAAGCCATTGTTCTCCTTGCTTGGCCCAGCAATAAACCCTTCTCTGCTCCGGAAAAGAAAAAGCAAAAAGCAAGTGCAGCATGCATTTAGCATCACCTGGTGCTGTGAGTGCATTCAGGCTGTAAAGCTGAATTTAAATTAGTATAAACAACAAGCCTCTAAGAAAAGGGGGGAAAAAGGGGGGGTGAGGGAATGAAGCCACCACACCAGGTGTCATTAAAGAGGCGTCTGTTTATCACCACCCAGTCTCACGAGTCCAGGATGATTCATAGGCTTTTTGTGAAGAGAATATGTGTTGTGGCAAAATTAAATGTATTTTGATACTTGCATGCAATATTTATCTACCTGCAATCAGAAAAAAAGTTGTCCTCATCACTCTACCATGTATTACTTTTTCAATTTCCTCTTAGTAATGTTGTTTTTTAATGTCCTTTAGGGTGAGACCACTGAATGTCTCGTTTGTCACGACAAGGACCATAACTCATTAGAATTACGCTGATGAGTCTTTCTCATAAAATTGCATCCTCACTTTCATGGTGACCAATCTGCACTCTTACCCCAACCATCAGGCAGGTTTTTTTTAAGCTTTTTTTAAAAAATTAATTTATTTTTGGCTGTGCTGGGTCTTCGTTGCTGCACGTGGGCTTTCTCTAGTTGCAGCGAGCGGGGGCTACTCTTCGTTGTGGTGCGCGGGCTTCTCATTGCGGTGGCTTCTCTTGTGGAGCAGCATGGGCTCTAGGCACGTGGGCTTCAGCAGTTGTGGCTCGCAGGCTCAGTAGTTGTGGCGCACGGGCTTAGTTGCTCCGTGGCATGTGCGATCTTCCTGGACCAGGGGTCGAACTGTGTCCCCCGCATTGGCAGGCGGATTCTTAACCACTGCGCCATGAGGGAAGCCCCATCAGGCAGGTTTTGATAGATGTTAGCATAGAGGGCCACTGTACTCTTCCAGTTGTGGTTTCTCATAGTTTTCTGGTTCCTATTTTAAATGTCCCTCAAAGTATATGCATATTATATATATACAATATAATATGTATATATAACAATATATATAATATATAAATATACACGTATAATATGTGTGACATGTATTTATATTTATCTAGTACTTCAAATTTGGTACGGGGAAAATGTTAATTTATCATGACAAACAAACCACTAATATAATGATTTTCCAACTGTCCTGTTCTAAGCTCAACAACTCAAAATTCATACCAATAGTATGAAGTTTGGAATTTTTAATTACAAAGCATTTTTTTTGATGTGGACCATTTTTAAAGTCTTTATTAAATTTGTTACAATATTGCTTCTGTTTTTTTTTATGTTTTGGTTTTTTGGCCACAAGGCATGTGGGATCTTAGCTCCCCGATCAGGGATCAAACCCACACCCCCTGCATTGGAAGGCAAAGTCTTAACCACTGGACTGCCAGGGAAGCCCCTCAAAGCTATTTTTGAAGTACAGCCTTATCAGGAGTATGTTTCACAGTCATGCCAGATGAATTCATTCATATATATTGTTAAATCATGTAGAAGCTGGCATAAGGATACTTACATTGAAGAACAATGGAGATATTTAAGTCATAAAACAATTAACTTAATCCACAACTCAGAATTAAAAAATAATCTGCTTAACTCCTCTAAAAAATTTGGGACATTTCTAGCAATGTTTATGGTACCAGATTTGGTTTCTGAGAAGGATTCTTTTTTTTTTTTCTCCACATCTTTATTGGAGTATAACTGCTTTACAATGGTATGTTAGTTTCTGCTGTATAACAAAGTGAGTCAGCTATACACATACATATATCCCCATATATGTATCTCCTCCCTCTTGCATCTCCCTCCCACCCCTCTCGATGGTCACAAAGCACCGAGCAGGTTCCTTCTTAACACTTTCTGATTCCTCTAGGTTTGGACTGCAGGAACAAGTCTACATTATCCCCATTTCTAACGTGTTATCTTCATGTGAGCTGAGAAGGAACAGAAACTCTACTTTTTAATATTTTAAAATGTATATGATTTTGTGATCTCAAAAAGATCAAAATGAGTTCTCAGAATTCTGAGTAGCACGCCATGTTCCTCCCTTCTGTGTTCACCTAAGTAATTTGTATATCACCTTTTCTTTTTTTAAAATAAGAGACCTTTTATTTTTTGGCCACGTCGAGCAGCTTGCAGGATCTTAGTTCCCCGACCAGGGATCGAACTCGTGCCCTTGGCAGTGAAAGCTCCAAGTCCTAACCACTGTATCACCAGGGAATTCGCTGTATTATTACCTTTTAAATGTAAATGATTTAAGTATCTTTTTTCTTAAGGATGTCAACTATTATATTAAAAAAACTTAAGTCTGTCTTTCATAACCAATGATACTGAGAGGATCCTCACATTAAAATCCAAATTTCAACTTGCAATGAAATCCTCAAATTCTGTGTGAATTTAAAACAGTTTTGTTTTCCTAGCTGTACATGTATCACTAAATCTCTTCCTTACGGTTGCCTGGGAGAGCTTGCTAACGTCACCTGGAGATTTACTGAAGGTAGATTGAAATGTTTTTATTCTAGAGCATCAGAGGAAATCAACAGTAGTTGAATGAACCTTGCAGGTAAAAGCCCTGTGGCCCTGCTTTTTGATTAAATAAAGTACAACACTTTGTTATAAGGAAAAGTGGATGCTGTCACGTCCTCAGCCACGTAGTCATGATATAGAGGCAAGCTAGACATCACTTAGCCTTCTGTGGCTGATAATCTGGAGAAAACAAGGTAGTCTGCTTACCCTGTTACTAATAGTGGGAGCAGCGGACTGAAAATCATCAAACTGGCCCTCTCTGCATGCTGGGGCGACCACGGGTTTCAGAACCCAGGTGGTCAAGAGAGCAAGGGGGAGGCAGGGTTCGCCTGGTACGCGCTATGTACCTGGCACTGCGCCAAGATTCCACATCCTTTATTGCTTTTACTCCTGACAACAAGCCTGAAATGCTAGTACAGTAGTTTCAAAAACTGAAGAAAGTACCGGAGATGGAAACAACCTAAGTGTCCATCATCGGATGAATGGACAAAGAAGATGTGGCACATATATACAATGGAATATTACTCAACCATAAAAAGAAACGAAATTGAGCTATTTGTAATGAGGTGGATAGACCTAGAGTCTGTCATACAGTGTGAAGTAAGTCAGAAAGAGAAAGACAAATACTGTATGCTAACACATATATATGGAATTTAAGAAAAAAAATGTCATGAAGAACCTAGGGGTAAGGCAGGAATAAAGACACAGACCTACTAGAGAATGGACTTGAGGATATGGGGAGGGGGAAGGGTAAGCTGTGACAAAGCGAGAGAGAGGCATGGACATGTATATACTACTACCAAACGTAAGGTAGATAGCTAGTGGGAAGCAGCCGCATAGCACAGGGAGATCAGCATGGTGCTTTGTGACTGCCTGGAGGGGTGGGATAGGGAGGGTGGGAGGGAGGGAGACGCAAGAGGGAGGAGATATGGGAACATATGTATATGTATAACTGATTCACTTTGTTATAAAGCAGAAATTAACACACCATTGTAAAGCAATTATACTCTAATAAAGATGGAAAAAAAAAACTGAAGAAAGTAAAAGAGACCAATGCTGTTTTCATCAGATACAGTAATGCTAGATGGCATTATGCTTAAAAGTATTTCCATATAAAACTTCGATATACTAAATAGACCCTACTTTGGATCAGACACCCTAAGTAGATTAAAATATATCCAGGTGGGGAGGGCATGATATTTACGGAATGACCACTATGCGGCAGGGAGGGGAGCGGGCACTTAGACGTGTGATGCTGAAAGCAGCTGCCCTCAGAGGAAAGCAGTGCTTTGAAGCAGCCAGATCTGGGCTCAAATCCAGGCTCTTTCACTTTTTTTCTAACTCTGTGGCCCTGGGAAGCTGGTTAACTTTTCTGAACCTCTATTTCCTCAGCTGTAAATTAGAGACAATAGTGCAAGATCACTGTGGGAATGAAATGATGAACTTATGCACCATGCTTATGAATAGTGTATTAGCTTATATGAAATACTCTATATTCATTCAGTCCACAATTATATTACTATGTTTATGCTTACTATGTGCTCTTTTAGCCACTGGGATACATCAGGAAACAAAACAAAAAATTTCAATTATTATTAGAGCACAGTGAATAAGAGTGAGCTCTGATGTCAGACAACACTGGGTTTGAATCCTGACATTTCCAGCTGGGTGATCTTGGAAGTTTCTTAATCTGTACAATGGGGATAAACCATATTCCGTGGTTGTGGTCATAATGAAATGAAACAATATACTGAATGTTAAAAAAAAAAGATACCAATTAACTTATATACAAAACAGGGACTTCCCTAGCGGTCTAGTGGTTAAGACTCCGAGCTCCCAATGCAGGGGGCACAGGTTCAATCTCTGGTCGGGGAACTAAGATCCCTCAAGCTGCGTATGGCGCCGCCTAAGACATTAAATAAATAAACACAAATTTTAGAAAACCAGAAATAAACCCACAGACATAGAAAACAAACTTATGGTTACCAAAGGGGAAAGGGGAGGGTGAGGGATAAGTTAGGAGGTTGCGATTAACAGATACACATTACTATATATAAAATAGATAACCAACAAGGAGCTACTGTAGCACAGGGAACTCTACTCAATATCTAGTGATACCTATAAGGGAAAAGAATCTGAAAAAGAATGCATATATGTATAACTGAATCACTTTGCTGTACACCTGAAACTAACACAACATTGTAAATCAACTATAGCTGAATTAAAAAAATAGAAAAAAATATTGAATACTAATCACTCTTTGGCGTGTAGAAAGTGCTCAATGAATGGAAGCAACGGATTAAACTTATTGTTGTTAAATACCCCAACAACCCTGAGCAGATGACGTTGCCGTCACTGCAAGGAAGAGAAAACTGAGGCTGAGTGAGACTAGGTGCCTTGCCTGGGGTGGAGGAGCTGCTTGGGGATGGAGTCTAATTTGAAAGCCTGTGCTCTTTACTGTGGGCTGGCTTCCATGTGAGCACATAGACATTTGCTTGTTCTGTCTCTGTTACCCTGAGACTGGATTATTGTGACCATCTATTGAAGTGTCAGATCAGGGGTGTGTAGTGTGTTTTCCTTTGTGTGTCTGTGTTCTGCTTGATCGATGCCATTTACTTGTACGTATAAAGCTGTATCACATCTTGAGTTTACTGTTGTATTCTAAACTCTTCACCTTGTGACGTCTTCTTGGGATCTACTTAGATTGTTATTTTTACAAGGTGGAAAGTGTTAGGTGGTGAGATGAACAGCAATTTGGAGCAATGTTCTATGGATAATGCATTATATTCAACTGGATAGTGCGAAGGCTTACTTCTGTACATTTGAACTTGAACCTGGCTCCTCTCACTTTTCTGAGTTGGGACTTTTCCATTGCTACCTATCTCTGATCTATTTCTCATTTCTCTCTTATTGGCCTGTAAATTCATGATGTGATGCCTACACCTTTAAGAAGAATGCATCATGTCAACAACTTGTGGGCCAACAAGAAAGTTGGGTGCATTACTGGGCTTATGGTGTAGTAAATGGTACAACGAGCATTTATCGGGAAGTTGACTGCATCTCATGTGTGAATTTGATGTGTTCACCTCTCTGCTTAACCATAAAATTTGTTTGCAGAAAAAGCTGATATTGCTCTAGAGATGCTAAGTCAAAATTCAGCACTTCCGCTCTTTCCTTGCCCCTGACCCAAATCAAGTTTAATTTTCATTCTTTAGTTGGAAAAACGGAGACATAAATAGCTTCTACTTCCTCCCTTGACTTTTTACTAAAAAGGGAGCCATCATCAAGGTAGATAGCTAGTGGGAAGCAGCCGCATAGCACAGAGAGATCAGCTCGGTGCTTTGTGACCACCTAGAGGGGTGGGATAGGGAGGGTGGGAGGGAAGGAGACGCAAGCGGGAAGAGATATGGGAACATATGTATATATATAACTGATTCATTTTGTTGTGAAGCTGAAGCTAACATACCATTGTAAAGCAATTATACTCCAATAAAGATGTTAAAATGAAAAAAAAAATAGCCCATTGCACAGTCTTTGTGATACTGGATTTGGTTAAAGTGATTTATCAAATAAATAACGTTTCCTCAATTATAAGACCCCACATAGTTTGCATTTGTAATATTTGTGAAATTAGGCTGCCCCTAACAACTGATATATCTGTTTAATGTGCTAATATTTTCTTCCATTACAAAAAAAGCTGTTACTGATGGTGTAACTTAAGATCATTCGTTTCTTAGACTCACAATACAGAATTAGATATTTCCCTTTTTCTTATCAAGGGTTTACCTCCTTAGAGGGGCAGCTTCCAAAGGGAAACATCTAACAATGTATAGGGCCTTGCCACTTTGGGAGCTTAATCAATTCTAAAATCATCTTGCTGTGTCATACCACAAAAAGCACCAGTCAAGGATTCACTGGGAGAGCATTTCCTCCTTAGCTCTGAAAGGCTCACTTTGGTGAGCGCCCATATAAAGCACCGACTTCTTTCTTCATACTTCATAGTTGTCCTCATGGCTAGGATGCTTTGCTGGAAGGCAGGGGCCCTACAGTCCCTCAGACCCTAACTCCTCGAGGCTGATTTTCTCTGGCAAGATGAAGCAGAGATCTGAGGTCAACTTTTCAAGATCATCTCATTGCTTCAGACACTTCCTTGCAAGTACTTCTCTAGTTCCTCTGATCAGCAAAAATAATAATGGTGAGAATATCGATTACAATACTCTATATTTATTTTGGCAAGATTTATAGCTCATTACAGTTTTCCAGTGTGTGAGGATTTATATATCTTCAAGAGAAATTTCTGAGGCTGACAGGGCAAGAATTACAGTTCCCGTTTGTAGATGGAACGGTGAAGCTTCTGGATTTGTGACAAACCTATGGAGCATCTAGAAAACGAACCTCAGAAAGTGACGGAGGTGCGGGAGGATGGGTGTGGACTTTGGGTTCACATTTCAGTTCTGCCACTTACTAAAAGGTATCATCCCAGGGGCACTTCCCTCGCAGTCCAGTGGTTGGGACTCCGCTTCCCCTGCAGGGGGCGCACGTCGAGTGGCATGGCCAAAAAAAAATAGTATCCCAGGGAGCTGCCTTAACTCTCCCAAGCGTTTGCTCATCTGCATAGCTGGGATCATCAAACCGGTGGTAAAGTGCCCAGTGGGACCACAGATGACACCTGCCCCATGGTGAAGCCTCAGTGCGTGGGAGCTATTATTTCCATTATTCTTTTCTAGAAGTCACTTAGCCTAAAGGAACATTCAGCTTAAACCTAGCACTGCTCTAAGACATAAGATGGTTGAAGAGTTTTGCACACTGAAATAAATTCCATGAACGTTAGTGATATTATTTTGCCATAAGTTTGCACTAGTTGGAATGTAAACTATGCTAGTGAAACAAAGATTCAAGAAGTCAGACTAGCTTTGAGGGAGCTTGGAGTCTTATAACTTACGGCCTGTCCAGAGTTGCAACTGTTAATTAGGTTACTTCCTTCGTTAATTGGCCCCTTTCCCATTTTTAGCCAGAAGGGTTGTCCAACTGTCTGGAGCCAGATGTCTACACAAGAACACATTTCCCTATTTCCAGGAAAGTGAAATGCTCATGGAGGAAGAATTTTCTTAAAAAACACAGTGGCCAGAAAAAAAAAAGTGTCAGCACAACAATCTAAAGCTCTGCTTTAGATGAGAGAGAACTTGGTTCTCTCTGGCTCAGTCCTCAGAGGTGAATCCCCCAAGCTGGATTTTTCATTCTCTTTCTGCCCACCCCTTTAACTGTACAGGACAGACTGCCCTGCTGAGTTTTGCTGGGAGGGGCGGGGGAGGCAGAAAGAAAGATTTCTGAGGGTACTTAATTTTCCAGCTCTTTTTTTAAAAATTAATTTTTATTGGAGTATAGTTGCTTTACAATGTTGTGTTAATTTCTACTGTATAGCAAAGTGATTCAGCTCTATGTATACACATATCCCCTCTTAAGCTGGCAAGCTGTTTGGACTGATGACACTAATGGGATTAACCCTTTTATTTCAGAAATGCAGGCGGTAAGATGGGGACCAGAGAGGGAGAGAGGGGCTACTTTTCACCCGGCAGCAAAGGTTGGGCTGAACAATTCACTGTCACAAGGAGGGACAGAGCCGCGCTTGTGCAGATGGCCCTGACCGGCTCTGAGACCTGATTAGGTCCCGCGTGTCAGCAGCTGAGCCACTGCAGAAGCAAGGCCTCTCATCAAACCCATCTCCTGCAAGGATCCCTTCTCCCTTACCCCTGCCCGGTCACTGCAGCTGACAAAACTCCAGACAGCGCACCGCAGCGGGGGGTCTGGGGGCCGCCTCACGTTTCTCTGTCTGCCCTCAGTGCTCGGATTGCAGCCCCTGGGAGTTCTTCCGAGCGGTGTGTGATCCCTTCTTTCCGCAAACGTGCAATGCAGGTGTGCGCACTCAAAAGAGCAGCGCAGAAATCACCGCGAAGCCCCCGTGGCGGAGCAGAAGCTTCCTTGGAGGCGGTTCCTTTTTGATTGAAGTCATTGTTTCACATTCAAAGACGTGGATAGGGATGCGTGTAAGTTCCCTCCTGCAGCATTTCCCAAAGTGTAAATTCTACGAGATGGCGGGTGGACAGGGAGTTTGGGAAAATCGGGGTTAAAAACGTTAAAGGGGTTTGGGGCGCGTCTGGTCGGTGGGGCGGGCCCCCTGCCCGGCCTCATGCATATTCATCAGCTGCCGCGCCTCCCCGCGTCGCACCGGGAACCCCCTTTTGCTTGGAGTCTTGAGGGACACACTGCTTTAATGCAACGGCCTCTCCTGAAATGAGGAGATAGAGCTCCTAACTGGGCTCAAAGGGGAAATCTGATATGTTAGTGGAAAGACTGAGGTGGTTTATTGTGGTCACTGTTTCATCTTTATTACTTGGGTAAAGCCAGGGTAACATTCGTATGTTACTAACTCCATAAACATAGATTTCCCAATCTCTAGAATGAGCGAACTGAAAAAATGTTATTCTATTAAACAATGCTAGTTGGTATGTATTTCACTAATATGATTGAATTTTTACACCTTTAGAAAACTTCATATAATATTTGCCAATGAGAAAATAAAATCTTTTTTTTAAATTGAAGTATAATTGCCTACAACACTGTTAAGTTCCAGGTGCACAACATAGTGATTGGATATGAGAAAATAAAATCTTTTGTCAGACCGTTTTGGATTTTGGTTTAGAAAATATGGCCAAACCCATTCGTTGAGCTTATTACATACATAGATTGCTCTGTTCATAGCATCTCTGGGGGGGGGGCGTATATACAGATGCCAACTCTGAATTTTTAGATACCGACTCTGAATTTTCAACAAATTGATTCTTATTTATGCAAAATATCTAAATAATATATTCTATTTTTGTATTAAAATGGTATTCTGTAATATGATCTTGTAGCTTTTTAAAAAATCAATATTTTGTAGTAAAAATGCAAAACTTGCACGAAAGGAATCACCACTTTTATCACAGTAATCACCTGGGAAAGGGAAAGAGAGGAATGGAAGGTGTTTTAAGGTCTTAACTGTTATCAGTAATGTTTCATTTCTTTTAAAAATAAGCAATAGGGACTTCCCTTGAGGTCCAGTGGTTAAGACTCCGTGCTTCCACTGCAGGGTCTGTGGGTTTGATCCCTGGTCGGGGAACTAAGTTCCCCTATGCTGTGAGGCACGGCCATAAATAAAATAAAATAAAATAAAGTAAAAATAAGCAAAAGAACTGAAGCTTGTATGGAAAAAAGTTAATATCTAGGTGGCTGAACAAGGATGTCTTTTGTGCTATTTTTTATGTAAAAAATTATCTTTTGTCTATACATGTAATGTGTTTCATTATAAAATATGAAATGCAAGAGTACCTGTGAAACTCCCTAAATTTCCAATCAACTGGCTTTAGCTGCATACGTCTAATGAGTTGGTTCTAGTCCCACTGTCAAAGCTCCACACTTGATCTCCTTTGCATAAAGTTTAAAATTAGTTTTACTAATGTGGGCAGCTGTGGCTTTTGTTAGTTCTCCTACACAGACAGACCTAATCAAGCCACAGAGGGGCTCAATGGACACATAAGTTCATTATATCTCAATCTTTTGGCTAAGATTTGCATTTATTATAACTTTATCTTCCTTCATCTTGTAGTGATTCTCTCTAAAAGATTCTCATCTTTCTATTTAAAATTACATGTTGAGTGACTTTAGCAAGCCAGAGTTCAAGGTCAATTGCTTCTTCATCCTAAAAAAATAGCTACGGCATTAATTTATGGATCAATTAATGTAATTTACTGAATGCTTAAGAGCTATCAGGCACTGTGCTAAGCACTCTTTCTGCTCTTATCACATCTAACCCCACACGAAAAGTATGTGAAAAGTCTTATCACTCCCACTTTGCTGATGAGGAAACGGAGGCCCAGGAAAGTTCTAGAACTTATCCAAGGCCACTGGGCTAGAAATGTGTTCCCATCAGACCTGTGTCCCTTAAAGCCTATATTCTTAGCTACTCTATTGCCTTCTAGAGATGCTATTGAGCTCATTATTATTATAATTCTGAGGGACATCCCAATGTCAGCATCAAGTTCCTTCCATTCTACGACATGTATTTCTCACCACTTTGGAAAGTTATGATATTGGAATGGTCTTCCACTTGGCACTGGTGGTGGTCCTACCTCTCCATCCACCTCTCCAGCCTAGGCTACTGCTAGGATCAGCAGATTGTTTCACTTTAATCGTGGCCTTGTGGTCATTTAGGAAACAGCCCCTATCCTACAGCATGTCCTTCCTTCTGGCCAAACCAGCTGTGCTCAGCCATCGTTTAGTCATATCATGCTGTGTGTATTCCTGGGTAACCTGAGTGGGTAAGTCCTTTTAATTATTTTTCTTCTTTTTATATATAAAAGAGTAACGTTGTTTAGTTGATTTTTTTTTTGTTTTTTCACTCAACTGGTTCTTTAAAGACTGAAGGAAGGGTTTTGGGCTTGCCTTGCTGCCACTTACGAAAATTTCACAGTGGTTGAGAACTAATTTCATCAGGAAACATTCTGAGCTTCAGTTAAAATGTAAAATGCTTTCTTTAGCCCCAGGTTAAAATAAAATTTCATTTGCTTTTACTTTTCTGCAATAACGCCAACAAGGAGATATTGCCAGGGGCTCGAGGGAAGCCAATTCTATAGCTAAACAAATCGATGGTAAATCTACTTGCCAAATCCTGAACATACCCACTGAATAAGTGTTAGGAACACACACACACACACACACACACACACACACACACACACACACACCCCTATTGAACTATCCAGGGTAAGGATGAGATTTCCCTAATGGAAATTAACGTCCTACTATTAAGATTCTCACGTTCTCAAACTCCTCACACACAGCAGGTTTGTGTGCCCAGTTATAAACCGAAAACACACAGCTTCTTAATTAATAACAACAGGTACCATTTATTGAGTGATGGTATTATTGAACGATGACTATGTGCCTGACCCTGTTCTAAGCCCTTTAGGCCTAGAAGCTGGTGCCATAATAATCCCTATTTTTCGGATGCAGAAATTGGGGCACAGAGAACGTAAGTCAATTGCCCAAGGTCTCACAACTGGTGAATGGCAGTCTGGTTCCAGAGCTCATTCTCTTTGCCTGTAGACTGTACTGCCTCTGCTGTATATCCAAACCAAAGAAAGGTTTCCAGAAAATACTAGACAAACTCTAAACCATGATGATGACAATGATGCTAACTAGGAAAATCATTTATTGAGTCTTTGATGGTGTACTCAGGCGCTATGGTAGGTTTTTTTCCCTACACGTCTCATATAATCTTCATAATCTAGGGGCTTAGTTTTGATTATTTTTATTTTATAATGAAACTGAGGCTCAGAGAGCTCAGGTAATTTGCCTAAGGTCACAGAACTAGTTATTGTCTGACTTTGGATTCAAATGGGTCTATAGCTAGCGCTCATGCCATTGCCTAGCTTCTACACCCGCGTAAGCTCCTGATTCAGTGAGCAAAGGGAACCAAAATGTTCTTCTCAGCACTGCGATAGCCATTATCAATTTCATTATCACTAATTACCATTAGAACACTTGGTACCTTCCCACCTCAGAGTGAAGCCGCGTGTGATATAATTTTAAAATACTTTAACATCCCTGGGTAAGATATGTGCTTTGTGACTTTGGAATGTATTATTTTGTTAGAATTATTCACTCTTCAGACCAGTGTCTGACTTCTGAATTAACTGCAAATGAATGGCAGGGTTAGAAGGGTATAAACTGTCTGAAGTTGTTCCTCCATATTTGCTCATAACTACTAGTTGGAAAAAAGGAACATAAAAATTCCTTAACTATATCGAAATTTACTGAGATCCAGTAAATGGAAACATAGTCAGATTCCAAGACAAGGAAGCAAAACTACAGTCCCAGGTGGTAGGATTTCTTGTTGAGAGTCTAAGGCCCTAGAGCTTGAAGGAAGATCTGGGCACGTGTCCCTGTGCGGGCATCTGCCCAGCCAAGGAGGCAGACCGAGGACCACCTGCCCTCCAAGCGCGATCCACTAGCTCAGTCTGCCTCATAGGGGTTGAGTTAGAGTTTTGAAGATGAGGCTCTGGTTTAGGAAGGTTAAGTCATTGCCCTAATGTCATAAGACCAAAAAGAGGTGGAGCCTAAACCCACTCCCAGGCAGGTCTGAAATCGGCCAGGGCTCTTAACTACTGAGTAATCCCACTTAGGTTTCCGGGGAGCAAAGAGAATCTTAGCAGGGGGAAGCAAGGATCAGGGCCTTACTGATAACACAATGCCCCTGCTTGCAATCAACAGACCCACCGTAGCAAATTATCAGTGGAGTGAAACATGCTTTTCTAACTTAGGTTTAGATTTTAATGTTACTACTCCCAGGTGAACTTTCAAATTAAAAAAAAATAGTTGATGTCGAGAACTCAAATGAAAGAATCTCTAAATATATTTAGAGTTTTCTCTTTGTGTCCTTTCTGGGAAAGCTCCATAGAGATTTCTAAGGAATTGAAAATGGGCTGCATGTAGTAATCCTAGTTTACATGGTATTTTGAACGTGGCGACTGCATTAACCTGATTCCAATGTATTCTTACCTTTTGTACCACATTAACACAAGCCAAAGGAGTACACACACACACACACACACACACACACACACACACACAGAGCCCAAATAATATTTGCCTTTTGGGGGATATAATTTGACTACTTTGTAAGGCTCAGATAGGTATCTTTGTGCCAAGAGGTGCAGGGCATGCACCTTTTTCTGGGAAGATGATGGTGTTTATATTACAAAGATTTAAAAAAACCTACAGTGCTGCATCAGTGTGGCCAATTCCTCTACTTTGGAAATGGGAGCATCTTGGTCTCTTCTTGCACTAGGAAGGGGACATGATGCCATTGGGATGTGTCTAAAACTCTCAGACAAGACTTTATAAGTGGCCATGATTGACTTCTCTGTTAAGTTTGTTTTACTTTAGGAGGTTTGTGTACCATATCAAATCAACTATTGTAACACAGTTTCTAAAATAGAAAAATTAAGGTTAAAATCAACTCTTAATGTATGCAGAGTGCCAATCAAGCTTCAACTTTGAAGCCCATTTCCTTAGGGGCACTTGTGGGCTGGGAGCCCCTGGGATGGGGGCTGGCCAAGGCCACACAAAGCAGAGGTTGTAACTCTAGACCCTGAGAAGGAGGTGGATTTGTAACCGGCAAAAATGATCGGCCATTAAATCATCAGAAGAATAAACTAATAATTCCTTCTAAACAATAAAGGATTTTCTTCATCACAAATACTCAAGAGGTGGGGCACAGTAGTACATTTTACTTGGACATGGAAACAAGAAAAATCAGAGGGAAATACACATCAATGTTATGCTCTCTATCCTGAACTCTTAAAATGTACATTTCAAGGGTCAGCCCCCTGGCAGGAAGGAAATAGCGTGTTCTATTTGGGGCACAACTCCAGGAAACAGCTACCAGGACAGACCTGATCTGAGTATGGCTTATAGATATTAGAACCAACATTTCCTCCACATCAATACCCCATCCCTCCAGAAATCTTAATAGGCTTTTGAGAGCCTCCATTTAGAGCCGGCTGCATAAAATGATCCTTTGATGAAAAGGGATTGGAACAAGGGTTAAAGTCGACATGGAAAGGTGACCGTGGAGGGCACGGTGTTCATACATCCCTCCTTTAATATGTGTGGTGTGCACCTGTGATAAGATGATTCATTACCTGGGTCCGCTCTTTGACAAGCTCCATCGTTCAGGCCTCAGGGGTTCTGATGGGACAATCCTGCACCCGTCCAGGAAATATAACAAGATCCGCTTTTTTTTTTCCCCCTGGGATGTGGATGGAGCCGGTTTAGCTTATAATGCATCTCTATTTACTCTTTATGTAAAATAAAGCAAGGTTCAAGACACCTCAATTCCTGTTCCCCCAGAGCAGGCCAAGCATAGAGGAGTAACCTCACTGCTGGGTAAGTAACCTGGGAGGAGAAATCTCGGCAAGGTTGCAAGCTCCTTCTCTCTTGTGTTTCATCATCAGAAACAGCAACATTTGAGAACCAGGTGCCCTACCCAGCGAGGCTGGGCTCTGTGTCAGGCCTTTGAATGGAGGGCACCCCTGACACCATCAGCTTCAACCTCTTTGGCTCTGCACGCAGCTTTCAGGTTTACTGGGGTCTTGAAGAGGGACCGCCTTCATCAAGAAGCCCCGTCAGCATCCTGGTGGTCGCGATGCTGGCACCTGAGCAGTGTGAGGGAACAGACGTGCCTGATGGTGACATGAGCAAGGTTTAATGGCCCTAGCAGGCTGAAGTAAATCTACAAGCACACGAGAGACCGCTGAGGGCTAGTGAGAATTGGCAAGTGGCTGGGCACGTCGGCGACTGGCGGTTTTAGGATAACTCTAACTCACGCCTTTTCTTTTTTACCTTTACAGGACATCCTGAATTGTTTCCCATCACCTCCGCATACATCCAGAAATAGCTTTCTTAAGGTTAATTTAAAAATCTTAGAGCAATTAGGGAAGGAAACTTACCAGTCTCCTCCAATACCCAAATTTCCAAAAAATGAAAAAATAAAAAAAAGCAAAATGGAAATCTTACTTGTAAAATGTAACTGATTTTTCTTAGAAAGAGTCTCCCAATCCTGAAAAGTAATTTCTTCAATTAAGGTCATAACATGAGTCATCGTATAGAAATAAAACCAAAATAAAACTTAGTAGACATTCTAGGGGAAGGAAAAAAATCTTGCCTCTAAATTAGAGAAACACCTCCCAACCCTTCTCTTCTTGACGTTGCTGGTCAACATTATTTATTTGCCTTGTACGGCTGCGGTTACATATCACTGTCATGCAAAAGAAATTCATTTCTTTTCCAAGTTCAATCTGCCATAAAAATTCACTCTTGTTCCCATCTCCCACTCACCTGTCCTTGTGCATTAGTAACTAGTTGACCCGTGACCCCCTGCAGACTGGAGAGGGCATTGCCAAAGGCCTGTGAACTTGCTATGGAGCCCATGGCTGCTGCTGCTGCAGCCGCTGCAGCCTGACTTGCTAGTGGATTATTAACCAGCTGCAAAGAGAGAAAAGATCAGGGTGAAACCACCAAGACACGCACAGCACACGGAAACAACATTCACTTGTGGGGGGAAAGTTATCACTCCAAATGGCTCATGCAAAGGGCCTGGGGAACGTTCCCTCTGAAGCTGTAGGGTTTGGGAAAGGTTGGAAATGAGGTTGGAAGGGAAATATTCTCCATCAACACTGGGCTGCTTAATGGAGCCTGGGTTTGGGAGTCACCCCAGGAGGGAGGGAGGTGGGCCCCAGGGGCGATGTGGGACCTTAGGATCTTCCCAGGTGGAGAAATAATTTTGGAGAAGTCCCTGGGTTTTGTTTGCTAGACTAAATAAAACTTGGAGAAAAGGTCTTCTTTGCTTGAGGCAACCAGACTGAATGTGGGATTAAAACAGGATGGGAGTAGGGGTGGAGGAGAGGAAGAGATTTTAGGGATTTATGCAAATGAGTTTATCATTTTCATTTGTGAATTGCAGTTTCATATCTGGTAAGGCAGACACCTCACCCCACGTCCTTCTCCAAGGATTAAGGAAACCAAAGTCAGGAGAAATAGAAATCTCCAGCCTCTGTGCTCTCAGAGGCTAAGTCTAGGGTTGGGACTTTTGGGGGGGCTCACTTGAACCATGGGATTCAAGGTCAAGGACAAAGGTCCCCTGGTGAATGGTCAGGTTGACATCAGCTTGCTGTTTTAGCTCATATACGGCCTTCCCTTGGCCTCTTTGCTGGGACAAGAGTGAGCTAGGGAGGAATTTGACAGGGGAATAGTGGCGGGGCGGGGTAGGGGGAACGGGGGGTGGAGAGAGCCGCCCAAGGAGGAGGTTATGGCTGCCAAATTTTGTTTTTCCGTGGAGGCCAATTCAATATTCTTTATCCTGCCAATTTTCCAGTTCACAGGTTTTCAGGCCTTCTGACCATGAGGCAGAAGTGTAGCTTGAACTAAAATCTGCATTTAGGTTAATGACTAGATATAAATGCAAGAAACATTTAAACTATTTTCACAGTAATGGTTTTGATACATGAATTTCATTTGTATTTATTCCAGGGTGTTATTTTTTCCCATACAGTTCCTCTCAAGTACAGCAATTGTTGTGTATAATAATGCATTTTCCATCACCAGTTCCCACATCCATGAAATTCCTGCATTTAGCAGAAACCTGCCAAGACTAAGACTTGGTAGAAAAAATTTAATGCCATACTTAATTCAAGTCCTAGAAGCTCTTTTAAAGATGCCTCTTTTTTTTTTAACTTTCTTCTTTACTTTCTCTTTACTGTCTCAGTTTCTTGTCTTTTTCTTTCTTTTCCTTTTTCCCTCCCTCTTCCTCTCAAAACATATTTTATTACTTAATTCCTTTGGAAATTTGCCTAGAGTTTATGTCATCTGATGAGGATGGAAATACTAATTGTCAGAGGAAATATCAAAAAGGACAAGAATTTAATAATTCTCCCCCCATTAATGTAATATCCTTATCTTATTGGTTTCTTTATTCTTTTATAACGAAATTTCACAGCACTAGTTCTACAGTCATTCCATTGACCCAGCACATTTTTTTTAGCAATGAAAATCCACTTTCAGCTCATTACATTATGTGTCTTTTGCCTTTATCTCTCTCCTAAAAGATAATGATTTTCTTTTTAAGGAGAAAAAAAAATTCTCATTCATTAGCCTAAAGAGAAACCCTGTCTTATCCCAGATTACCACCATGGGATTTAAAATTCAGGTTGGCCTTGATATTGGTTTTCTGAGGATATTTGTACAGTGTATAGGAGGCAAGTAATGGCATATGCTGAATGGAAACTCTCCTTGTTTTTGGCTTGACTCCCTAAAGTGAAAGAGTTTATAGCGTGTTGTTTCTTTTTTCACTTCCAAAGTGAGAAGACCACTTGAGGAATACCTTCCCCAAATGGCCAGGATGGACACTGCCTAGGGTGTACACAATTCTCAGGTCATGTGCCGGTTGCTATGTTTACACTTCTTTTCATGCAATACGAGCTGAAATCATAATGAAATCTCTGAATTTCAGGGAGCTCTCAAAATAAGCTTCTTAATCTCAAAGAAAGATTAAATTATGTGCAATTTGGTTTTAATGTTGAATATGCCATTTTGTCCACGAATTTTGAGTGAAACATTTAAATCAGTACCTACAGAATGCTTTCTAAAGAAGATAAGACACTGCTTCCTATTTAATGAAGAGGAAATATTTTTAAAAATTGGAAGACATTTCCCTAACATCTAGGTCAATCAAAAATTCACATAGGAAATTTTGGAATTACTCTCTGGATACAATACAATAGTGTAGATAAGAATTCCCAACATTTAGGACACTAGTGTGTTGTTCAGCAATAGTCCCACGTAGTCGCAATAAATTCAGGTATTATATAAAGGATAAACTGTTGTTCTGAATATAAAACAAAGCACCTACTTAAAATCAGCCTCTGGGCCTTTGTGTTATGCGGCCAGGAATGGGAATACTTCTACTGTTTTGGAAGATTGCTTCAGCGACCATGGATGTACAGATTTTATTTTTTTAACGTTTACTTTCTCTATATCTCGGTCCTAGATTGAAATCCAATCTGTTCCTGTTTTTGCAGCCTTTCTCTCTTAATGAAGCAAATGCCAACTCGATGGCTCTCTTACTTGCATCCCTAGGTCTTTGTGAAGGGTGCAGGGCTCTGGGGAGACGCCTTGCTGGCCTCTGGAAGCAGAGTTGGAAGTGAAGGCAGGGGAGTGAGTGGTATATACAGAGACCAGGTACAAGTCAATCTGTAAGCTGACAGCATTTCAGATGGACCGTTGGTGTTGTCGATGGATGCAGCTTCCTAAATATCTTTTGGCTTTTCTGTCTGGAACTGCCAAGGCAGGGATGTAATATGCATTAGGATACGTGGCAGGAATGGTCAGGAAACCATAAGTGTTCTCTTCATCACCTTGGGTCATGTCACTCTGTATTGTCCCCAGTCATGTCATATTAGCAGTGTTCCTCTCAATACTTCTTCTTGATTGGAGACTCGGGGGAGGTTTGGACAGTGGGGAGCTCAGGCACAATAAGGCACAATAAATGCATATAATGAGCATGTTAACGTTCTAGGACCAACTGGATATTTTGAAGGCACTGCCAAGCGTATGCCTTCAGATCTTTCATTGCCAATGTACCTAACCAGCAAAGGATGGCCCAAATGAGGTCTGACTGTGCTACATACTTGTGTTTGCAATAGACCAGTTCGAAAGACATGCTGCATTCTGGTGCACGCTTGTTTATAAATGTGGTAGCTCTCAAAGCAGGATTTGCATAGAGAGTCCTCATGTCACATCCAAATGGATTCTGGGCCCTGAATACATCAAGCTATAGTTCTATAAGTCTCAGATAGTCTAAAAACCTACTAATAGAAACACTAATTCCTTAAGACAGCCCCCTGAATTTTCGAGAATAAAAGTAACAGGATAATAAAACAAAAATCGTTTTGTACCGGTAAGCAAAGACTTCAAACCTCACAGAGCCTGGTCTATCCATTCATGCAGTTGAGGGCATCCGCTCTGAAACCAGACTGCCTTGGCTTGTGACTTTAAGTAAACCATGCTTCCTACTCTCATAGGTTAAATGGGTGTAAACAGGGCACCCCTGTTCACAGAGTTATGATGAAAGTTAGATGAGATAACATATGCGAAAAAGTTTTGGAATGATACTTGGCACACATCGTGTTCGAAAACAGTGCTATAGCTATTATCCTCGGAGCTCCTAGTGTCCAGCAGGATTCTGAACTGATTAATTTACCAGAATTAGAACTCACCTCCACAAATATCTTTTTACTCTGGAAGTGACGTGAACACAGTAACTGTAGTCTCCACTTTTATACTTTAAGTTGTACTCTCTAATTTTATTTTGCTTATTTTAAAACAGTAGCTTGAAGAAAGCGATTAGCTAAGTAATGTGATTGTTAGATGAGATGAGTTGTATAATTGAAAAGATAAATATGGGGTTTAAAGATATTTCAGACTGGAGGACATCTGAAAGAAGTAGTTAAAGCATGACGTCACCTGCTGGCCTCTCATATTTGATCACGTATAGAGAAATGTATAGAGAAAGCAGTGTTTTGATTCTGAGGCCAGGGTAGGTAGGTGGCAGAACAGCAAGAGAAGACCTTTTTTTTTCTGGTCTGCTTAGTTTACAACATTTGTTAGGGTTCCAGAAGGACACCCGTTTTGCAGTTTAATTCCTGCCTCATGTCAAACTATGGTGAATGAGTCTATCCCACAGTTGTTAATTTGATAGTGAAGGCATGCAGGAAGTAGATTCATAAAAAAAATTTCCCTTGGGATTTGCAATGGTTGATTTCTCCGTTCACGTATCGATAGGGATATTGGGTAGTCATCTCATAATCAGAATAAATCCATATTCCCAAATCCATAGGGCTCTATGCACATCCTTATTATCTGTGGACACTAAATGGTGATGGAAAGAAAAACTCTGATACAGTTTCTTCAAGGAGGACTCTTAGATGGCGTCACCTGTGTGACATCACATAAATGTCACCAGAGATAATATGGTGGGGTATCCAAATCCAGCCCTGTCTTCTCTTTCTCTGAAAGACTCCCATTCTACAGCCTGCTAAAGAATTCAGGTTTCTTGAATCTGAGCCTTAGTAGTCACAATATTGTTCCTGAAAATTTGCTGATTACATTATTCTATTAGTATAAACCTTATTTACAAGACTACGGCAGCATAACGCAGCACTTTGGCTGTAGTGTTATATTCTATGTCTATGTCTTTGTACCAGGAGGACCTTACGAATGCAGCCGGCTCAAACCTTTCTTTGGAGCATAATTGCTCATGATCTATAGTTGTATCATTCTCCTCATGAGCTATGTGAGTTTTATAGAATATGGATTTTGGAGCAGCTCTTTTTGCTACTAACTTTTCAATTTAAAACTCTGAAACTGTGGTGCCATTTGTTTTTAAATGAGGATGTTCATGAACACATTCATCACAATTCATTCCCCATTTAAGGTCTGAAATGACTTGCAGTGGCTGCCTAGAAACAGGAGGGCAAATGTGGCTCGTCATTTCCATACACTAGGTCCTTGACTTTTCTTATACTGCAAAACGTGTTTCTTGGTTCCTTGGGACTCTTCTAACCAAATCAGTATTTCCACTTCTTACCCTCAAGGCTTCTCTTAAAGGTCAAGGAAATACCGGTAGACAAATTCTGGAAGGGCGGCCATATTCATCTCAATGACCCACCCGATGTGTGTTCTATCCTACTAGGTTTTTCCCTTTGATCTCATGATTACTTATTATGTGTTATGAAACCCTCATCACAGCAATCAGTTTTGTGAGTTTTATTTTATTTTTTAATTTTAATGTTTATTTTTGGCCTCACTACGTGGCATGCGGGATCTTAGTTCCTTGACCAGGGATCAAACCCGTGCCCCCTGCAGTGGGATCGCGGAGTCTTAACCACTGGACCTCCGGAGAAGTCTCAGTTTTGTGAGTTTTAATATTGAGTCAAGCTTTGCTGCTTGCTCTCTGCCCACTTCCCTGAAGAGATGGCAACGTGCTACATGCTGCCCGTCCAACTCTCTGCCAACGAAAAGTCTCCATTTCCATGGCTGAGACGTCTCAGACTGGAGTGCATGAGATGTGCCATGATGACTCTCAGATACTGCAACGTCCTAAAATACCTTTGAGTCATCAACGTAAAGTCACATGGATTTCAGTCTAGTCTCAAAATGAATTATATTTAATTTATTTTAATTTTCTGGCCAACTGTAGTATAGTAATTTTCTATTAATGCTCCAGTAACTTTCTATCAACACCCAGCTACACTGGCTAACAGAGGAATTTTGTAAATGACCTAAAGTCTGAGGTTGAGTTTCCCAGAAACAGGATGGAGGGGGAAGGGAGGAATTCCAATCTGGCAGGGGCTCTGGAGTGTGAGTTCCGACTCCCGAGGCAAGGAGGCTGGGTGTCCACACTCAACACCTGACAGTCCCAGTTCACATCTGTGGGGTGGAGGAGAGGCTTGGGACTCAAATCCCTGGGTACTGTTGGCTCTTTGCTCTTGGGACAAAGTGGAGTGTTTGGAAGCAGAGCTGCTCGTGCTGGTTTTTGAAAGCCCCCCAAGACGGGGGCAACTTACAGAAAAGAAGGATTCCCAGGGATCTGGGTGGAACTTGAACAATTATGGCTACAAGGCAAATGTCACTCCCTTTCACTCATTAAAGTCTTAACCCTGCAAACATTTATTCAGGACCCACTATGTTTTGGGCACAGTGTGAGAAAGATGGTGTGAATGACAGAGTGACATGTTCCCTACCCTCTGGTGACTTATAGTCAAAGAGGGAAAGAGATCTGGTAGGAAGAGATGGGAGGTAGGAAAAGATGAGCTGTCCAGGGAGCAGTATCCAGACCTGGAGGGGGTGGCAGTCTGGTGTGGGGTCAGTGAGAGAAGAGGTTGTGGGTTCAAAGAGACCTGGGAGGGCATCTCTGATTCTGTCTCTGTCTACCTTGTGCTCGCTCAGAGTTGCACAGAAATGTGAATGGCAATGAATTTTATCTGAAAAGGGAAAGGGGAGCAGCACAGTGTAAGGATTAAGAGCTTGCATTCTGGAACTAGATTGCCTGGGTTCCAATCATGAAGCTGCCAGTAACTTGCTGTACCTTTCTGCTAAGGTCTGAATGTTTGTGCACCCGCTCCCTCCAATTCATATGTTGAAATCTTAACCCCTAAAGATGATGGTATTAGGAGATGGGGCCTCTGGGAGGTGCTTAAGTCACAGGGGTGGAGCCCTCAAGGATGGGATTAGTGCCCTTATGAAAAGAGACCCCATAGAGATCTTTAGCCCCTTTCACCACATGAGGACACAGTGAGAAAGCACTGTGAATCAGGAGAGGGCTCTCAACAGAACTCAACCATGCTGGTGCCTTGATCTTGGACTTCCCAGCTTCCAGAACTGTGAGAAATAAAATTTTGGTTTATTAAGCCACCCAGTCTGTGGTGTTTTGTTATAGCAGCCTGAAAGGACTAAAACACTTTCTGTGTCTCAGTTTTTTCAGTGTTCGTAAACTGGGGGTAATAATAGGAGTAATGATGTAATGGGGATGCTGTGAAAAATACATGAGTTAATATATGCAAAATACTAGAAGAGTTCCTGGCATACGGTAAGCACTATGCAAATTTTGCTATAATAATTTTTATTCCCTCCAGGAACTTCTGGCCACACTATTGTTTAGGTTTGCAGCCCCTCAGCCCCTCACTCCCTTGAGGGGAGTCACAATGGGACTTTTTGCAGATCCTCAACTACCCTGGGGTGTTTGCACTTGCTGTTTCTACATCCGCAACCCTTTCCCATTCACATCTCTCTTCTCCCAGGTCACCTCCATAGAGACACGTTTCTTGACTACTTTATCTAAAAAGCACTCCCTTTCTTTCAAAGATTCATGCCAAAACATGTACAAGGAAATGATACAATGTCGGGGATTCATTCTGAAATAATCTACGCAGTGGGGAGAAGGGGTGGGGATATAGAAGAGGGTCTGGTGTTGATCACTGTAGAACCTAGGTGGTGGATATATATGGTTCATTATGCTATTTTTTTTTGCGGTATGCGGGCCTCTCACTGCTGTGGCCTCTCCCGTTGCGGGACACAGGCTCCGGACGCGCAGGCTCAGTGGCCACGGCTCATGGGCCCAGCCGCTCCGCGGCATGTGGGATCTTCCCGGACCGGGGCACGAACCCGTGTCCCCTGCATCGGCAGGTGGACTCTCAACCACTGCGCCACCAAGGAAGCCCCTCATTATGCTATTTTTTCTACTTTTACATGTGCTTGCAATTTTCCGTAATACAAAGTTTAAAAAAAAAATTCCCTTTCACTCTCCATCTAGTTTTCTCATGTATTTCACAGCACTTGTAGAGTCTAATATTACATTAGTCATTTGTGTATTCTCTTCATCCCTCTCTCTAGAATATAGTTTTTGGTTCACTGCTGTACCTTCAGCTCTTCAACAACACCAGGCACCCAGCAGGCCCTCAGTCAACATGGATTGAATGAACATATGAAGGAGTGAGTCAAAGATATCTAGGCCTGACTGGGATCTTGGTGGGAGTTGGACCTTCAACTTACAGAAAAGAGTGAAAATTTTGGAGGAAATTTGTCTAACCTCATCTTTTTCAAAACACAGCACCACACTTTAAAGTCTCTCGCACCCACTGGACTGACTGACCAGAGCCTTGAATATGGGTGACTCAGTCCCGAGTGTTCGTGAATAATCCCTGATGGGTCAGTTCCTCGTGTGAGTCAGCGCCTGCACTTACAGCATTCCTCTCAGCTGCCCAGGCAGACTCCCCCAAGGAATTCTGGGAATATCCCAGGATATAAAAACAACGGCAGCATCTAAGGATGAAGGCTCTTCCCTGGACCTCTTGGACCAAAAGCATCCCTGGAAACTGCAGGCTGAGAATCAAGTGGGGATGGGGCTGTGTGGAGGGCTTAAGCTCCAGGTTTGATTTTACCTGGGAGCTGAAGCATAAGGAGGCAGTGAATGAGGGCTTTTATTTATTTTTTTATCCTTGGGTTGTGTTGGTGGAGATGGAGTTGGACTATGGGGTTTGCATCCCCAGCCCAGCCCCATGGACTAGAGCAAAGCTTTTGCAGACAGCAGCACGGGCAGGAGCAGAAAGGGCTGTTTTCCCCAGATAAGGATGGATCCATGTGTCCCTTTGAGGCTGGGTGGTAGAGTGTGACATCAGTGTAGGAGGGGCATGCTCTCCCTTCGTGCAGCCTCACTGTGGTGGGACTTCAGGGGGTGTCGACCACTTGGGCATTTACATGGTCTGTGGTTCCTGGAGGTCACTGGGGGCAGTGTCAAAAGTGAGGTTCTATTCAGATGGCTTTGCAAACCCTGCACATCAAGGCAGGTGAACAGAGGGGAGACTATGAGCACATGTGGATGCCCTGGAGAGTGTTCTAGAAGGACACTGGAGAGAGAGGTGGATTCTGAAGAGGGCCTGGGTCCAGGGTCTGCAGGCTGATTGATGAGATCTGCACCAAGGGAACAGGGACCCCTTGAGGGAGGGGAAGGAAATAAGTCTGGCCAGCACACTGTGATTGGCTGCAAACTATTAGGAAGCTCTCCGATGGGGGGCATTTCTTTTTTATTTTTAAATTTACTGATAAAATTGTCAAGCCCAGCGCTGAGGGGGAAAAACTAGTGTTTAACTTACCCCAATACATTTGATTTGGAAGCAGAGAGGTCAGTATTATGGAAACTCACGAACACTAAATCAGACTTTATCTAAGTTATATGCAGGCCAATACTGTGTTACCACCAGCTTACACATCTCATTTCCTTTTCTGTCTAGTCCTCCATTTAGTAACCTGAAAATCTATCTTTTTATTGAGTTTCATGCTATTTTCCTACTTACATACAACAGCGCTCCTCTCACCAATTGCCTATTGTCATGGCACATTAGTTAGGTGAATTTGTTGATATTTCAAAATTACTCTTTCTGTATCTTTCATTCTATCATCCAGTTTAAATAAGTGATTGGGAGCACTCCTGTGATGAAAGAAAAAAGGCTAATTTTTTTAAAGAATAAATTGCTTCCCTGGTACAGCAATTGGTAATATTCCAGTTTCTAGCTATGGGAAAGCAGGGCACACTCTTGCCCCGCCCACGTCTAATTTACTTAAATTACTCCCCAACACTGGTTGAGCCCCTGCAGGGAAAATAGGTGCTATTGAGGGCTGAAGAAAGACAAGAAAGGATGAGGCACTCAAAGAAAGACAAGGCATGGTCTGCCCTGCGGAGCCTCAGGACAATTCTGTTCATCAGATACTTCCCCATAAACGTGGGGCAGGCGCTGAGCCGGGCCCCAGGGATACAGAGGTGAACGAGGCAAGAGTCTTTTGCCTTGATGTGCTCCCTAATTGATGAATTGCTGACTTCCACCCCGTGTAGCCAGTGCTGTAAGAAAGGGGTGCCTGGAGCCCAGATGAGGGGCCGTCGCTAGACCTCAGGCATGCAAACCACTTAGGATCTTAGAATCAAGAAGGATGATTAGGAGTTGACTGGGGAAGCGTTGGGAACGGGAGAAAGAAGGGAATAGAATGGAGGGCAGAGAAAGCATTTCATGGGTGTGAAGCCACTGCATTGGTACTTGGATATTTTGGGACCATGAAGTGAGGGAGGGGAGTGGCAGATGATGGGGTGAGGTGTGAGATTATGGAGGGAGCACTTGGTGTGTCACCTTCATTCTGTGTGGGAGGGTGGAGGGACATGATCAGATCTGAGGTTTAGAATGGTCACTCTGGTGACTGAGCTGGACTAGGGTGGGGGGTGGGTCAGCCTGGAGGCAGAGAAGATCAGGAGGCAAAGACCAGGGGCCGCCTTTCAGTGGGAGAAGGGGTGTGGCTTGGGGTAACTTTGCACTTGGAATACAGACTAGTTTGCTATCCATTGATTCAACAAACATTGACCATTGACTATATGTCTCTCCCCCAAAGAGCTTCCAGGGTGTGGGAAGACACATCTGTAGATAAATAAATTAAGAGCCAATGGTGCAAATCCAAATCACAATCGGAGATTACCTCACACCTGTCAGAATGACTATCATCAAACAGACAAGAAATAAGAGGTGTTGGTGAGGATGTAAAGAAAAGGGATCATGCACTGTTGGGGGGAATGGAAATTGGTGCAGCTATTATGGGAAACAGTATGGAAGGGCCTCAAAAAATTAAAAATAGAGCTACCCTATGATCCAGCAATTCCACTTCTGTATATTTATATGAAGAAAACAAAAACGCTAACTTGCAAATATATCTGCGCCCCCCTGTTCACTGCAGCATTATTTACAATAGGCAAGACAAGGAAGCAACCTAAGCATCCATTAATGGATGCATAAAGAAAATGTGGTGTACATATAAATATATATTATATATCATTATATATAGAATGGAATACTATTCAGCCATAAAAAGGAATAAAATCTTGCCATTTGCACAACATGGATGGACCGCAGGGCATTATGCTAAGTGACATGAGTCAGACAGAGAAAGACAAATACTGTGTGAGGCCACTTATATGTTAACAGCAGCAGCACCAACGGCCCAAGCTCACAGATACAGAGAACAGACTGGTGGTGGCCAGAGGTGGGGGGTAGGCTAAATGGATGAAGGGGGTCAAGAGGTACAAGTGCCCAGTAATGAAATATATGTCATGGAGAAGTAACGTACAGCATGGGGACTACAGTTAATAATACTGTATTGGGTATTCGCAAGTTGATAAAAGAGTAGATCTTAAAAGTTCTCATCATGAGAAAAAAGATTTCTAACTATGTGTGGGGATGGATGTTAACTGGACTTACCGTGGTGATCATTTCCCAATACATACAAATGTCAAATCATTTTGTTGTACACTTGATACTAATATAATGTGGTATGTAAATTATGTCTCAGTAAAATATAAAACGAGCCACAAGCGTTGGGGTAGCAGTGTGATCGGTGACCTGGGGGAACACTGGGGAACTGGCTAGCTCACTAGGGGAAGAGAGGCATGTGAGGGAAGCTTCACAAAATAATTGCTAGGAGGCAGATCAACTAAGCGACAGGAGAAGAAGGGCAGTTAGAGCCGAAGAAAGAACAAGTACAAAATGATGGGAACATCAGTGTGCCTGGTGTGCTTGCAATGGCCAGAGTTGGGGCAGCAGATGGGGCTGGGAAAATTCTGAGATGGGTTCTGAAGGCAGAGAAGGAAGGTAGGAAAATAGAAATTAGGAAGCACATGTATGAATGGCATGCGTGTGCTCATATGGAATAGAGCATCTCCTGAGAGATTCCTTGCAAGCTGTTGCTTTGAAAGCACCTAAATATTCCCATCTTTTTGCAATATAATGGAGATAGCCTTAACAGCTTTGTAGCTTGGGAAGCAACACTGATCGATAGTCATTAAATCACAAAATATTTTTGTTTATTTTATATAAAGGGAAATCTAAACAACTGATGACTGACCAAAGAAAAAACCAAACCAAAACAAAAACCAACAATTGAATTTTGAATAATAAAAACAAAGCCATCATCTTTTAAAATGCAGGATGTTCTCTGTTACAAAAAATTACAAAGATGGATTGTAAGTGATAAATTGTATCTGTGTATCCAACCGTCATATCCATGGCTGGGTACACGTGTGGAGCCTGAGCTGTGATTTTGTAAACTGGGGATGTGTGTGCGTGTAGCTGACTCACTTCACCGTCAGCAGAAACTGGCACAACGTTGTGAAGCAACTATACCCCAATTACAAACAAAAGAAAACAAAGAAAAAACTTCAATTTTATAAATCAATTACAAGGGTTGTAGTAGTTTATGACAAGATTTGAAGTCTCTGCCCAGAGAAGATGGAGGTCTTTTATTTACTTTGGGGCTATTTTATTCCTGAATATGTATATTTTCTATAGATATTAATTTTACCATTGAAACTCAAGAAACTTTTTAGAAGTCCAAACTAGTTCAATCTATCACTTATACAGAACAAAACATATGCTTCCTCTTTCTTCCATCCCAATAAACACACTGGTTATTAAAATATGCTTGTAACAAATGTTACACATAATATCTTGGTTTTATTCACGCATGGGCAGTGTAGAGCCTTGTCTACGCTGTTACTGAATTTTACTTTTATGCATAATGGTTTGCTTGCCTCATAAAATCTATTCACTGAACAGCTATTGTAGAAGAAAGCTAGTCAGAAGATATGCTATTCTTCCCACAAAACAATACTACATTTGCATTATTTTCTCCCAAGGACCAGCAGAAATCAACCTATTTATTGTTGGTGTGTAACCTTCCAAACGTCTGCTTTCTTGAATTTACAGTGGGATCAAATTAACCATTTGATTCCACTATAGGGAGAAGACAATGCATTTCTGGTCATGTCACATCCATCTTTAAGTGACATCCTTAAGCATTTATGATGGTTCCTTTACTGTCAAGAGTACAGGGGGGACTTCCCTGGTGGCGCAGCTGTTGAGAGTCCGCCTGCCGATGCTGGGGACACAGGTTCGTGCCCTGGTCCAGGAAGATCCCACATGCTGCGGAGCGGCTGGGCCCGTGAGCCATGGCCGCTGAGCCTGCGCATCCGGAGCCTGTGCTCCGCAACAGGAGAGGCCACAACAGTGAGAGGCCCCTGTACCGCAAAAAAAAAAAAAAAAAAAAAGAGTACAGGGGTACAGAATACAGCTCCACATCCATGTCAGATGTGCTGCAGCCTCAGTGCCCAGAAGAGAACTTTGCCATTAGGAAAAACAAATGGTCTAAATTATTAGAGAAAATATGACTCTGTAGAAGGTGAAAGATAAGTACAAGAAAGAGAAAGCAAAAAAACATGACCAGACGCTCAGAGGTAAATAAAATCCTTCTGCGTTCACAAAAAGTATTGGTTATAGGTGGTTCTAAAAACATTAAGCTAACAGTAGAACCACTACCTGTAGGATCCGTAAGCCAAGAAAATATAAAAAGTTGTTGTAGAGATCACTTGGGAAGTTTCCATTAATAAAACCGAACATAGGTTGAAAAACATAAAGCTTAATCTCACCAAGAGCAAAAGCAAGGCTGTGTCGGAATTTTCCACATTTAGGGAGAAAAGAGCAAGACATCACTAACTGAAGAAACCAATCTACCCAATCAGCACAGAGAAAAATATGTTTAAAATGTTCTTGGCAATACTGGTAACTACTGAGAAAAGCCTGGATGTGCATTTATAGGCAGAAACTAGGTAAACTAGTGATGGAGGAGAGAATATGAAATTGCTGAAAGTCAGGGCAGCCGGGTTCTCTTCCTGAGTCAGCTGCTAAGTGGGCATGGCGTCTTGCCCTGCCCCTGCTCCATTTCCTTGTCTGTAAAATCAGAAAGTGGAACTAGGTCAGTGGTTTGCAAAATATGGTCCCCGATGGGCAGTTAAGCCACAGTGGTTTCAGGGACGTGTGTTACGGAGTTAGCCTCCCCTGATGAATATCCCCAGTAAACACTGAGGTCCACCATCATCCTTGGTGCTGCTCCAAGGCCTGGAGAAATCACGATTTCCCTCCTCCCCTCTCTGATAGCTCTGCAGGGTTTGGGCTGCAGGCCAGCGCCAGGAATGTTCAGGTCCTCTGGAGAGGGCTGGAAGAACGGGACCTTGCCTGAATGTGGTCCATATGGCAGCAATACAGATGCTGGAACAAAGGGAAAGGTAAGTTGAATCATTCATTCAGCATATATTTACTGAGGGCCTGTCACATGCCTGGCGCTATTCCAGGTACCACAGGTACAGCAGGGAGCAAGATTGACATGGGGGACAAGGTGCCTGCAGTCTGGTGGGGGGAGACAGAAGTCAATGCATAAGCAATGGACAAGATAATTTTAGGCAGCAGGAAGAGCTAGGAAGAAACTAAAACAGGAAAATGTGATAGAGGGACTGGTGGGGGCAGAGGGAACAGATACTTTAGATAATGTGGTCAAGAGACATCTCTCTGAGAAGGTGAGACTTGAGGTGAGAGTTTACAGACAAGAGAAAGCCAGCATGTAAATAACTGGACACTGAATTGGGCAGAGGGAGGAAAACATGTGCAAAGGTCCTGAGGCAGAAACAAGCAAGGCTGTTTACAAGCCCACGTTTGAAAAACATTTGTAATTATTTGAATATTGGTTATTTTAGTTTATACACATGGCAGATTTTTTGGGTAAAGAATCACAAAATACCTGCTGTATAGCACAGGGTACTCTGCTTAATACTCTGTAATAGCCTGAATGGGAAAAGAATTTGAAAAAGAATAGACACATGTATATGTATAACTGAATAACTTTGCTGTACACCTGAAACTAACACAACATTGTTAATCAACTATACTGAAATATACAATAAAAATTTTAAAAAAAGAATCATCAAATAACTGCACACAGCAACTGACTCTTCAGTGTTCAACTCCTTTGTTACCCTACATGTCTACAGACCTCAGACACAATCACCACTATAAGCACACTTTGAGTTGCAGTGTATTTTGCTAAAACTTTACAAGGTTTTTAACATGGTGATCTGTCACTGCTATTGCAAAAAGGAAACAGCCCAGCCATGGTGTTGGGTCCAAGCCCTGGAGTATTTGATCTGAACCAACTGCAAGTATTTCTAAGGATGGAGTATCCGTTATTTTATGAGCCACAGCCAGTAAAATTCCTTTCTCTAGACGTTCAGTGGAACAAATAAGAACCACTGGGGCTAGTGTGGATTTATCCCCAACTCTCTGACCTCTGACTGGGCAGTGTTTTAGATTATTGAATCGGCCTTTGGATTAAAAGTCTTTGAGCTTCTTTCACTTCGCCCCAGCTTCCCCTTCCCCCCTCCCAGAGTCCTCAAGTCCATTCTCTATGTCTACATCTTTATTCCTGCACTGCCACCAGGTTCATCAGTACCATTTTTTTTTTTTTTTAGATTCCAAGTATATGTGTTAGCATACAGTATTTGTTTTTCTCTTTCCAACTTACTTCACTCTGTATGACAGACTCTAGGTCCACCCACCTCACTACAAATAACTCAATTTCGTTTCTTTTTATGGCTGAGGAATATTCCATCGTATATATGTGCCACATCGACACATATACACTACCAAATGTAAAATAGATAGCTAGTGGGAAGCAGCCTCATAGCACAGGGAGATCAGCGCCGTGCTTTGTGACGACCTAGAGGGATGGGATAGGGAGTGTGGGAGGGAGGCTAAACAGGGAGGGGAAATGGGGACATATGTATGCATATGGCTGATTCACTCTGTTGTACAACAGAAACTAACACAGTACTGTGAAGAAATTATACTCCAATAAAGACCTATTAAAAAAAATCTTTGAGTTCCTTATGTTTGAAAGATTTGTCATTTACTGCATATTTTAAGACCCTTATCTGGGGGGCCCATTTGCTATATTTAAATTTAGCATTTTTGGAGAGGATGACAGAATTAAAACACTCTGCCTTTGAAGAAGTGGGTGAGAGAGGACAGAAAAATTGAAGCTGTATCTCCATGCGGCCTCACGCAACAGGAAAGGAAGAAGAAACTGAAGCTCAGAGAAGTTGCCCAGATTTGTGTAGGTGCAGAAACCCCTGACTTTTTAAAACATGTGCAGCTTTCCCTGCTCTTGGATCATTGCTGTGGCTTCATGTAACCCTTCTGGGTTTTGGTCAAAGGATAAACATCCCTGAGTGACGTCTATGGACTCTGCTGATTTCGATACCCTATTGGTAAAGAGAAAAGAGGTCACAGACAGCTCTTAATGCTGAAGAGTTCACACCATTGGAGTAAATCTAATTAGGGCTCTTTGAGCTCCTGATCAAAGGAAATTTAACATTCTCCTATAAGAACAAGCTAAAATATTGCAGGAGACAGCAGTATAGAAAGTTTCTGTCACCTGGTGGTTTAGATGGAGGCTCTCATTTCATAGGTAAAGGAAAGTCTCAGCTTCTGGGGTTCCTAGAAGCATGAATCACATCAGATTACCAGGATTTCTAGATGAGGGTTTTTAAAAACAGTTCTAATCTTTTACATGGAAATACTTAAAATGCACTGCCAATGTCACTACCTTCTTTTACCCTTTATCACTTTTATTACATACAAGGTACATGTTGTTGTAGAAAATTGTAAAATAGAGATAAGCAAATAAGACAAAAACTAAAACTACCCCAATCCCAGAGATAACAGTGCCAACACTTTGGTGTCTGTCCTCTTGTACTTGTCTGGTGATGGACATATTAACAATAATAGCACAATATGGGTACTTTTTGGGTGAAGGTAATCCTTTTTATTCACTTTAAAAAAACTGCATTATATATAGTTCAGATCTTTCCATACCAATATATTTTTTGTGCCTCTCTAAGCTTAATATTTCTTTTATTTTCAGTAGTTTATTTTTATTTTTTAAATTGAAGTATGGTTGCTGTGTAAGTTTATATAAATTACAGGTATACAATGCAGTGATTCACAATTTTTAAAGGTTATATTCCATTTACAGTTATTATAAAATATTGGCTATATTCCCTGTGTTGTACAATATATCCTTGTAGCTTATTTTATACCTAAGAGTTTGTACCTCTCAATCCTCTACCCCTGTACTGCCCCTCCCCTCTTCCCTCTCCACACTGGTAACAACGAGTTTGTTCTCTGTATCTGTTGAGTCTGCTTCTTTGTTATATTCATTAGTTTGTTGTGCTTTTTAGATTCCACATATAAGTGATATCATACAATATTTGTCTTTCTCTGTCTTATTTCACTAAGCATAATGCCCTCCAAGTCCATCCATGTTGCTGCAAATGGTAAAATTCTATTCTTTTTATGGCTGAGTGGTGGAATTTCTCCTTCTCGATGACTCCAGGGCACTATTATGAAAATCCATTAGTATCGCGTGCCCTACCTGGCTGTCTTGTCCTCATGGGCAGTTTAAGGATATTGGCTGGGGGAACTCAGCCCTTGCAGAACCACTGTTCACTTGGAGCAGCTCTGACTTGGGCCCTATTCCAAGCTCTCGTACCAGGTAGGTCATGATCACGTGCTCTCTTGTTTCAGTCCTTCCCGAGTCCTGCGCGGTGCCGTTCCTTCCAGTCTGGGCCGGCTTTGCTCTTCCCAGCATCCTAAGGGAGCTTTGTCCTGAACTCCTGCCTTGTCCTGCAGGGCCCGGGTGTCTGTCAGGGACTTCCTGCGTGCCGGGGTCTCTCCCCTCTGCCTGGGGTCTGTGGCTGGGATCTGTTCCAGTCTCCTCTCCCGCCTTGGTTCCCCCTGCTGGCCCAGACCTGGGGCTCAGAGCTGGGGTTGCCCTCTTGGCTACTGGACCCTCTGCTTTCATCCCACACAGGCCTGGAGGGCTGTGCTTTTTGAGCTGTATGTTTCTGCATCTTCTTGTCCTGAGAGACAGGACCATTTTTCTCAGCTGTCTTTGGGCCTGCTTCTAAAAGCAGTTCTTTCTCTTGTGACTTATAATCTGCTATGACTTTTATGATCCTTTTTATTCACATTTTTTGAATTAAAAAATTTAAAAACTAGCCAGTCTGGTTGGATTAGAGTGAGAGCTCAACTGTCTTTTCTCTCCTCTAAATAATACGCTTGGATATCTTGACGAAGCTTTTACAATTTATATATAATTGTTACTAGTTAATCTCTTGGTTCTCAACCGTTTCAGAGGCAAGTAGCTGCACAGAGGAGTTTCCAATAGGAGAGTTATCGGCCAGAACACATTTTACACTTCGACTGAAATTACGTAGCTGTTAGTGCAAAGATTTCTTAAAAAGGTAAACAGGTTCTAGAAGAGTGTGTATAACCTTCCTAAAGACATAAACTGGGTTAATAAAGGGAAATCAGGAATCTAATCAACTGATTATGAGAATCCATTTCCTAATTAGGTCATTTTTCTGTTTCAATTGGAACAGGCGCCTGGTCCCCTGCAATCATGCAAATATCCTGAGGAAGAGAAACATCTGTACATACAAATTGATCTTTTGCAGCCCATAACAAAGACTTTATTGGGGTTTTCTGGAAAGTAGCTTTGGATGGGCTGGTGAGAGGTGACTCACGGTGAAATGTCATGGGCTTAGGGAAGGGGAACAGAGAGCCCACCAAGTTCGTAAAGATGGAAGAGGCGGGAGGATAGTTTGCCGATCACGTTTTTCCTGCATTACATACGTGCCATGGGCTCCTGCATGGGAGAACCTCTCCCTCATCTGGAGGATGAGTAATTGGAGGACATACTACTTTCCCCTTGAATGTCACACAGAGCTTCTACCGGGGACCACCGGAGACAGCAGTGGTCTGAAAATGAGTAGAATTTCTGGTGGACCTGGCACCACGAAGCAGGATTTGGGGATCTGCTGTGAAATCTATCTGACCAAAGATGTTACTAAATTTCACAGTAAAGGGAGCCCAAGAAAGAAGACTTCTAGAAGCAAAAGGGTAAGAGACAGGACTTCAGTAACTTCTAACAGCTTGGCCGCTGTACAGACAGTTATCACAGAGGCAGACAAATGTGAATACGATCATCAGAAAATAGTTACGTGGGCTTCCCTGGTGGCGCAGTGGTTGAGAGTCCGCCTGCCGATGCAGGGGACGCGAGTTCGTGCCCCGGTCCGGGAAGATCCCACATGCCGCAGAGCGGCTGGGCCCGTGAGCCATGGCCGCTGAGCCTGCGTGTCCGGAGCCTGTGCTCCGCAATGGGAGAAGCCACAACAGTGAGAGGCCCGCGTACCATACACACACAAAAAAAAAGTTACATAAAAGAGGCTTCAATTTAGTATAATGAAGTAATTTGTGTTTTAGTGCCAGCATCTAGAGCACTCTCACACTTATAATGTTCTTATTTTAGTATAATTTAAAAATCCCCTGCAATGTGCAATACAAGCAGTGCTGAGGTGAGAATAAAGGCGTGAAACAGAACTCCCCACTAGGCTAGCAGAGTTGTGTGCATCAACGATACTGGAGAGGCAAAAAGATTCCTGCAAAATACGGCTTTACACCTCTGAGAGTATTTACCGCATAACACAGTATATGTCAGATATTCAACATCTCACTTAATCACGCAGCATCCTGAAAAATATTCTATTATCCTCGAAGTCAAAGAACTTGTCCAAGGGGTCGGAAAGCAGCTGCAATTAGAATCTGGGTCTCACTGCCTCTGGGGATGCTGCTGCCTTCCTCGAGTATAACAAATAAAAGAGAATTTTGTAGGCCAGGTTTATACAGCGCAAATTAAACGGAGCTGTGAAAATATTCGGTGGGAGTATCTTTGCTCCTCGTGTGAAGAATACAGCCATGTTTTTCTGAGTTATCTATATTTCTTCAATTGGGTTGGGATGAATAGATCATTTCTAAATAAAACAGGAGAGCATAAAAAAATGAAATGAATGGACTCGATCCTGGTTGAAGCAAGAAGAGTGAAATACATTTCCCTGCTTGAAAGAAAACGATTCATCTATTTGAGGTTCTATAAATGCCCTCTTTCAGAAAGTCATACAGCTCTGTCTAGAAGGGCATTTTACCTCAAAACGATGAGGGCTTTCATTTTGAGAAGGAATATCCTCTCATGCACTGACCCAAGTGAACAGTTTGCTCTGAAAACCAGAGAAGTTGGTGCCGGTGATACGAAGGGGAGACAGGATGGTAGAACTATAGGAGGAGAAAGTGGCTCTGCATTTTTTTTTGTTGTTGTTTAAAAAGTTCTGAACGAAAAAGGAGAGTAATAGTAACCCTTGTGGGAAATAGCAGAGCTTGTAAGTTGTCTGGTTCCACTGCAGGATTATAGGAAGTCGGTAGAATTTTACCTGAAGAGCATTTAGTAATGGGTGATGCAAAAGAAAAAAATATTTTATGCATGTTCCTTGACATCTAGGTTAGGAGGGATGGAATTTAAGGGAAGGAGCTTAAATGATACTGAAAGCAAATGGGTGCAGGGTGACGAGGGATGGTTGTTTGAGGGGCAGTAGAGGAAAGTGGCTTAGTGGCTACATCACTTTCAGAATGCAACACTGACTATCAAGCCAAGAGTATTAAAAGCAGGGGAGTGATTTCTGGAGGAAGAGCAGGGGATCAAAGGCCATGTTCACTCGAAGAGAGATTTTAGTAGCTATGACTCCATGTGAGATGTGGTTGTAGCTCCAAGTACAACCTGCCTCCAGACAAATTCCAACGGTATGTTGTGTATTTCCATGAAATGATGCACAGCACTTAAAACTCAGCTTGTTCAAAATGGTACTCAATTTCCTCCCAGAGCCCCTCTTCCTCAATCCCTGGTCATTCTTCCCCAGCTCCCCGCCTTCCTCACTACTAAGGTTCATCAATGACGAAATCTTATCACCTTGACTTTGAAGATAGTCCGATTCTCCTCCTCTTTCCCACTGCTATGGCCTCGGTAAGGTCCCCTTCTCTTCTCATTTGGAGGATGGCATGATCATCCTCCTGGATCTACCTCTAGCATTTTCTATGTTTAATTAATCTTCCCCACAGGAGAAAACCTTGAATAACTACATAATTCAGTCACAATGTGAACACCAGACATTTCCGTGCTCACATGACTTGCCATGAATGGCTTATTTAGTCTTTCCAATGATCAGAAATAATCTCATAAGGATCTCACATTGGTCCTCCAAGAATTCGAAGAGTTTCTGCCACTTTTTTTTTGGCCACGCCGTGTGGCATGCAGGATCTTAGTTCCCTGACCAGGGATCGAATCTGTGCCCCCTGTATTGGGAGCGTGGAGTCTTAACGACTGGGCAACCAGGGAAGTCCCTTTGCCACTTTTTGAAGGACCCAAGTTGCAAGGAGGAGAACCCATGTTCCCTTGGATAAATGTTACAATGTCGAAGAAAGAAGGGATCTTACAGATGAGCAATGAATGGGCTCATTTTTCAGAAGTGGAAACAAAGCTCAGTGATAGCAAAAGATTTTCAGGGCAGAGGGTGAGAGGCAGAGTCAGGACTTGCTTGAACTGTGTCTTCTGACTCTTTGGGTTCGTGCTCTTCCAGGCCACACCATGGCATGTCATGCCACCAACATGAACTGATCATCCCCCAAGTTTTAGGAAGGTTGGTTGGTCCACAGATGGGTTGGGAGGGGCCTGGCAGAAGCACAGAGTCAGGGAGACTGGGAAGAAGGTCCAGGGCTCTCATATCCTAGATATAACCTAGGATGGTGGTAGTAGCGACAGAGACAAGGGAAGGAACCTGAGAAAGAGAACATGACTCTGTACTCATAATCCCCTGTTTTTGCTCGAAGATGTTCCTGGGACAGAGATTGTCTTGAAACACGTTCTCATCATTATGAGAGGTGACTGTCTTCCAAGGCAGTAGTGAGTGAGTCACTTGTGAGATGCCAGCAACCCTGGCTCAGGGGATGGACTCCACAAGCAAACTCATTTCTATCATTGGACCAATGAGTGGCACAGAATATCTAGAGGGATTCAGATTCCTTGAGAGATGTATTGCTGGCAGAAATTTAGCCAAGAGATTTGACTACACGCAAGAGGGAGAAGGAAGCATTTGAGGAGAGGAAAGTCCCTTCCCTAAACCATCTCTTCTTAGAGGCAAAAACTTTTCACAGCTTTAACGCAGGTTAAAAAATTAACTCATGTTCTAAATTAATAAGGTTTTTGTATCTTTGTTTGTCTTGTTTTGTTTTTCAAACCTCCACCTTTCTACTAAGCCCTCCTCCCAAGCCTACCCCAGTTCCTCGGGGAATTGCTGGGATCACACCTACAGTTTTTAGATCCTGAAGCCATCTTTGGACGCGTGTGGAAATATATACTCGCATCTTTGGACGCAAGTACATTTGAATCCTTTTGCCTCAAGGTTGATAAAGCAAGGTGGGGACAGGGAGCTGGTTACTGTCATTTGAACCATAAATTGGAACCATTAAATGAAGCTCTGAAAGTCTCTCCTGTAAAGCTTGCCAATGCTATGTGCCTCGGTGAATCTCGGGGATGTGAGCCCACAAAGAGAACCGTCAAGTTGATCTCTTAAGTTTGGCAAACATTTAAATTTACTAATAAAATTATAAATTTACATATAATTAAAGATATAAGTATACATATATTTATATACAAGGTATAAGTATACAGGTATTTATATATAATTAGAAATATAAGTATATATATATATACACAAGAAATAGACTAAATGTTAACCTATACTAATATTAAAATATACTAAAATACTATTAAAGTTAAAAAAAAAAACACTTTAAAAATAAATTAAAAAGCTAGGTCCATTATAGATAATCACATATTTAAAGTGTCGTTTTGAGATCTGTACATCTATTCTAGGCACTGGAGGCTTCTAGTACTGTGATTGGAGCTATTTTAAATAGCAAATAAAATTCAAGTAGATCATAAATTTGGAGTTGGAAGAGTCCTTTGGATCATCTATTTACTAGGCGTATGTGGCCTTAGCAATGCTTCTTAAACACCCTGGGTCCTTCTTTTTTTTTCTTTTAAAAATAAATTTACTTATTTATTTATGGCTGCGTTGGAACTTTGTTGCTGCATGCGGGCTTTCTCTAGTTGCGGTGAGCGGGGGCTACTCTTTCTTGCGGTGCACGGGCTCCTCATTGCGGTGGCTTCTCTTGTTGCGGAGCACGGGCTCTTGGTGTGCAGGCTCAGTAGCTGTGGCACACGGGCTCAGTAGTTATGGCTTGCGGGCTCTAGAGCACAGGTTCAGTAGTTGTGGTGCACGGGCTTAGTTGCTCCGTGGCATGTGGGATCTTCCCGGACCAGGGCTCGAACCCATGTCCCCTGCATTGGCAGGCGGATTCCTAACCACGGTGCCACCAGGGAAGCCCTGGGTCTTACTTTCTTAATATGTGAAATGAGAGAGCTTGAGAATGTTATCCAGGTATAGTTTCCAGGCGAGATTAAGGCCCTTCAGCAGAAAGTTCATTATTGAGTTGGTGACAGATCACTGTCACTAAAATGCTCCCGAGACTCCAAGACTGAGCTGCAACCATCAACCACAACTTGCTAGCTGAGGTGCTCTTCTCCTTGGTGTCTCCCCCTGTGGATTCCCTTCTCGACCACCCACTCCTCCAATGCCTTAATCCATTTGTTTGTTTTAACACTTAGTTTTAGCCCTCACTGCTGCATCTCATGTAAGGTTCAGGAACTACTGCCGTCCAGAGAAAAAAAAGTTTCTGTCCCAAACCATGGATCTTGTCATTTGCCATCCTAAAGCAGGCATCCAACAGCATCTTGCTATAGCACACACCACCAAACGGATTAACAGTGGAGGCTTCTATGATACCATATGGCAAATTAATCAATTTACACTATACTTGAAAAGGACAGAATCGAGTTAATGACACAAGCTACAGTTTAGTGAGGGCACACAGGAGGAAATGTGTTTTTTTTTTCTCTTTCAAATGAAAAACTTTATGATGGAGGTACTATTATAGCCCCATTTTACAGATGAGGAAACTGAGGTTCAGAGAGTTTAAGTGGCTTGCCCAAGGTCACACAGCTAGTGAGTGGCAGAGTAGGATTAGAATTCAGTATAGTCATGATGATGTTCTACTGCCTACCTGAAAGGGGGCAGGGATAGAGTCTGAGGCCAGGTGAGAGGAGCTACAAAATATCACCCTCACAATAAATTACTCTCTCTGCCAAAAGGAACCCTCATACACTGTTGGTGGGAATGTAAGCTGGTGCAGCCACTATGGAAAACAGTATGGAGCTTCCTTAAAAAACTAAAAATAGAGTTGCCATATGACCCTTCAATCCCACTCCTGGGCATATATCCAGACAAGACTATAATTCAAAAAGATACATGCACCTCTATGCTCATAGCAGCACTATTAACAATAGCCAAGACATGGAAACAACCTAAATGTCCATCGACAGATGAATGGATAAAGATGATGTGGTACATATATGTACAATGGAATACTACTCAGCCATAAAAAAGAATGAAATAATGCCATTTGCAGCTACATGGACGGACATACAGATTATCATACTAAGTGAAGTAAGTCAGACAGAGAAAGACAAATCCCATACGATATCACTTATATGTGGAATCTAAAATAAGGCACACATGAACTTTTCTATGAAACAGAAACAGACTCACAGACATAAGAGAACAGACTTGTGGTTGCCAAGGGGTGGGGGAGGGATGGAGTGGGAGGCTGGGAGGCTGCAAACTATTATGTATATTGGGTTGGTTCCATAAGACCTTATGGAAAAACCCAAACGAACTTTTGGGCCAACCCAATAGAATGGATGAACAACAAGGTCCTACTGTATAACGCAGAGAAGTATATTCAATCTCCTGTAATAAACAATAATGGAAAAGAATGTAAGAAGGAATGTATATATATGTATAACTGAATCACTTTGCTGTACAGCAGAAATTAACACAACATTGTAAATCAACTATAATTCAATTAAAAAAAAAGTTACTCTCTCTGCCAAAGTGTCTCTGGAGGATGAATGCTGCCCTGAACACTTAGACAAAAGACAGCTCAGGGTATGTCTCTTGGGATAAAGTTTCTCCTTCAGGGTTAACTGCTTCCTCTGGGGATAGGGGTGGAGGCTATGTTAAACTTTATCTTCTGCATTCCATCCTAGGGAGTTTTTATGCTTCCGCAGCGTAAGAGGAAGCATCAGCTTTGGCCAGAGAGCTCATCTATCCCACCATCTTAGTAAAGTTCAAGGCAAGTGCTGAACAAGAGGCTGGGTAGAAGTAAGCAGAAAGGAGTGCCATTGGCTGGCTCACGGGGGAGCTCCACTGGGAGGTCCCAGAGGCTGGGGAACCCCAAGGGCACCAGAGACTCGGGAGGCACAGCCTAAATGAGGGCTGAATTTCCTCACCCTCCTGTTCATCACCTAGTAAGGGCTGGAGAGTAAATGAAAATAGCCATCCCCTGGAGAAAAATATTTATTCATTTAGTGGCTGAAACAAAATGCCACCTCTGTTGTGATAACAAAAAGTTTCAAGTGCCTCACTGTCGTTTCTCAACACACTTGTGGTCTAACTCCTGGGTCATAGGGAGCAACAGTCCATGTAATCCCCTGAATGCAAAAAATTTAGGCTCTAAGTACCAAACGGACACCCACAACATAATATCAGGTAAAACAAGCATGTTCTTCCTTTCCCCCCACCTTCCCAAACCTCCCCAAATGTTAGAGAAATAGGGAGAAATTCCAGTCATTTCTTATTACTGTGAAGGTCAGCCTGGCTGGGAAAATTGTTTCTGCTTTACAATCCCCCAAACTGTAGAAAGCAGTTAGACTTCTGGACAAAAACTAATGTTGCATTCAAAGGGAAAAGAGGCTGAGATGGCATTGCTGCAGTAATAAGAGAATTTTTTACTCTTTCCACTTCCCCGTGAACCTAATCAACTGTGACATGAGAAAATATACTGGGCTCACCCAGCCAGAATCTGAGTGCCACCTGAAAATGTCCTCAATATTCCACTGTTTGGGACTTTACAATGATCCTTACGACATCAATTTTGTGCATGTACGTCAAAATGCCATTAGAAATGCCTACACATTACTCTGTTCACAGGCCTGCCCTGGGCCTTGGATCCCAGTTTCCAGTCAAGATGCCCAGGATTGTCTAATGGTTTCTTTCTGTTACTCATCTGAAAGCATTTGCTTAGATGAAAAGTTGTCTTGGCGAAAACAGGAGATATAAGGATCTCCATGCTGACCTCTCCCCCAAAGCATCCTTGAATATCATTAGGTAGGGACTTGAATCTGAGGGGATTAAGAATCTGACTTAAACCCTTAATGAGGATTCGTTGATTTATTGAGTTCCAAGGCTTTCCCCCAGACTTAGATCATTGGTCAGCATCCCCTAGTGGTCTGGAGTTCAGGAAAAAGCGAACTTGAATGAGTGTGTGTACAGAGGCTCCTGAATAATCCTAACAGCTGTCATTTGTGGTGTGCTATAGAGCCTGTGCAGGGGGAGAGGCACACAGATCGCTCTTCACTCTGCTTCATGTGTGTCACATCCCTGTGTGTGTTTTCTGGGCTCATACGTGGACACATATACATGCAAAAATGATGTGTAGCGGTTTTTGACAAGTGCTTGGCGTATGTAATGAAATTCTTGATGACACTTTTATTATTTCTCAGTTACGTAAAGTTGAACAAATCTGATGTGACTCTTCACAAGTGGCATTACCGTCTTTTCCCCTTGCCCTAATATTTACAGGAAATATTACAAGTGTTTGACATATAAATTCAGCATTTGACTGACTTTAATAACCATGTGATCAATAAGAAGTGCTATTTTTATAGTCCAAGTTCAATATTTAAAGGGTCACGGGTGGCGAATCTTCATCAAAGCAATAAGGCTAGATCTTTTTATTTTTTTTAAGGATCCATTATTCCTTTTCTAAATAAAACCTTCTTTGGAATGAGTACAATTAAGAGTTAAGATCTATAAAAGTTGACCACATTACAAAGGTTGTGGGTGTTATAGGGGTGAGACACCTTTGCTTTCTCAATGGTTTGATTTTTGGATTCTAAGAAATTCAACATGATGAACATAGATAGAAACTAGATAGAAAATCAATGAATGTAAATCTGGGAGCTTATTTTTTATTTGATACGGACACCAATTCCAAGCCTCTTTGTAAAATTATTGCTTCTCCAGTAAACTCATGGCTAGCTCGGACTGAGTAGGTAGGTCTCCATCTCCTGTGTGCTGAGTTCTAGAATAATTTCTGAAGGTAAGTACCAAAAATTCTCCCACCCCCCATTCTCCCCAGCCCATACTCCTCCTAGGCTGTCGGGTCTTCAGAGTGAAATAAACATTAATAACCTTGAAGGTTGGATTATAACACAAGACCATGACTCTTGGTGCTTGGAATACAGGAGTATGTCCCACGTTTGAGCTGTTAAATAGGATCAGTCAGATTTCTAGTAGCACCTTCAGCCTGTAGCAACCACTCAGTCTCCTAGCATCAGAAGGATTTACTTCCCATTTTCTTTGTGCTTCTCTCTCTCCTTTCCCTTCTCTCATCAGCATCATACCATCATCACATCTACTATTTATATAACACTCACTATACATCAGACATTTTTCTCAGAACCTTACAGATACTAATTTAATCTCCATGGGAAGATTATGAGGTTGACGCTTTTATTTGTATTTTAAAAAGAAGGAAATTGACGAACAGAAGAGCTAAACCACAGGCCTAAGATCATGCAGCTACTAAGTGAGAAAGTCAGGATTCCAACCCAGGCAGGCAGGCTTCAGCCTCCTCTCCTAACTATTCACTATACTGACTCTCATTATCTTTATTTCTTTTTAATTAATTAATTAATTTTTGGCTGCGTTGGGTCTTTATTGCTGCGCACGGGCTTTCTCTAATTGCGGCGAGCGGGGGCTACTCTTTGCCGTGGTGTGCAAGCTTCTCATTGTGGTGGCTTCTCTTGTTGTGGAGCACGGGCTCTAGGCGCGCGGGCTTCAGTAGTTGTGGCTAACAGGCTCAGTAGTTGTGGCGCACGGGCTTAGTTGCTCCGAGGCTTGTGGGATCTTCCCGGACCAGGGCTTGAACCCGTGTCCCCTGCCTTGGCAGGCGGATTCTTAACCACTGCGCCACCAGGGAAGTCCTCATTATCTTTATTTTTAGAGGGCATTACTATCATTATTATCATTAAAACATTATTCTATAGCAGGAGTGGCAAACTACTTCTCACAGGCCCAATCTGGCCCATAGCTTGTTTTTTACAGGCCACAAGCTAAGAATGGTTTTTACAGATGAATATTTGCACTTGATTGGATGATGAGGACCACTAATTTTGAACTCTAATAAAGTAAAATGTTATCCCCCTGTGATGACTAATCTTATATGTCAACTTGACTAGGCCAAGGGGAGCCCAGATAGTTGGTTAAACTTTATTCTGGGTATATCTGTAAGAGGGAATTCTCTTGCCTGTACATCTTTGGATTCAAACTGGGACATTAGCTCTGCAGATTTTAGACTTCTCAGCTTCCATGACGGCATGAGCCAATTCCTTATAATTAATAATAAATCTCTCTCTCGCTTTCTCTCTGTGTTGACCTTTGAACAATGCAATGTGGGGGGGGCACTTGAAAATCCACTTATTGATCCTCTGTATTCTTGGTTCTGTATCTGTGCGTTCAAACAACCTCAGGCTGTGTAGTACTGTATTCATGCATTTTATGTATTTATTGAAAAGTAATCCATGTATAAATGGGCCTGCAAAATTCAAACCTGTGTTGTCAAGGGTTATACATATCTATATCTATCTATCTATCTATCTATCTATCTATCTATCTATCTATCATCTACCTCCACATATGTATGTGCATTGAAACTACTGGTTCTGCTTCTCTGCAGAACCCTAATACATCCCCTGACAAAAAAAAGAATTCCATTTTTCTCATTAGTAACTTGCATAACAAAAATTTCTACTCACCTACTTTTTAAAATAAATTTATTTATTTTTAGTTTTGGCTGCATTGGGTCTTCATTGCTGCACATGGGCTTTCTCTAGTTGCAGTGAGGGGGGCTGCTCTTCGTTGCGGTGCAGAAGCTTCTCACCGTCATGGCTTCTCTTGTTGCAGAGCACGGGCTCTAGGCGCGCGGGCTTCAAGAGATGTGGCATGTGGGCTCAGTAGTTGTGGCGCACGGGCTTAGTTGCTCCGCGGCCATGTGGGATCTTCTCGTACCAGGGCTCGAACCCGTGTCCCCTGCATTGGCAGGAGGATTCTTAACCACTGCGCCACCGGGGAAGCCCCTCACCTACTATTATTATATTTTGAATTTCATCAATAAGAAATGCATGGAAATCTGTTCTCTCCTGTTATATAAGTGCATAAAGAATAGTCTCAATTTTGTCTCAACCCTCAAAGCCCCCAATATTTACTATTTGGCTCTTTACATAAAATGTTTCTGAACTCCTGCACTGTGGCGGTGAGCCTGTGGTTGACTCTGAACTAGCTAGTTACTTTGATCGATTGTCTATCTTGATTTGAGTGTTTGGCAGAATTATCAGTGGAATCAAATGACAGAGTAACCATACCGTCCAGCACAATTCTCCCTTGGGTGGTGTTGGGAAAAGCCAGAGCTGGCTCAAGAGGAAAACCTGTAGGTAATATGATAACTGGCGAACTGGCTCTGAGTAGAGCAGTGAGGGCTTGTAATGCTCTGGGTCTGGGTCTCCCCAGAATGAACTTTAAGAACTACTTCCTAGAGTCTGGCTTGTTTTGCCCTGATAAACCCAAGAACATCCTTGATCCTATGGACTTTATGCATCCATAAGGGAAGCGCTCTGCCCTTTACCCACTGCACACGTCCATACTCCGCAACAGAGGAGAATGCAGCCCTTTTGTCATTCTGGAAATTCATACAATTTATGAGAAAGGACAGTGTTAGTTAGGGTTCTCCAGAAAAACAGAACCAATAGGATGTTGGTTTTATATACATATTTATTTTAAGGAATTGGTTCATGTGAATACAGAGGCTGGCAAGTCCAAAGTCTGCAGGGTGGGCTGGCAGGCTGGAGACTCAAGGAAGAGCTGATGTTGAAGTTCAAGTCTGAAGGCAGTCTGCTGCAGAATTTTCTCTTGTTCAGGGGAGGTCCACCTTCTGTTCTACTCAGACCTTCAACTGATTGAATGCAGCCCACCTACATTACGGAGGGCAATCTGCTTTACTCAAAGTCCACTGATGTAAATGTAAATCTCATTCAAAAACATCCTCATAGAAACACGCAAAATAATGTTTGAACGCACATCTGGGCATCATGGCCCAGTTAAAGTGACACATAAAATCAACCATCACAGGGAATAATTTAGGTGGTAGGCGGAGTGGTGGTGAGCAGGCCCAGGGCAGTGGTATTCATTTGCAGGAAAACAGAAATCATCCAAGTGAGTAACTACTATGGATGCTCCAACATCCAAGTGCATACTTGATATGTCTTCCTTTGGCTCTTCTCGCCCTCCTAGATTCTGCTGGAACTTTAGAGCCCTGCTCAAGTTCCACCACCTCCAGGAAATCCTCTCAGACATTCCAGTCCTCAGCTGACTGCTCTTTGGGTTTCTGAGAGCATGTGCTGTCTGCCCACACAGTTGGATCCTTCATTACGTTCTCTTATACTGCATGTTAGTCTTGCCTTCTGGGAACATCCTTTTGATCTATACCAACAATAATGACCCAAAGTAATCAGGAAGTTGCAATTATATTCCCTTTCATCTACACTGGGCGATTCACACCCCTGTGACTGTCCATCTCACCAATATGTCAAATCTTTGAAGCACCTACTTTACTAGGATGTTGGAGGATAATATGAGATAATGTTTGTGAAAGTACTTTGTCATCCACAAGGCATGATACAAATAGAAGAGTTTTATTACTATGATACTCTGTTTAAGAAGGCAGGAGATGGGAGTAAAATGCTTTTAAATGATTTACATTTTACAAGTTTTATAGTTCTACTTTAAAAGGTTTAACCCTGGGCTTCCCTGGTGGCGCAGTGGTTGAGAGTCCGCCTGCCGATGCAGGGGACACGGGTTCGTGCCCCGGCCCGGGAGGATCCCACATGCTGCGGAGCGGCTGGACCCGTGAGCCATGGCCGCTGAGCCTGCGCGTCCTTAGCCTGTGCCCCGCAGCGGGAGAGGCCACAGCAGTGAGAGGCCCGCGTACCGCAAAAAAAAAAAAAAACCAAAAAAAACCAAAAAATAAAAGGTTTAACCCTTCGCTCCTCTGGGGAAACTCAGCTCTCAAGAGAAACTTATTTCTTTGAGGGTGATGGATAGCCAAGATTTTCCTGAGCTATTCTGATATTCTTCCATTCTGTGTTTTTGAAAGTACAATTCTTTCTCAGATTTTAAAATTACATTTACTTTCATGGCATGGGTGTCTGTTAGATAAATAGATTACCAGGTTCATTATATATCTGAATGTTTAAATTTAAAGTTAAAGATTCATATTTAAATGTATCTGAGTTTTCTAATTCATCAATATTTTAAAATAAATGACTTCGAGAAAATAAGAGTTTGCCATGAGTGAATAGGACCTGAAAGCCTCCTTGTGATTCTCAAAATATTGCCTCTCTCCTGGTTTCCATCTCTATCTTTAGGAGGGAAGATGAGTCCCCAGAATACTTCTGGAAAAAGTATTTTCCAGAAGTATTTTTCATACTTCTGGAAAAATCCCTACCTCTCTGTCTTCCGGGCTTTCAAAGCTCCTGCCATGGTCCACCTTGGAGGTCACCACGAGTAAGCCATCATATCCTGTATCCCTATTTTTGTTAGTCACCCAGAAAATCCAAGAATCCCAGCCAGTCCTCATGTGCACCATTTTCCTCATATGGCTCTGCAAACCCCATTTCACTCATCTTTCCTACTCTGGAGACCCTTCCACTGTGGTCCTTCATCAGCCAAATTGCCTATTTCCTCTTCTTGGAATCTTCTCTGCATCTTTTTGCACCAGCAGAAATCTGCCTCTCCCCTGAGGACACTGCTTCCCTGAAGACCTCTTATGTGGTGGCTGTTATCTACCCATTGCAAGTGTCTCTGGGCCTGGAATGGGGTGGATGCTTGCCTGTCATTGGTGGTCTCCCTCCCATCTCCTTGAAAATCCCAGGTTTGAAGCTCATGTCCTCACATTATCCCACTTGCTACTCTTTGTTGCAATAATCTATAAGTAACCCCACCTCATTCCTTCAAATTTTTGCTCCTGGATCTTTGTTACTCTCTCTGGAATTAAAACTGCTGTGGTGTGTGTGTGTGTGTGTGTAACTTTTATATCCTCTTTTTATATCCTCTGATACCCTAGCCTCTTAGCTGTTAGACTTGCTCTCCTCTGATGAGCATGTTCTTCATCCCACCCCAGCCATCCCCCTGAAAGTCATGCTCTACGATTTTCAATAACCACACCTCTTCCATCATCCCCGTTATAAGCATCTTACTCTCTAGCTTCTCCCTCAGATGTTTCTAGTACTTCACTTTTTTTTTTTTTTTTTTGCAGTACGCGGGCCTCTCACTGTTGTGGAGCACAGGCTCCAGATGCGCAGGCTCAGCGGCCATGGCTCACGGGCCCAGCCGCTCCACGGCACGTGGGATCTTCCCGGACCGGGGCACGAACCCATGTCCCCTGCATTGGCAGGCGGACTCTCAACCACTGCACCACCAGGGAAGCCCCAGTACTTCTAATTTTAACAGCTCTTTAGTCTCCCTGGAATCAGTAATCCATGAATCCTATCACTGTTCTATTGTCCCTCACTTCCCCACCTAAAGTCCTTCCTTTTTCATTGAGCTTAGATTTCATGATCCAACTCTCTACCTACTCTGTGCCAATGCCCACACAGCTGAACTTAACTGGAGAAAACCTCATGACTGTGCCGACCGGCCTCACTCTAAATACAAAACAATGAACCTCAAGTAGACAGAGCCTGGGTACCACCTAGCAACCCTACGGCATTTCCCTATCAGATCACTCTCCCACCCCCTAAAAGGACCATCTTCCATCTTCTCATTTCTCTTCAGCCCTCCAGCACTTGCTTCTCCATTCTCAGCTGTTGACCTTGATCTTTATTTCACTGACAAGAAAATCAATCAGGAGAGAATGTCTACACCTTTTCATTGCTGCATATACTCACCCATAGCATCTATGACTGTGTTTTATCTACCTGTGTTTTGTTTGTACGAACCAGCACACTAAGCTCCTTTCCAAAGATAACCCTCCACTAATGCAACAGAGCCTTTGCCTCTGGCCCAGTCAAGAACATCTCTGATTTGTTCCATCAAAACGTCCCCCTCTCCTGGATCACTACCATCTGCATAAAAATATGGAGTTTCCGTTTCCATCTTACAAAAACCAACCTATCTTGACCCCACATCCCCTCCAGGAAGTGAATCTTTGTCTGCTTCCTTTCTGAGCAAAATGCCCAGAAAGGATTGTCTATTCTTTTTTTTTTTTTAATTTAAATTATTTTATTACAAAAATTTATATAAAATAAACCATAAACACAACAGCTAAAAATAAAATTTAAACAGAATTAAGCCAGTCCATAAAACATTTCAAATGAAAAAGTAATAATAAAAACCTAATCAGTTTGTTTAAATTATTCATCTTTAGATATATTATGCTTATTTCCTAGACTTAAAACAGTGATCTCCATTACACTTTAAGTTAGGCTGTGAAAAACCTATTTGTGTCCACAACCTTGTACATAAATAAGATTTTAATTGTCTCTTGAGACCATCTCAGAAACCAAGTCTCATTTAAGTAATTTGGTGTTTGGTTAGATTATTTCAGGTAGATTTTGTATTCTGGATTTACGATTTTGTTAACAAATACACAAAGACTCTGGTGATCACTTTGCAAGCATTTGTTAATCCTTGAGTTTAAGAATGTGTCTTTTAAAAATAATATTTAACACTTCACAGCCTAAGTGTAATGGGTTGTCTATTCTTTTTTTTTTTTAATGTGGACCATTTTAAAGTCTTTATTGAATTTGTTACAATATTGCTTCTCTTTTATGTTTCAGTTTTTTGGCCACGAGGCACGTGGGATCTTAGCTCCCCGACCAGGGATTGAACCCGCATCCCCTGCACTGGAAGGCAAAGTCTTAACCACTGGACTGCCAGGGAAGTCCCTGGGTTGTCTATTCTTTATGTCTCCAATTCTTCTTCTTTTAAATCTACTTTAATCACTCCAGTTCATGGGCACCACTCCACTGAAGCTCTTGCCAAGGGCACTCCTTACCTCCAGGTGCCACTCTCATGTTAATTCTCAGCTCTCCCCTGACACGATCTATCAAAACTAGTGGACACAGAGATCACTCCCTTCTTGAAGCACCTGATTTACTTTGGCCTCCAGGCACCCCCTTTTCCTCCCTCACTGGCCCCTCTTCCTAGTGTCCATGCCAATTTCTCTTTCTCCACAGGAACTCTTAATGTTGGGGTGCTCCAGGGCCCAGGGCTTGAACCTCTTTCCAATCTCTGATCACTCTTTGGGTGATCTTACCAGGCTTTAATACCAGCAGTAGACAATGAACTCCCAACTTTACACCTCCAGCATGGACCTCTCTCCAGAACTTGATAACCCAGCTGCTTCCTCAACATTTCCTCTCAAACATTTAGTGGTCTCTGAAATATCACCTGTCCAAAACTGACATGCTAAAGACAAAACGTGTACCCAAACCTACTCTTTGCATAGCCTTCGCATCTCAAGAAATGGGGAATGTCATACCTCCGGTCAAAATTAGTGGAGACGACTTAGATTCTTGTCTTTAATTTCTTTTAAAAATTTTTTGGCTACACTGCACGGCATGTGGGATCTTAGTTCCCTGACCAGGGATCGAGCCTGTGCCCCCTGCACTGGAAGCACAGAGTCTTAACCACTGGACCTCCAGGGAAGTCACCTCTTATGTTTTTCTTATGCCCCAAAACCAATCCATCAGCAAATCTTGTCAGCTCTTCCTTCAAAACATATGCAGAATCTGATTACTCCGCACCATCGCCACCACCTCCAACATATTTCTGCTCTTTGACGCCCAAAGTCGATTCTCTTCATTGCATCAGTTGGGCTTCCTGTCGTTCTCAGAGGGATAGCTCAATTCCTGACAGTGACCTACAGGACCCGAGATGTTCTGGCTCCTGCTTCTTCTATGCCCCCTTTGCCGATCTGGCTTGAGCCTTGCTGCCCATTCTGTTCATCCCTGAATTTGTCCAGCATCCTCCTACCTCAGGGCTCTGCACTTGTTCCCCCATCCCACCCCTGGAGGGTGCTCTCTCCATTTGTTGGCAAGTTATCTCCCTGACGAGTCTCTGTGCCAACAGAGATGCCTTCTCTGATCAACCTACGTCAAATAATACCCCCTCTCTAGCACTTTCTTCCCCTTCAACCCCATTTATTATTCCCCCAAAGCAGTTATCAATGTTTGATACGCTGTATAAGTGTCTATACTATTTTTTTTATTTGTACGTACCACTGATTCCTGCTCTAGCTCTAAGAATGGTGCTTGACATCTGTAGACATACATCTGCAGACATACATACATACATACTCACAGAGACATACACACATGTTGTACGCAGACATAAATAGTTGTTGAACAAATGAATGCGTGACTCAAAGGATTAAACCGGCATCAGAAATCTAACATGGAACCTGAAAAAAAGAAGTCCCCAGATGAGAAGGTCTGGGCCAGTTTGCCACAGACTCCTCTGTGAATCTCAGGAGCCCATGAATGCTTCTGATTTTGCTCCCCCTCTAATCAGATGGGCCCAGAAAAGAGGGGCCTGGCAAAGGCACCCTGGCAGGTTTACTCTGGGGCCCCTCAACCCTTATATGCATTGGAATCAATGTTTTCTTTTCTTCCTCTCCCCGCTCCCTTTTTTTCCCTGGAAGTTGCCTAGCTTTCAATAGGAAATCAAAAGGCATTGTCTAAATGTATGCTCTCTAAGTTTTGATCTGGACTGGAAACTGCAAGATGTATTTTAGTGGAGGGTGTTTTTTGAGCAATTTAAGGCTAGATTATAATTTGGTTTGGATTTACAGAAAGAGCAGCTCCGTACTTCCAGACAAGGGACAGCAAAGACTTCTGTAGAAATGTAGGCTGAATGAACTGAGCCACAATCTCAGACATTGCCAGCAGGCGTTGACACCAAAAGGGGGTCTGGCACCTGTCCTGCGTGGCCGGCTGCTTCGTCCACTGGCAGCATGTGAAGGACACACTGTCTCTAGGTGTGCTGCAGGCTCCTCCCCAGTATCTGACCCACTCGCTTCTGCAAATAACCTCAGGTCTTCTCTAAAACCAGAGCTCCAAAAGTTGTGGGTGTTCTTTCTTCAGACTCCAGAACTTGCAGTTTTCCCACGACCTCTTCAAACTGTTAGTGGGGTGAAGGTGGGAGAGAAACACAGCTTTTCATGCTGTTTCCTGGTTCTCAAAATAAGTTACACCAAAAAGGGAAAGAACAAACTTTAAAATGTTTTCTGAACTGTCATTTGATGATGTGTTCTGTCATCTTCAGAAAATAGGTACGTTACTACCACGTTAGGGAGAAAATAAGTTAAATAAAAATTCCAGCAGCGAGCCTGAAGGCTATCATATTGTCACTCAGTAATCTGCTTCTGAAAAATCCCAAATGCATTTTAGTAGGTCTGCAAGCTTTCAACTTTCTGGATCACATACCATATGCAGTACACCCAAAAGAAACAGTCAAACTGACACATTCTAATTTAGACACCGAAAAGTAAATCTTCTATTGTTTTTGAAGGTAAAAAAATGACAGTCTTGCAGCTTCTCCTGAAAACTTATCTATAATTATGCTTCGTGGTGGAAAGAAAATATCATACTTGTGCACAACACTTGAGTTTTGAAAGCTACTTTTGATTAATTCATTCATATTTTTTATCAGTAGGTCAGGAAGTCTGCTTTTCAGAGCTTGCATCCACATTTATGCAGCAAATTTTGTTTTATAAGACACATCAGGGCTGAGCACAGGGAAATCACCACATACAAACAGTAAGTTTTACAGTGAGGGCTTCATTGGATTAAAATCTTTGGCCTCTTTGTGGGATGTTCGTTTCTCTTGAATTTCTCAGTTCTCTCAAGGCCAAGAGAAAAATCCAGACTCTTTCTACCCCTCAGACTCTTCTTGCATCTGAGAAGTCCTGAGGGGTCAGATCTGGTCGGGCTCTCGTGCTTACCCAGAATGCAGAATTGGATGCCTTAGCAGGGTCTCCAAAGACAACATCGTCGTCATGAGAACAGACCTGTGAGTGTCCACTGAGCTCAATCAGCAAAGGAGAGGGAGAAAATTACATAACTGAGATTCCGTGAGTGACTATTACCTCCTAGGTGCTGAAAGGTGCTTTATCTATATTATTTAATCAAATAAGTCTCATTTAAGACAAAAGAGTACGCCATGTAATATGTACAGTCGCACAAAGTCTCAGAATGTTTACATGTGACTTCAGAGTTTCTTCTCTTTCTACTTTAAACTGTACGCCTGAAGTTTACGGAAACTGTTTACATTTGATGCTTCTATTTTCTTTGTTTCAATAACTGTGTGTGGCTTGTATCTCATCTCTCTTTCTCTATAAGAATTCAACAAGTATACAGGCATACCTTGTTTCATTGTGCTTTGCAGATATCGTGTTTTTTTACAAAGTGAAGGTTTGCGGCAACCCCACTTCAAGTAAGTCTATCCACGCCAATTTTTTTTTCCAATAGCATCTACTCACTTTGTGTCTGTGTGTCACATTTTGGTGATTTTCACAATATGTAAAACTTTTTCCTTATTATTATATTTGTTATGAGTGATCTGTGATCTGTGATCTTTGGTGTTACTACTATGACTTGCTGAAGGCTCAGATGATGGTTAGCATTTTTTTAGCAACATTTAATTAAGGTATATACATTGACTTTTTAGACATTTGCTGTTGCACACTTAATAGACTACAGTATAGTGTAAATATAACTTTTACATACACTGGGAAACCAAAATATTTGTGTGACTTGCTTTATTGAGATATTTGCTTTCTGTGGTGGTCTAGAACCAAGCCCACAATATCTCCAAGGTATGTCTGTATTCATTAGAAAGTCTTTACCTAATACTAGGTAACTAATATTAATTAACAAAATCCTAATTAATAGGGGCGGTATATCTCAAAAGAGACACTTCCCCTTGGTTAATATTTCACATGTACTTTAACAGTAGGAAGATACTATCTAAAAAAGCAACTCTAAATAAGGATGTTAACTAACCCCTTGAAAAACACCTCAATACTCCACTGAGAACAAACCTTGCACGTAAAATGTAGAAATCCTCTGTGTTGCATTTGGAATCTGATAAATATTTATTATCAATGTTGTTTGCTTTTAATCTATTCAGGATATCATTTCTCCAGCTTCTTAGTAGTTAAACAAAAATGGCATTTACATTACAATATTGCTTGCCAACAATCTCATTTTCTGGTTTAGTCAGCAGCCTTCCATGCTTGATTAGTCTTTAATTATACAAATACCTACATATTAAAAAAAGTTTTCTTTTTTCCATACTTTGAGCGTGTAATTATTTTCTCTTGCATGCAATAACCTTTAATTTTAGGATTAAGCAACTGCTTCTTTTTAGTATGGATGGGCCTTTTCAAGTGTTAAAGCAAATTTAGTTATTGTATTATGAGAAAAATTAACTTTGGGAAACCTCTCATCAGTGCATCTGACAGCACTCTGATCAGCTGTTATAGAAAGTACTGGGTATATCGAAAGAGAAAGCAAGACTTCATTCCTGTAGGTTTTTTTCCTGTTTCTCTCTGTCTCTTTGCTCTAGGAATGAGATAATTTAAGCAGTTAAAGCCTGCAATATGCCCATTTTCCCATTTCCATAAATTAGGGCTGAGAGAGGATGTTTTACATAAAAATATTTTAATACAAAATCTTTCTGAAGTTCTAGCAGGGAAAACAACAAAGTGCAAATTTTATAATCAAAGATTTTTCTCCACAGAATGTTTAAAAATATACGAGTATCTCGTTGGGTTAGATGCTGTTTCTCTCCACACGCCATGCCTAATACTTGGGGCCAATGAGAAGGCCAAACATCAATGAGACTTAGAAGTGGTACCTCCCTTTCTAAAACCAAACAGCATAGATGGGGAAAATCCTTTCTATACTTCCTGACACATTGCTGGACACTTATTCCATATTAGATTCCCTCTCTCTCTCCTAATAAACCCAGGAAAAAATCATCCATTTCCTTATGGGAGTCATCTCTAGGAGTAAACCAATCTGAGAACTTCATGGCGTTCAAATAGCCACATTAAATATGGACCATGTTCTAGGTTCTGTATTAGGCATGAAGGACACAGAGGTGAATAAGATGCACAGATGCATTAAACCAAGCCTAACGCAGTTAGACTTTAGTCTGTGTTTAAAGCACTCCAGTGGTTAAGACTCTGCGTTTCCAGTGCAAGGGGCACAGGTTCGATCCCTGGTTGGGGAACTAAGTTCCTGCAGGCTGCACAGCATGGCCAAAAAAATAAAATAAAATACAGGGGCAGAGAAGGCTGTTTTAAATAGAAAATTCAAATAAAGAATAAACCACTATTGGCTAAAATCTATTAAAAAAATAAAGCACTGCCAAGAAGATATTTTAACTTTCCTCCAACATTTATTCCAAGGTTTAACTCAGCTGATGATGAAAGCATCTTCCTCTCATACCCAGTTTTTATACAGAAGTACATTTCCTTTCATCCTTTTCTCAGTGTTGACCACAGAATCTCAGAGCTGGACAGGACCATCCAGCTCACGTACTGAAACGCAATGCTCCTCTCATTCCTGATTCCTTGTATTTCATCTATAATTTTTTTCTCTCTGGAGAATGTTTATAATGATGTGCTTGAAAAGGTCCTTTTCCATTTATTAGGTTATGCATTCAGTGGGACTTTCAAAGAGATGACATCCTTCAAATCTGAGAATTTTTCTTGAATTTTTTTTTTTTTGGTATTTCATCTCTTTTTTTTTTCTTTCTCTTCTGTTGGTTAGAAGTTGGACCTCCTATTCTCTCCCTGCTATTCCCTCCCTGCTTTACTTACTTGTTCTTTCTTTTTTTTTCCCCACTTCTTTGTCCTTCTGTTCTTCATTCTGAGAGATTTTCTTTATTTTTGAAACCTTCTCTGAACTTTAAAATTTCTGCTATAATTACTTTAACTATTACCTAAATGTTCTTTGTTTTCTCAATGTTCCTTGTGTGTAGCACCTATTCTGTGTTTTGTAGATGCACCGTCTTCTCTATGAATATTCTCTAGGATACTAATTTTGAAGTTTTTATATAGTTTTTCTCCTTCTTGTGTTGTCTCTATTTTCTATGAATTCCTTTTCCCCCCAGTCTGTTTTGGTTTGGTTTCTGAGTTCAGACAAAGGCATTTCTGAAATACTGAGTCATTCTTTGTTGTCTTTTCATATATAAGAATAAGGCAGGACCTGGCTATGTTTTTGGAGGTATTGATAACTGAGTCTTTGCTCTCTGATTAGCTATGCAGTTTCTCCCAAGAAGAATCCACCAATTACTGGGGGTGGGAGGGAGTGACGTAGGGAGATGGTGAGATACCTGCACATTTGAACACCTGTGTACAGACCTGAGTGGCCCAACAAGGCCAAGTCTCATTATTCAGGATGTAACTTTCCCTTGATACCCTGCTCATCAGTAAGGACTCCACCCCAGCATACAGCCATGTCTATGTCTCCACGTCTCAACTGGCTCATTCAGTTTCTCACGCATTAAACTGCTGGAGAGATAGATAGTTGCCTGTCTCCTTGGACTGGGGAGGGAGCTGAGGATCTCAGTGTTCATCATACAGTCATTAACCAATCCCTCTGTTTTCCCCAACATGCTCTTCTACCCTCATCTTTCACAACAGCTGGTATCTCCAACCCACGAGACTTCTGAGGGCTCCAGAGCTGCCTTGCTCCTTTCTCATCGTGTCTCTCGCAGGCCCTTGGTATTTAGCTTTCTCTGCTTAGTTAACTCCTCCTCCTGCTTTTCCAAAAGTTTGTTGACACTGCTTGTCCACTGTTGTCTTTTCTCCACTTCTCTTTGCCCTTATAGATTTATATGATTAAAAACATTTTTCCCTTGGTACCGTTGTAGTGGGGTTTCAGGAGCATATAGAGATAAATGTACTCAAAGTATTTAATCTACCCCAATTGAAGAGGAAGTCCTCTTTCTTTTTTTTTTTTTTTTTTTGCGGTATGCGGGCCTCTCACTGTTGTGGCCTCTCCCGTTGCGGAGCACAGGCTCTGTACGTGCAGGCTCAGTGGCCATGGCTCACGGGCCCAGCCGCTCCGTGGCATGTGGGATCTTCCCAGACCGGGGCACGAATCCATGTCCCCTGCATCGGCAGGTGGGCTCCCAACCACTGGGCCACCAGGGAAGCCCCCATTTTTTTTTCTTTTTGAGAACTGGAAGGACCTTTTCTATTTTTGGTTTTCTAGTACATTTTGTAGTCTTTATAACCTCTCAGATATTAACAACTATCGTCAGTTACTTAATCTTTCAGCTGAAAAATCTGTTTCTTAAGATATTGTGTCTTAACCCATCAACCCCTTTTCTGTGTACTGCCCCTGAGCCTTAACTAATCTATCTTGATCTAATACATTGTTCACGATTCTATAGAGCAGGCGTTTGCAAACTTTGCTGATCATCAAAGCCACTGGCTCTACCCCTGAAGACTCTGATTTTGTAGTTCTTAGGTTGGGTGAGGGTAATCTCCATTATTAAAGAATCCCTGGGTGATTAAAACTTTTTTCTTTAATTTTTTCTCATGGAAAAATTTAAACAATATAAAAGAAGACATAAGAGTATAATTAACTCCCATGGACACATCACCCAGCTTGAATAATGACCAACTCACGGTCAGTCTTCTTTCATCTATACCCACCCAACAACCCCACCCATATATTAGTTTTGGTCCCATATCCTTTTAGAAGAAATTCCAGACATCCTATTATTTCATTTGTAAGTATTTCAGTATGTATCTTCAAAAGACATTCTTAAGAAAATGACTACATACCACCATCACACCTAAAAATATTAAATATTAAAAATAATTCCTTAACATCATTAGATTTCCAGTCAGTGGTCACATTTCCAATTGTCTCATAAATGTCATTCTTTTTGCTTTTAACAATTTGCTTGAATTGTAATCTAAACAAAGTCCACATAATGAAATTGGTTTCTGTGTCTTTTGATCTACAGGTTCAATCCTCCGGACCTTCCTCCTTCTCTCTCTCTCTCTTTTTCTTACTATTTATTTGTTGAAGGAATATCCCCATGGGGTTTTGATGTGTGGCCAATCTGGGAATCAGCACTGCTCTGAAGCAGCCTCAGGAGCCACCCAGAAGGAGAAAGGCTGGAGCAGTCAGTGCTCTGGACCCCTCACCTTTATTTATGGAACCTGTGCCCCTCCTTCTCCATGTCCCCTGCAAAGACCATTTAATAACATTGCATTTTATGCTCTTGTTCACCTTGAGATTTAAAAAAAGTCATTAGTTCTCCTTTCATATGTGTGCATGATTTCTTTTCCTCTCCTTACAATACATGTGTTTATCCTTCTTGAGCATCATCTTTTTGGGGGATGGGGAGTCTCTCTGTTCTAAATTACAGTTCTGCAAGCATGGCACCGGGCACCTCAGCCAGGATCCAAGAACAATCCCATTAGGTTTTTCCAAATCATTTGGAGGAAGAAGGTGTCTCCTATGGCCCTTCATCCAAGGATTTTCTTGTCTCATGTAGGATCACATTTTGAAAACTTATTAGTTAAGTTGTCAAGTAGCAAGAAGACAATATATTCATAAGCGCTACTAGTTCCATAGTCTCAGTAAATTAAGAAGACATCCAAATGTCTTGGCTTTTGTGGCGTGTAGTGGAGTAAAGTCAGGGGGGAGGCAGCTTGGGTAAACACTGGAGGTGGCCTAGTGAGCATGACTTGGGATAAGTTGCCCAAATAACTTACTGTCCCAAATAGGACCGTTATGAGAATGGAATGGTCGCTATTAGTAACTGCACTGGACAGACAGATTGGTGCAGAAATTCTCCTGGTTAAAATGGCATGTGTGGTCCCCCAGGTTGAAGCCAGACAGACTCAAATCCCAGCTCCATCTCTGAGAAGTTCCCAGCTTCTCTGAGTCTTGGTTTCCTTATGCCTGTAAGTGATTGCCAGGCAAGTAGGAAAACACATACAAAACACCGAGCACTGCGCCTTGAGTGTGTTGAATGCTCAACAGTGGGCTTTTTTTTTTTTTTTTTTTTTTTTGCGGTACACGGGCCTCTCACTGTTGTGGCCTCTCCCGTTGCAGAGCACAGGCTCCGGACGCGCAGGCTCAGCGGCCATGGCTCCCGGGCGCAGCCACTCCACGGCACATGGGATCTTCCTGGACTGGGGCACGAACCCGTGTCCCCTGCATTGGCAGGCGGATTCTCAACCACCGCGCCACCAGGGAAGCCCTCAACAGTGTTTTTATTTTGTAAATCATGTCATCATTTTTCTACTGGGAGATTCTCTATGTATTTGTCCACTCTACCAGTGGGGCTGGGGACAGCCAGAGTGTGTCATCTGACAGTCTCTGGTATCCAGCGCTGGGGGCCTGAGGTGCACCCACAGTGGGAGATCCACTTTCTTTGTCCTTGGTCTATCTGCTTTGTAATACTTCCACGCTTTGAAAAATACGATTTAACTCACAGATCAGTCAGATCTATAAAATATTAAGAAGGACGTGGAGCTCTACAGCCCACGATTCCTCTGACCAGGGCCCCATGGACCCGGCTCCTGGCCTGCTGCTCCCAGGCCTTCTCCTCTGTCTATTATATTCTGAATATCAAGAACCATCATGCATTGTTGACATGATGGGGCAAAGGAAACAAAAGATTAATTAGAAAATGGTCCTTGCTTTGTTCCTCCCAAATGAAAGAAGCCGATTTCAAGCAGTCTAAATGAAGCCTGCATTTCCCAAAGCCCATTGAGAAGATAGTGCAAAGAAATATAGGGTGCAAACAATTGCAAAGGAATCACAGTCATAATAAAATCTACTTACTTATGGCCCTTACTCTATGTGCCAGGCATTGTCCTAAATATAAAAAATAGGTAACATTTCTTTCATTCGGAATTGTTATCTTCATCAAGTCATTCTGCAAATAAATTTAAGATAGCCAGGTCACAGGCACTTACAGATTTGTGAAATGGGTAACCGTTAAACAAGAAATCATCGCTTACCACAATTATTGACAGTCCTGGGATGTACGAAGGTGTGAGACTTAGTGTCTGTTCTTAAGGGGCTTATAATTCAAGCAAGATAACAAATTTGTCCATTAAAAAAAAGAAAAAAAAAACACCAAACGACTGAAATTGCACAGGCTAAGTGCCCATCATGTGAGATCAGAGAACAGAGCAAGCATCGAGCGCTGGGCAAGCATGGGCGCTTTGGGGAAGGAGTAGGGGGTGACGGGAACCAGGAGGGACCTGGTGAGAAGAGTGGGCACTCCTGGCAATGGGTCCAGCACCCGCAGAGCTAGGAAGGTGGCTGCATGGGTGCACCAGGCACTGGAAGAGGCTGAGGGCAGTGGAGGGAGAAGGGAGATGGGTGAAGGGTAGACAGAACACCCAGCCTGAGAAGACCAAAGGAGGGCCTCGAGCACGAGGGTGATGTGAGCAGAGGGTTCTCTTAGGGAGGTTCGCTTGCTGGTGCTTTGCAAAGTGGATTGGATCAGGGAGAAACCAGAATCATGAAGACCAGATGAGGGAAAAGGCGGGGCCAGACCAGGTGGGAGAATGGAGGAAAGTTCCAGGCCCCTTGGACGTGGAGCTCTACAGCCCACGATTCCTCCGACCAGGGCCCCGAGGACCTGGCTCCTGGCCTGTCGCTCCCGGGGACAAAGCTTTTTCCCAGGGTAAATCCTCCAGGAACCGCAAACAGTCAGTTCATCAGTGCAGGGCGGGGGGGGCATGCTTCCTTCCAACCATTTTCTCCCTCCCTCTTTCCCTTTCTCTTTAGAATTCTCTCTCCATTTTGGATGCGATAACTTAGTCAGCTTTTAATACATTATTCTGTTTCTCAGTTTAATCGATGTGTTAAACTCTTCATTTGATGTGCGTTTTCAGCCGCCTGGGTAGTGGTATAATGCTGAATCTTGAATTCCCCTGCAATGTGTGTGTGTGTGGTGCAGCCGGGGGGAGTCTGGGGGTTGGCATTAGTGTTTTTCTCTTTTGAGACTGTTGGGGAGGACATTTAGCATTTAGGTGCTCATCCCAGTATGTTGGGATGCCGATAAATCTGCTTCCTGAGCTATTATACGACTAAGAATTCCCACCTCTGAGAGCTAGGTCTTTCAAAGAAGTGTTTTTCAAATTCTTCTGACCTTGCCCCATAGTAAGAAATACTTTTAACAACCCAAGTCAACACATACACACATACATACAAAAATATATATGCGAATAAATCTCTCTCTTCTCTCTATATCTCTATATCTATGTCTGTATGTAACTCTACGTATGTCTATATGTATATAATTTAAACAAAAGCCCCCCTTTTTTTTTCTTTACAAAATTCTTGTTACAAACTACTAAACCAATATAATAATCATTCAAAATATAGTTATTATATCCTTCCCCAATCTGGGCATGTGGTCCCACCTGAATCTTCATTAGGAACCATAGAAAGGTCCAGAAGATGCAGCCTCTTGAGTGCCAAGGCCACCTTGTCTTCTATGACTGCCTATCTCCCTCATTTACAAAATGTACCAGATTCATTCCTGGTGGAATAGAGAAAGGATTGGGGGCCTTTTCAGACTGGAGATAAAAGGGTATAAGCACCTAGTCCAGGGATGAATAAATGGGATTCAGACAACCCATCATAAGGTCAAAGAGGAAGGTCTTCCTGCCAACTATTGACTGGGGAGAAGGCCTCCTACTCCTGTTCCTTCCCAGTCACCTCTGTTTTAGGATGATTTCCCCCAGGTAGGCTGATCTAGTTCCCTGATCAAGCAGAACTGGTTGGAGAGAGGTCCTACATTGCCCCTAAAATCTAACCTTTGATTATTTCCATGGAATGTCTAGACTGGGGTGTGCTTTAGGGCCCCTTCTTTGTATTGCTGATAGGGAGATGGGTTTCGTAAGCACTGCATGAGTCACAGCTCAGTGTCAGGGCTAGACGTTGGAAAGAATCTGGACTCTCTGATATGTTTTCTTAAAAAAAAGTTGTATTCATTGTCGATGGACACAGGTTGCTTCCATATCTTGGCTACTGTAAACAGAGCTGCAATGAACATTTTGGTACATGACTCTTTTTGAATTATGGTTTTGTCAGGGTATATGCCCAGTCATGGGATTGCTGGGTCGTATGCTAGTTCTATTTGTAGTTTTTTACGGAACCTCCATACTGTTTTCCATAGTGGCTGTACCAATTCACATTCCCACCAGCAGTGCAAGAGTGTTCCCTTTTCTCCACACCCTCTCCAGCATTTATTGTTTCTAGAGTTTTTGATGATGGCCATTCTGACCGGTGTGAGATGATATCTCATTGTAGTTTTGATTTGCATTTCTCTAATGATTAGTGATGTTGAGCATTCTTTTGTGTGTTTGTTGGCAATCTGTATATCTTCTTTGGAGAAATGTCTATTTAGGTCTTCTGCCCATTTTTGGATTCGGTTGTTTGTTGTTTTGATATTGAGCTGCATGAGCTGCTTGTAAATTTTGGAGATTAATCCTTTGTCAGTTGCTTCATTTGCAAGTATTTTCTCCCATTCTGAGGGTTGCCTTTTGGTCTTGTTTATGGTTTCCTTTGCTGTGCAAAAGCTTTTAAGTTTCATTAGGTCCCATTTGTTTCTTTTTGTTTTTATTTCCATTTCTCTAGGAGGTGGGTCAAAAAGGATTTTGCTGTGATTATGTCATAGAGTGTTCTAAGTGTCCATCAACAGATGAATGGATAAAGAAGATGTGGCACATATATACAATGGAATATTACTCAGCCATAAAAAGAAACGAAATTGAGTTATTTGTAGTGAGGTGGATGGACCTAGAGTCTGTCATACAGAGTAAAGTAAGTCAGAAAAAGAAAAACAAATACCGTATGCTAACACTTATATATGGAATCTAAGAAAAAAAAAAAAAAGGTCATGAAGAACCTAGGGGTAAGATGGGAATAAAGACACAGACCTACTAGAGAATAGACTTGAGGATATGGGGAGGGGGAAGGGTCAGCTGTGACAAAGTGAGAGAGTGGCATGGACATGTATACACTACCAAACATAAAATAGCTAGTGAGAAGCAGCCGCATAGCACAGGGAGATCAGCTCAGTGCTCTGTGACCACCTAGAGGGGTGGGATAGGGAGTGTGGGAGGGAGGGAGACGCAAGAGGGAAGAGATATGGGAACATATGCATATGTATAACTGATTCACTTTGTTATACAGCAGAAACTAACACACCATTGTAAAGCAATTATACTCCAACAAAGTCGTTAAAAAAAAGTTGTATATTCCATTCCCACCCAGAACACAGGGCATGGGGTAAAGTGGTGTTTATTTTAAAATTAGAAAAACAGGACCACACCCTCCTGGGAACAATGAGCTCTTACAGGCTGGGTTTCTTCCTCCTCTATTGTGACACTTTAGATTATTTCAATCCACGCCCCAGTCATAGAGGCAGGTTGGCAAGGAGATTTTTCTAAAGGTTTTTTTTCTCTTGGCTTAGAGCCAAAGGTTTTGTCCTCTGACCTTTTGATTCCCGTTCTGCATCTAATCCATGTCAGGTCGCCACAAGTAAAACTAAAAGGAGGTTAAGTGGAAAAACCAAAAGCCAAAATCCCAGCAAGCACAAAGCCCCAAGCCTGCAGGCTCAGTTCTAGAAGCTCATCATTTTGAAATAGTGGGATCGCTGGGGTAAAAGACTAGTTCTCGTTTACCTCCCCCCCCCACTCCCATTTGTCTGGTGCCTGATTTGTTTCTAGTTGCAGCAGGGAGGTCAGAGCAAGCCAGGAAAATGAATGGAATCAGCCTCCTGCCGGGCAGCCCGGAGCGGGCGGGTGTTACGGATAAGCACAAAGCCGGCTCCCTTTCCTGGGCCGGCGCCGATGTAACTCACTGGAGTGGCAAATTACATCAGACCTACAGCTGTAACCCGACATTATGATTAATTTGATCAGTAATTTCTCCTGTTTTTCATTTTAATCGGTGTGACTATTCTGCTGTGGCAGGTCTTTCAGATCTAATTAAGATAAATTTCCGAGTAAAAGACTTGGCAGACTTTCCGAGTCAAATCCAGGCATCAAGTGTGAAGACCTGCCGTCCCAGTCAATCATCTTTGGGGAGGGCCGGGCGGCATCCAGCCATCACCCATTCACACTTAAGCAAATTCATAATCTCCAGCACTGCTTAGTCATTCTCTCAAAATGTCCCAGGCAGAAAAGGAAAGAAAGGAAAGCCCCAGACAATGTCATTTCTCCTTCTGTGCACACACTCCACTGATTTGCCCAGACTACATGGATAACCCTGTAAGTGGACCCTTGACCGAATCCCGGAGTTGGTGTTTCTGAAAAAGTTTAAATATATATGTGCATATGTATGTACCAAAGAAACACAGAGATGTCTACACACAAATATGGAACACGCATACATATAACTGAAGATTTAAAGTCTACAGGGACTTCCCTGGAGGTCTAGTGGTTAAGATTCCTCACTTCCACTGCAGGGGGTGTGCGTTCAATCCCTGGTTGGGGAGCTCAGATCCGGCATGCCGCGCGGTGCGGCCAAAAAGAAAAACAAAACAAAAACAAGATTTAAAGTCTACATACACACATAGGGTCTAATGCAAGCCCACAGCCAGCCATGTGTTGGATGCACACTGGCAGGGTTTAAGGGTGTATTTTCCCTATCTGTTTTCTTTTAGGTCAACCCATGCATTCATATATGCGTCCTAAGGCTAGTGGCTGATATCTGTACAAGTTCAGGTAGGTCTCCGTTCTTTGAAGATGAGGATGTTAATGAGCAGGACCTGCCTGTTGGATCAGGCAGACATTGGGCTGGTGTCAAGGATGTGCCTGAGTTACTGGAAATACAAGGTGACACTTACAGGAAATATAAAACGACAGCCAAGAACTTCAGAAGGGGGGATGTTTTTGAAAACTTTTCTCACATTTACGAGGAAAACACTGCCTCACCGTGAGGGCACAGCTCCCAATTATCATAAAGCAAATTCTCCATTCTAACAGGAATGGCCATCTCGGAAAACAAATGTGGCTGGAGTGAAGATGCTGAATTTGAACGTCATTTTGTACATGTTCCCACACCCCTGATTAAGAGCGTTGAGAAGTTTTACAAGTTGCACTATGGGGTTTTTCACCAGCAACTACATTCTGACTCTGGGTCTGAATGATTTTTGCCACCTGTTTTGCATGTAGCTTGGCTTTTGCTCTTGAAAAAGCGTATTGAAATGATGATGGAAGAGGAGACTCCCTCCCCCTCAAGACTGAGGCACACAGTCTCAAGGGCACTTTCACGGCTGCGTGAAAGGCGGTGGCAGGAAAGTAGGTAGCTGTGATCTTTGTATCTGGTTATGTAGCAAGGCGATCTAGGGTCTAAAAACTGGAAATAAGACCTTCTGACTTCTCACAGAGATCCTGTTGGCTATCTCAGCTCTAAGGTAGTTAGTGGCCACAGGCCACTTTCATCTCTTCATACTTGCATTTCAATTTGGTGGAAATACTTTCAACAAAACTAGTGTATTTACTAAATAAAGAGAAGGTGTGGCTGAGTCCTCACCCCCAACCTCAGAGTTACTGGTTCTTGAGCCATGTAAGATCAAGACTGAGATCAGGAAGAAAGACCAAGACAAGAAAGTAGGAGTCTTTCTGCCACCGGGGCATCTACCTCCATCTTCATCTGCAAGGAGAGAAATCATTATGTAATTTAAGTGAGATCTCTTTTGAAAGATGGACATGCCACAGTGAGAAAAAGACTACAAAGAGGCAGATTCCCACAGTGGACAAGGTTTCAGGTCAGGGAGACCTCGGTTTGAACCTTGCCTCTCATAGGTCCTTCCCCCTAACTTCCTCATGTGTGAAATGGCACTAGTGGGGCCTCAAAAGTTCATGGAGTAGAGCTTTGCTACTCAAGATATGGGCAAGGGACCAGCAGCATGGGCATCCCCTGGGAGCTGGCTGGAAATGCACACTCTGGGGTGGGCTCTTCGCCCCAGAGCTACCGAATCAGAGTCTACGTCTGTCAAGGTCCCAGGGGGATTCATATGTAAGGAAAGCTTGAAAAGTCCTAGTATAGATTAGATGAGTCAACAGTTTAATAGCAGTTGGAACATCTAACAAGCTCACAATCAGCAGCAGTTGTTCTTGTTTGGAGAGAATGTTAAACATTCGGAAAGGATTCTCTATTTCCCCTGTTACAATTTGAGTATCAGATGTGAATCACCAGGTTTGAGATTCTTCTGCAAATACTGGCTAATAACCCAACTTCAGAATTGGGAAGAGGCTCTAGTGGATAACTATATATATATATATATATATATATATATATATATATACACACACACACACACACATACAGATATGGTTGTTTTCATTCCATGATGGGCTGTGAATCTGGGGAGGGGCAGGGCAGAAGTAACACGTTTCATTCTTTTGAGAAATGAAGACCTAGTTTTACTGTATCGCAGAAGCAAAGTTAGCGCCAACTCATGCAGCGAACAGATCTGGTAAAAAGCATTTTGTATAAACAAGAGGTAGGAATTTGCTCTTTTAGAAATGAACAATTGGGAGCCTATTTATTGATATAAGACCACAGGCAGCTGTCCTGAACCCTGGCCCCAGACTGGAATCTCCTGGGGAACTTAAAAACAACGCTCTTACCCATGCTTCGCCCCACTCGGGTTCAATCAGAATCTCTGGGTGGGACCCAGGCATCGGTATTCTTAAAAAACTCCTCAGGTAATCCCAATGTGCATCCAATGCAGAGAGCCATTGATATTGAGTTTGGAAATTGTCTTTTGGGAAAGAAAGTAAAGGATGGAACAAAATACAGTGGGTGGTGTGGGCATGGCCCCAGCTATTTGTAGATGGTGTGGTTTGGGTGGGTCCAAAAGAGGAAGGGAGTCAAGCAAGGCAGGGAGATGATGGGCCCCTGGGGCCTAGGAAAAACTACTTGGTTATATGGGGTCTTTCTGGTATGAAGACCCCCACTTCATCACTTAAGGAGAGTCACTAGCAATGAAAATGGTGTGCACGTTGTACCTTGAAGATGCTTAAAATGAATCCACTGTGATTGTTACATGCAGGGAGCTTGGAAAATACCCCATCTTTGCTTTCTGCCTTTAATAACTTTCTGCCTTGTCCAGGTTGGTTCCAAGGACCATTTGGTTTTTGCCCTAAATTGTTCAAATTCCTTCCATGGGGTGCAGAATACTGCAGGAGATATAACTACTCTAAGGAATGTTACTTTTTAGAACCTTAGACAAGAGCACAAGACTATTTTCCCTCTGATTTAAAATATAGACATTTCCAAGCCAGCCAGGCTCAGGAGACCTTTCCTTGGGGGAAGTGAGAGGATTTCTCTGAAATCTTAACCTCTCTGAAGCCTTCAACATTGCTTTGCTCTCTTTAAATGCCACATTCATAACCTCCCAGTGCAAAGGACAAACAGTTCAACAAAGAGCAGCCAGCCTCTGGGGGGGTACGGAGTCCAGCTGAGAAAAAGAAGGAGATCCCTAACTTTACTTCCTTTTTATGTCAGTTAAATATTTGCTGGGTAGAAAACTAAGTGGTGGCACCAGGCGGATCCCTGTCAAATGACAGTTCAGACAAAATGTATCAGGTTGGAAAGGTTGCATTGATTGGAGCCCAACTGGGCCTTCAGACACTACTTCCCAGAAGAGAGCCGTCAGCATACAAATGCACCACTGCGTTCATCTGTGGCCTTGCAGGCATCCCCACTGTGTGGCTGACAACACGGAACTGCCCTTTCCCGTGGATGGCCACTCAGAGGGGCAACTGAACTTTTGCCACATGGGTTCCTCTTATGCATGAAAAAAGAGACTCTGGAACTGGTCTTCTCAATATGGCACCTTTCTCTATCTTATCTCTGCACTCTTAGGGCCCCCAGCATTGGTGTTTGAAGCCAGAATGCCCAATTTACTTCTCAACAGTGGGGGATGAAAGAGAAGGAAAACACCAGTGCCTTGGAGGGTCTTTTTTTATTTTTCTTTTAAATAGGAAACAGAAAAAGAGCCAGGATGAGAGCTTTATAACTATGACAATGCCCCACAGACAAAGGATTTTGACAGCCTGGTAACCTAGAGGACTTGGTCCTGGTTACAGATTTTAGCCTGAATTGACCTGTTGTTTGGAATCCAACCCCTCTTAAAACACAAGGGTGGAGATCGAGGTTGTCAGGGTATTGGGGACTCTCCTGACTCCTGGAAATTCCTCAGTCACAAGACAGGAAGGGTGGAGATGAGGGGAGGGGAGGGTGTGCCCTCTCCCTGGCCTATTGATTCCATGGGTTTGCCAGGGGCTATATGGTCCAGTGGTACCCTGTTCTCACTTCTCCAGGCCCTGGCATGGGGAGGCATGATTCCAGGTGCAGTGGTGTGTGAGCAGGAGAAATGATGGATAGTGAAGAAGAGGAGAGGGGAGGAAGGACCATCTGAAGGAGAAGGTCTCCAAGACCTCAGCCGCCATGAGGGGGCACCCCAGCCAGACCCTCCTTCGTTTTTTCGACTCAATGATTTTGCTTGTTGCCAACTGTAAGGACCATCCTTGGTTTCAGCTTTCCCTGCTCTTACTTTGGTTTTGAGTCTTTCCTTCTCTCTTCTTTCCCCAATCTTTCTATACTTTCTTTTCTCCACTGTCCAATCCATTGGATTAGATATGTGGATTTTTCCATAATGTTCTAGGTAAGGAAATGCAAGGTTATTTTAGTTGTGCGGATGGTACAATAGAGAAGGAAGCCTTAGAGCAGTGGTTGCTGAAGGAATTTCCCATGGGATATTAATCAGTGTTATCTGAAAAGAAAAAGGTTCAGTGGTTACATAAGTTTGGGAATTTCTTGGTTAAATAATGTTAACTAGACATCTTTACTACAGGATGTCTTTTAGCTTTTAGTATTCTAATATTCATCAAGATATACCCAGGAGGCTAGGGTTGTCGTGAGTGGCTCTGAGGAAGGCCAGTTCTGGGGGCGTCTTGGGCTCGCTGAGGGGGCACCTCGGGAACGATGGCAGAAGGAGATAATCCCAGCACCAACCAGCTGGCTGCAGAGACTGCAAGTCTGGAAGAGCAGCTTCAAGGATGGGGAGAAGTGATGCTAATGACAGATAAAGTCCTCCGATGGGAAAGAGCCTGGTTTCCACCTGCCATCATGGGTGTGGTTTCTTTGGTGTTTCTGACTACCTACTATCTAGATCCATCCATTCTGTCAGGAGTTTCCTGTTTTGTTATGTTTTTGTGCTTGGCTGACTACCTTGTTCCCATTCTAGCGCCTAGAATTTTTGGTTCCAATAAATGGACCACTGAGCAACAGCAGTGATTCCATGAAATTTGCAGCAATCTAGTAAAAACGACGCAGAGCTGTGGGCTGCTGGAAATGCCTCTTTACATGAAAGGAAGAAAAGCCTGAAATGTACTTCATGACCATGATCATTTCTCTTGCTGTGGTTGCTTGGGTGGGACAGCAAGTCCACAACATCTGTCTCTCCTACCTGATAGTGACTTTCTTACTCTTGCTTCCTGGACTAAAGCAACATGGAATCATTTCGAAGTACATTGGAAAGGTCAAAAGAGAGATAAAAAAGCTTCTCAAACAAAAAGAAAAGAAAAATGAATAATGCATCTGCTTTATTCAGTGTGATTAATGGCATATACATTGTCCTTGGGGACAGTGTCTGTTATGCTGTCTGGATACTAAAACATTACAGATATAGCTCTTTGCTGTCCCTCATTCTGCCCTTAGTTAGTAGAAATTCCGACTTGCCAAGTAAGGCTTTATGTCCAGTGTCTTCATGGGTGTGCTCTCATCATCTGGCCTTATATGGACAACTCATTCATCATTACCACTTGTCTTGGTTTTTCTCACCCAGGGTTAACTGAACTCTTACTTTAAAAATAATATAGTGGTGAACTTCATCCTTTACTACAGTTAACAGTGGATTGGGATAACTGTTCAAATTGATCTTTGCTTTAGCTGGATACAAGATAGTGGTCTGTGACTACAGGAAGCTGGTTCTACTGTCTGCTTCCACACTCTACTTAAACAACTGTCTAGCTTCATGAATACAGAAACCAAGTTTACCACTTTTGATGAAGAGACCAATTAAGATTCACTCCTCATTCTGTTTCGATACCGTGGGAGAAGAATCCTCGTGGAATAAAATGAACCTAATTCCATGGCCTAGTATGTGTTGGCTTCTCCCTTGTGCAGAATTTAGCAATTTGTTGGAAACATTGGTCCTTCCTCCCAAATGGGGAATCTGACAGGCTTAGAACTCTTGTTCCCTTGCACTTAAACTTGAACTTAGTACATCCTTAAAGGCTTTTTAGTAGCAGGCTTACACAAGATGGTATTTAGGATTTTTAGCATACTTTTAACTTCAGATTTTCAGCTAACTGAAACTAAAGTACATACATAATAGGTTAAGAGTCATGTCTATGACCTTCACTCCAAGACCAGCCAATAAAGAACAAAACTCATCCTGTGTTTAGTCAAGATTCATTTCAGTAGAAAATCCTACTAGTTTTTCAAGACCAGAATAAGCCTTTAAAGGTAAACCTTAAGATTCTCATTTTATGGTAACACTGGCTGCTTTTTGTCCCAATAGATGGAGTAGTTGAAATCTGTAGGAATGAACCTCTGAGGACTGGAAATGTGACATATTTGGGAACAGTTCTTAAACTGATTAACTATCTGTAATATAGTTTTGTGAATTTATTGTGCTGATGCTGTAAAACCTGGACCTTGTGGTATATCTGTTCCTAAATAAGTGCTGTTTTCTCCCCTTCAATATTGCTGTAAAGAGTGGCACTCATGTAGCATATGTTTGACTTTTCTTTTTTAAGGTTTGTATACAAACGACTGTAATTTACATGTGTTGCCTCATTGTAAATAAGCTTGTCTTCCTATCTGGATTTTTGTGTGTATGTGTGTTCTGCCAATTAACTACTTTTGCAGTTTTAATCCTGCATTATTTCTTCTACTTTGTTTTGTGTAAAAGGGGAAAAATAAAAAAGCTGGAATCCCAAAAACTGTGGAATCCATTTTCAATAAAATCTCTTTGGACTAGAAATTTGTAGAAGACACTTTGAGAAATGCTGCCTTAGAAAATGCTGGAAGCCAAATAAGGAAAAAAAAAATGTTTCACCAACAGCCCAAATGAACATTGCAGAGAGGGTAAAATATAAACGGAGGTGCTCTGAGGTCTGGCAACGACGCTGAGGAAGCTGTTTCAACTTTCTAACACGCTTATTTCCTTGAATCTGAATGAAGATGATTTTTGCCTCTTCTGGGTTGTTGGGAGAAGAAAATGAGAGGCTGAAGTCCTTAGAGAGTATAAGATACCGTTGAAAAATGCTAATGATTATTAGAACTGTGAACCCATGAGGCCAAATGCATGAAATAACGTATATAAAAATGCACTTTGTAAATTTCAAAACACACTGCAAATATTAGCCAAATAGCATCCGGAGTATCTCTTGAGTCCTACATACGTGTCGTGGGTAACGGTGTTTTACATACATAGTTCTTTCTTCCCGCATAATTCAAACCACCTTATTTGTGTTATTTCATAAATAGACTGTAAAGCTGGAACAGACTTAAAGATTATCTACTATAAACTTTCCATGTAATAAGTGACACACCGAGTCCCAGAGATTAGGTGACTTGCCCAAGGTCACACAGCTAGCGAGGGGCAGAGCCAGTAACACCAAGGTTCTTCCTGTTTACTCACACACTAAAAAGCACAACTTTGGGAATTTAGAAGGAAATAGGAGATTTTGGTTCTTATTTATATTGATGAAGAAAGTGAGGTTCTGTGGGTTGAAGTGAGAATCCTTTAATCTCCACACGTCTCCTAGGCCTTAGTGCAGCCCTGACCTGTACGGCTTGAGCTCTACCCTCCCTCTGTTAAGTCCCCCTCCTCGGAAATCCTCCAAACCTCTCTGACGCGACAAAACTCACATGTCATTATTAGCCGCATTCTAGCTTGTTAGGGGTTTCACGTAGCGTACCGTGCATAATTTTGTGGCGTACATGTGCATTATAAATCCCATGACTATTTGCTCTTTGTTCAACTTCAAGTGGGTCTCTTTGTCTCACAGTCCTCCTTGGATTATAATATCTATAGTCAAGGAAGGCAAAGAGGCAGGCAGGATATTGATATTTTTTGTGGGCCAGCTATTAGGAACTGAAGATCCTTTCATACAAATCATCTCATTTAATCCTCACAACGACTCTCCAACCAATGAGGAAACTGAGGCTCGGAAGGATGGGTTGACCTCACCTAACTGCCCAGCAGAACCAGCATCTGAGCCCAGGTCTCTCTTGCTTCTAAAGACCATGCTTGGTACCTCCCTGGCGGTACAGTGGTTAAGAGTCCGCCCTGCAACGTGGGGGACACAGGTTCGATCCTTGGTCGGGGAACTAGGATCCCACATGCTGTGGGGCAGCTGAGCCCACACACCGCAACTACTGAGCACACGAGCCACAGCTAGAGAGGCCGCATGCCACAACTACTGAGTCCTCGCACCACAACTGGAGAGAAGCCCGCGCCACAACAAAGAGCCTGCGCACTGCAACTAAGACCCGAGGCAGCCAGAAATAAATATTCAAAATTTTAAAAAAGATCATGCTTTTTTTATGCTGTTCTGCAAACCTTGCTTAAGGCCACAGTGCACCTCATAGGTGCTTAATAAATGCAGATAATGGCAAAAGTGCTTTCTTTACAATCTGGAGAATATTCACTTGCAAGCCTATACTTTGGGAGTCAATTTAAAAGCCTGTGGGCTTTTAAAAACTACAGTGAGATGTCACCTACACCAGTCAGAATGGTCATCATCAAAAAATCTATAAACAATAAAAGCTGGAGAGGGTGTGGAGAAAAGAGAACCCTCCTACACTGCTGGTGGGAATGTAAACTGGTATAGCTACTATGGAAAACAGTATGAAAGTTCCTTAAAAAACTAAAAATAGAGCTACTGTATGATCCAGCAATCCCAGTATATATCCGGAGAAAAACATGGATCGAAAGGATACACGCACCCCAACATTCAGAGCAGCACTGTTTACAATAGCCAAGACATTCAAGCAACATAAATGTCCATCGACAGATGAATGGGTAAGGAAGATGCGGTACCTATACACAATGGAATATTACTCAGCCATTGAAAAGAATGAAATAATGCCATTTGCAGCTACATGGATGGACCTGGAGATTATCATGAAGTGATAGTAAGTGAAGTCAGACAGAGAAAGACAAATATCATATGATTTCACTTATATGCAGAATCTACAAACATGATACAAATGAACTTATTTACAAAACCGAAACAGACTCACAGACTTAGAGAATGAACATATAGTTACCGGGGGGAGGGGGAAGAAGGGACAGACTGAGAGTTTGGGACTGACATGCATGCACTGCTATATTTAAAAGAGATAACCAACAAGGACCTACTGTATAGCACAGGGAACTCTGCTCAATATTCCATAAAAGCCTAAATGGGAAAAGAATTTGAAAAAGAATAGATACATGTATATGTAAAAAAAATAATAAAATAAACTACAAAAATAAAAGCCTGTGGAAAATTTACCTCAAGCCTATAGGAAATGAACTGAGGCTAAACTACAAGAAGAAACACTTGATCATGAAAGCAGAAGAATATTGTAATAAGTTATCATAAATACTGGCTATGTCTTGCTTATTCAGAGCGAAATGCCAGCCAGCACATTTGGGGCAGCTCACACTGCCACCCGTATCTATGCACGTGCAGGCAAAACTGTTTCAGAAGCATTCTGAACTAGACTTTAGGATTAGCTTATCAGCTACATCCAACAGACAGTGATGGGACCCAAGCTGGGTGTGTGGCTCCACGCTCACCGCTGAACTTGCTGCGGACAAGCCAGGGATCTGCCCCACTGTCACGATCAGAGTTGGCGCTGTTTACTTGAGAAGGTGTAACTTGCCATGTTCAAATGCTGCAGGAATCTTTCCACCGCCCCTTTTGAGTCTGGCATCCTTTCTTTCCATCTATTGCTACTTGATGTGAGCTTCCAAAGTCAGTGGTGTGAACATACCACCTTCTTTGCTAAACCCCTTTCTACATGATTTGACTAATCTATGGAGCAGTGGCCAGGAAAGGTACATCTAGACAATGACAAAGAAGTACCACAGTATATAAGTATATACTTGGTAAACTAATTTTTCCCCCTGCCACTCTCAAAGCAATATAAACTTTGTTGTTCCTCCTGGATCTCAAATGCTTCTAATAAATTCTTTGAAATGTCAGTAATGTTGAACTGTGGGTTTTTTTTTTTAAAGGAGATTTTCTTTCTTTCATAAAAGGAAAAATTGTCCCTTGCCAAGAATGTAGCTAAATATGTTTTGTTTGTTTTATTCAGGGCTGAATACGGTTGGATAAAGGGATTCCCGTTTCTCACCCAACCTCTTGCTGAATGAGGGAATCATGAATGAAGCCCTCCATTTACTGGAGAGTCAAATAAACAGAAATAAATTCATACTCTTTCGTATCTGTAGTATAATTAACATTTGCTTAACAAATGTATAGCCTACAAAGCATTTTCATTAGTATGTTATATTTAACCTTCATGAGAACCCTCTGGGCTTGGATGGATTTTCTCATCCATAATAATGACATTTCCTTTGACTAAGAGGAAGACTTACTCACTCCGTGTGGACAATTCCAGTTTTTAAAAGGTCCTCATGGCCTGGGTTGCTCTGGGAGAATGTTGTCTACATAGTAATACTTCTGTCATTTTCACCAAACTTAATCTCATAAACCATAAATTAGTTCAGTGAAAAATATCAGCCAAAGAAGTGTTTTGATTGTCGTAACCTTTCAATTCAATAAAAAGTGATTGGTTTATTAGACCTGTACAATACACAGGAGGATGGGCTTTTACGGCGCCTCCCTGTCCCAATCCATTATCCAACATGCACTTGTTTTTCTACTGTGCAAAATTCGGTATGATTTTCAAGTTCAACTCGAAAGTGGCATCCAACACCTGGTTGAAATTTCCAGTGCACAGAATGCCATTGACCTTGGAGAGTATTTGCTAAGTAAATCATTTACACAGCTGGTAGCCAAGCTGAGACAAGTGAGGAACTCATTTCAGGCACAAAATTTAAGGGTGTTGGGTTTCCCTGGTGGCGCAGTGGTTAAGAATCCGCCTGCCAATGCAGGGGACATGGGTTCGAACCCTGGTCCGGGAAGATCCCACATGCCGCGGAGCAACTAAGCCCATGAGCCACAACTACTGAGCCTGTGTGCCACAACTTTTGAAGCCTGCACGCCTAGAGCCTGTGCTCCACCACAAGAGAAGCCACCGCAATGAGAAGCCTGCTCGCCGCAACTAGAGAAAGCCCATGAGCAGCAACGAAGACCCGACGCAGCCATAAATAAGTAAATAAATATGCAATTAAAAAAAGAATTTAAGGGGCTTCCCTGGTGGCGCAGTGGTTGAGAGTCCGCCTGCCGATGCAGGGGACACGGGTTTGTGCCCCGGTCCGGGAGGATCCCGCATGCCGCGGAGCGGCTGGGCCCATGAGCCATGGCTGCTGAGCCTGCGCGTCCGGAGCCTGTGCTCCGCAACGGGAGAGGCCACAACAGTGAGAGGCCCGCATACCGCAAAAAAAAAAAAAAAAAAAAAAAGAATTTAAGGGTGTGCCCCCCCACACTGAACAAGATGAATAACACCTAATGAGATATTTAAAAAAAAATCAAAATGAATGCAAAAAATTTATGACCAACAAAATCAGTGTTACTGATTTTTCCTTTTGCCTCAGACTCCAATATGGCTCAATACTGTTACTGATCCTATATTTTAAAATACGATATTTAGTTCATCATGGATTTTGGCATTCATTTTGATTTTTTAAAGACTGAATTAAAATATGACCTCTCTTGATGACTGCAGTTTTGGGTGCGCTTTGATTCTGCATCTGAGAATGAACGCCTCACTTGTCTTATCTTAGTCTTGGTCCAGGCGAGGAGAATTTTACACTTGATCCAGCCCTGTGTAGACTGAGTTCTACTAGAATTTATAATGACCACAGAGGGGTTATATAAATATGCCTGCCAAAGGTACCAGAATATGCCATCCCAAAATATGCCACTTGGACATGAGGATTATTTTGCACTGAAGGGAACTGAGAATCAGTAGATACAAGAAAAGCTCTCTGCCAACCTCCTGTTTTGCCTAAAAGCAGGACATAAATTTGTAAAGGTGGCTCCCCTCCCCTCTCTACCAGGAAGGACAGGAGTTAATTACTGGAGACAAGTCTAGACCCTTATCAGCCCAGAGATGGCACCAGAAGAATCTGTATAACAAATCTTGCTCATCTACTATGAGTTTCCCCATACATTTGCCCCCCCACAGTTTGCCACACTTAGAAGCTCACAGTCCTTTTCCTTGGTCTTGTCACTTCTCTAAAAATGTATTGTTCTTTTGTTAAGATGCTATATAAGCCCGAGTTTTAACCACCCTTTTGAGTTACTCATCACTAAGTGCTCCCGTGTGTATGCACGATGCATGTGTCATAAACTTTTGTTTGTTTTTCTCTTCTTAATCTGTCCCTTGTTAGTCTACTTTACAGGCCCCTAGCTTGAGAACATAGGATGAATAGAGGAAAAAAAGAGTTTTTTCTCCCCTGTACCTGCATAGGTCACTCAAGTGAGTTTTAGAGGTTTGTAACATAAAACTCCAAATAAAAGGGAAAGAGTTCCAGAAAGTATTTAATTTTACCTCCTCTATTTATAGATGAAAAAAAAACTTAGACCCACCAAGCTTTGACTAATACTGTGTTAAATTAAGACTAACTGCTGGGGAGAGAGGGGGTTGGCCCCAGGCACTGGGCCTTTTCTATAGGAAGGAGACACGCTTGGAGACCATTTGCTTTAAAAGGATGGAAATCATGTAGGTCTAACTCCTTCTTGAGGGCTTGGGCTCTTTGTTTGAAAAAGTGATAATATACCACCCTCTCCATCACTCTGGAAAGTAGTACTGAAAGTTTGCTGGGGGAGGGGGAAACATCCCACACGAGAAGATCAGGAGGCTGAGTTGCTGCATTGCAGACGTGGAATCTGAATGCAGTTTTACTCCTGGATGCCTGAGTGGTAACAAGACCTTTACATTAGCAAATGCACGTGGTCGGGAACAATTTTACGCTCTCTCGAGCAACTTCACCCCGAGGAGCTGACCGTACTCCTCATTCCTCATATAAGCACAGATAGCTTTCTCCCCCCTAACTGCTTCCACTTGTCTCTCTCTCTCCTCTGTTTGTTTGTTTTTTTATTAAAATGTGCAATACAACAAGAAAAGGAAAAGATGATCCTGCTTCCTGCCATGCAAGACGGTATGCAGAAGGCCAAGGTTAAATGCATTTGGTTTCTTAAGCTTCTCTAATGTATAGATATGAAAAAGCAACCAGGGACCAGAGTTTACAGCGGTGACTCTCTGAGGATGAAAACTTGACTTTAATTTGGACTCTCTGGCTAAGATAAAATCTGCTTCTGCTATCATTACCCCACTTATGTTTGTCCTTACTTTCTTTCTACTCTGCCACCCAGCCAGTGGGAAGAAATTAACCGGACCTTGAAGAATACTCAGAGAATCTTCAGGACCATTGGGTTTTCAGTATCCAAGAAAATTCTAGAGGCCTACCAACATTTAGATCATAGACTCAAGGACCTGAAAAGGATCTTAAAAATCATATTCAGCACACATTTAACAGATGAGGAAAATGAAGTCCAAAGAACTTGTTCCATTTGTGAGTTAGTTGGAAGCAGGGTCAGAATTAGAACAAGCTCCCTCTTCGCATGGCACCATGACTAGGTTCCAACTATGTCCAGCTCATTACCAGATCACTCGTGAAGGAAAATACCAGGCCTTCCACACAATGTTTGGAATTTCCTTAGTACAAGTTAAAAACTCCCAAGGAAAAGTCTCAAGAAAAGCCATCTCAGAGGTCATAGGAAGGAGGTATTTCACCATTCTTAGGCTTATGGGGTCTTTATCCAGATCAATATCATATATTGAAATTAAAGCTGTGTATTGTTTTTTCTACCCAGGAATGATTAGACCGTTATCTTTCCCCTCAAGAAGTTGCTTCCACAGGGAGATCAGCTCGGTGCTTTGTGACCACCTAGAGGGGTGGGATAGGCAGGGTGGGAGGGAGGGAGATGCAAGAGGGAAGAGATATGGGGACATATGTATATGTATAACTGATTCACTTTGTTATAAAGCAGAAACGAACACACCACTGTAAAGCAATTGTACTCCAATAAAGATTTAAAAAAAAAAAAAAGTTGCTTCCACTTATGTTTCTGATATGCTTCTACCCAACACACTCTATATTTCTGGTTTTAGATTCTGATGCAGCCTGTGGCAGGTGGGTTGTACAAAAATAAGGAGTATGGATTGATATCCATCCTGGAACCTAATGGTTAAATTCAACTCACAGATGCATTTTGTTTGTCCCTCACACACTGTTTTCAAATTTTTATTTTTGGTTTTATACTTAAGTCTGCTTTACTTATTTATATGGACTGCCTGGCCCCTGAAGACGTTTGCACTTATAATTCCTGTTTAGAACTTCTCATCCCTCCTGAGAATGAAGTTGTGGGTGAGTGGGCCTTGATTCTCCGTGAAGAGTTTAAAGACAGGTTTCCAGGGGCCAGCTTCTGGTATCCATGCTGGACCACCAGCCCTCCCATAACCCTGAGCAATCAAAATTAGTTCTCTGAAGTGATAATACTTTAGACTCATATCCGTCTTGAAACAACAACCTGGTTTTGGAAATGCAATCCATTTTATGGACTTGAGTAAAAGAGTGAAACAAATTTTATTGCAGTATTAGACAAAAACCTGACCAGAAGTATTTGGGGAATTTTAGTCTAGAGTCTTACTACCTGCCAGCACTATTAATTTTTTTTTTCATCTTGAGGAATAACCTCACCAAATATACCTATACAAGCTACTTTCACTTATTATTTCTGTGAAGATATGACAGCGTCTGTACAGTTTGAGAAATGATTATTATCCTTCAAAGTTTTGTGGGTTTTTTTTTAAACAAAATCTTTCTGAATTATTGGCTTCCTCTGACAATCTACGCTGCATGTTCTAAACTAACGTGTCTCAGACAGATTTTGAATAACGTAAAAAGACAAAGCCCATATGAAAATAAAGAACTGTAAAGTAGAATTTAAGCTGTCATATATGAATTTAGTTGATCATCAGTCTCTTAAAAACCTTCAAACACAAACACTTTATTCTAGTTCATAAAGATCGTTACCTTTGAGAGTTAAATATCTTTCAGTTCCTTTTAAATAGTTTTCTTTTTCAAAAGTTCAAACATTCCATGTTCCACAAATTCAAAAACCCTTCAGCTAGTGTAGAGAAAAACTGATATTTCAAAACCATGGCATTCTCAATTTCCTTTACACATGCCTATCGTGAAAGGAAAAAAAAAATCCTTTTATGCCTACTGATGTAGACTTATTCAAAATTAGTTCTCTATCTACTCAGTAATATTTTTTAAAGTTTCACCACATCACCCATTCAGCGGTCATTCATTAGACCCACAGAAGAATATTATCTCAACAATATACTTAGTAAGTTTGTAAGTTAAAACTCCAACAGTGAAAAATTAGAATATTCTCTCAGGGTTATACAGAAATAAATGTGATTCTGAGGCTTCTTTTCTTGCAAAAACAAAAAACGAAACAGCTCCCAGATTTCCATGGAAACTATTAGGAGAACTTTGGGAAATTCTCCTCGTAGCATTTGTTTTTCATGAGGCTGAGCGGTCATCTCATCTAATGTCCTGTCAACAGCTATTCAAATGGGTAGTCTACACTTGCCTTTTACTGGCCGATAGAGATTTGTAAGGTGTTGACTGTGTTCTGAGAAGGCTGATGCCCACAGAACTCAAAGCTTTCACTGCACTCTACAGAATACTGGACTAAGTAGGCCAACTAGGGGCAGGACTAAGTAGTCTCATCCCTCAGAGAAGGACACGTGTTTTCTTTGGTAATTTCACGTATTTTGATGGCTCGCGTAGAGGAAATGTTTAATCACAGGGTGTTGAGATAGATCTAATTTAACTGCTCTTAAAAAAGCATTAAACTCATTCTTGGGAATAATCAGAGTTGAATTCCAAATGCTGAAAACATTAGGATTGCTCTCATCATGCATCTGGTAAATTTGATTAGACCTACTCTCCCCATAGATGTCAAGTGTACCAGCAAGAGTTTTTTAGCCTGTGTTCATTTCAGTCTTATGTCAAAGGTATTGTGTTGTCTCATACTTGTAAGATTTAAAAAAATACATCTTCAAGCCCAACTGGAGAAAATGCTCAAACTGCATGTAGCCATGACCCAAGTGTCAAGGAAGACAATTACTCATCACACCCGAATGTTTCCATTTCCAAGAAAATTTGGGCCACCACTGAGAAGCCAAACACACAGAAACAAAGTTACAGGACAACAAATTAAATCGGTTCTAAAACACTAAGTCTCTAATCCACTGGCCTTTCTGTCTGCAGGCCAATTTATCTTGATTCTGCATACTCTGCTGTTTCGGACCAAAGGATAACATCACTCTTGCCCTCAGGTGAGGCAGGGCTGGACTGACCGCAGTGTGAGCACCCACCATCCAGGAGGGAGGTGAGTTGGCCTTTGAAATGAGTGCATAGGCTTTCCACTCTGTGGGCGTGTGTCACTGCACTACAAATGTACTAAATCATCTGAAATCTTCCTGGAAGAAAACATCATTACGTTTTTTAAGTCCAAAACTGAGCTACTGATGTCTGGGTCTGATCTGTTGACATCAGAGTCATTATCTTTTAAAGCTCATTTATTTTAAAGGCATCTAAGTTAAAAATGAGTTTCTGAATGTTAGAATTATATATTCCTGACTGCTCCTGTTCATTGCTCCTCGATGACAGCAGATTAAAGATGAGCCTTCACGATTAGCCTCAAATTCTATTTTGGATGCCCTCAGCTTCACAGCAATAAAGTAAATGGACGGAAGCTTTATTGTTTTATAAAGATGCATATTTGTGGAGGGTCTCGGCATGAAGTTAGAGTACTTGTTAATCCATGGAGTAATGGTTGGAATCTGGGACATAAGACCGGGGCTAAATTTCTTTACCTTCCTAACCCCAGAGAGTCTTTGGAAAAATAGAAACAAGAGAGCACCAAGTACTTAAGGTAAGACACTGCTGTATTCATAATATAGAGAAATAACCACCATGCCTCATGGACAGCAGATGCAGTTCTCCACGGGGCTACAAAGCTCTGCTAGTAATAATTTTAATTGGATGCTATCTTTGCTGCCTTCAGAAAGTATCATAAAGTGGAGTTATTACAGGCTACAAGGGCACTTACTGTGCTGGCCTCTCACAGGAGGAAACAGATAACATTTATCCTTCGGAGGGCAACGTCAATGGGCTACTATTTGTTTCGTTTACATGCATCCCCAGTTGCCCGCTATCTGCTCCCTCTTCTCTCCTTCTAAGAGATCAATTTGAATTAGACGCTGCGGAAGTGGATGCTAAGTTTGGCCTGCCCTCTGCCTCCGGGGAGGGCGCCACCCGGCGGCCCGGTCCCCTGGGCCCTGGGAGGGGCGCGTACCTGCAGAGGATTGGGTGGCGTGAGCGGCGACGGGAGGCCGTGTCCCGGAGACTGGCTGGCTTTCTGAGGGGAGCTGGAGCTCTGCTGAGTTGGAGACGGTTGGTTCCGGTTCTGGGGGTGAGGGTGGGCGGGAGGAGCCGGCGGCGGCTGGGAGGCGGGCGGCGGCGGCTGGGACTGCGGGGGCACCTGCGGGTGCTGGCTGCCCGGCGGGGCGGGCGGCGGCGGCGGCGGCGGCTGCTGGAGCTGCTGCAGCTGCTGGAGCTGCTGCAGTTGGGAGTTGAGGGATGAGGTAGCTGCGAGGAGACAGAAGGAACGTGGAGCTGAAACAAACACGTGGAGCTGAAACGTACACGACCAAACCGCGTGCTGTGCCTTTGACAGCCGGCACCCCGCGAGCCGAGACGTCTCCCCCTTAGAAAAAGTTTACCCTCATGCCCTGAAACCCCGTGGTATTTCAGAGGGTTGCGGTGCACTGCGAGAACAAGAGTCACTTCTCAGGGAAATTTTAAAATTTAGGGAGGACCAGAGTGTAACCCATCAGGCATTACTTCCAAAGGGACGGAGCAAACCAAGCGGGTGTACTAGGAACAGAGGTAATTTTTAAGTACTTTCTCCCTCTCTTCCTTTCCACGCTGCTTGGGAAATACACTTAGACTTTCAAGATCTGATTTAGATTTTTAAAGTTCAACCCATTTAATTCTTTTGGCAAATGCTCAAATGGAGTTAAGAACAGAAAGCTAAAGTGTTCGTAATCTCCTTTTCATCATCGATACCACTAATGGTGTCATTTCTACTCGCTGCTTCAGACCTCCACCAATGTGCTTAGACATTGAGTTTCAAGTTTCTACCGTTTTTAAAAAAAATTTAAAGATAGTACATGCTTCTTAGTTTTGCAGAATCAAAAGCTTGAGTCTGAACTTTTTGCCTGCTCATCAGAGAGACACAGCCCCACACCGGAAGGGTTATAGTCAGCGACTGTGCACTGTGGTGACTGGTCACACTGGCACCTCAAGGACAAGCCAGGAACCGAGAGGATGAAGTCATCTTTCCAGATTTTTCCTTGTTCTGTGAAAAGTAAGCGTTGGTGGGATAAGTTGTCTTAACACCGAGCTCACTATATTTGTTCCCATGTGCCCATCTAGCCCTGAACAATTTCTGCAGCAGAAAAACAGTTCGGCCAAAGAATGATCTAGAGAAAAGACTGCTACAAGTTCACTTTTTTCTTTGCCTGAATATCAGCCTAAAAGCTAATAAGCCTACAACTAAATATAAAGGATCAATGTTGAACCCACAGGCCTTGGCTGCAATGCTATCCTGTTCCTGCCCTACTTAGAATTAGTCAAGATTCCCAAAAGTAGTAACTCCTGTTTGCAACATTAAACTAGTCCCCATTAAAAAAAAAAAAAATCTAGTGGTTCTGTAAAGTGACATATCATACACCTGACTTCATACAACAAAGACATTCTTAAAAAATATATGTATTTTGAACCTTATGTTGAGCAAATCTGAAGAAGTTTCTCTGTAAGGAAGTCAACCAGGGACTATTTTTGTAAAATTAAGAATCATTTTGTGAAATGAAAACACCAGCTAGGCACTAATGCTGTGTCTGGTAGCACGTAGGATTTAACAGGGAGACATAGTCCTGACTTTAAGGAGTTTATAGTATATTTGTGGATATAAGATTAACTTGTAAGAAATAATCAGGTTTGGGGTGCCTGTTACAGTCCTGCTAATTAACTGAGATGCTTGATACATCTCAGTTAATTGCCTAAATGGTCAACAGTGTGGAAACTAACCAAAAGGTCCAGGAAAATGAGGAGAGGGGTTTCTCTGTGGGTTAGAGAGGCCAAGGCAGTGTTCCTGAGGACCGAGAAGGCTCAAGAGAGTGAATTCTATACCCAGAAGGAAGGAGGAGAGGATATTCCAGGTTGGAGAGGCACCCAGATGACAGTATGGCTTAGGTGATGTTTCTGAAGGACAGTGTGGAGAATGGACTGCCTGGAACAGAAACTTTGGGCCGTTTTGTTGATTTTAGACCTTAGAGAGGTGGGAGCCTGTCTTTGAAAGTGGTGGGAAGATGGATCACTCTCAATTCACCACTGGTATAAGTCAGATTTTAAATATATAATCAGGTTTGTTCAAAGCAAGGCATAGCTGTATTGATGAAATGAGAGCTTGACCTTTCCCAGGGGCACCAAATACCAATTCTGTGCTCTCAGGTCCATGTAGAGCTTCCATGTTGGACCAGTGGGGATGGCAAGTCCTCACTGAGTCAGTGAGTTACTCTAGGTCTGTTCGAACACTCAGCCCAGTGTGCGTTCTGCCTTTCATTTAAATCCAGAGTGCTCTGGGACTCTACAGGTAGAGAGGGCTTGTGAGAGACAGGGCTGGAAAACACCCGGTCAATGGGGACTCTGAACTTTCTGCTCAATTGTGCTGCAAACCTAAAACTGCTTTAAGAAATAAAGTCCATATTAAAAAAAATAATACCCAGTTAGCATCCCATTTATCGGAACTTTAAGAGAATGATCTGGCTTTGCCATTTTCCCCTCTCCCTGCTCCTATTGTACAAAATCACATTTTATTGAACAGCTGGGAACCCAGCTCAATTCTGAGCCCCCAGGATCTTCTGCAATCTGGAGGGAGGGTCCTGGGGGAGTGGGGCCTGAGCTCTCCTTTTGGTGGAGTTATAGACTTTGGGAACCTGATTGCATCTGGCCTCCTGCCTGATTCAAATCAAACCTGTCCTGATTTCTTTCAGGTGGGGGGCACGTATGTCAGTGCTTATTTTCATGGTTGACTTAAATACCGTACTGTTTCATTTTGGTTAGAAAAGCATTTATGTAAATCAGCATTTGAAAACAGGAAAGACTGGGGAATATTGGCAGATCGACATTGGCAGACGGGTAGATGCAGCAGAGCCTAACCTACTAATGAGACGTGCTCCCAAATATGTCTTCGTTTCTTGATGTTGGCGAGTTCACATTGTTCGGCTATGTCTTTCCCATAACCTGCATCTTGCCTGGAAAGGCATTAACCTAAACTAAACCTCTTTGAGTTACATGAACTAATTTGACATTTGCAAGCAAGAAATGATGGACAACAAAATATGTTCAGGTATGTACTGGATGCAAAGAAAAGCGTGAGGGGGCTGTACAAGAATGCCACTCTGGTCTAAAAAATGCCAAAGGCACCTACATAATAATATGAAAACAAAAGCAAAAAAATACTAAAATATGGAGCCTCTAAATCGCTCATTGTATAAAGCATACTGAGATACAGATACAAGTTAGGAAGGTTCAAGGACATATTTGAACTACAGAGGATGTTTGCAGATAAAATGATGATTGTTGGGGGTAAAGCTTTGACCCTATTTCACAGAAGATTTAAGACTTGACTTTCTTCCCTGGTATTTATGTCCTTTTATGATTATTTCCTCTATGTCTGGTTACTATACACTCCATGGGCCAATGTTTAATATAAAATTTAACTACATTAACAGTAGGCACGAAAGAACTAAAAGAGAGGCACAGAAGTTTTCATTAGGATGTTTGAAATTTTAAAAACTTACAATTTTGAAAAAGAAACACAAAACAATTTTCTATCGAACTTGGAATTTCCTAGAGTGGATCGGAACTTCCCAAATAAATAATTTAATATCACAAAGGAGAAGTCAAGAAGCTTGCATGTCTCCATTTGTTCCGTTTCTATATATCAACTAATTTAGGAAAAACATTTTCTTCTTTGGGATCTTTGTTAAAGGTGTTCTCAGGAAACCAGGCACATAAATAAAGCTCCACCACAGAGGTATCAGGAACTATATGGGATGGGCTTTACATACAATTACTTCCAAGGCAGAGAAACGGAAAGTAAACTCATTCTCTCTACCTGCCCATGAAGGGCAAGGCCGTGAATGATGCTGGAGAAATACAAACGTTTCTTGTACTTTGCAAGGTACTGAAACACCTCGGGATTCACAGAAAGCCGAATAGGACTCAAATGCTAAAGGAAGCGTGATTCTTAGCAACACGCTCACTCACCTTTGTTAACGCAAAGTACAACATCAGACTATTATAATTAGTGTAGTCAGGGGCTCAGTGTCAGCATTTTCTGGGACTTTCCAGGTTCGGGGATCTGTGGGCGTGGTTGGCAAACTGGAGGCTTGGGTTTGAGAGTCTGCTGGGAAGGATTACAAGCTCTGGGCCTGGCTGGGACCTGAGTTGCCTTATAGCAATACACTTACAGAGGGGAGAGGACCTGTGCTAAGGAGGAGGGAAGTGGGCGGGGTTTATCACTGCCAGTGACCAGGAATCCTGCAAAGAGCGTGATGGTAATGGCTTTTCAAGCCCATCCTTAGCCCAGTCCCCTGGTGCCAAGCCTGGTCCTAGGGAGGGAAAGAGCACCAAGTAAAAACACAAAGGGCAACCTTGAACTTCTTGCTAAGGGCAAGAAGCCAGATGCCAAAGACCACATCCTGGATAGTTGCGTTTATATGGAATGTACAGAATAGGCGAATCCACAGAGACAGAAAGCAGATTCGTGGTTGCCAGGGGCTGGCGGGTAACTGCCCATGGGTATGGGGCTCCTGGGCGGGGGTGATGAAAAAGTCCTAGAACTACATAGTGGTGAGTGTTGGACAACATTGTGAATGTACTTAATGCCACTGAATTGTACGCTTTAAGATGGTTAAAATGGCAAATTTTATGCTATGTGTATTTTACTATAATAATAGTAATAATAACAATATTATTAATAGCTAATAGCTGTTTCTCCATATTCGCACACTGGAGACCAAGCCGCACTGCCTTGGGACCCCACGAGGGAAGGGAATAATCCTTCTCCACTCTGCACAGCTGTGTAGTCCCCAGGGCTAGGGCTGTGCCTGGCAGAGCAAAGGGACAGACATGGGCAGGGCCGCAGGATGCCGGGCGGCACCGGGAGGAAAATGCTGTGTCCACTGGAGGGGGAGAGGCACAGGTCTGGCAGCGGGAGCAATGGATTGCTATCAACGTGGACCGTGGATTCAGTCCTAGGCGCACACGAGACACCCCTCTAGAAATGCTGCCGAAGCTGGACTCTGAACAGGCCAAGAACAGTGACTGCAATTTGGGTTCAAAATCAGACAGTGCTTCACAGTTTGGAAAGCACTGTCATTTAAAATGGATAAATTACCTTTTTCTTTGGCCACACCATGTGGCATGTGGGATCTTAGTTCCCCGACCAGGGATCGAACCTGTGCCCCCTGCATTGGAAACACGGAGTCTTAACTACTGGACCACCAGGGAAGTCCCCGGATGAATTAACTTTTCAGGACAACCATATGGATAGATGATATCACTGCCATGTTACACATATAGAACTTGGGCTCAGAAAGGTTAAGTGACCGGCCTGAGTTCACACAGCTAATGAGCGCTATGGCCAACTCAGTCTTAGGTCTGCCATTTCCCAAAGCCTCTTAACAGAACAGAATCAGGGGCAAGCTATTTCCCCGAGGGTTGGAACGAAGATAACTACTCCCTCGTAGAGGGATGCCTTCCATGGCCCTGCTCTTGAGAAGAGGTGGCACAGGTCCCCAGCTTACAGAGGCTACTTTGAAGGCGTCTGCTCAGTGATGAATCGTTCAGCTCCTGAGAAAGTGTGTACAGTTGTAGCCCTGTCCTGCTGCAGGCAAAATGTTTTTTAAAGCCTGCTGATATGAAATATAAATGTGTATTTTGAGGATAAAGATGCTAATTTGAGTGTGAGCCATGAGTTATTTTAAGACCAGGGACATGGGGTCGAGGGAAAGGGGGTGAGAGGTATGAGTGGATGGGAGGTGGGGAAGGGCCACAGCACACTTGCTTCGTGTCACAAGTTTGCCTCTGTGGTGAGAGAATGTCTCCTCTACACTTAGACCCTGGGCAGCCCCAACACTGTGCGCAGCTTGGTGACATTTTAAGGAAAGTAACCAAGTAGGGTATCAGGTTACGTTGCCCATGGAACTCTGTGATGTGCTGTCTCTAGAGTATAGTCAGGTCGCAGCTAAGAGTTCTCCAAATGGCTTTGTCCCTTAATTGGGGACAGCGACTCCCAGATCAGCCCCAGTCTTACAAATCAGTGAACTCATGCGCCACCGAAAAGGAAGTCCCGTGCTCCCTGATGTATGTAGCCTTTGCCTCCCTAACTCTGTATTTACTGTTCACTTTTCTTGCCCACTGAAATCCCTAGAAGAAAAAAATGGAATCTAGAACAACTCAACCAGAAGAATTTGAGTCGGTAAAACTGGACATCTTCCCTCCTTCCAACCCCCCACCAAGTAATAACATCCAAGGTAGCTGAAGCAAGGATGCGGGTCAGGAACGCTTCCTGGTACCCTCGTTAACAGCATCCCTAGCATGCACCAGCAGACAGAAGTTTTTGTAAGGTACATGGAAACGGCATTTTGGGGACTTGGGACTTTGAAAAAGTACAGAAGGTGAAGACTTTCTGGAAAATTTGCCTTTATTTTGGCAGCAATGCCCCAAACAAGCAAAATCAGTTCTGCCTCAAAGATTATGATGTGTAACCATCTCACAAGCAGTCAGTGTTCTCAGCTCCAGAAATACTGCTAATATCTTTAATCTGTCGTTTGCTTTGTTTGCATTCAAGGCAGAGATCTAAGTATCTCTTGAGATGTCAGGGGAAAACAAAGGCAGAAATTCTTCCATTGAACATATTCCCACAAATTTTCCATGTATTGCCTGAGCCACACAAGCTTCTTTCTCCAGTCAGGTGTTTTCCCCAACTCTATCTCAAAATATGGAACCGAATCGCCTGGGGAACTTGTTAGACAAGTAGATTCCAGAGGGTAGGACAAAGTCTGCATTCTAAAGCACCAACGCCCGCCCCCTGCCCAACGGGATCAGGAGCTATTGGCCTTGGGGCTCCTAGCAGCCCATCCAGGAGGGGAAGGCTCTTCCCTTGGCCTTCAACCTGAGCAGTTTGTTTATCCATCTCCATAATTTTGAGGATATTTCTTTTCAAAAAATGAATCTGTTCTTCCATTGGCAAAAAATTTCAAAACAAAAATCACTGGTTGGAAAGAAGAGAAAACAGACATCTGGGAATCTTCCAGCATTCCTTAACACCTTCTTTGAGATAGAAGAGCAATTTTCCACCCATTACTGCCTTTGTTGACATTTAGGGGTACACTCTTGTTGGAGTATCGTAAGTCCGAGACATACTGTTTGCTTTTAGATGCCCATTAAATAGGGAAGATGGAAAAAGTGGAGGACAAGTGCCCACTGTAAAGCAAAGGGGTGAAGTGGTGGCATGGGCCGTCCCAAGGGGAGCTGCACCCACCCAGCAATGTATCAGGGAGGCTGAGAACTCAAGGTGGCAAGTTCCCCTGAATTCCCACAGGGGTTTGCTGAGGCCTTCCTCTGGAACAGCTGACCTCCCAACATCTCCACCTGCAGAATGGCCCCCAGCTAGGCCTAAACTCTCAGGAAAATAATGGGAAGGCTCTCCTCTAAAGAAACTGAAAAAACTGGGGAAGAATTAGGATTTCCAATGTGGATGTGGCACCCCAAAGTACATCCTTCTCTTCTCAGTCACCCTGAAGGAACCAGTCAGTTCACAGTCTCACCCCAATACACAGAGCTCTTCATGGCTCTTCCGAGTCTTGAGAAGTCCATCCAGGCTCCTACTCTGTGTCAGCCAAGGTGAAAGGAAAAACACCCCCCATGATACTGATACTTCCCCCATGGAATTGCAGAACACCAAAGATAAAGATTTTTTTAAATCCTAAATAAGAGTTCAGAGAGACAAATAAAAGGCCACATACAAAGAGACATAATGCAAATAGGCACCATACTTCTCATTAGCAAAACAATAGAAAGCTAAAATCAGTGGAGCAATGCCTTCTACCTTCTGAAAGAAAATGATCTCCAGCCAAGAATTTTATTGCTGGCTAAACTGTTAACAGTGAGAGTGGAAGAAAGCCCATTTTGGAACTTACAAGGACTTAGCTTATCTTTACTTACCTTTTTCTTAGGATGTTGAATAGATACTTCAGCAAAATAAGGGGGTGAACCAAGAAAGAGGAAGATTTAGGATGCAGGAAGCAGTGTGCATCCCCCACAAGAACAGTACAAGGGAGCCCCACTATGACAGCTGTCTGGAAGTTCTAAAGAGTAAGTATCCAGTCCAGACTGCAGCATAAAGGAAGGGCTCTAGTGAAATATGTCCAGAAGAAAAGGGGGATTCCATGGAAGTGATAAAGTATTTGTGCTTTTGGAAGAATCTGAGAGTATGAAAAAAAGAAAAAGAAAGGAAACTATAAACTTCAGGGAAAACAAAAGCTGCCTGGAAAGCCACAATCTAGAAATGAAGCATCTGTTCCAAACTAGAACAAGAAGCCATTGAGCTCCAAGAAGAAACACTGAATGGATTTAATGCTATAGGAAAAGTAAGAAGCTGAAAGATGGTAACTACTTTCTACAAAAGGTTTACCATTCTTTTCATCATCATCATCATCATAAAAGAGATGGGCAATAAGACACTTCAGGCAAAACCAACGAACAATAGAAGAAGAAATGCATAGTTTTATAAGAAACAAGAGACGAGACAAACAACATGACTCAATTGTGCAATAAAAGGTGGCATAATTTTGAGCACTTGGTAGAGTATGAAAGGATAGTCTATTTGAGTATTTTCTTTGAGTGGCACAAAAATCCAGACTGAGAAGGACATCTGATCAGAGCACATATTTTGGCTCTGCAGGAAATAATTAGGTAGCCACATTAAAGTTAAGAATGTTTACTAGACTTCAATTTTTTGAAACAACCTGTAAACAAAGTAGGAAGGATTTAATGAGAATACAAATGCTATCATCCTTGACAAGGTAGAAGTGAGAGGTTGGTGGGAGGGAGGAGGGGAAGTGAGGACCAGAGCACTGAGTGGGGAATCAAGAGACACCTCTATAGTTGACAGAACAAATGGAGATTTAAATATGCTATTTAAAGTTACAAAGTTAACAAAAAATAACTCTATACTTCTATTAGGAGGAGGGAGGAGGAGAAAGTGGGAGATGTTATAAGTGAGCTAAACCCAAATACACCACAGCAGAAATGAACAGATGGTACACAAAACTAATAAATCGAGTCAGAGGTAAATGGAAAGTATTTAGAAATGTGCAGGTAAACCTATAAGGCTGAAACCAGAAATGGTTCAACGTGATTGCCTTGGGGGAGTAATCCTGAGGGTGGAGAGGAGTCTAGCTGAGATATTGTGATATTCAGATCCATCCCAGGACACTATTTGGATTGAGTTTCTTGAGTTCCTTACACTGAGATCCAGACCTTAAATGGGACTGAATTCACCTTGGGCTTTGTTGATAACACCAATTGAGGCATGAAACTTCTTTTGAAAAATCCACAATACACGTTTGTTCCTGATGGTCGGAGACATGTTCTCAGAGACCATTTCACAGGATGCTAGTCCCCAGATAGGCCCCATGAAAGAAAACTGTTCCACGGTCAAATGATTTATGAGACATGGCATGTTGTATCCTACTTTTGGAAATCCATAATGAGCATCAGAATATTAATGACTTCGAATTTCAGCATTAAAGAAACCTGATTAACATTTCTTCATCTAACACTGACCAAACTCACGTGACCTCGGAACCCCATCATCTTGCTTTTCTTTGACCCAAATTTATGCATGTGTGTGGAACTAATATTGAGAGGGATCCACTGAGGAGTAACCTGAAGGTGTCTCTATCTGATGTAGTCATACATGACAGTGTCTTACACACATATATATGTACATACACAATGTACATATATACGATGTATATATATATACACACAGTGTATATATAACGTACACACATATATACCATGTACATATGTACAATGCATATATATGGATGATGTCCATATATGCAATGTATATGTACACATAATGTACATATGTACAATGTATATATATGAATAAGTACATATATACAATGTATATATCCATACAATATACAAAAATACAATGTACATATATGCACAATGCACATATATAAATGTATAAATACATACACATATAATTTATATATACATATATACACACACACACACACAATATATGTGTTATATATCAGGGTCTCTGGAGGAAGTAATGAGATCTCTTCAGTATAAAATAAGCCTAATGAAATTCTTAAGTTTACCCTTACTAAGGCTGCATGGATTAATCTAGAACCAAGCTTATCCAGTGTGGTGAAATTGGTTAATTCGTGCCAAAGAGAAACTTCCGGTGAGCATAAGATACATCTTTGGATGGTTAAAAATGGAAATAGGTGTTGGGAGGGTCCACGCATATGAATTTCTTAAAAAATGCAAATTCCCTGAAGGCCAAGTGTTTCAGATCGTCTAGTAGGAGAGGAGAAAGAAATACAAAAAATGTTCTTGAAAGATTCAAAGATGGGAAACCAGAGTTGGAACGTTCTATGACTAACTAGGACAACCTGGGGCCTAGCAGAACTCTCCCCAAGCACTGGAAAAGCATCAGTGTCAGGGATTTTTAGCTCTGAGGAACCTGGCGTGGATATTCTCTCCTCAAACAGTGTAGAGCATGAGCCAAGAAAATGCGGCTCCATCGATACTAAACTTTAAAAAATAAGATCTTCCTTCAGAAAACAAGATTTAAATAACCCCCTCCTGCCTATTGCCATCAGATTTTCAAGTCTCCTTCAGGTGGTAATACCATATCAAATTAGAACTTGTAGGGTTTGAGTGTGCATTTTAACTAAAGTCCAGAATTCTAGACTCTGTTCCTTGATTTTGCTTGATTAATTTTCCCATAACCTGTAGGGATCAGAGACTGTATACGGAAATAGTCACTCTTGATTTGAAATTCTTTTGCTCAACGGATGAGGCCAAATTTATTCATCAGAGAATCCTAACTCTCCAGTAAGAACTGGTTTCCTTTTCTAAACGGAGTTTAGCAAAGGCTTTGGGTATCAGTTCTCACTGCTCTGCTAATTCTCCAGTTCAAGATAATTAAGGGGGTTTTGTTTGTTTGTTTTTAGAGGTCTGAGATTAAGAGTAAGTCACTGACTATGCCACCCTTCCTTCTTGATACCATATTCGTTTAATGACAGAAAATGCATTTGGGTGGAATAGAAAGCAACTCAAAGAAGCGCTCATGTAACACTCAATCCCATTATTTTTCCTCCTTAAATGTGAAAAACAGTTATTTACATCTTTGATAATCTCTTCTCAGAAGGCCAATCCACCTTTTCACTGGAGGTTAAAAGGTTTAAAATTATAGCTAACATTTATGGAGCATGGTTTTCCCAGGGGTATTTAAAATTTTTTAGGGTAGAAGTAAAGCCATACTCACTAAAAATGAAGCCATGATATGGGGGGAAAGGGAGACACATGCTTATTTTATATTCCTATGCTAATAAAACAATATAATTTTTTTAAGTTAGCAGAGCAAGTAAGATGTACCCTGGCTTTCAAAACATTGGTGTTTGCCTTTCCCTTCAAATGGGCATTTGCAGGAGAAAATGTTACAGGCAGTTCAATGGATACTGCTCCTGGTTTAAACACAGCACTGTGTTCACTCAAATTTCTTTTAGGCTATAGACACATGGGCCAGTGCTTATTTTCATGGTTGATTTAATCCATCCCCTCTGCCAGTGTGGGGATTATTCCCTACAGTTATTCTCCAGTGATCTGTCAGTTCAGATTAAAAAAAGTTAAGTGACAAAGATACGGTGGCTGATTCCTTTAGAAGGCCAGGCTGTACAGCATGTTTCTTTTTAAGAATCTGACTATGTTCTCTTCTTTTTAATTTCCCCCCAATCACTACAGATCTTCCTTATCTAGGCTGAACTTTAAACTCCATAAACAGGCAATTCAATTTTGTTCCTATACGACAACTTCTGGGTTGCCAAAAAGCTTTATAGATCTTACCTTATCGGTTCTTGCTTATTTTTTGAGAAGAGGAAATAGCGTATATCTCCCCTCACTTTACAGATGAAGAAATCTAAACTCAAGACATGATACTAGGACCATACATATCCTAGCTTTCGTGGCCTGCACAATAAATGATAAAACTCTCCTTAAGCTTCATTTATATTTCGAGACACAGACATCAAAAATATACCCTTGCCAGATTTGTAATTCTATTCCAGATTCACAGAAAAGAAAACTGTAACAGTTGACTTTAATTGTGTAGCAAAATGTTTACTATTTAAAAGTTCCTCACATTACATCATAAATATTATTACTTTCCTCATTCTTATTTTCTCTTTCCATCTCTACAAGTAGAATTCTTTAGTTGGATCATTAATATACTTCACGGGTAATTTGGTTATTTTGTATTGATGTGCAAATTAGTCATTCAATTCACGTAGTTTTATTTTAGGCTTTCACATGTAAAAAATTAAACGAGAAAAGGCATGTAAGAGTTTTAGTGAAATAATTAATTACATTCATGATAACCCTACTGGAAGAAAAGAGCCCTCAAAAAAAGAATCCTGGGAAACTTCATAAGAAGCAATAGATGCCAGAATATCAGTGGTGTTAGAATGTAATGTGGTCTTATCACCTACATGGGTACAAGTGCTTTTGCAAAGGTCTCGTGGACTTTTGCCCGTCTGGTTGATCTTGCTATGGGAAGTAAAGTGACATTCTTTTTACTTCATTAATGCAGTTGGACAAAAGAGGCAAACACAAATGTGTGAGTCAGTATAGGATAGTTTTACTGTGGTAACAAGCAGCCCCCAAATCTCACTGGCTTAGCCCAACAAAGATTTTTTTTTTTCTTTTCGGGCTATCATAAGTTGGCAGGGGGTCTTAGCTTAGTGTAGTCACCTTAGGTACCCAGCTGATGGGGCAGTCACTATCTTGAACATTGCCTATGATGTGAGAAGGATAGAGAGCTTTTTAGGGTGGGAATTAAATGCTCTGACTCAGAAGTCATCCCATCACTTTCTCTCACAACTCACTGGCCAGCACTAGCTACATGGCACCCCTAAACTACAAGGGAGCCAGGAAGTGCCATACTATCAAGTCCTGAAGAGGGGGAGAGTCAGAAAAAGTCAGTGAATAGCATTAATGATCTCCACAAAGGCATCACTCTGCCTCCCAGATAGTTTCTGTATATATTACCTTCTTGCCATTTTCATTTTCCTAAGTTTCACCTCATTATGCCTTGTCTGGATCATTGAAAGAGCTTATTAACTGGCCTCTTAAACTCTTACCTTCCCTGCTCCCTCTTTCTCTCAATCATTAATTCAACAAATGTTATCAAATCATGTGTCAAGTGCCCCTCCGCCACCAGAGTTAATTTTCTAAAACATAGATGGGATTATACCATTAATTAAAAAATTAAAAAGAGAATTATGATAGCTCCCATTCATCAGAGAATGAGATCATACTGCTCAGCCCATATTGGAAAATGACTCTGGCTCCAGCCCACCTTTCTAGACTCATTCTAACCCCCTCTGAGAACCCTCACTTCTAGTTCAGAGGTATAAGCTGGTGGTACATGGACATGAAGACAGGGGTGCCCCATTCCCACACATACAGAAATAGAGCTTTTAAAAAGTTCAAATTGGTTGACAAGATTAAAAAGTCAGAGCGTCTACATAAAATATGCATTGTCCAGTTTTCTTAAAAATAATCTGGAAGGTGTGGTCACTCGACTCTTGCTCCTGTATGGGAACCAGAGCTGAGTAGCAGCTGCCCTGCCAGGTAGGGCTGGTGCCCACAGGAGCCAGGATGGCTTGCTGTCCTCTGCACTCCCATAAGGGGACATTCACGGTGTGCCCTGTATTACAATGAATAATGCGCACCCGATTGCCTCTTTTACCAAGTCCCTTCCTACAGAAGGGAACCCGGTTTTAGTCAGTTCTCTTTTTTCCCCTTAATCTTCCTGCCTTCTCTCAGCAACCTGCATATAGTAGATGTTCACTAAATAATTGAAAAATGATAATTGCAGGAACTGTAATTTGATTTGCCACTTGTTAATTTTATCTTATTCTTTTTACCCTGTGTCACATGCTTGCTCTGGTTTGGCTCACAAAAAAAGATATAATGACAGAATTCTCGAGGTTACAAAGATCCACTGCTCGGGTTTCTAGGCGACTACATGTAAGTTATGTGACTTCTGAGCATGATCTTCAATTAACTTTGGAGAATGTTATACATTTACATAAAAAATTAAGGCAAATTCCTATGTTCCTTTTTTTAAAGCTATACAGGCAGAGGTAGCCACTCAGACACATCTGGAGCCACATCCTAAATTCTGGAGAATAATTTTGTTTATGAACTAGAAAGTTCATAAAGGAAGCGAATTAACATTTCAGGATTCAGGATTTGAAGGTGTGCTATGGAAATTCGACATGTAATACGTGTATATAAAATGTGGTCAAAGAGGAAATGACAGGCTTAGCGTGCCCTGAAAGGTTATCTGGAAAAACAGAAGAGAGCTTCAGGTGGGTCTGAGATGGACAGATTAAATCATAATCTTAGAAGAGTGAAAAATGTCATCGCAACACAGGCTGATCCAAATTCTACCCAGTCTGGGGGGAAACATCATAGAGCATACGGATTAAGAGGGTTTGAGTTGAAGGTCAGGTTCTTAGTACGACCGGGCTAGCAGGATGTGAAAGTCAGCCAGGCATAACAAGCGTTGCCTTGATAGGGGAGCGGGCAGAATCGCAATGCAGATGTGAGGGGCCCCTGGGTCAGTTACTATCTCCTAGTTCCACAGCTGTCCTCTACTCCTTGCCATCAGCACACGCGTGCTCTGTTCACCGCGGAAGCTGGGCAAAAGCATAGGAGGAATGAGCACAAATTCACTAACAGTATCGGTAAAACAACCCTTACAGGTCCTTTCTGCTTACAATGAATGAAATCGTTAAATACAAAGCCTAAAACAGGTTATAGAAAAGCTGTTTAAAGAAAGATGGCGATTTGACTTTTATGGCAGCTAAGCATCTCATAAATATGTTACTCTCTCCCCTCATGAATGCTCTCATTGCTGCTTGCCTGGACCAGTGCAGCAGTCTTGTGTTTTCTCTTTCTGTTCATCTATTTTAAAGACCAGCCCCGCCCTCCCCTACCTGCCTTTCCTTCTCCCCCTTCCGTCTTCCTCCTTTCTTCCTCCCCCACTTTCCTCCCTTCCTTCCTCTCCACCCATCCTCCCTCCTTTCTCTAATTAGTTATTAAGCACCTACCATGGGCCGGGAGTTGTGCAGGAGGTATAAACATGAATTAGACTCTGATTCTGCTTTCCCAAAGTCCATTCATGTTCTATCTGGGAAAACAGACACGCAAATGCCCAATCATGATACAGTGTGATAAATTAATATTTCTCCTTATTTAATGATTTTCACCATTTCTCTATGGCGCAAAAATAAGTCCTTACCCTTCAAGTTAAAACCATTCACACCTCAGCCCTCACTTTTCTGGCATTGGCTCCACTGTTCTCCTACGCGTACCCTGCGTTCCCATCAGACAGCCTGTCTATCATTTCCCACACATGCCTGGCTTTCCTGTGTCCATGCTTGTCCTACTTCCTGAAATGGCCTTTCCCCTCATTCCTCTCTGTCATGACCCTATTCTTTTTTCAAAACTAAGCTCATCTTTCTGTGTGGCCTCTTCTGCTCCCACTTAGCATGTAGTAGGTGCAAAAAAATACCTGGTTATGGTATATATGTATCTCTTTTACACCTGTTAGGCATGCCACGTTGAGACCACATTGAGATTTAAAGGCTGAGATAAGCTTTTTTTGATCTTGAACCTCCTTGAGAATCTGATAAAAAATATCTACCCTTTTCCAAGAGACCTATTTATATTTGTAAATTTAACGTAACTTTTAAGGGGATTTCACACCCCTCTAAAGCCCATCCATACCTCCCTACAAAGGCTAAGAACTTCTGCTGGGGGATCAGGCTGCAGATCAGGCTGAAGGGCAACTGGCTTTCTCTGAAATACGGGGCCCTTGATGGTGTCCATTGATGCCGAGAGGTAGGTCCTCAGACAGAGATTTGGAAATTGGAAGGTGGGCCACAGGTGGTTGAGGGAACTCTGGCCCTTTGATGGTTTTTATTCTCTTGAGTAAGGTCTTGACTATTGTTGGCTGTGCTTTGGGCGTCCCAGTTGGAAAGAATCAAAGGCTCTCTCTGACACATGGAGATTCATTCTGAGTGAGCTCGATTACTCTCTGAGCTTCCACTAAAGTTATGTTTAAATATCGAGTGCCGTCTCATTCCGTTAAGGGGGCTTAAGGTAATCCTATGGTGGCAGGTATCAGACACTGCAGTGCATTCCTGAACCAAGGTGCAGATTTTTAAAGAGGCTGTCTGAGAATTAAGTGGACACCTCTTAACTCTTCACCTAGGTTACAAATGCTTACAATTTTAAATCACATTTTTGGAAAGAGTTATTAGTGTTCTGTGAGTCCCACTCTCTCCAGGGAGTAGGGGCTCTTTCCCCTTCACCTAATGTTGATAAGGAGGGGTTTCCATGGAGCAACACAGGGGGCTTCTTTATGCCTTTGTGTAAGGGGACACATCAGACTTTTGTCAGGTGTTTGCTTGGAAAATGCAAAAGGGGAGAGACAGGCTGGTTAGCTGCACCAATGCGGAAGCTCATGAGAGATGGCAGACCTGGTGGCTGGGACTTCCGGTATGAGTGAGGATTTCCTAGGGGCCGGATGAGAGAGCCCTGGCATGGACCATCTTAGATCCTGCCTGATGGAGCCCCATGGAGGGCTGAACAGATCTCAGCACAGAGACCGTAAAGGCAGTACAGCGCTCGCACCGAAGGATCTATATTAAGAGGCCAGGATTGGCAGGTTTCCAAAAAACTACAAAAAACCTCAGAAAAAGTCAACTGTAAGTATCTCCCAGTCCAATGAACATGAAGCCAGCTGGCAGAGTGCCAGTTGGACTGTACCCGTTTTTCTCACCTCTGAAGGGGTCAGAAAATGAAGACAGAGGAGAAGGAGCTGAAACTTGAGGTGGGAACAAAGGGAGAGAACATTTTGACTCCATTTCCCAAACACAGGCTCTCTGCTCACCAGTTGGCTGAGATGGAGGATGTGGGAGATGCCGAGGACTGAAACTTCAAATCAAGCTGTAGTTTTGACTATGACCTTCATCTGTGCATTGTTTGTTTGTTTTTAATATTTTTATTTATGTATTTATTTGGCTGTGCCGGGTCTTAGTTGCGGCATGCAAACTCCTAGTTGCAGCATATGGGATCTTAGTTCCCCGACCAGGGATCGAACCCAGGCCCCCTGCATTGGGAGCGCAGAGCCTTAGCCACTGGACCACCAGGGAAGTCCTTGTACATTGTTTTTAATTGAAGTGCAGTGTCTGTATCACCTAAGAGCGACCACAGAAGCAGTGGGATCTCCTTGAGCTGTCATTTGGGAGCAGGGGAGGAGCCAGCCTGAGTCAATGAATTTAAAGTGACAGTGGGATCAAAGTAAAGTTGAACAAAGGCTCACCTGTTCAGTGTTTGGTTACACTGACCTTAGAGGGACAGAGCCTGGATTTGCTTTTTCCTTAGAGTACATATAGGTTACTTTGCAGCTGATATTTAGTAACTACTGCTTTAAGTGCAGAGTATTTTTTTCCTGTGTCTTTTTGCCTTGATGTTACCCTTGTGAGTCTAAAACCTTCGTTGGGGGAAAGGGCAAGTTGCCCTTTCTTTGGAAATATTCATTCAGCATTTGACACATATTTATGGACTGTATACTGCAGAGGCTGTCAAACTTCAGGGTGCAGAGGGATCACCAAGGATGCTTGTTCAAATGCTGATTCCAGGGCTCCACATCCAGAGATTTTGATGACATAGATCTCCAGGGGGCTGAGGAACGGGCAACTTTTCAACTTGCTTCTGATGCAGGAGGCAACTGGTCCGTACTTGAGTAGGTCTGGTCTCTACTGGGTTCCAGGCACTGTGCTGGGTGCCTATGATGCCACAAACAAGCAGGCATATTTCTTACCCTCATAAATCTTAAAAGTTTGGTGGCATATGCAGATAAGACTGCAAATTATTGACACACATGAGCACGTATTTCTTTGGAGGTATACACAAACCATGGAACAGCAACAGGATTCGTATAGACAAGAGAGAGAAAACCCACTGTAAGTGGCAAGAAAGAAAGGTGTTCCTACTGGTGTGAGAGTTGGGTTTGACGAGAAAGGAAAAATGAAGGGTGAAGTCTTTAAGGGACCACCCACAGTGAAAGTGTGACTTCTAATTTGAGGATTCTTCTGCCAGGATTCTGCCAAATGCATAAGAATCAGAGCTGGCAGGGTCCTTGGAACTCGAACTCTCGTGAAACCCAACCTCACTCTTGAGAAATAAGGAAAATGAGACCCAGAGACCTTCAATGATTTGCTCAAGGGCACACAGAGGAAAAGGTAGGATGGCTTATCTGTATATTTTGGATCTATCTTGAACCAATAACCACTTATACCAAGGGGAGTCATTTATTGGCTTCGAATTCTAAAGGCAGTTCTCATCTAATAATTTCCTTGTAAATATATGATTAAATGACCAAAATAATTAGGCCTCCAGAACTTTCTTTTTAAAGAACTATTTTATCTAAGATAATACAAGCAAGTAAAAAAAATCCCCATGGTAATTTATTATTATCTCTTTGCTTTCAACCATAAATTATTAAACCTGAAAAATATCATTGGTACAAAAACTGAACTGTGTATACATCTTTATTTGTTCAGACCACACATATTTACTGAGTGCCTGCTGTGTTCCAGGCAGTGTTGCTCCCCAGCAAATCTGGAATATTAAAGAAGGAGAAATTCACATTAGAAAGGACTGCAGCTTTCTCTGGGTGTGTGCTGGCTTTTTACAAACCATCACTGAGTACCGGCCATATGGGCAGTCAGTTTCTAGTTCTGGCTGATGGGGAGTCACTTTTCCATGCTTCTGAATTAGGGGGGTCTTCCAGGAACTACTGTCCCTCCAATGCATGCAACGGTGGGCAAAGCATCTTGGTGACATTTACTTCCTTCCAGCCTAAAGGATGGCTTACTGTAGAGGAGAGTGGGGGATTCGAGAAAGAGAAATTCCTGCTCTGGAATCGAGCAGCTTGCTTATCCCGAGAAGCAAAGTGAGCTCCTGGTCTTTCCCTTGGAAGGATTTCAGAGGCGTCCCACTCAGATTGAGACAATCCCACGTCACCCGGAAGCTTTCATACTCTTGGGCCCTGCTTGTGCATGTGCCCTCTGGTTTTGCTCCTCGCTTACCAAGTGAAAGAATTTAAAAAGAAAACGGATATTTGAAAAGACTCAAAGCCACTGTTAGTTAAGTGTTTTCTCTTTGATTACTGGTCAGTTAATACAATCAGTTTCTACTCTGAAAGTCAATGGCAACAGCGTTTCACTTTTCCTTCAACCCCAGCAAAGGGGAGCAGTAGGATGGGGGAAACCGCTGACAGTCAGAAATATATACTTGGAAAGTATGTGGATCCAAACGTGGGAAGGTGACTCAGAAAGTGAAAGTCTTTCAGATGACACCTTATGCAGAGTACTGGGTGTAAACTGACTTAGTTTCTCCCAAGTTGTAAGTCTTCATGGAGAAGAACACAAAGAACGTTGCAGAGGCGGGGGCTGTTTGGTGCCTCCACACACATTCTTACCCCCATGCCTGACTCTCCCTGCACCCTTGTGGCATGACTCACACCACAACCAGCAGGCACTGGCCAGGAGCTCAAAGGGCCCTCGGGGCAAGCTCTGTTCCCAGGTATTTCTCAGCCACAGCACCTGACATCATAACCTTTTGTTGTCACATCTTCTTATGTGAGTCCCTGGATCGGTGAGGGTAAGTGTCAAACGCAGCCCTGAATAAGATCAGAGTCGCGGGACTTCCCTGGTGGCACAGTGGTTAGGAATCCGCCTGCCAATGCAGGGGACACGGGCTCGAGCCCTGGTCCGGGAAGGTCCCACATGCCGTGGAGCAACTAAGCCCGTGCGCCACAACTACTGAGCCCACGCGCCACAACTACTGAAGCCCGCGTGCCTAGAGCCCGTGTTTCACAACAAGAGAAGCCACTGCGATGAGAAGCCCGCGAGCCACAACTACTGAAGCCGCGCCTAGAGCCCGTGCTCCGTAACAAGAGAAGCCCCCACTTGCCACAACTAGAGAAAGCCCGCGTGCAGCAACGAAGACCCAATGCAGCCCCAAATAAATAAATAAAAAAGAACTGTACAAATACATATTTTCTTTAAAAAAAGAAGATCACAATCGCTTTGTTAGAGTTAAAAAATGGAAATCAAAACACTGTGTTCCTACTAGTGTCCAGAGGGTCCCTGACAACAAGAAGTTAGAATCCATAAACTCAGGGACCTGATTGATACTGTTTGAACATCTAAAAGAGGAATACTGAAAAGATACAAAGTTGAATAATGAACCCTGTCAGTAGATCAAGAGACTGCTTCTAATATTTCTACTACTATCATTACCATCATTACTGGTGTTACTACCATCCTTATGTTACTACAATTACTACTCTCATGGCTGTTACTTGCATTGTTGCCACTATTATTATTAGAACACAGGGTTAAACAGAACTTGAATTCAAGGAGGACTGCCTCAGTCTGCTCTCAATCAACTTCTACCTTAACTGGCAGGATTGCCTTACAGGACAAGTGTGGCAAAAGGATGAAATAACTAATTTGGGGCAAATTGTTTACCCGAATCTTAGGTCTTCTGTCTATGTGGAATCTAAAAAAATGGCACAAATGAACTTATTTAAAAAACAGAAATAGAGTCACAGATATTACAAACAAACAACAACCTGTGGTTACCAGGGGGAAAGGTGGGGAGGGATAAATTGGGAGACTGGAATTGACATAAACACACTACTATATATAAAGTAGATAACTAATAAGGACCTACTGTATAGCACAGGGAACTCAACTCAATACTCTGTAATGGGCTATATGGGAAAAGAATCTAAAAAAGAGTGAATGTATGTATAGATGTAACTGATTCACTTTGCTGTACACCTGAAACTAACACAACATTGTAAATCAACTATACTCCAATAAAAATTAAAAAAAGAGAAAAATGAGCGACTCCACGAGGATGTTACAAAACTAAAATGTTGTAGTGCATGTAAAGCCCTTAGCTCAGTGCCATCCATGATGTAGGACCACCCAAAGTGTTCATTCTTTCCTTTCTCCCTAACCCATCACTCTTCCTGCTGTGGAGGCTCCAACCTGGACTCCAACCTGGGAGTTTGAAGAAGAAAGAGGAATGGCATAAAGAGGATTAGAGGGGAAGTGTTCCCCTAGAAAAGCAGGTGTGCATTGCTCCAGGAGCTGTGATGCAAGGCCATTGGTACAGGAAGGCTGCCTGCCAGAGGAGGAGAACAGAAACTGTCCATGATCTAGTGGGCATGTATTTTCCCAACAATGCTGAGTAATCAGCCTGAAAACACCAACTAACACAGTAAAAAAGCTTACTGATCTTTCACCAAGGACTTACTATGTGCCACACTCAACCTCCTATAATAACCCTTGTAAATCCCCCGTGGTTAACTTGCACAGATGGCTTAAGGACCCGTGCAAATGGCCAGTCGCAAGTCACACCAGGAAAGTCCTTCTGGCAGTGATCTGAGTCTGTATGAACCGCCAGAAAAATTAACATCGTACATCGTTATGAAAATTAACATTGTACATCGTTATGAAAAATTAACATTGTATATCATTATGAAAAATTAACATTGTACATCGTTATGAAAAATTAACATTGTATATCGTTATGGAAACATTATGTTAATGGAAAGTAGATTCTTTCATATGGTTTATAGGAATAGAACAGTGAGCCTGTCTCAAAAGTCCTAACCTGTACACAGCTCTGCCCCACTCAGCAATGAATGGGGAACACGAACCTTTCTGTGGCTGTAAAGCAGGATTCTCACACAGAGAGCACCATAAATCTCAGTCACGGAAGTGCGATGAAACACAGGGAGATGTTTTACTTAAGACCACAGAGGTTTGGGGTTTGGTTACATTTTAATGTTGATCACCGAAGCTTCATCCAGACCATCTTTTGGAAGGTTATCACTGTCATGGTTCTTCGGTCAAAGATTTTTTTAAAGTTGCCTACTCTAAAGCTCAGGAGGCTGTCATCATTTGGGCTTAACATGGGCATTTCTAAAGAACTATTGGGAATAATCTTTTCTTTTTTGCAGAGCCTCAAATCTTTCTAATGTCTTTGCTACAGTTTGGCTCATTTGTCCTATAAAAGAGAGTCATGATTAATTTAGCATCCAACTTTCCAGTTCAAATAAGTTTTTTTTTTAATATAGGAATAAGAGTTTTAAGTTTAGACTGTTGGGATATATGTTAATATGAATCCCACGTTTTGACAACTGGATTCAGAAATAGGAACAGCCACACAAAATATGACTATTAGGAAAATGATAACAACAAAACTGAAATGCAAACAGGCAGAACTTTTGTTTCATGCTCTTCCTTCTGAATCCCCAGCAAGAATGTTCCCGATATCCCTGGAACTAACTCAACTCTCTCTAGAATCTTTAGTTCATTCTTATAAGGTCTTTTACTTTACTGCCGAGAAAGGTAGAATCTTGCTTTAACCAAAGCCTATGTCTAGCTTGGAGAAATTGCCTGGAGGTCGTATTAATGAAGTCACGATTTTCAGAAGAAATAAGAGGTGACCTGCTTACTCAATTATAGTAAACAGATTTCTCCTGTTGGAATTACTGTTGAACAGTAAATCTCTTCAAGAAACGCCAGGCAACCTACTCGGCTGGGATCCTGCCCACTGGCAGTGCTGTGATTCAAAGCACAGCCAGGAGGATCTGGGTGAAGCAGCCAGGGGGACCTGCAGTCAGGAGTAGAGCTCCGGTTCCCAAATGTAAATGTCTGCAAAACACCATCACGCACCACGGAGCAATGGAAACTGTGTGTACCATGCGTGCAGAGCATCCCAAAATGTCAGAGCCGGAGAGGGACTAGGGAAATCTCCCTAAAAGAGTTGGACTAAACTCCTTTACAGGGTGGGAACTTCTCCTACAGGGCTCTGGTCAGAAAACACCCAACACCTATTTCCCAGTCTCTGTTGCCAGGGAATCTCCTCAGGGTTCATCAAGAGGCCAATTCCATTGTTAATTCTGACTGTCAGGTGATTTTCTTAGAAAACGCAAGATCTACCTCTCTGGAAGTGTCCAAATTCTACTTCTGCAACAGTACCATGGAAGCAATACAAGATTTCTCTGACATTCCTTCTAACACAATTAACACGAAGGCTAAGTATTCATTAGATTGTCCTAACAAGACACCTTGCTCATCACCTTCCGTGTTTACTCTGAATCCAAAATTTTAAGGGGATGGATGGAAAGGGATGGATTTGTACCTCAGGGGATTTATTCATTCATAAATATCTGAATGCTTACAATGTTCCAGGCACTGGTCTAGGGATAAAGAAATAGACAAAACAGGTAACAATTTGTGTCCTTAGGGAACTTATATCCTAGTGGGGGAAACAGATAAGAAACAAGATATATGAACAAAGTAGACAGAGTATGCTGACCAGAGATTTATGGCTCAGATAATGCTCTCATCACAGGAGAGACATGACCGCTACCTAGAACCATGTGATGGAGACAATCAACTCTGAAAATAGAAGACTGTTCCCCCCTCAGCACAAAGCCCCTTCCTCATTTCCCTATATAATCTCCGAGCAAAACCTGGGGAGTTGGGAGCTGGTTCTTTGGGACACGAATCCATCTTCTCCCCAGGATTGCTAGCTTCCTCAATAAAGCTATCTTTCTTTTGACCCAGCACCTGCCTCTCAGTATGGGATTCTTGAGCAACGAGCAGCTGAACCTGAGTTCAGTAACCTGAGTTCAGGGGTAATTGCTAAGGAGAAAAATCAAGCAAAGGAGAGAAAAAGAGGGTGTGGGGATATGGACATTTTAGATAGGGAAGTGAGGAAGGCCTCACCAAATAGGTGAGGGAAGAAGACATTCAGACACGTGGTGAAGAGCCCTCCAGGCAGAGGGCACGGTGCAAGACCAGCAATGCGGCTGATGTGTTTGCGGATCAGCAAGGAGGCAAGTGAGGCTGGAGTGGGTGGGACAAGAGGGAAGGTCGTGGGAACCAGATTAGAAAGGTCAGGGAAAGCAGCAGGTGTGGGATCCTGTAAACCAGCTTTTACAAGCTTTTACTGAGTGAGGTGGATTCTCCTCAACCGTTCTCGTTCCTACCAGAGGTCCCTCCGAGCTTCCTCTGTGGGCTGAGGCTCTTCACTGATTAGGGGAGGGAGGAGGAAGAGAGAGGGCAGCTGGAACCTTGGACAGCTACTTGGTCATGCACGCCTGCCCTTCTTTCCTGAGACACTTAAAAACTGCACAACCAGGATGCCTCTACCCAAACAGGGGTGTAGCCTGCTTCCCTGGGGACTGACCCTCCTAACTGTTCCTCAATTCAGGATGACATCCCTTTCACTGGGAACAAAGCAGGTTACACCAGGTGTTTATCTCTCTGCTTCCTGCCGTCATCCTCCCTTCCCAAGCAGCTCTCCTCACTCCTCTCCTAGAAGATGGGAAAAGCAGGGGATGGAGGGGCCCCTGTCTGCGGTGGGGCAGGGGACTTCCGCCAGGGCCCTCTCTCTGGTGGCTCTTGACTCGTGTTTCCTCTTTTGCTTTCATTCAGCCAATTCCGTGTTTTTAGCTCAGGCTGATCACAAATAGTTCTGTCTTCCTCCTGGCTGGGAGAACAAAATTAGTGTGCCGTACCCAAGTCATTGAAGGTTATCCTCCAGCATCGCCACACACAAACTAACGAGCGGCTGTGTTCTCTTAATTTTTAAAAGAATCAGTCCTGTTTTAAGGTGACTGCAACTTCATTTTGAGATTTAAGGCTTTAACAGATGTTTTTCATCCACACTTGAGGATTTGGATTTCTATCTCAAGACTGGTTGTGGGAATGAGGGTCTTTTATGAATAAGTCTGTGCTTATGGATGACAACCTCTTTTGTGTTCCTGAGTCTCATGAGATGAAAACATGATAGACATTTGTGTATCAACCAGTAAGGACACTTATCCCTTGCACACCTTATACATAAAGCTGTTATTTTCCTAAGCGTGTGTAATGTGTTGAAACTTACTTCGAGCTACTTTTCAACCTTGGAAAGTTATTTTTCAAAAAAAATGAAAGAAAGAAAAAGATCCAGTGCACGGATCTGAAAGGCTTCCCACCTTTTACAGGATTTTTTTTTCTTTTTCTGCTCATTGTAAAACACTGTGAAGTATTGCGCTGTGGGGCTATGTACTCTGGATTGCCCTAGATTCAGGGAATTCAGAGTTAAGGCTCCAACAGTAACCTTAACACTGCCTTCTCATGGGGTTACAACAGTCTTTTGTTATGTGATCACATCATCCAAAAGAGCTAAATTCTCCACCGCTTATCTGCTATTCCACCTGCAAACCCCTCTTTGAAGTCGATGGGGCTCTGGGCATTGGCAGGGGGCAGACATACAACAGGAGAATTAGGCCCTGTGCATTCAAAACTACAAAATGACACATATGTGCATTTCTTATCTGTGAGGAAAGGTTTAAAAGGCCACCATTTTGCTACTTGATGGTGCCTTCTGGAGGAGCTACGCGCAAAAAAAGAGTGTGAGCTCTTCCATTTATGTAAGTCACATTCTGTGTCACGTCACCAACTCATATATAGTTGTTGGATAAAAGCCTCTGTTGCACAGGAAAGGTAACCTTGTAAAAATGACAAGCATAGGCTTTCTCGCTGTTTTATGCAATTAAAATGTTAACCTTGACATTATACTAGCCCTGTGGTTTTCTTTCAATGTCCTTCAGTGTGTGAACCTGAGGATAATTCTTTTTAAAAAGTGTAGACTATCTCTAGAGAGGTAATCTACTTCTCGCCTGTGTTCTTTACGGACAGCCACAGGGACTGGGTTCAGCCAGTGGCCACGGCTGCTGTTTTGGGTTTCCTTCACCATCTCCATCCCCTCATTTCTTCCAAGAACTTTCCACCTCACCCTATCCCCCCGCCTCCCCTGTTATTTAGCGACTAGCAGCCTGGGGAGGGAAGGGAGAGGACAGGCAGCAAAGATTGGTCCATCCACCGTGGTCCTCCCGAGCGTGGACACCATCTTCTCATTCACGGAGGGTCCTGTTTTTTCGAGAAAAAACTCCTTGGAACTCTCTCCAAGTCCTGTCTCTCCAGAAATGCAGTTGAGTCTTTTCCAATTCTCTCTTTATGCCGTGTCTCTCCCCCTTCTTTGTTCTTATCTATACCCAGGAATACCTTGTTTTTATCTACATAGGGGAAAGCCAAACAGGATGTGGGTGACACGGAAGGGGCCTTTTCAAGGCTGCTTGCAAGCGTCAAGGTCCTCTTAGAAAGCCCTCATAAAGGTAGTGTGTGTATAGGTGTGTGTCTGAGCTACTGAACCCAAGGGGAGAAGCTGCGAGACAGCTTCCAAAACAGCTATCAAAACCTTGGGCTGAAAATTTGCAGCAATGTGGATAGACCTAGAGATGATCATACTAAGTGAAATAAGTCAGACAATGATATCAGCTATATGTGGAATCTAAAAAAATAATGATACAAATGAACTTATTTACAAAACAGAAACAGACTCACAGACATTGAAAACAAACTTATGGTTACCTAAGGAGTGGGAGAGAGATAAATTAGGAGTTTGGGATTAACAGATACACACTATTGTACATAAAATAAACAACAAGGACATACTGTATAGCACACGGAACTATATTTAATATCTTGTAATAACCTGTACTAGAAAAGAATCTGAAAAAGAATATATATATAAAACTGAATCACTCTGCTATACACCTGAAACTAACACAACTTTGAAAATCAACTGTACTAAAATTAAAGAAAAACAACAACAAAACTTGGGCTGAAATGATGAGAGGCGGACAGGGAAATGGGTGGATCCACTCCTGGGGCCCACAGGGGTAAGGAAAGGAGGAAGTGATGGGCATCTGGGTTGTGTTTGCTGGGGTGGGATAGGGTATCTGGGCTCGTGGTGCCCACTTCCCACAGTGCCTCAGCCCTGACTGGCAGAGCAGAATCGCTGCTCCCTTTTTGGCTGCACTAGGGAGGCATCACCAGCAATTTGGAGCTGGGTGATGCTCTGCTTCTTCTGCCTGGTATGGGAGCAAAGCAAGGGAACCCAAAATCTTACTGTTTCTGAGAAAAGTGTTTTGATATTACAGCTGGAATTACAAGGCTGTTCCTACACAGAAATACTGGAAATCTCCCTTTTACCGCAAATGCAGCTTAAGCCCCAGGCGACTCAATGGCACAGGTCCCTTCAAAACCCCTGGGGAGAGCTTAGCGCTGTGTTCACCCAAGGACATGCTTTACTGAGATACTTTAACTGCAACTGGCTAGTCTGTTGATTTTTCCGCTCTGATCCCTGTCCCTCCCCCATCACCTTCCCTCCATCAGGTGGTACTTGGAGTGGTTGTAGGCATTCATGGGGAAGTTGAGTTGGGGCTGTATTTAGTATTGGTTTAGTGGGATGTCTTTATGTGGTTTGCAGTTCCTCCTATGAATAGTTAAGTTACTGCCATATATATTGGTGTGGGAAGAACTTCAAAGCAGTATTCTTACCACCTATCTTTGTGACATGGATATACACAGACAAGGAACTTGTTCAATATCACCTGGCACTTGGAGGTTTGTGGGTGGTAGATGCAACAATTGCAATGTACAAAGCTAGAAGCCAGTTTGTGAAAAATTCTTCCAAATCTCTAATAATAAAACTAACTCGAGAGAGGCTTTTCTCAGATTGGACAACAGTCCTAAAATTTACCGATAACAAATGATGCTATAAGAAACTTTTCTAAAGTATCAATAATTTTTAAAAAATAAGATTAATTAACCATGACAGGGGAAGCACTGCATCATCATTCAATAATCTCTATAGATATTGACATTACAAAATTCTTGTCATCAGAAGAGGCAATCAAAAAATATTAATCAAACATGTACGTGATATTAGAGAGTATGATAGATTATATTTGGGGATTTGTGATAGTTATGTTTTTTCCAAATTTCCTATTTCTAATGTATTGTGATTTCTTTCCCCATTCTAAACATGTTAACTTTAATACATAGCTTCATATTCTTAATTTTATATACTTTTTCTTAAAGAGAGCTTCAGGCTCTACAACCTGAGACCTGCCCTTGAAGAAAGAATATTCTGATTTGTTAAATATTGACCTAGAAAAAAGATATTTTTTCTTTCTAAAGACATGGCTAACTATCAATTATTTTAAATATATAATAGTAACTGCAGACGTAGTCTTCTGAGACTTTCGTAGAATTCAAATCAACACCAATGGCTCAGTACTGAGCCGTTACTTGGTGGGTCTCTGGGACATCCGGACAATCCAAGGCTTCAGTCGTGCTGCTCCTTCTGAACCTCTTCTGATGGGTCCTCCAAAATCCTGACCCAAAATCAGAACTGAAAGTTTCTAATGTCAAAGCCAATTAAAAACAGGAATGGGCTTCCCTGGTGGTGCAGTGGTTGAGAGTCTGCCTGCTGATGCAGGGGACACGGGTTCGTGCCCTGGTCCGGGAAGATCCCACATGCCGCGGAGCGGCTGGGCCCGTGAGCCATGGCCACTGAGCCTGCGTGTCCGGAGCTGTGCTCCGCAACAGGAGAGGCCACAACAGTGAGAGGCCCGTGTACCGCAAAAAAAACAAAAAAACAAAACAAAACAGGAACAAAAAAGTTCAAGAACAATCTAAATCCCAACTCTGATGGGAACAACCAATAAATAGGGCCCTCTGGCACAGGAAATAGAAACCATCAACTCTTATTTGGACAGAAGTCCCTGGTACAAGGATTGACATTAAAAAAAAACAATGCTCCATGCATGCTGAGAGTATACCCAAAGAGCATGCCTTTCTATTTGGAAAGGAAGACCGTAGGCTTTTGGTACTCTGCAGAAAATTTTAAATTCCTGGCCTGTTGTTCTGAATTCAGTTAAATATTCAGATTAGGTAGTGACCCCCAAAGTAACGCTGGAAGTGAAAACCCTGAGGCAATGATTATAACGGATGCCAGAGTATATTAATACGTTCTAGAAAGTGGACTCATACACAAGAGTCTCAACTGGCACTTCTGTACTGATGTAAGGGGAGCATGGGTTTTGAAGACCTGGGCTTAAGTCTCTAATACTTACTAACTGACCCTGACCCTATGTTACTTAACTTCTCTGAACCTCTGCTTCCTCATCCATAATTGCTAGTTTAGTGAGGTCCACCCAAAAGGATGTCAGAACGAATGCATACAGTGCTGTGGGTGCTGCAGTGTCTGGATACTGGTAGATGCTCAATGGACGACAGCTATCATTTCCTTTGTGGGTTTATGCCGCCGCTGCTGCTCGAAGGTCAAAGTCTTAGTCTCATCGGTAATAGCTGCTTTTATAAGCAAGCATGACTTTATTTTCAACAATGCTCATTTACTGGCTACTGACAGGCTGGCAGTTCTGGTTGATTTAATGGGTTGGATTCTCTTAATTTGTGAACTTGGTTTCCATTTGTTAGAGGCCCAGAGGTTTTCAATGTTGTTCATGTATCTAGGATTTTATGGACTGAATTTGCAAATGTAATGTTTCTCCCTACAGTTAAGTAACTACAGATAGAAGAAAAATAAAAAAGAGATTAACAGTAAGAGGGTTTTTCTTAAAGGAAAGGAAATTGAGTCATATTCCAGGGTGGTTAAAGAATTGACTATTCTAACAATGAAAACTATCTATTGAAGCTTTCTAGGAGTAAATTTAGCTCATTTCTATTTTCTTTTACAAATATCCAATGGGAATCACGTACACGACAATTCAAGGTATCACATTTCAGGACATTCTTTGCACACTGAAGAACATTAGCAAAGTCCTGTTTTCCATCTTACACTTTCTGAGAGGTATAATACTGCCAATTTAAGCCAGCCTTTCCCCTTCAGGTTGTGCTTGTATATTCTCACTGTAACTGCACAGCAGAAAAAACCTCTACAGGCATCCCCACACGTAAAGATGGTGCCTAGAAACCTTCTCAAAATTTCTACCTTGAGGACTATAAATGCTAATAAAAACCACAAACCCTTCCCGCGCATCTGTATAAATATCCTGATTGTGGCATGAACACTTGTGACCAGCTCATTTATACTGGTGCCATGTGAATAAACCCAGTATAAAGTCAGAGGGCCGTTCTGACTTCTGTTACTTGCAAGTGTTATGAGAAAGGCACTTTTAAGCTGAACCCATTTTAGAAAACAACTAGATAGGCATTTTGTTGATTACAGAGTAGAAGTGCAAGATTAGTAATGTTATTGTTAGTAACTGTATGCCTTTGGGCAAGTTACTTGATTTTATTAAGCATTAGCTTCTTCAAGAGTAAAATAGGGGAAGAATACCTTCTTAAAAAGTTATTGTGAAGATGAAGTATCTAAAGAGCTTATCTCAGCACTAAATGTTCAACAATGATAATTATCATTGTTTTGGCTTACAAGACTCATTGATTTTTGGAATTGAGCATGCTAACTTGTGAATTTGTGTACTATACATAGTTGAAGAAAGGTTTCTTTTTTTAAAAAAAAAGATAGATTATGAACTTGGCTGGGCAAGGATTGGCCTGAAGGTATAAATCTTGCCTCTTTTAACATACCTTACTTGACTGAGAACCTTTCAACTAAATGATGGCCTGTATGATTCCACTTTCTAGAATTTATTATCACACTCTGGCATCCATAGTAATCATTGTCTCAGGGATTTCAGCCCTAGGCTCACATCTGCGGTCACTACCTAATCTAAGTACCTGACTGACCAGTAAAACTGTCCAGGAATTTAGAATTTCCTTCAGAATACCCCAAACCTAGAGGTTCCTTTCCAAACAGAAAGGCACACAACTTGTGTCTATTTTTAGCTGTAGGGAGCATGAGTTTTATGGTCATCTTTGGAAGGGGACTCTTCTGCCTAAACCTGATATGATGGTTTTAATTTCTTATGCCAGGGGACCCTGTTTATTGGCTGTTTCCATCAGGACTGGGATAAAGATTGTGCCTTGATTTCTTTGCTCCTGTCTTTAATTGGCTTTGTTTTACTCAATATCCTGGCTCTAATTTGGGATCAGAAGTTTGGGGAGATCATGTGATCCACGTATTTCTCATATAGAGACTAGTGAGAAGTTCACTTAAGAGTTAATCATGGTGACATGACTGAGGTGATTGGCTTGTTTGGATGTCCAAGACACCCAACCAAATGTTGGTTCAAGAGATGTTGATTTGAATTCTCTAAAGCTCTTCGAAGACCATTTCTGTAGTTTGTATATTTTCTCTTTTGTGTCCTTGCCCATTTTTTCCTGTAATGTATCCAGCCTTTTCTTATTGGTTTGTAAAATCTTTATACACTACAGGCACTTCCTTCTGTCAGATATGTCATAACCATTTGTTTTCCTCAGGTTGTCATTCATTGTTTCATTTTGGGTTTTTTTAATACAAAGATCTTTTCCATTTTTATATATCGAATCTTTGAAGATTTTCCTTATGGATTTTTTTCCTTTGCTTTTATTTTTGGAAGTGCCTAATCCCATGTGAGATGAGATAAATATCGCTGAACGGTGTCTGAGCAAAGGGGTGACATGATCAGGCCTGTGGTTTACTGAAATAGTCAGATACCGTGTTTGGGAGAGTTTGAAGTGGATTGAAGAGGAAGAGGGGCAGTGTTGAGTGTAACGTTTTTGGTAAGAAATAATAAAGATCTGAATTAGGTCTTCCATGAATTATATTTCCTAACTACTTTTTTTCTCTAAGAGGAATTAATGAGATTATTTCTTAGGACTTATGTGCATTCCTCGCTTCCTCCCTCCTTTCCTTTTCTGTGAACATATAGACCACGCGGTCATTCCGAAAGCTTGCAGCTTGATGGGACCTGGCCGTATAGGACGAAGTTGGTACCCGCGTTTTGCTTCCACGTTTTACTGAAGGAAGGGAAGTCAGTCCCTGGTACCTCCAGAGTATCACCCACTCCATCCAGTCCACAAGATCAAATCTTTCTGCATCTTGCAACAGTCACAAGAATGAGAAAATTGTGCAAAGACAGAGGATAAAGACCATTATAATCTCAGAATGCGAGGTGTTTCTATGCATCCATATAAGATACCTAAGCAGAGGAACAAAAACATAAAGCAGTATCAGTAGTAAAGGCACTAACTGAGTTATAACAACTGTTGCCTTTTCAAGCACATTGGCAAGAGCAGCGGTTCCCCCAGTGTGGCCCTCCATCCAGCAGCATCAGCATCACTTAGGAACTTGTAAGAAATGCACATTCTTAGGCCACATCCTAGACCACCTTGTAGAAAACTCCTGGGGGAGCTCAGCAATCTGTTTTTTTTTTTTTTTTTTGATTGTTTATTTTATTTTAAAAAAATATTTGTACAGGGTAATATTTTTTAAATTAAATTAAATTTTTTTTATATAGCAGGTTCTTATTAGTTATCTATTTTATACATGTTAGTGTATATATGTCAATCCCAATCTCCCAATTCATCCCAGCACCACCACCCTCCCCCCACTTTCCCCCCTTGGTTTCCATACATTTGTTCTCTACATCTGGGTCTCTATTTCTGCCTTGCAAACCCGGTTCATCTGTACCATTTTTCTAGATTCCATATATATGCGTTAATATACAATATTTGCTTTTCTCTTTCTGACTTACTTCACTCTGTATGACAGTCTCTAGGTCCATCCATGTCTCTACAAATGACCCAATTTCGTTCCTTTTTATGGCTGAGTAATATTCCTTTGTATATATGTACCACATCTTCTTTATCCATTCATCTGTCAACGGGCATTTAGGTTGCTTCCATGACCTGGCCATTGTAAATAGCCAGCAATCTGTTTTTAACAAGCCCTGCAGGTGACTCTGCTGCCTGTTCAAGTCTGAGACCCACTGGACTAGATCAGTCCTCAGGTCTTGATCTCCAACAGTCACGCATCACTCGATCAATATTAAATGCCTCTTGTGTCTCCCCCTCCCACCCTCCCTATCCCACCCCTCTAGGTGGTCACAAAGCACTGAGCTGATCTCCCTGTGCGATGCAGCTGCTTCCCACTAGCTATCTATTTTGCATTTGGTAGTGTATATTATGTCAATGTTAAAACAAACAAAAAAATTAAATGCCTACTTTGTGTTCAGTTCTGCAAGCACTTATGATGCTCTTTCTGTAACCAGCTCTATGATGGATGCTGAAGCTACAAAGGAAGGAAAGACGCAGGTGCACATGTCATGAAAAACATAATTTGGATTTTACCCCAATTTCTTGGCTCACTGATTGTTTCTTTCAAGTCCAGACAACGAGTATGTATTGCAACTCTGTAAGTCTTGTGCTGAGCTAGTCATGGTGGAGGCTCCAAAGGAAAGAAGAGACATACCCCTGACCTCAAGGAACTTAGAATTACATTGGGACCAACTGAACATGCAGGAAAGAGATAGGATCAAGGTAAGATGTGGATTAAATACTCAATTCAGGGGTACAGACTTGGAATACTTAGAGTTTCTCCTTCTCCACTGTGCTAATCTTCAAATGACTGTTTACCCAAGATTTTGGCTCTGGAGAAAAAAAATCCACAAGAAGAAATAAATACCATCCCTAAAAGCCTGTATTTTTGGTACTGGGTCCATCTGTCTTGATCTTCATTCCTGGTGGGGCAGATCTCCCCTAAAACCTTCTATCCCCTTTCTTGGTGAGTCCTTAGGTTACAATAATTCAAAACTTATTTGACAAAACTTGCCTCATAACTTTTGAATTTGCATGGGAGAATGGAGTGTGAAACTGAGAGAACGTGATCATTTTCAAAAGGGGAAAGAAGGTGGTTTTTGGAAACTATCGACTGGAGAAACTCATGTTATTCTCATGCAAAACTCACAGCTAACGTATTAAAAATGATTTGTAACTGCTTAAAAGGAGCTGTGTTGACGACTGAAAGCTGGCACATGTTAACCATGAACAAATTAAATGAAATAATTCTTTGCTTTTCTCCAAAAAACCTTAGCTTTGTAGATCTGGAAGAAGCTGTAAACAAAGTCTATTATTATTTGGATTTAGGCAGAATAGTCAACAAAGTCGCTCTTATATCTGTGTGAATAAGTTGGAAAAATGTAGGCTACATGGCTTCGTAAAGTTCTTAAACCACTGAGCAAGCAAATGCAGAGGCCGTTTTAATGGGGTGGTGTCGACCCAGATAGAGCTCTCCGATGTGCCGCCTCAAAGATCTGTCCTTAGCCCTTTCCTGTTTAACATTTTCATTACTGGACTAAGGGTAGAGGGAATAACTGCCAAGGCAATAACTGACAGAATGAGGATCCAAAGAGTTCCTGACGGGCTGGAGTGATGAAACAGACCTGACAAAATAAAATATCACGAAGATAAAGCTAACAAGCTATGTGGCAGTTTAAAATACACGAGTACACATGCGTATACACTGCATACACACAGGTGCATGCACACACCCACAGGCATGCACACGCACACGTGTGCCTCTGCAGAAGTGCTAGACTGAGGATCCACGGGTAACCGCGGCACATATTGAAAAGCTTTCCAGGTTCTGAACAACAGTGAGCAACAACTCCTGAATGATGTGGCTGCCCAAAGCTCATGTGATCAATCAAAGAACACGGCCTGGAACAAAAGCTGTAAAATCCCCTGCACGCGGGGCCGGCAGATCCTACTGGGGAATATTGTGTTCAGTTCTGGATGCCATGATTTACAAGGGGCACTGGAAAGAATCCCATCATCCCTTGATGGTGCTGGATGACCCCGAAATAAACAAAACTGAAACTTCTAGAGACGTGTCAATTCTAATTTCACAGGATGGCCAAGAGAAGTGGAAAAACTACTAAATAACATTGAAAAACACTTCTGAACTTCTAGATGCTCTTTTTCCATCCTAGAGGACTGAAACGTAAAATTCTTGAGAACAGAAAAGGCAAAATTACTCTCCAGCATTTTATCAAGATACAAATGGGGTACACTTTTCCCTATAGCATTAAAATTAAAATAATTTCAATTAAAGACAGCATTCCAACGAACATGACTATTCAAAAGACTGAAAGGTAAACTTTCCAATAAGAAGGCTGTTGTGGCCTGAACTGTGTCTCCCCCCAAATTCACATGTTGAAGTCTTCTGCTTGAACCTCAGAATGTGAATTTAATTAGAGATAGGGTCATTAAAGAGGACATTCAGTTAAAATGAAGTCATTAGGGTGGGCTCTAATCCAACATGACTGGTGTCTTTATAAGAAGAGGAAACTTGTATACAGACATAGAGAAAAAATGAAGACACAGGAAGCAGACGACTACCTACAAACAAGGAGAGAGGCCGAGAACTGATCCCTCCCTAAACGGCTCTCAGAAGGAACCAACCCTGCCAACACCTTGATCTTGGACTTCCAGCCTCCAGAACTGTGAGAAAATAAATTTCTGTTGTGTAAGCCACTTAGTCTGTGGTGCTCTGTTACAGCAGCCCGAGCAGACCAACACAGAAGCTTAGTGAGGGCCGAAGATGGTGGCTGTCCTCTGGCTCTAGCATTTGTCACCTGCCATGGGTGCCTGTGAGCCATGAGTCCCTCCCCCAAGCACTTTCCTTTGCTCCTGTGGCACTGGGCACTTGGAAGCACAGTCTAAGGTCCCTGTCCCTCCTCTACCAGCTTTCTGCTCCCTCCGTGGTCTTTGGGGAATCCTGGCACACCCCCTGTTATTTGGGACACCTCCATTCCACACTTCACTGAATTCTGGCCTCCACTTTATTTCTGGTTATGTGTTACAATGTTTTGCTGAGTCATGTAGAAGTCTTAAACTTTTACAAAATCAAATTTATTCTTCTTTTTCCTTACAACCTTTTATTTATTTACTTTTTAAAATTTTTTTGATGTGGACAATTTTTTAAGTCTTTATTGAATTTGTTACAATATTGCTTCTGTTTTATGTTTTGGGTTTTTGGTTTTTTTTGGCCACGAGGCATGTGGTTTAGCTCCCCAACCAGGGATCGAACCTGCACCCCCTGCATTGGAAGGCGAAGTCTCAACCACTGGACGGCTAGGGAAATCCCTTTTTCCTTACAACCTTTTAATGAAGGATGTACTTTTCTACACTTGGTTTGAGGGTCTCAGTGACTGAAGAGCACCAGTTTGGGGGAATGTTCTAGGTCAGGGGTCATCCCTGTTTGAATTGCATTGGGAGGGGTCCAAGTGCTTTGGCTCTCCAGTCTGAAGTCCAGGAGGCCTCTTCGGGGCTGCAGGGAGAGGCGGACAGGATGCAGAGATGGAGCCTTTGCCTGCTGGCTGGGGAATGAAATCACAGTGGCTGGCAGCAGAAAGCATGGCCTGAAGGAAGTTGCCTGGGGCAGATGCCTTCGCGCTAAGTTAATCAAGCTGTTGCTCCACACCTTTCCCCGGGCTGCGAATTCACCCCAGTCTTTCCTGCTTGGAGGACCTTGAGGGCTGCAAAGCCCCTTCGGGGTTTGAACGAGGACCCACATGCAGAAACAGCATAAATGCCAATGAGATGGGGAGCCTCTAAGTGTGATTTAGGTTTTAAGCAGATGCCCCTTAAATCCAGTGCATTTAATTCTCACAATTTCTAGATTTCAACATTCAATTATGAATGAAGCCTGGACCAAGTCTGAAAACAATCCCAGCTCCTCATTACCTATTTACTAGGAATTTTCTGCTGGGCAGGGAGGGTCGTTTTCATGGCCTGCTGTGAAACTGACACACTTCTGGCTGGTTTTGTTTTGTTTATTTTCAGTGTCTTTCAGAAGTACCAGTGCTGTGGGCACAATTCAGGGCATGGGGTTTATTAATTATTTGGGCTCTCTCTCTAAGTGAACCCAAACAGATCTTCATGAGATAGATGAAATACACAGCAGGAGCCAAAAGGGTTGGCAGATAAGATTGTCTGTTTATTCAAAAAAGATGAAAAGAAATATGTGAAGTAAGCAACGGAAAATAAAACTGCAAGTAACTGACAGGCCAGACACAGAAAGTAGGTGAGAGGTAGTTTAATATGACTGTGTTGGATCCCAGCCAACACTGCCATTGACATGTTACCAATGGGACTGCTCCAGCCTTGCGGCTACTCTGTAGCAACATCCGCCAGGACACCTACTTTTATTTAAGAGTGGAATTCAGAGAGGGAAATGTGTATCACAGGGGTCTCCCAAATGAATTCAGGCTATGATCATATACGTTGAAGCCATGGATTTCTGGACCCCCAACTTTCTGGTTCTAGGGACAGTCAGACAATAGATCAATCTGAGGCAGAACTATATACTCAACCAACATTTTCTTTCCATATAATAATGTGGCCCATGGCAACATTTGTTAAATGTGAATTTCAAGTGACTTTCTGACTTACAGTGAAGGTAAAAGGACAACAGGAAACTGATGATGGTTCTGGTGTCATGGTGCAAAATTCCAGAGTTAGTACAAGGCATACTTCATTCCAAAGAAAGAATGTGTGTGTATGTGTGTATGTGTGTGTGTGTGTGCGTGTGAGAAAGTGTGAATGTGTAAGTGCATGTGTGTAAAAACCCCTATTAAAATAAGCACAAATATTAAAGAATACAATTTAAAGAGGATTTTCATTAGACATTTTACTCTAATCATTAATTCTCCTTAATTTCTCTTTAGCTTAATTCATTTCTCTCCCGGGTAGAAACAGACTTAGGCTCTCAAAATTATTTTAGAATTAAAAACTCTCTAGGTTTTACATACTGTTTTAGGGTTTCAGAGCATGTCAGTGTTAAAAACTCTTGTGTCCTTCTATAAAAAGATGCTCGTCATTGTTAATTATTAGAGAAATACAAAACTACCGTGAGGTACCACCTCACACTGGTCAGAATGGCCATCATTAAAAAGTCTATAAATAACAAATGCTGGAGAGGGTGTGGAGAAAAGGGAACCCCTCTTGCACTGCTGGCAGGAATGTAAATTGGTGCAGCCACTATGGAAAACAGCATGGAGGTTCCCTGAAAAACTAAAAACAGAGTTGCCATATGATCCAGCAATCCCACTCCTGGGCATACATCTGGGCAAAACTATAATTCAAAAAGGTACATGCACCCCTATGTCATAGCAGCACTATACAATAGCCAAGACATGGAAACAACTTAAATGTCCATTGACGGATGACTGGATAAAGAAGATGTGGTACATATACACAATGGAATACTACTCAGCCATAAAAAGAATGAAATAATGCCATCTGCAGCAATATGGATGAACCTAGAGATTACCATACTAAGTGAAGTAAGTCAGAAAGAGAAAGAAAAACCATATGATATCACTTATATGTGGAATCTGAAATATGACACAAATGAACTTATCTATGAAACAGAAATAGACTCACAGACATAGACAGCGGACTTTTGGATGCCAAGGGGGAGGTGGGTGGGCGGAGGGAAGGATTAGGAGTTTGGGACTAGCAGATGCAAACTATTATATATAAAATGGATAAAAAATAAGGTCCTACTGTATAGCTCAGGGAACTATATTCAATATCCTGTAATAAACCATAATGGAAAAGCAAAAATACTGTCATGTCCTTCAGTCAGATTGATTCACTGAGACTTTGTTGAGCAGTACAACTCATTCATTCATTAATTCATCTATTCCATTCATTCATTGCCAGACACTGATCAGGCACAGGGAAATGACAGTGGACAAAACCAGGCACAGAGCCTGTTGTCACAGAGCTATGGGGCTCTGACTTTCAAGAGGACAAAACACACATTAGCCCCGTAATTATACATATGAATGCAAAATGACACCATGTCTTCTTCTGGGAGTGGTGCAGGCAAGAAGGCAAGCCACCCTGAGGATGAGTCTGGGTGAATGAGATGGGGAGGAAGGCAGTTCCAGGCAGAGGGAACAGCACCTGCAAAGACTCTGAGCAGGAGGCAGTGGGCACAGTTGGAAGTGAAACTGGAGAAAGAGGCCTTGGGGCCTGCGTTTAAGGATTGAGGTGTTATTCCCAGAGCTACAGGGGTGCCACGTGCTCAGATCTGCATTTTGAAAAGATCACTCTAGCTGCAATGTGAAGAACAGATTGGGTTTGGGGAGGGGAAAGGAGAGAGGATGGTCACTTATTTAAGTGACTAAACATGGGATCTGGCTCTCCAGGGTGCTTTGTAGGAGAGGCAAAAATTAAGATTTACAGTTAGTTTTGGAGGGCTTCCCTGGTGGCTCAGTGGTTAAGAATCCGCCAGCAAATGCAGGGTACATGGGTTCGAGCCCTGGTCCGGGAAGATCCCACATGCCGCGGAGCAACTAAGCCCGTGCGCCACAACTACTGAGCCTGCGCTCTGGAGCCGTCGAGCCACAACTACTGAAGCCCACGAGCCTAGAGCCCACGCACTGCAACAAAGAGTAGCCCCCACTCGCTGCAACTAGAGAAAGCCCACGCACAGCAATGAAGACCCAATGCAGCCAAAAATAAATAAATAAATTTATTTAAAAAGTTAGTTTTGGAAAAGAAAGGGAACATAATTAATTTTAGAGTTCTTATAATTAATGAGCCTCAACTAACTCTTCTGCTTTCTTGAGTTCCCACAAAAGATAAAAATCCAGAGAATTCTTGGCAGGAATTTATATGGGAAAATGAGGTTGCACTCTGGAATGACTAAACAGAAAATAGTAAGCTTAATATCTCTAGGTTCCAACTTCCTTAAATCTGTGATGGGCTTTGTTCTCATTAAACTATTAAGACATTTATGTGATAAATTAATCCACATTAAGGTGTGAAGGGCAGATAACATCACCACTAGCCCCTAGTTAGTTTCCACCGAGGTCTGGAGAGCTGATAACACTGAGATGCCATCTGTGGATTCCTCCGAACACCCTCAGGTCTAGTCTAGTGTCTGGGACAGAGTTGTTGATGTGGAATGAAACTGAGTTAACTGCCCCAAGCTGCTCGTGTTTTGGAGAAAAAAAAACTGTGTTTAATTATATAAAGGAAGGAATTTCTAAGGGATGAGTTTTAGACAATCTGGCATAAAGACTGTGGAGATCGTTTTAAGTGATACAGCCTTCCTAATATTTATCAAAACAATAATGCACAAGACTGCTCTATCTCAATATTAAGCTTGGGCAGCCACTTTTCTTCCCCATATCCAATTTCTTACTGTTGCATCACAATTTTCCTATTTGTACCAAGAAAGCAGTGAGACTGAACTTCCTGTGCTGTGTAGAGACCTCAATCACACATACCCTCCAGGTGTTCAATTCAGGAATCTGGCAACTGTGTACTGTCCTGGAACTGTGCAGAAGACAGTTTCGACTAAGTGTTTTGGGAGAAAAGAAAAAGCAAGCTCTTAAAATAATATTGCTTAGGACTACAAGAATTCAAACCCAGAAATGGAATCTTTTGATCCTAGATGAGAATGAGCCACAGATGAGAAGTGTTCATCCTTTATCAGCATCCACGATGGGGAAGGCCCTGACTCACCTGCTAGACTGAAAGGGCTCTCTTTCCCTGGACCCACCCCTGATCCCACTGAGGAGCATTTACTGATGCAAGTCTCAGATCTGACTCTGGAATGTGCTCATGTCATGGGCTCAGTCCAGCAAGTGTCCAGCAAGAGATCTTTTCTGGGGTCAAATGCAAGTCAGCCTGGAGCGGGTGGAGGTCAAATGATACAGCTGTCACATGCTGAGCAGGCAGGATTAGTATCAGTTGCCCGTGTGTCTTGGCAATCTGGCTTTTCCAAGATTAGCCGGTCTCTTTCTTGAGCTCTGGAATGAATCAAGATGCAATTGGTGGACCCCACTGGTATAGCAAATAGTCAAACAACCAGCATGTTTAGTCCTTAAGATTCATGGGTAAGATGGACTTTTTTTCCTGTAAATCAAATTGACATAAACTTTGTTCTGGAGTCAGACAGAATTGGACCTCTTGCTACTTCATAACTCTTTGGGTCTAGAAAGGCAGAGAAAAGAGTAGTGTGCTTTATGTTGTTTTTCTTATCTGAGATGACTCCTTTTATTTTTCCCTTTCTCCAATGAATTGTGAAGTACTGTTAGCAGGAAAAAACATACACAATGTGGGGCTTCCCTGATGGCACAGTGGTTGAGAGTCCGCCTGCTGATGCAGGGGACGTGGGTTTGTGCCCCGGTCTCATTTTAATACCCAAAATGATTTGGCTTATCTTTTTTCCTTTTTCCCATTTGCTTTTCAAATCCTTTGTTCCATTCTTATTTATCCCAAGCCGTACATCTCCATCAAGTCTTCCCTGATTATTCAGGCCATGACAATTCTATACAAGCAGCAATAAAATGCACCCCCACCTCACAGAGTTATGACAAAAGGATGTCGCCATTCATTGGATTTAAAAGGACACTGGACTTTAAAAAGAAATTCCAGGGCTTCCCTGGTGGCGCAGTGGTTGAGAGTCCGCCTGCCAATGCAGGGGACATGGGTTCATGCCCCAGTCCGGGAAGATCCCACATGCCGCGGAGCGGCTGGGCCCATGAGCCATGGCCACTGAGCCTGCGTGTCTGGAGCCTGTGCTCCGCAACGCGAGAGGCCACAACAGTGAGAGGCTCGCGTACCGCAAAAAAAAAAAAAAAAAAAAAAAAGAAATTTCAGAACTTATCTATGAAACAGAAATAGAGTTACAGATGTAGAAAACAAACTTATGGTTACCAGGGGGTAAGGCAGGAGGGATAAACTGGAAGATTGGGATTGACATATACACACTACTATATATAAAATAGATAACTAACAAGAACCTGCTGTATAGCACAGGGAATTCTACTCAGTACACTGTAATGGCCTACAGGGGAAAAGAATCTAAAAAAGAGTGGATATGTGTATATGTAGAACTGATTCACTTTGCTGTACACCTGAAACTAACAACATTGTAAATCAACTATATGTCAATAAAAATTAAGAAAAAAAAAAGAAATTGCAACAAGTTTCTTATTTTAAGATGAAAATTTTAACTTGGGCTTAAGATGCTGCTGATTTGATTCCACATTTAGATTTTACACCAAGTTTGACCCAAGGACTTGGCTCACACCACTCTCCCTTGTCACCACGGTTCACACACAGCCCAGGGAGCAGCCCACCCACCCCTGTGAGGACGTGGGCCCATTTACCCCAGCTATGACGTCATCCAAAGTAATCACAGTTTTATGTGGACCAGAAAGGGAGGCCAAGGAAGAGCGGGTCCACAAAAAATGAAGGAAGAAAGGACCACAAATTCAAGGGGCGTATCGACGTGCCCCCAGTGGCCTTATTATATGAAGAGACTGCAGATAACTCCATCTCTCTACCGCAGTGCTTCATAAATTCTGTCATCTCGTCAGGACTGTCAGAGCCCTGACCTCCCTTCCTCCATTAATGAGCTCGCCCTATTTTGAGGGGGGATTCTTTACAAACATACAGCCCAGAAACACCTCACAAACAGCTTGTCAGCCTGGTGATTCTGGAAGTAACCAAGTCCAGGCCAAGGAGAGGGAGGGCGATGCCTCGGAGGCCAGCTGACCAGCAAGATGGGGCTACAAGTACGTGCCTGGCATGGTCGTGGCCGGGGAGAGGTGGGCATGGGACCAGGTTTGGGCAGCAGCTAAGGGCAAAGGGTAGTCCCTGTTTACTGAGAAAGCTGTCAGTGACAGATTGGTGGCTTTTCAGGTCACAACTGGAGTTCTTCTTATTTGCCTGGGTGCTTTCTGTCTTTGGTAAGACGGGAGGGAGGTAGCCGGAGTCCGAGATTCAGGTTTGGAGATGTGCTACCGAAAGGGCCAATTTGTACACCGCCCGCTTGGCTGTTTTGTTTTTGAGAGCTTCTGCCAGACTCCATCCATCTCCCCAGCCCCCAACGTGGCTCTCTTATTTCAGGCCAGATGCAGAAAACAGCTCTGTGCTCCCAGTGATCCAGGACGGATTAAATGGTCAGAAATTGCATTCTGCTTCTAGGAGACCGAGTTTGTGCTGAAGTGTCCAGTACAGCCATGAAAAAGCATCTCGACTCTGTAAAGGCAAGAAGAAGTCCCCACGGGCAGCTTATGCACCAGGCAAGCTCCATAAAGTTGGCTTTTGCTGACGAGCCTGGGTTTGAGTGTCTTGAGACAAACTGCATCAGATTATATAGAAAAACAAAGCACTTCCAGTGCCAAGGAGGACGTTCTCTCTCATTCCTAAGGTGTCTCCTTTCCCTCCCCAGTGAGATACTCCCCACCCCTGCTGATTTATGCGAGGTGGACAGAGCACACGCTGTTTAGCGCTAGCACTGGTGTCATTCACACATCATGGACACAGCTCATAGCCTGGACCCAAAGCCTTTCCTTTCCTACAGTGAGGGCACCGGAACCCTTCGCAGCACACACCGTAAACAGAGCCCTGGGAAGGGGAATGGATTCATCAGAATTCATGTGATGACTTTGGGGTTGGGTGGAGGTGGGGTGCAGAGGGGAGGTGGGCTTGGATCTCACCCCCACTCTTCCGGGTTTCACGTCTAGACCGGGTGGATGGAGTCATCCGTTATTTCCAGTTGCTATTTCGGTCAGTCACATAAAAAACATCCCTGACAATGCCGAATTGCATGTATAAACCATTTTATGGCTATTGGTCTGGTTGTTGCTCTCTCCTCCCTTTCTCAGTTGTTTTTCCCCCTTCTGAGTATCCCATATGTCCTCCTCTCTGCTACGGACAACATAAACATTTATCTTCTTGGACCATGTATTCAAAAAAAAAAAAGGTAAAGGGAATAGTAAAAATCCCGAGTCAAATGTGAGTGGCAGAGCTATAATTCTTTATGAAGCAGCAGGTAAGATTGATTGTCAAGGGTCAAAAGGCTAGGTCAAACTCCGCTCATTCGTCAGCTGAATGTCATTTTAGTTTTCCCTGTCACCAGATAGCTTTAAAAAAAAATTGCAACTCCTTCCTCATTATCTGGGACTGGGCTCCTTTTCTGCCATCCAGTATTAATGAAAGCGTGCTTCAAGCGTGGCCCTCATCTTCTGAGGTTCTCCTGCTGCCTTTCCTTTCTCAAGCACTCCAGAGAAAGCACTGTTTCAAAGGCCATTTTCTCCACAGCCACATGGGGAAATTGTCCCTGGAGTGAGAATGATTTGAAAACACACGCAAGGTATCAATGTTTGAAGGAACACAAATGTAATTAAATCTTAGCAGGTGGAAAGCTTGTGAGCCAATGTAACTGGATGATGGCAATATCTCTGCATCTCATAAAGAGGAAGACAAAATGGGATGTAGTATCTGGAATCCGTCTAAAATGATGTGTCATATATAAGGGGAAAAAATTTCCTCTTATAATTATGGCTGGTCACAATGACATAATGAGAAACCTAACATAATGCGTCGATTTTGCTGGGAGTCTAACACGCCATCCACAGCAGGTCGAATGTAGGTTAACGCTATCAAATAACTTCACCTCTAAAAGACTCATTTAATTAGCTCATGTTTAATTTTCCTAAAGTGAAAGAAAATGATGATTAGTTAGATGGGGATGCATTTGTAAATTTTTAAGCCTATCTGCCAAATGCTATGAGTTATCAGCGAAGAGAGGTAACTCATGAATCACAAATTTTTATACATAGCTAGATAACAGCTTAAAGTTGAAACCTCTGAGCAATGATGACGAATTCCTTATTTTGTAAACCTGTGCTGTTTTATTTTCCAACCTCTTTGCCTAATATTGTTATGGAAACCCGGATCAAAGTGAATTGATAAAATCTATGTTAGAATTTGCTTTATAGTAGTGACATTATTTGGACTAATCTTCTAATTGTCTCTACAATTATCTGTAATTTCCTTAGCCCAGCTCATTCCTGTTGGTTGGCAACTGGATTGTGTGACCAAAGTCCTAATATGGTCTGATGAGTTTCACTGTCTTTCTATTTCATGATCACAGATCTGCAGTCACTATACAAAATACTGCTGAGGATCTCAGGAGGCTGAAAGGAGAGGACAGGGCTGGATCTGTGTAAGATCCACACACAATCTCCTTCTTAGGGAGGAAAAATAATAACAGCACACAAAAACCTTTAGTGAAATTCTAGGCTAATTTCAATTTACCAGAAATTATGATTAACTTTGAATATAGCATCTATTGAGTTTGCAGCATGGTATGTTTGGTCCTCGAAAAATGGCTCTTGCAAAGCCATTCTCCAGGTTCAGCTTGAAGACATTGATTAAAAGGAATATGGCACAGCCATGTTTAGAATCTGGAATATAAGAGCAAAAAGCTCAGAGAAAAGAATTCTAGATGGAGTGGCTTGGTGGAGAGACCTGCCCAAGCAACCTGAAGCTGTGAACCCGGCCCCAGGGAGATGCTCCAGGTGGAAGGTGAGCAGGCTGCAGCCACAGGAATCCTGGGAGTGAGATCTGGATTCTGAAAGGGGATGAGAAGGGGATGGGCAGCCCTGGGGGTGCGAGTGAGTCTTGAAGAGCAATTCAGGCAGTTCTCCCATGAGGAGACAGACCAACATGAAAGAGGAAGCTGACAACCCAAACTGTGAAATGGATCAAAAAACCTCAAAACCCATATATACAAAGAAAGATCTAAAATAAACTTAACATAGTATGTAAAAAAATATACTTTTCCTTAAATCATATTTTTTTAACTTTGGATGGTGTTTTATTTGATACAGTAATTTCTAGTAAAAAGATACAGCTCTACAAATGTAAGACCAGAAAAACTCAGCTTAATAGCAGTGCATAGGAACCAACCAAAGGGTTCCAGTTGATTATAACCCAACAATTTAAAAAAAAATAAATTTATTTATTGTTGGCTGCGTTGGGTCTTCGTTGCTGTGCGTGGGCTTTCTCTAGTTGCAGCGAGCGGGGGCTACTCTTCCTTGTGGTGCGTGGGCTTCTCATTGCGGTGGCTTCTCTTGTTGCAGAGCATAGGCTCTAGGCGTGCGAGCTTCAGCAGTTGTGGCATGTGGACTCAGTAGCCGTGGCTTGTGGGCTCTAGAGCACAGGCTCAGTAGTTGTGGCGCACGGGCTTAGCTGCTCCACGGTATGTGGGATCTTCCCGGACCAGGGATTGAACTCATGTCCCCTGCATTGGCAGGCGGATTCTTAACCACTGTGCCACGAGGGAAGTCCCTATAACCCAAAAATTTGACATGGCTATAAAATGGTCATGTGGTGGGTGGTTTAATGGCTGGAGTGGTATCTAAATCAAAGATACACCAGCCCTCTGGACTTTATTTTTTATAGTTTCCAGTGCTGGGGTTGGATGGCCTGGGGAATAATAGACTGTGCAGGATGATGCTAGGATGAGGGGACCTGTCAACCAGAGGCAGCCAGAGGGCGGTGCCAAGGTGGAAGGGATTATGGGGAGAAATAATGAGCAGAAAAGAGAAGCGTGAGTGCTATCTTAACATATTATAAGATGTTCCCCTGAGTAAAGGGATTATGTTTAGGTAGTGTATCTCTAGTTTAGGGCATGATCTGGGTCACTATTTTCAAGCTGGAGGAAAGTGAAATTTGGGATCAAAATAAAGTCTTGGGACTTGGGAACTAGGATATTTAGCCTGGATTTATGGCTTGTTGTCGTTTTCTTCAGATATTTGGAGAGCTGTAGGTGGATGGAAAAGTAGATTTATTTTATGTTTATTTGGATAACTATTTGCAAGTATTGCTTGCTGGGCTATGAATCTTGAGAAAGGCTCTGTAGAAAAAAGTGATGCAGGGATCACAGGACTGCCTTGTACCCACTGCTCAGATTCACAGCATCCATTAGTCTTCTCAAGGCTCTGAGAAGTCCCCAAGGAAGCAGGCTCTTCTGATATCTTTGAAGTTAGGATTTTCATTCTTATTTGACCATAACACCCTTTTCTCCCTTTAAAAAATGCTCTTCTTAACATACCATGGAAGTGATTAATATCCTCAGGACACACTCTGGGAAATGCTGATGTCAACAAATGAGTTAGGGCCGATGAGTGAAAGTTGTAGGGAAGCCAACATCAGAGGGAAATAAAGGAGAACTTTCTAACAATCTGACCTGTCCAAAGTACTAAAGTCCCATCACCAGGACTGTTCAAAGAGATTCCAGAAGACTGTCTTGAAGAAAAACTTGAACACGCCTGGAAAGACATGCCATTTTACACAACATGTGGTTGGTGTTATAACACCATCTGTGTGTTTTGGGTGGTCTTGTTGATCTTGTGTTGTAATTTGATAGTAAGATTAATCCATGCTATGGTACTAAAACCATCACATTAGGAAAGGATGTAATAGAAAGACTGTAAATAATTAAATTACTTTACATTCACTGTTGAATCAGGATGTTTTCTACTTATAACCCATACGTGCCCCAGCCATACTCTTACAGAAAGACTTTGGTAATCCTCGGCCTGGGTAACAGCTCTAGAGTCTTTGAACTGGTGTAATGCGGCACAGAGACCCATCTTGTAGGTAAGTAGGATAGATGTGTGCCCATATAAACCATGATTTCAGAGGTCCTTACCCTCACTCCTCAATTCCAAGGTAATTCTCTCAAGGATTCCCTGGGCATTCAAATTCCTTAAAAAGGAGAAGAGCTGTACAGTCAACAAGTAGAGATGAAGCTTCAAGTTCAAATGCTGGTGGGAGTAGAAACTCATTGACTCCTATTTACTCATTCATTCACTAATTCACTCCGTCAATCAATGTTTATGAGAATCAACACGTGCCATGGGCTGGGAATATGGAGCCACAGGCTTCCTACCCTCAGGGAATAAATGCTGAGACCTCGTGCCTTCCTGAAACCAGGTTTATCTCCTTGGATGGAGACGAGGGCTCTGAATGGGGGAAGGGTCAGAGGCGCGGTACCGAGGGGAAAACATGGAAGTCCTGGGATTGCCCTGAGAAACGTGTGCATCTCGTGTTGGAGACAAGGGCCAGTCCTATTAACGCATTTTATATAATTTCAGATTTTCTTCCTCTATGGCCGATTAAAATAGATATATTTTTCAAAATCTAACTCACATGATTTTTTTTTTTTTTTTTTTTTTTTTTTTTGCGGTACACGGGCCTCTCACTGCTGTGGCCTTTCCCGTTGCAGAGCACAGGCTCCGGACGCGCAGGCTCAGCGGCCATGGCTCACGGGCCCAGCCGCTCCGCGGCACGTGGGATCCTCCCGTACCGGGGCACGAACCCTTGTCCCCTGCATCGGCAGGCAGACTCTCAACCACTGCGCCACCAGGGAAGCCCTCACATGATTTTTTTAAAAAAGGCTTTAGTTCTTTAACAGGGGAGTGTTTTAGTTTTGCAAAATGTTAGGATCCATACACTTGACATCCAAATTTTTAAAACACTGCATAGCAATTGGGTCCTGCCCAAATTTCATTTTTTGAAATAAGTTGGTAACTCTGCCTATATTCCCAAGCAAGAATTCCTGAACCTTTGCTACTGGCTATGGGAACAAATCTCATATTCGAAAGGTCTTTCTGATAGTTTGTAGTTTGTCAAAGAACCATGGGTGACTAATACACAAGTACGATGGACATAGTGGCTGTACATGTAGGTTTCTGGGATAGTCTGGAAACATATACTGTCTCATCTTCAGCGTATGCATCATACACATAACCAACCACAGCATCAGAGATTTCAGAGGGATACAGGATACCTGAAGTGACGGGGTACATCACAGGAGGTCGAAGATCAGTTACAAACCTTGAAGGAGGAAAAATCCAACAAGAATAGCTGTGACAAAGTCAAAAGAATTGTTGATTCAGGATCTGGGAAAGAAATCCAGGTTTTGCCATGTTCTGTATGACGAAGGCAAGCCACTAAAACAGTGGAGTTTCCTTGTCTGTAAGATGGGAGGTTATCCCTTGAGAGGACCCCCCACCAAAGACTGTGGGCTCAAGAGCTATGTGGAGGTGCCCATGGGTGAACTTGGCAGAGAGGAATTGAAGCCTTCAGCCTTCATTTGGAATGGGTCCCACAAGCCTAGCCAAGAAGCAACAGCTTCTGAGAACATCCCCAATTAAGGACACAGGTCACCCAGGTATTGAGGGTTACACATCCCCAGGGATCTTATATGGTCAGAGGAGGAGGTGAGAGCCCCTAAAATGACTAATAATATATTCTCACCAACCCTGACTGAATTTAACTTAAGGGGGAAAAAAATCCATTTCTTATTCCTTGAGTGGCACAGAGAAACCCAAACCTGTTATGATTTTAATGTTGAGCCCTTCACAAACAGGAAAGTATTTGAAAGCTAGCACACAAAAAAGAGACGTGTATTTCTGCAAAGGATATAGTATCTTACTCTCACTCAGAAGGCAATATCACTATTTTAAAGAACAAAGATCAAATTAAATGTTCAACGCCACCATGTGCTGTCGCCAAGCATGTCAGTATATTTATGAACAATTTATAATTTGAACTTTTTTCCAGACAGCTGGTCATATGTATGTTAAAGTAGTCATAATAACCTGTCAGGAGAAACTTCCTACAGTACATTCATTGGAGAAAATATGGGTAAGTGTGGCAGCCTTTTAAAACTCCACCAGGTCTCTTTTTCTTGTGACTAGCTACCTCCACAGCTGTAAAACCCACAGAAAGCCCAGAGCTCAAAAGGCTTGATTGTATCCCTTCCCAGGTAGTTTGCTCCCCACTGTGAAGACTTTGGGTTAAATATGCATTTATACATACAGAGTTGTACCAGCCCTGCATGGAATCGAAGAGATCTCCAACACCCAAATTAAAGATCTATCTTTAATCATGTGCATGTAGGGAAAACTCATCTCATTACCAAGTCTCTTTTACAAAGAAGTTGCCTGCCTTCTTGAGACTGTACGATCTTGATAATATGGGTAGGGCTTCGATGGTGGTGTAGGGAAAAGGCTCAGACGTGGAGGTACACAGACGAATCTGCATCCTGGTTCCATCAGTTGCTAGATGTGTGTGGGCAAGTCACTTAAACATCTAAATTTTTTTTTTTTTTTTTTGCGGTACGCGGGCCTCTCACTGTTGTGGTCTCTCCCGTTGCGGAGCACAGGCTCTGGATGCGCAGGCTCAGCGGCCATGGCTCACGGGCCCAGCCGCTCCGTGGCATGTGGGATCCTCCCGGACCGGGGCACGAAACCGTGTCCCCTGCATTGGCAGGCAGACTCTCAACCACTGTGCCACCAGGGAAGCCCAACATCTAAATTTTTGTATCCTCATCTGCAATAATAACGCATGCCTCACCTTTTGAGAGGGGTTAGGTACTAAACTTTTCAGAATTTAGGGAGGAAAATGAGTTAACTGTCTTTTAGCTGAGCTATTCAGAAACAGTGTTCTTCTGCCATGTTCAGTGGACAAAATCCGAGGGTTTTGGGAATGAGTAAAAGTAAGCTTAAAAAGTCAAGACTGGCAAAACTACAATGAGGTATCACCTCCCACCAGTCAGAACGGCCATCATCAAAATGTCTACAAATAACAAGTGCTGGAGAGGGTGTGCAGAAAAGGGAACCCACCTACACTGTTGGTGGGAATGTAAACTGTTGCAGCCACTGTGGAAAACAGTATGGAGGTTCCTTAGAAAACTAAAAATAGAACTACCATATGATCCAGCAATCCCATTCCTGGGCACATATCCAGATAAAACTATATTTCAAAAACACACACGTACCTCTGTGTTCATAGCAGCGTTGTTTACAATAGCCAAGACATGGAAGCAACTTAAATGTCTATGGACAGGTGAATGGATAAAGAAGATGTTGTACATATATACAATGGAATATTACTCAGCCATAGAAAAGAATGAGATAATGCCATTTATAGCAACATGGATAGACCTAGACATTATCATACTAAGTGAAGTAAGTCAGAAAGAGAAAGACAAATGCCATATGATATCACTTATATGAGGAATCTAAAATATGATACAAATGAACTTATTTATGAAACAGAAACAGACCCACAGACATAGAGAACAGGCTTGTGGTTGCCAAAGGGGAAAGAGGGTGAGGGAGGGAATAAATTAGGAGTTTGGGATTAGCAGATACAAACTACTGTATATAAAATATACAAAACAACAAGGTCCTACTGTATAGCACAGGGAACTCTACTCAATATCCTGTAATAAATCATAATGGAAAAAGAATATATATAAAACTGAATCACTTTGCTGTACCCCAGAAACTAACACAATATTATAAATCAACTGTACCACATTTTTAAAGGTCATGATTGGCACAAGAGCCAAAAGTTGGAAACAACCCAAGTGTCCACTGACGCATAAATGGATAAACAAAATGTAATATATACATATAATGGAATATTATTCAGCCTTAAAAAGGAAGGAAGTTCTGACACATGTTATAACATAGATGGACCTTGGAAACACTATGCTCAGTGAAATAAGCCAGACATAAAAGGACAAACTCTGCATTTATATGAGGTACCCAGAGTAATCAGATTCATAGAGGCCAAACTCATAGAGACAGAAAGTAGAATGATGGTTGCCAAGGGCTGGGGGGAGTGGGAGGTGGGAAGTTAGTGATTAATGGGTACAGAGTTTCAGTCTGGGAAACATGATAAAGTTCTGGAGATGGATGGTGGTGATGGTTGCATACCAGTGTGAATGCAGTTAGTGCCACTGAATTATACACTTAAAAATGGTTAAAATGCTAAATTTTATGTTATGTATGTTACCGCACGAAACTAAAAATGAAAAAGTCATGCTTTGTGAATCTGCTTTCATATGTCTTGCCTCCTCTGTTCATTTCCATGGTATTTTCTATCGGTAAATACTAACACTTTGGAATATGTGTTTATCCTGCGAAGTGTCCGTTCGTGCAACCCTAAGAGATCTTGCGTCAGGGTGCTCTGGATTCTAGCTAGATCATGCCTCTCTGCGACATCACTGGTGTCTGCCAGCTCGTGAGGATCACTGCATTTTGGGGACCAAAGATGGTATTTGACGATCATTTAGTAGGCAGAAGATGTCTTAGCTCAGATCTTTCCCAGCGCTTCAGACACGAGATTCTGGTGAAATCCCAAAGCAATCGGCATGTTAACTCACTTTCTCTTGGTTGCATTATCTCATGCTCACTTTCGTAGTTTCTTCCTCCCTTGTGTTGTTCAGTTATCTAGAGTGAGATTTCAGTGAAAGAACCCACCTATGCCACTTCACTGCCCCCTTAAATTACCTATGAGAAATGTAACAAATACATAATGTCAGAAAGTAGTCATAATTATTTCCATTACCAACACGTGGCTGTAATTGCCTCTTCAGCAATTTTCAGGAGCAACTGAAAGGAAAGTTCCAGAGAAGCAGTCCATATGAATCTTCATCTTGGGGCTGGTATCGTAACTTAGTGGCATAGTTTCAGATTCTAGGGTTCCTAAAGGTCTGCTGTGAACAAACACTTGGTGGTGAGGGAGGGAATTGAAGCAGCACCAGTTGTCTTTTTTTTTTTTCTTAATTAAAGACGCACATTTAGTTGCCTGTTCTGGATCCGGGGATTTTCCCAGAGTGGAGGGAAGGAGCCGTCTGAACACACTGTGGGAAAGCACAGGCTTAGCACATACCCATATTTTGTATCTATTATTTCTCGTGGGTTGAATTAAGTTCCCCTCAAAAGATATGTTGATCTCCTAACCATCAGTACCTCAGAATGTGACCTTACTTGGAAATAATGTCTTTACAGAAGTAAAGTTAAAATGAGGTCATGAGGGGACCCTAATCCAATATGACTGGTGTCCTAATAAAAGGGGACATTTGAACACAGACAAGGACGCACATAGAGGGAAGATGGCCATGTGAAGACGGAGCATTTGGATGATGCATCTATAAGGAAAGGATGCCAAAGATTGCCAGCAAACCACCAAAAGCTAGGAAGAGGCAGATAAGGAAAAGGCAAGGAAAACTCACCATCCCAACAACTTGATTTTGGACTTCTAGACTCTACAACTGTAAGACAATGAATTTCTGTTTTTTTTTTTTTTTTTTTGCAGTACACGGGCCTCTCACTGTTGTGGCCTCTCCCGTTGCGGAGCACAGGCTCCGGACGTGCAGGCTCAGCGGCCATGGCTCACAGGCCCAGCCGCTCCGCGGCATGTGGGATCTTCCCGGACTGGGGCACGAACACGTGTCCCCTGCATCGGCAGGCAGACTCCCAACCACTGCGCCACCAGGGAAGCCCGAATTTCTGTTGTTTTGAGCTACCCGGTTTGTTCTGCAGGCCAGAAGGGAGTGGCACCACATATTAAAAGTGATGAAAGGGAAAAACCTACAACCAAGAACACTCTACCCAGCAAGACTCTTGCTCAGCTTTGACGGAGAAATCAAAAGCTTTACAGAAAAGCAAAAGGTAAAAGACTTCAGCACCACCAAACCAGATTTACAACAAATGCTAAAGGAACTTCTCTAGGTGGAAAAGAAAAGGCCACAACTAGAAACAAGAAAATTATGAAATGGGAAAAGCTGACCGGTAAAGGCAAACATACAGTAAAGGTAGGAAATATCCACACACAAATATGATACCAAAACCAGTAATCATGACAGGAGGAGAGTACAAATGCAGGATATTTGAGATGCATTTGAAATTAAGAGATCAGTAACTTAAAATAATCATATATATATGGACTGCAATATCAACCTGCCTGCCTGGTTTGTGGTACTTTGTTACGGCAGCCCTAGGAAACCAATACATTATTTCCTTTCATTCCTACAACCATTTATGGTATGGGACAGATGTTATGTTTTTCTCTATTTTAAAAATGTGGAAACTGAAGCTCAGAAAGGTAAGGACTGGAACAAAAGTCATATGAGTGTCAAGGGAACTTCCGGCAGAAGCCGCTTGGCGTGCCTGGGAGGCTTGGCTCGTGGCATCTGAGCTGGGCTTGAAACAGTAGCAGAATTTGCTTGGTGGGTCTGGGAGTGTATTCTAGGTGATGTGAAGAAAGAGGATGCTGGGGATGAAGAGAAGTGCTGGATGACTAGCATACAGGACATGTGGTACGAAGGGCCATGAGGTAAGATTGGAAAAGGGGGTTGGAGTCCAATTCTGAGTGGCTATGTATGTCATGCCAGGCAGTTTGGAGAGACTAGGGCCAGTGGGAAGGAGTTGCGAGACTGAGTGGTCCCTATTCCCAGTTAGAAGCAATGAGGTTTGGGATTTAGGCTATGAGCACGGGGTTTGGGAACAGGAAGTGAATTCAGACACAGAATCTAGGATGTGGAGGTTCATGAGTTGGAAGTGGTTGGTAATGAGGAAGAAGGAGGTTTGAGACACAGTCTTCTAGCACGAAGGAACCTGGGCGGTGGTCCCTTGACTAAGAAAGGTAACGCAGGAAGACATGCACAAAAATGCTTCTCAGCTGAGTCATATGCTTGACTTGGTGACAGGCAATGAGCACACCGTTCGTGCCTGTAGAGCCACCCCTGGGTACCGGTGTGAAGAAAGGGCACAGATATGGTGCCCTACAGTGAAGAAATTGTCCTGAGTCAGGGAACAAGCAGAGGATGATCAGTGATGAGAAAGAAGGGCCCTCAAGCAGTCATGGGGATTCTGCCACCCGGAACAGAGTGGGACAAGGGCAAAGTGGGTGCCCAGATTGAGCTACCTGCAACCTAGCGACACTTACGAAAATCTGGCAACCAATATCGGAATCCCCTGAACAGCCTTTGTTCGCTGCATCGCCCTATATATGGAAAGTTGTAAACATTCTCATCAGAGAATGTGGGCTCAGCTGTTCTCCACTAACTTCTCTCCATGAAAGATGGAACTGAAGAATACTGCAACCTGGGCCATGTGGACCCTGTTTGACCTCTGCGGAGAATGAGCAAAATGGGGTGAGCAAGCCTCTCTCACCCCCCAATACCACTCAGAAGGCGGCCATAAGCAAGCTCAATGTCAGTGGCTTGTGCTTCCTGGACCTACATTATGGAGCTGACTTGCAGTGTCTGACCACACTCTAATGCTGAAGTGTCCAGAGGTTCCTACCTCACGTGCTTTTCTGAAACACCCTTCTCCAAGAGTTCCTCTTGCACATGACCTACAGGAACTGTTCCTTACCCATGGTCCTCCTGTCCTGCCCTGTAAGGCAGCGTGATGTCAACAGCTTCCCTATGGAGATTTCCCCCCAACTGTATTGGTCCCCTCCCCTCCTCCCCACCCTCAAAAGTTTATGAAGGGAAATCCAACCAGCGCATCAATCTTTTCCTCTCCGCTGAGTCTGTCTGGCTCAGCTGATGATGACAAAGATTCTGAGATCCTAGACTCTATACTTCTCCAGGGCTGAAATCAGGGCACTGGTGCCTGGAGACTCAATCCTATGTGTTTTTCTGATTGTGCTGATCTATTAGTTAGGGGATTGGAAAACAAAGACCTTCCTATCTACCTTTGTTTACTTGAAATTGTACTGTTTCTTAAATCTCAGTTATTGTTTTTCCAACTGAAATACAGTTCCTCCAGAAGCACCATGCTGCCAGCTATGTTTTGAAAGAGAATTTTATATAAATTAAACGCCGGTGGGCAACAATAAATATTTTAGTAGGTAGTTTGAAGGTGAAGTGAGGGGTTTGCCGAATTCCTGAATACCACTGTTATTTATGTTAAGCAAATTAAATTTGTTGGGAGTAGGCACGCCAAGCTGTCATATCCATATGGTTATTATTCATATTTTTCTTCATTATTTTTTCTTTACTCTTTACATCTTATAAATGAATTTCCAAAAAGTGATTTAACTATATCATCTTTTACTCATTTATATTTTTTCATTGTTTATTGCTACAGTTTTGTTGCCAACCTAGACCTCTTTTTTTTGTATACATTGTGAGAGAATTCCTCCCATCTAGTTAATTAACACATCCCATCGCCTTTTGTTTTTTTTGGTGAGATCCTTTAAGTTCTACTTTCTTAGCAAACTTCAATTATACAATAGAGTGTTATCAACTGTAGTCACCATGTTTCACATTAGATCCTTAGACCTTTAAAAAACTGGAATTTCCTTTAACTTTTCTGAAGCAGAAGTGTTACATTGAGAAAGTCATTGACAAGTTGTAATCCACTGGGATAAAGGAAGAAGAGAACGAGTTAGTGCTTTTTCTGACATTCCTTTTTCTTTTTTTTCCTTTTTTAAGTGAACTCTAGACTTTTTTGGCTTTCACTAGGTTTTCCACTGATGTTGTCTTTCTGTTTCAGGATCCAATCCAGGGTACCATGTTACATTTAGCTGTCATGTCTCCCCAGACTCCTCTGGTCTGTGACAGTTTCTCATTCTTTCCATGTTTTTCATGATTGTAAAGTTCCGAGGAGTACAGGCTAGGTATCCCATAGACTGTCCCCCAATTTGGCTTTGCCTGCTGTTTTTATCTTGATTCAACAGTTATGGGTTTGGGGAGAGAACTCCACAGAGGTGAAGTGCCCTCGTCATCACATCCTATCTGGAGGTTCATGACATCTACAGGCATTACTGGGGATGCTAGCCTTCATCACTTGGTTAAGGTAGGGTTTGCCAGGTTTGTTCACCATAAAGTTCTCTTTTTCCCTTTTCATACTCTGTTCCATGGCAGCCAGTCACATAGTCCAGCCCATACTGGAGGGTGGGGTGGGCAAAAAGGCAGAATTAAGCTCCACCTTCTGGAGGGTGGGGCATATCTGTATAAATTATTTCGAATTCTTCTTTAAGGAAGATTTAAGACTCCTTTTCGTCCTCTTCTTATTATCTCTGACTTGCCTGGGTTAGTCAGGCATCATAGAGGAATTGTTAAGTCTTCTTGGTTAATATCCTACAAACTACCATGTTCTCATACTTTTCTCCATCATCTCCCATTCTTTTCTTAATATTTTAATTTTAATTTTAAATATTTTAATTTTACTGGAGTATAGTTGATTTACAATGTAGTGTTAGTTTCAGGGGTACAGCAAAGTGCTTCAGTTATACATATACATATATTCATTCTTTTTTAGGTTCTTTTCTCATATAGGTTATCCCAGAAGGTTGAGTAGAGTTCCCTGTGCTATACAGTAGGTCCTTGTTGGTTATCTATCTTATATATAGCAGTGTGTGTGTGTTCATCCCAAGCTCCTGATTCATCCCTCCCCAACCCCATGTTTCCCCTTTGGTAACCATAAGTCTGTTTTCAATATCTGTAAGTCTGTTTCTGTTTTGTAAATAAGTTCATTTGTATCTTTTAAAAAAAATTAGATTCTACATATGAGTGATATTGTATGGTATTTGTCTTTCTCCATCTGACTTACTTCACTTAGTGTGATAATCTCTAGGTCCACCCATGTTGCATCTCCCATTCTTTCATTCCCTAAAATGTTTATAATTTGCTGTAAGTCATCTTTCATCCCCATTGTCAAGGAATTCCAGAAGTAAGTCAGTGGCTCTAACTTTCTCACTGCTTGTTCTTTGAAGAATGTCGCATTAACTGCTTGTTCAGTACTGTAATCTATGTGCTCACTAATTCCTCTCCTACTTGTTTTAGAAAGGAAGAATTTTGTGAAGGAGAGATATTTTGCCACTAAACAAATCACTTTAGGTAAGCCTCGTCCTTTCTTCTTAAAAATAGCTCTTTCTAAAAACAAAAAATTATAAATCCAAAAGTAAAACACAGCAAATTGACTTTTTGTTGAGGTGCACAGAACCAATGTTTGAGGAATTCAGTCTTGAAATTTAGGTTTTAAGAATGTTTGGTGCTGTAATACTTTATTTTCAGAGAGATGCAAACTCAACAAAAAGTCACTCCTCCCCCACTACCCCATCGGTACTTGGCTTTGTTCAGCAAACATTTTATTTATTGGGTCCCTACTATGACTCTGGCCTGGAGGGCAGTCCTTGGATTGACTGAAGGATAAAACCCTGGTTTCCAGGGGCTTCCAGATTGGTAGGGAAGGAAGACATATCAACAGAGATATTCAATGCAATCTGACAAGTGCTGGACAGAGTGTGTTCCATGTGATATGGGAGCACAAGAGAGGGTCCCCTGGCCCTGAACGAGGCTGGCTGGGAAGACTCCAGCAGCTGGCTGTGATGGAAGTAAAGTAGGAGCCAGCCTGGACTCCGTATCTCTCTGAGAGGATGATGAGTTGACTAGTTCTTAATAAATTTCTATTTGGAATTTATGACTCATCTTTATCCATGCAACTACTTTATATAAAATAGATAACCAGTAAGGGCCTACTGTATAGCACAGGGAAATATATTCAATATCTTGTAATAACCTATAATGGAAAAGAATCTGAAAAAGAATAGATTTTTATATATATGTATAACTGAATCACTTTGCTGTACACCTGAAACTAACACAACATTGTAAATCAACTATATTTCAATTAACCGTGGAATAGTTTCTTCCCTGTAACTCTGGGTTATCTCTGGACCTCCCCCAAATTATCTGTGTAGTCATCCTAATATTTAAATTTATCTCCACGTCTACCACCTACATGTTTTTCAGAAGCACTAGTTTTTTTTAATCTGGTCTAATAAACACACACACACACACACACACACACACACACACACACACACTCACAAATACCAGTTCCTCATCCTCTTCATATCCTTATGGACCAAATCATCCCAGCCTCCTACCTGATCAGAAATAATCAAATCTCTCGGATTTTTTTTTCTTCCACAGCAAACTGGTTTTCCTGAAAACATTTCCATTTCCAGGATTTTTAATTTTTTTTTTAATAGTAAACTAAAGCGAATGACTGGCTGAACTACTCCTGGATTTCTTACCCCTGCATTATAGCAAATTATCCCTCCTGATGGAGATAATGTTTGAAAATGAGCGTTTAGGCGTGTTACTGATGGAAAGTTGTGGCACATCAAGCAGGCTTCCGCAGCCACGAGAGGACATTTCGACAGGCTCCCGCTGCTGAGATAATCTGCCGCTCCCCACCGCTCACGCAGCCACCACGGCCACTTCTGAGGGCATGCTGCCAGCACAGGGCTTTCTGTAATTTCTTGGCTGTGGAACTGCTCCCTGGTCATCAGGGTTATTTGTTTCACTGAATGAACACAGGACATGACCTGGATTTCCTTTGTCTAAAAAAGCAGAACAAAGACAAACCTGGAAACATTTCCTCCTGTTGTTCACTGAGATCCAGGGTCGGCAAACTTTTTCAGTAAAGTGCCAGGTAGTAAAGGTTTTAGACTTTGTGGCTATATGGTCTCTGTTGCAACCCCTCCACTCTGTCATGGGGTACAAAATCAGCCAGATCTAATACGCAAACGAATGAGCAAGGCTGACTTCCAATAAAACGATTTATGGACGCAAATTTGAATTTCATGTCATTTCATGTGCCATGAAAGATGATTCATCTTTTGATTTTTTTCAACCATTAAAAAATGTTAAAACCATTCTCAGCTCATGGGTGTACAAAAGCAGGGGTGGTCTAGGCTTGACCCAGGACTCTGAAAGAGCATCCTTCAATCCTCAAGAGGGAAGGGGTCTCGGAGACCACTGAAATAAAACAGCCTCGTTTTACAGGTGAAGAAAGCAAGTCTTAGAAAAGGTAACCAGCTGACCTGAATGAAGTTGAGTGACTAGGTGGGAACAAAATACTGGTATGTCGACTCTCTGATCTAGAAGTCTTTCTATTTTTCCACATTTTAGAGGATGTAAGATAACTGATAGGAAAATAAAGTTTGAGTAGCACTGTGACCCGCCAAGCCTCCCAGCGACTGGCATGGATGAATGTAGCATCGTAGCCTAGTTTGTTACCACGACAAGATTCAGATCTGGGCAGCGTGGATTGTGGAAGCAAAAGCCCCACTGACACCTCATTCGTTACCTGCAAAGGCTTACGGCACTTTGCTTCCCTCCACCCCACAGGAGAAGGAAAGAGAAGGAAAAGAACAGTACCAATAATAATAGCTACCACTTACTACACACCTTTCCTAGAGGCGACACAGCGTATGTGATAAAAGTAGGATCTCTAAAGTCAGACTGCCTGGGTTCAAGTCCCGTCTCTACCATGTGCTCCCTATGGGACCTTGGCAAGGTGTCGTAGGTGTCTATACTCTCTCACCATCCTCTGAATGACCGTTAAAGGCAGGTGCTAATCATGTGTCACACATAAGGACACCACAACTTGGGAAAATGACTTGCCCAAGGTCCCCTCGCTGGAATTTAAAGCCAGGGCTACTCATTTTCTTCATTGTAATGCTGCTTTCTCCCCCCACCGCCGAAGGGAAAGACAGGAAGAAATGAGCAGGGGCTGCCATGGAATATTCCAAGTGCTCTCCCCTACTCTGTTGTGGTTCCTCTCTTAATGATTACTGTTTCAACTACAATAGCGATAAGCCTACTTCCTGTTTTTCAAAGTATGTAGAGAGTTCACCTTGACTTTGTCCTGACATTGAGAGTCCAGCTTTGGTGAACCTGGAATGGGGTGGTATGATGTCATTTTATCTGCTTTCCTTTATCTTTGATGGACTTTACAATGGCAACAAAAATATCATCAATATGGCCCATGACTATATGACTCTCACCATCTCTTGCCTCATTTTTCCATGTAAACAATACATGAGAGGGAAGACATATGGGAACATATGTATATGTATAGCTGATTCACTTTGTTATAAAGCAGAAACTAACACACCATTGTAAAGCAATTATACCCCAATAAAGATGTTTAAAAAAAAAAAAAACAATACATGAAAGAGAGCATCACAAGCTGCAAGTCTGCACCAAGAACTGGACAGAAAGCTTGAGCCAGCTGTTCTCTAACAGGCTCAGGGGGCTCCCCAAGGAGAAGATGTGCCAGGTAACCAAGTCCTGCCTCACCCTCTAGAGGATGAGATAGATCCTGTGACCTGAGTTAAAAGGAGCTGATGAAGAAAGGAGAACCATGTCAAGGGGGAGAGGATGCATGATGAATCAGAGGGGACAGCTTGCCCCTGGATGGCCGGCTTGTCTTGGCCAGGCTGGGCCACAGGACGGTTGTGTCTTGGCGCTGGAAGTATCCAGGGAGGAACCTCGGGAAGCTCAAGGCCTCTCTCTGGATCCCTGAAGCACATGTATTCCCATACTGGGAGGAGTCTTCCAGGAAAAGTCAACATCCCATGGAAATGACATAACCCAGGTGCCCTGGGGTGGCCGGGACCACGCATGGCTCACCGTGAAAGCTGCACACCATGAAATGTAGTCCTTCCTTCCCTTGCACTGGGCCATCGCCTCAGACTCACACCCGCTTCTTCATATCAAATATCTTATGACATCCCTTCAGTAACCTGAAACGAAGCACTATAACATACCTTTGCACAACATTTTTTAAAAATTCAATATACTCTCTCAACTATAAAGGAGAAAGAAAAGGAAGCTGATTTATAAGGAAAAAAACTATACTAAAGACAAAGGGAAGTGGTCTGATTTTTGTGCCTCTAGGGAAAAATCCCATGAAGATTACACTATGAATAGAACGATCCAGGAGCGTGAGATGAGCAATGTAAATACCACCAGCAATGTTTGAAACTCTTGGTGAGTTTGGTGGCAACTCTGAAGAAAACAAGTTCAGTCCTCCATTGATGTCAACATCAAGTGGATGCATTCCTGGAAAAGTCAATGTGTATTAACTCTGTACCAAAAAGTATTTGGATTTAGATGTCAAATGGATTTAAGTTTATCAGCTCGGATCATGATAAAAAGGTTTCTCGAGAACGTGAATGTCTGGAAGGAGAGGTGAGAGTCGTGCCGGGCCAGGGGGACTCTTCACTGTGCAAGGCTGGCCCCTGTGTTGTAGGACATCAGCTTCTCTGTCTCTCATCTATTATTCTATGAAATATGAGGCGACAAAGGAGCTGTTTTTAAACACAGCCGTTTGGAGTGCCCTGTAGATACTTCTGCTTGAGCAACTTAACAACAGTTCTATGTCTTTGCTTAAAAACATCCACTAGAAGCCATCACGCACCTTTTGCCTCAGCATTTTATGGACTTCCCTTCTATGATCGTCCCGCAAGTACGGACGCTCATAAAGATACCATCAGGCGGAGCTAAACTGGCACCAATTAGTGTCTCGGCACTGAAACTCCAGCTTGGGCAGGTGCAGAACGAGCCTGTGATTTTATGTTATCTACTTTCCATTATCTTTGATGGACTTTACAGGGGTCACAAAATCACAGTCCGTCTGGCACGTGAGTCCGTGACTTTCAGTCTGTTGCCACATCCCCCCATGCAGACAACACATAAAAACGGGGCATATTAGCTCAGAGGCTGAAATGGAGAAAGTCACCAAGAGCTAATGTTTCTCTGGAATTCGTATATTTTAAAGAGAATCCCAGCATTGCTGTAGCTATGTCCCTGAAGGATCAACCTCACTAAAAACTTCTGTTCAAGCAAACTGTGTTTTAGTGACCTTATTTAAAGACCTGACAGATGGACAAAGCGCTTGGGCAGGGTAAACCGCATCATATGAATAAATTAAATATTGAAAAAAAAACCAACAAGAGGAATTAGTGTCAGCAGCCTCTATTGATGGTTAATTGTATAGCTCAATGAAACTTTAAAATTTTTATGAAATGTCAAAGGCAGTACTCGTTAGGGATATTACGTTACAGAAGCATGTCTTTTCTAAATCATGCAAATTACAGAAGCATGCCTTTTCCAAATCATGCAAAGTCACTGGGATTCTCCCTGCATCAGGCTGGTCACAGATCGGACCTTTGCAGGATATGGGGTGACAGGCAACAGATGTGGGGCTCCTTGCTGTCTCCCCAGGGCTGGGCTCATGCCTTGTTTGGAAGAGGCACTCAGTAAACATGTATCAAAGACATAAATGAATTAATTCATGAACTAATGAAAATAAGGGGTGCCTCGAAGGACATGAAAACTACAGAAAATCATGCTTACATCTGAAGAACGGGGAATCCAGGAGGCCACCTCCCTTTGTTTTTTTCTACAATATAATTTTTAAACTAGACTTGATTTTTCAGAGCAGTTTTAAGTTCACAGCAGCAGGTACAGGAATTTCCCATACACCCCTGCTCCCATATACCCCAGGCATGTGTAGCCACCCCCATTACCAACATCCCCACCAGAGGGGTACACTTGTTACAACTGATGAACCTACATGGATGCATCCTCATCACCCAAACCTCATAGTTTATGTTAGGGTTCACTCTTGATGGTGTACCTTCTACGGGTTTGGACAAATGTATAATAACATATATCCACCATTATAGTATTGTACAGAGTATTCTCACTGCCCTAAAAACCCTCTGTGTTCCACTTATTCATCCCTCCCTCCCCCCAGCCCCTGTCAACTACCAATCTTTTTACTGTTTTCATACTTTAGCCTTTTCAAGAATGCCATTAGTTAGAATCACACAGTGTGTAGCCTTTCAGATTGGCTTCTTTCACTTAGTAATGTGCATTTAAGTTCCCTTTATGTCTTTTCATGGTTTGATAGCTCATTTCTTTTCAGTGCTGAATAATATTCCATCATCTGATGTACCACAGTTTATTTACCCAGTGACCTGCTGAAGGATGCCTTGGTTGCTTCCAGGTACAATATAATTTTTGCACGTGTGTTCTCGTTGTTATCCCCCATCCTCCTCAAACGCTGTTATTTACCTCTCATTTTCAACCTGCCTGTGTTTTAGTTTTCTATATTTCTGCCATTTTGCTCTCTGGTTATGCTATTCAAACAAGCACTCCAGCTCTGGCACCCACCAAAATAACCTTTGGTCATGATAATAATAAAATACAAGGCAGCTTGTATTCAGAAGATGGACTCTTCATTCCAAAATCACTACACAGGAAAATGCAAGGGCCAAAACCCAGAGCTGGGTTGAGGACACCCCCTGAAGGCCAGAAACAGTGTGGATGAGCAGCTCCTGAGGGCTGCCCCTCTGTGATTTCCTGGGGCAATCAGCTCACCTGAGAGTTCCTGGCTGATGACCTACTACATCCTTGTGGTCTGTGCAAAATGATGTCTGATGACCTCGAATGCTTCCTCCTGGTCAGCGCAGGCTTTTCTCTGACCCTGCTCACAAGGATATCCTCTGCCTCCAATTAAAGTTATCTTTCGGACACTTTTTAACTATACAAACTTCATTAAAGTCTTCCCTGGATCTTTGCCAAGGGAACTCAGCTGATGGGTCAAACACAAACCCAGCTGGATACCCATCATGAAAAGGCCTGGAGAATCAGAGTGTCTTCGCCAGGATTCTTCCTTCCCAGTGGGGTGACATGCTTTGATACATCTGAAAACCCACACTTGGAAGGAGACGGCAGACCAGCCTTTCTCCCCCCGTTATTACTTGATATTTTAACAATTAGAGGACATACAGACTTTGAACATGAAGCTTTAAACACAGTTTAACTGATAAGGGAAGGATTCTTCCTGGAAACTCCTTGGAGACGCTTGTAATTAATTTGATCTTCTTCAGTCATTAACTCAGGCCCACAGTGAGTCGTCAGCACACGGCTCTTAATTCACTGGAGATCACTTTCTGGGATTCATTTAGTTAAGCAGCACTGTTGGATTACATTTTAAAATCCTTAAAACTGGTTGTAATTGAAATCTGTTTATAGAAGCTTATTTTAATGGAGTCAAAGTGAGATGGAAATCTCGCCTGCCAGCCTTACCACATAAAGCCCAGCTCTGGGAGTACCGAGTCGAAGAAAAAACACTGCCGATTAAAATAAGTTATTATTTTAAGCTTGAAAATAGGTTCTAAAATGGGGAGTATTTCAACTGTAATATGGATAACTTAGTTAAAATGGCCTGCTCCTCTTGGAACGCACATGTAAACACGTGTAAATGTATGCCCTTTACTTTCAAATGAACTAAACTGCTAAACTAAGTATTAACAACATGGGTTAGATGTTATGAAGAAAAGCCTTGGGTCTGAGATTTTGTGGAACCCTAATTTTCTCCTTGAAGGGAGTCAGGGTAGAAGGTCAGTGACACCTCACAGGGCTGGACTTGCTATTGCAAATACTCAGAACCTGAGGGTCCCAGGGTTTTCACTGGGCTAGGTGGGTGGAGGCTTTATTTTTTTCTATAAAATAGCAAATCAATAATTGTGTAAGGTCTCCATTCTGACCTTTTCCATTTACTTCACCAGGCCAGCCTTTCTCTACCTGGCCAAACTTTATCTTTCCTTCAAAGCTCGCCTCGAGGCCTAAAAGCTTCTCTAATAATGCTTCTCTGAACGTACCTGATGATAAGAGTAAATGCTTTCTTGTTGTAGAGACATTTGCAGTGTTTTCAATCAGATTTAGACTCCTTCTTTTGTTCTTTAGAACAATTCTTTGTGGTACATAGGGAATATGTGTGTGTGTGTGTGTATATATATATATGCTCACACACATATGTATATGTGGGTATGTATATACACACATACATGTACATATATATATATAAATACATATACCTGAGCACTCTGAACAGCTAGATTATTTACTGAATGTATTTTTTTTTTTTTTTTTTTTTGAGGTACGCGGGCTTCTCACTGCTGTGGCCTCTTCCGTTGCGGAGCACAGGCTCTGGACGCGCAGGCTCAGCGGCCATGGCTCATGGGCCCAGCCGCTCTGCGGCATGTGGGATCCTCCCGGACCGGGGCACGAACCCATGTCTCCTGCATCGGCAGGCGGACTCTCAACCACTGCGCCACCAGGGAAGCCCCCTGAATGTATTATTTATTGATCTACGCATCCACTGAACATTTACTGACCTCTAAGCATCTGACAGGCCCTAAGATAGGTACCAAGGATATAGGCTTACAGGGGAGCCAGACGGGTAAAGATAACTGATGACCTCACCCATCAGTCCCCCATACATGACCAAACTTGGCTGAATCACAGAGTTGAGCACAGTTTAGGCACAAGGTGGGACCCTTACCACATCCAAAACAACACACTCAGGGAATAAGCTTGTGGGCCACAGCCCACTCTTGGGATCAGAATGGTATTCTCAGATTTTCATTATAACACAGAGGTTGAATTTTCTAACCAGGCAATTCATTCTCTTTGAAAAATGACCAGTTTCCCACGTCCAGGCCTTGGTCTCCCATTTGTTACCGACACTCCAGGGGGACACACACGTCAGCCCCCTCTCTAGTCCAATGACATTTTCCTGGAAGAGACAGGCTAAAGTGAGGGGAGGTGATGACAAAAGCCGGGTGCCAAAGTCCACTGGGAAAATGCATCTGCCTTCGTACTTCCTGGCTCTCTGATTTCCTTTAATAACAACTGACACTAGTAGAGCATTTACTCTGTGCCAGGATTTATTCTAAGAGCCTCATGAATATTAAATCAGTGACTGCTCACAGCAGCTGAGAGGCTGATGAGCTGCCCACGGCCACAAAGCTAGGAAGTAGGCAAGCTGGAGTCAGACCCAGAAGTCAGCTCCGGTGCCCGCACTCCTTGCAGCCCCTTGAGCAGCCTGGACTTCAGTGTTGATCTCCTAGAGAGCATGGCACTGTCCAGAAGTACCTCCCAAGGCAGTCCTTCCTGCCAGTGAGCAGAAAATCAGCAAACTGGTCCCAGATGCCAGACTGAGGGGTGGCATGCAGGACAGGAAGTGGTCCTGTGCACGTCTTTACCCGCCAGCACTTGTTGAGGACCTACTATGTGCCAGGCACTGTTCTATGTACCGGAGATACAATGGTGAAGTAAACAAAGTCCCTCCCTGCCTTTGTGGAGGTTACATTCGGGTGTGGGTGGTGGTGATTGGGGTGGGGGAGGCATAGGCATTAATCAATGGTATGCAGTGTTCTGTCCAGTTGCGATAAGGGCAATTAGGAATGTGAAGCCAGGCAGGGGACACTGTGGCAGGTGGGGGAGTTTACTATTTTATTTTATTTTGCCAGATGGACTGAGATTTTTTAGTTCCACCCCTTTCTGAGGGGGTGAAGCTTGACCTGAGTACAGTGAGGGGTGAGCCATGGGAAGTTGCACAGGAAGAAACTTCCAGGCAGAGGGAAGAGCAAGTGCTAAGGCACCAGCACTCGTTTGTGTTTATGTGTGTGTGTATGCGCGTGTGTACGCGCACGTGTAATTGGATGTATATCTAGTAAGTTTCACAAATTTAAAGGCCAATATAAATTATATCAGAATCTCCACTTTTGACTTTTCTTTATTCGTACATTGTATCCAAGAGATAGCCACATGGTATAACTATATGTATCTTAATGAAACAAATACATGAATCCCCTGATCTACACAGATCCACTTAAATTCAAAGCTAAAGGCACAGCTTGAGGAATACATTCAAAATAGGATGCTAAATTTAAAAAATCCTGACTACTATAGAGAGTGAGATTTAAATGTTTAAAAATACAGACACAATCTATAAGATTAGGGAAGGAAAAACACCAAAACATTACCAGTTGTTAATGGAATTTTAAGACCCTGAGTGATTTCAAAATGTTTAATGTTAATAACACTGAAAAGAGAAAGAGGGAAATGAAATTTTCCTTAATCTCATGACAAATTAGAGGTGTATCGTAGTTTTCTTTTTACTACTTTTCTGCATTTTTTTTGAATTCTCAAACTGTGCATATATGTCTTTATAATAATGAAAAGCACAGAAAAGAGGCCTCTAAAACTGTGATTTAATTTCTGGGGACAGCGTGTGGTTTCACAACAAGAGGAAACAAATGACCACAATCATCTTTAACGTGAGACTTCATATCAGGTGAGCTGAGCACTCTACCTTATGAAGCCCATAGAAACTTGGCTGTTTTCACTTAAATAAAAGTGAAGGGAAATGGTGATTTTCTGAGCAATAGCACTCGTTGACAGAAGAGAAGGGAAAGACAGTTAGGTACTATTCACAGAAAATGCACTGGGTAATTTTGTTAAGTATATGTTATAGATTCCAATGCATTTTACATTAAAAAAAAAAAGTCCGACTCCATGATTCATGTAGGTTGGAAAAAAAATAACTACAACTATGCTATAAATAAAATGCATACTATAAGACTTGAAAAGCAAAGAAGTTCATGTTCTGTTAGGAGAATTCTACACAGTTCTGGGCTGATAACTTGAAAGTTTTCCCAGTATGGAGTTGATCAGTATATTATTATGCTTTTCTTAAGTATTAAAATAAAACCTAGTTATTTTTTTTTAAAGTACAAAAATTGCTCTATGCAGCTGTATAGCATCTGGGTGTGGGTTTAGCATTTATAGGATGCAGAGTTGAACAAGGATCCAACGTGAATTCCATCAGTGAAGTTTTACTAATATTGAGGCACATGGGGAAAGAAAATGGGTCTGAAATTGAGGCCAAACAAGCATCTATTGAGACTTGAGATTGTTGGGGTCTCCAGTTGCTGTGACCATGGGCACAAGTGCCTTGGGACAGTTCACGGGCCTCTCATTCCTGTCCTGTTTGGCTGTCCTTTCCCCTAACCTGACTGCTGGAGTTGGGTCTCTTCCTCTTGACGTCCCCCTGAGGCCTAAAAACAACCCTATTTTCCAACCATAAATGGGAATGTTCTGAGCCACTGTCTTCAACTTATGAAGTTCATATTTGGCTATAAACTTATTTAAGGTGAAAGATTTTGAACCTTTAGAGTTCTCCCCAAACTGATACCGTTGAGTGACTTTCTGGTGTCCCAGAACCTCTTTCCAATGTTACTCCATCCTTCTAAGCTACTTCCGGTGGCAGCCAACGCAGAAAACACATTTCAAGCTCTTTCCCTCCTCTACCAATTTCCACGAAGCCTAACATCAAGACGAGAGAAAATGTTGAATGTGTTTTAGATTTACTGTCTCATTTCTTTTACATCTACTCTGACTTCTTAAAGACATAAATACTGGTGAATTTTCTGGTTAAGCCAATCTGCCTGAATATGACAAAATAAAAACTCATTTACCTGAATGAGTTTGAGACAGATCATAGATCTATAGAACTGAAGAGGAACTTTGGGATGACTAGCTCCATTTTGCAATTTCTTAGATGGGAAGTGACAGCATAGTGTAGTATGGTCTGGCCCAAGTTTAAATCCTGTCTCTGCCATTTACTAGCTGAGTGGTCTTGAGCAAATTAAATATGCTGTGCCAAAGTCTTCTCATATGTAAAACAGGGTTAAGAACAGTACCTACTTGAGGACTGTAGGGACGATTCAGTGAGACACTTCAAGCGAGTGCATGAGCACAACGCCTTATAAGAGTGACGTCCAAAAAAGCTAATTCTAAAATGATATGACTGGTAAGGGGTTAATATCCAAAATATATAGACACCTCATACAACGCAATATCAGAAAGAACCCAACCTGATTAAAAAATGGGAGGAAGGGGGACTTCCCTGGTGGCGCGGTGGTTAAGAATTCATCTGCCAATGCAGGGGACACAAGTTTGATCCCTGGTCCAGGAAGATCCCACATGCCGTGGAGCAACTAAGCCTGTGTGCCACAACTACTGAGCCCATGTGCCACAACTACTGAAGCCTGCGTGCCTAGACCCCATGCTCCACAACAAGAGAAGCCACTGCAACAAGAAGCCTGCACACCGCAACGAAGAGTAGCCCCCGGTCACCGCAACTAGAGAGAAAGCCCACACACAGCAACGAAGCCATAAATGCACACCAATGCAGCCATAAATAAATAAATTTAAAAATTTTTTAAATGGGCCAAAGATTTGAATATACATTTTTACAAAGATGTTCAGATGGCCAACAGGTACATGAAAAAATGCTCAGTATCACTGATCATCAGTGAAACGCAAACCAAAACCATGATGAGATATCACTTCACACCTGTCAAAATGGCTATCACCAAAAAGTCTACAAATAACAAATGTGAGGATGTGGAGAAAAGGGAATGCTGGTATACTATTGATAGGAATGTACATTGGTGTAACAACTATGGAAAACAGTATGGAGGATCCTCAAGAAACTAAAACTAGAATTACCCTACGATCCAGCAACTCCACTCCTGTATCTGCAGAAAATAAAAACAATTTGAAAAGGTACATGCATCCCTATGTTCATAGCAGCATTATTTACAATTGCCAAGATATGGAAGCAACCAAAGCGTCCATCAACAGATGAATGGATAAAGATATCATACACACACACACACACACACACACACACACACACACTAAAATACTAGTCAGCCATAAAAAAGAATAAAATTCTGCCATTTGCAGCATCGTGGTGAATGGACCTAGAGAGTATCATGCGGAGTGAGGTAAGTCCGACAGAGAGACAAATACCATGTGTTATGACTTATATGTGGAATCTAAAAAAGAAAACGAATGAATATAACAAAACAGACACAGACTCACAGATTTGGCGAAAAAAATTGTGGTTACCAGTGTGGAGAGGGAAGCGGGGGAGGGGCAAGATAGGGGTAGAGGATTAAGGGGTACAAACTACTATGTATAAAATAAATTAGCTACAAGCATATATTGTACAGCACAGGGAAATACAGCTAACATTTTACAAAAACCTTAAATGGAGTATAATCTATAAAAATATCGTACACTTGAAACTACAGTAAGTCCCCTACATACGAACCTTCAAGTTACAAACTTTCAAAGATGCAAATATGCGTTCCGTTCCATCAAGGTCAGGCGTGAGTGAAACTGTGGCTCGCCCTCCATCTCCTATTGCTGAGGATCTTCAGCTCTACCATCTCCCACCTCCTTTCCCTCCCCCAGTAACTCTTCTCACTTGATGCCAGCCCCTGTGTGCCAGCTGTTGTACTGGACTACTGTACTTTTCAAGGTACTGTAAGATTAAAAATGTTTTATTTTTTGTGTTTGTTTTTTACGTATCATTTGTGTGAAAAGTATTATAAACCTATTACAGTACAGTACTATACAGCCGATTGTGTTAGTTGGGTACCTGGGCTAACTTTGTTGGACTTACAAAGTAGACTTACGAATGCGCTCTTGGAATGGAACTCGTTTGTATGTTGGAGACTTACTGTAATATAACATTGTAAATCAAACATTCTTCAATTTAAAAAAAAAAAAGGAAAAGCTAATTCTTCAAGAGAGCCAAAAAGGGGAAGTTGGTTCCAAGCAAATCGAGAAATACATATTATGGCTTGGATGAGTATTAAAAGGTAATCATTTGAAGTAAATACTTTAACGATAAAGTGACGAAAGTGTTAGGGAGGAATCTGACGTTTTGGAGATGCCTGGCTGATGGGAGAAGAGCTGGTGAGGCAGGAAGAGCCTCCCATCAAGATGAGATGCCTGGGAACCTCTCTGGCAATCCAGAGAGAATCCGTGCTTCCACTGCAGGGGGCATAGATTCGATGATCCCTGGTCGGGGAACTAGGATCCCGCATGCCTCGTGGTGTGGCCAAAACCAAAAGACAAGACAAGATGCCTGCAGGACAGACAAACTGGTTGGGCCTTGTTTGGCTGTGGAATTAGGAGTCCAGAACCTTTGCCTGGGATTGTCGGCATGGTAGCTTTCATTGTTGGCAGAAAGAGGCAGGAGACAGACTTCCTGTGCCTGTGTTCTCACGCACACCCATGCACATAGGCTCCCAGCCCCACCGGCATCCCACAGGTCCTGAGGCTGCAGTTACGCTCACAAGCTGGGGAAGCCCTGGGCATCTGGATTCTGCATCGTTTATAACAAAGCTGGGAGCTGGGGGTGGGCCCATGGCTGAAACGGAAACGAACACTCCACAAATTTCCCTGAGGGTTAGGGGAGGCTGTTGGAGGGTTAAAGGAGATACACGGAGAGAGAGAATCTGGAGCAGCACGGTGAAGGGCTTTGAGACAGACATTTCTAGTGCATACACAAGTACACCCATGGCAGGAAAGGCGAGAAGGGGTTGGTGATTAGGTGGAGGGACGGTTAGCAGTGATTGGAGAAGAGTAAGGAGTCGTTCAGAGAAATAAGAGGCATGTGTGGGAGCTAAATTAGTGCTCCGATGGGCTTCTACAAACCCCCCTTCCGCTCTCGACGCGTGGGAAAATTGGGACCACAAAGGCCCGGCTACTTGCGTGGCCCTGGTCATTACTGGAGTCAGAAGAGCAACACTGCCCTTGGGAAGTCCTCAAGGAGGAGTTGGGCCCTAAGAGCTTGGAGCTTGCTGCACTCCACCGGCCTCTCCCTGCCTGCAGTCTCGCTGGCCCCTTGCCTTTGACCTCCCCACACAATCTGAACGACCCTGTCACCTCCCTGGGGGCTTAAAAGGCCATTTTGTTTTCTCTCTCCTCAAGGGCAAGTGGTGGTTTGTGCACATTTTAGATGGATGGTCTATTTCCAAGGGCCGGGAAGCTTCTCAACCCCAAATCAGGCTAACGACCTCATCGAGGGCTACATCTGGATAAATAGTGAATTGGTTTCAAAAGCTGTCCACTGCTTTCATTTTTTTTCTCCTGACAGCACAGCAGTGAGAGTGGAAACAAAAAGCAGCCGCTCTGAAGTTCAGGGCCTATATTGTTAGGAAGGCAGAGCTGTTGGTTGGTTGGTTTTATCAAGCTGTGGTCTTTACAGGTCTCTGCTTAACATGGCTGCAAGATAACCATCCAACTTGTGATAGCGTGATTACCAGGTAATGCTATCAAATAACAATCACGATTAAACAAGTTACATGAGCCCTCAGGCCCTGAAGCAATTTCTGTGAAGAATGAGTTTGTCCTTCAAATGGCATAATAAGAAAAAAATTAGGTGCAATTCACCCAGAACAGTATGTCATACTGGGAGAAGCGTAATATGTTTACCCATTCCTAGCAGTTACGAATGCCCTACGATTCATTTGCTTTCTTTTTGGCTTCCTTCCTTTCCATTTATGTTTTACATTCTTTGTCATGTGAAATGAGCAAGGTGGTTTATAGCTGCCACTGTGATTTTCTGTCCACCTGGACCACTTTACATCACAAATCCTGGCCCCTTCCTCATTTTTTAAAATTTATTTTTTTTAACCATGTAGAGTAAAAATACACAAAGCAGCCAGAAAACAATTTGTAACTACTGGTGTCAAAGAGCTGTTAAACATAATTTGAGCCCAGTAAGAAATTAGCAAGCAACAACTGTGTTACTGCACTCCAGACTGTCCCCAAAGAGTCGCTGTGGAATGAAACGACCAGGAAAAAGATGGGTTGATGAATTTATTATATATGAGGTTTAGGCATGAGATTCTTAAAATGTAAAGCTTGGGGCTCACGCCAGCTACTAATGAGGACAGAACTTGAAGCACCACGTAAAACCAATATGTAAATCTGCTGGATAAAACCCAAAGCTCCAGAATAAAGACATCGTTAATATTCCTTCCTATTTTTCTCATCTACACCCAGCAAATGTCTTCAAAAAGTAAAAGGCAGACCTTCCTCCTTCAAATCCCTCAGACTACAGTGTAGTGTTGTTGCCTCTGAGTATTTTTTCTATTTTGTGAGACAAATAAATGAAAAAAATAAAACTATGGAACTATTGTTTCTATTGTGAGTTACAATTATAACCAAGCCATCTACGTGGCATTAACTGAAAGTTCATTCCCCTACCCTACCCAAGGATATGAGAGCTAAAAATATTTGATGTCTTTACCTATGTTTAGTCTCAATTTACATTAAATTTCTCCTCCCCAGCAAATCTGGCATCGGTAGGAAACAAGGGGATACACTGGAAAACCTAATAATTTAGTTTCAAGACTGTGGATGTAGATAGTATTAAGCACTGATATTTTCTTTCAAGAATTTTTTGTTGCCTTTGCATAGAAGTTATAGGTGTCCGAAAGCTTTTATACGCATGAAAGCATATCTATGGGAAAGAACAGAAATAGAATAAGCGTCGGGGTGCAGAGCACGTATAAAGCCCCCCTGTGTTCACCCTGCCTTCTAGGCACACAAAGGTTCAGTAACGTGTCTTTTCCGAGTGGAATTTGTGATGCAGCATGTGACTTTTATTCAGATGCGTAAATATTAACTTTTCATTTTGGGTGTTTGAGGCTTAGGGTTGCAGTTTTAGTCTCTATTTTAAGCCCGTTTCTCTCCCCTTCGTAGTTTTGCTCTATATTTCCTAGTAGGCCTTTTCTCAAAGCTTGATTGTTATGTATGGAGCCCAACGTTGTGCCTTTCACACTTCCCACGGCTGGTCTGCGGGTGCATAATTGTGTGGAGACACTGTGTAGATGGTTTAAAGAAGGCTGATTATGGTTTTCGTTACTGGATTAACACATAATGATTTTCAGAGGGGCAGCAGAAAAAGAAAAACCAACACAAATAGGAAAGTAAAATTTCACTGTGTAAGATTTTCAGAAGTTGAAAATTATATCTAAGCATATTTGAAACTTTAAGTAGGCTTTACAATGGCTAAGACGATCTGGGTCTTTCAAAACTTAAACTACTCTTGACTCCAGGCACATACATTTTCCCTAAAGTGTTAGGAAGTATGTCAGTCATGATAGGAGAAAGCAGAGAATCTCCACTTGCTCCTTCCCTACCCATTCTCCTTTGTTATCTAGGCTGAGTTTCCCAAAATATAAATATATGTGGCTGATGAGCTTAGCTTTGCTTGTGGAAACAAACAGATGTGACAACCTTCATCTACAGGGTCTGATGGGAGTTCCACCTAAGAAAGTTGGTAAACTTTTAAGTACACATATGCCGTTTCCTGATAGACCCCCATGGTGTGTTATTAGTTTTCTATTCACTGCTGTAACAAATTACCACAAACTTAGCAGTATAAGCAACATGAATTTGCTGTCTTAAATTATTGCGCTAAAATGAAGGTGTGGGCAGAGCTGCATTCCTTCTGGAGGCATTCCTCCTTCTCTCCTAGGCGAGACTCTGTTTTCTAGCCTTCTCCAGCTTCTAGGGACCCCCACCTTCCTTGTCTCGTGGCCCTTCCCTCCATCTTCAAAGCCAGCAATGGCTGGTCTGTCTTTCCTACATCTCATCACTTTGACCTGTTTCTGTCATCAAAGCTCCTTCTTTGACTGACTCCTTTTCCACCTCCCTCTTCAAGGACCATTTTGATTGGGTCCATTCAATAACCCAGGATAACCTCCCCATGTTAAAGTCAGCAGATTAATAACAATCTTAATCCTATCTGCAACCTTGATTCCTCTTTTCCATGTAACATAACATATTCACAGGTTCTGGATATTAGGACATAGACATCTTTGGGCGGGCATGACTCTGCCTACTCTCCGTGCAGAGAGTTTAATATGGCATACATTCTCCTCTGGTCTTCCTGACTCCTCCCCTTCCCCCTAAAGAATAAGTAACCTCTCTCTTTTCGCCCTTTGTCCTATGGCATCCTCTCTTGGGGATTTCAATATCCATGTTTTCCTTTGAGCACGTTACTCTTTTGCTCCATCAGATTCTATCCTTCCTGTACTAAGTACTTGTTGAGGGCCTACTAGGTGCAAAGCCATGTGCTTTATGAAACAGAAGTAGATATATGCAAATAATAAGCTCACATTGATGAAAACAATGAAAAAGAAAATTACTGGAACCAGGAAAGAACAGCACATCAGATGATCTCAAAGTTCGACAAGTTACAGGTTAACAGTGATTTATCTGGTGATTGGTTCATTCAAACCAGGCATTTAGCTAGTTTAATTTTTAAATAACTTGAGCTAAAAACCTTTTTACTTCCCAAAGTAGTTTACATTCTGCTCCATTTCCCAAAATATTAAGACCAGATTCATTTACTATTCATTTCCCAAACATTACTGACCACCAAATATGTGTCAGGTTCTGAGCCTGACACCCAACACACAAAGATGAAAAAAAGGTATGCTTCTTTGTCCTGTATTGTAACATGGGAATAAAGTGTCTTCTTTCTGTTAGGCATGCCTAATAATTTAGTGGAGTGTATTCTCATCTACTCTGTGAAGGTATACTTTTTTTTTTGCTGTACGCAGGCCTCTCACTGTTGTGGCCTCTCCTGTTGCGGAGCACAGGCTCCAGACACGCAGGCCCAGTGGCCATGGCTCATGGGCCCAGCCGCTCCACGGCATGTGGGATCCTCCCGGACTGGGGCACGAACCCATGTCCCCTGCATCGGCAGGTGGACTCTCAACCACTGCGTCACCAGGGAAGCCCAAAGGTATACTTTTATAATTTAGCTTTTTTATTTAAACCTTTTAAGATTTTCTTCTAATCTAGCAGTTGCGGCTTACTGATTCCCAAAATATTATTCCCAGTGGAAATAATTTTAACAACAGTAAACATTTATCATTGAGAATGCCACTTGTACTTCAGTTTAAAGAATCCAAGTTAATTTTCAAAAGTTGTAATGATTTCTCTAAAACCAAAGTTTCATTTTTTTAGGAGTGTTTCAAACCATCTTTTCCATTTGTATACTCAGTTATTAATCAAATGATATGTTCACACTCTCAAAATTGTCTAGACATTTTATAAATTTACCATATTATATACATCCTCTGTAGATTAATCTGTATAGTTGTTCTTGGGCTGCAAAATGACATGAACGGGTAGAGTAGAATTACAAAATTTTGAAATGTTCCATGTTTAAAGCTTATGTCCCTGCCAAGGCCCTGAGCTGAGCCCACTTTCTTGAGGAAGCCTCCGTGGTTTTCTAGCTCACAATTAATTCTCTCTTAGAAGATGTATGTGTGTGGCTCAAATAAATGAGCAGGGCCAATCATATTTCTCTTTGAAATGTGGAATTAGGGACTGAGAGACCTTTAGTCATGGGCACTGAAGCTGAAGTTACAAAAAGGAGCCAAATCTGGAAAAATAATAGATACATGTGTGTGTATAACTGAATCACTTTCCTACACACCTGAAACTAACACAGCATCGTAAAGCAACTATACTCCAATATAAAATAAAAATTAAGAAACCAAAAGAAACCCCAAAATGTTAGATTAAGAAAACAAAGTAACAAAAAGGAGCCAGAAACCAGCTGGAGGATGGTCACAATGGCTGTAGAAGCCAAAAGCGTAGGAGAATTGTGAATAATCAGAGTCCTACAGTTTGTAGAGGGAGGGGAAGAGGCAGATGCATGGAGAGAAGCCGAGATGCTATGAGAATAAGCCACTGGGAGCACAACATGGGTTCCTGATGGCTTCTCAAAGCTGGCTCCCTGAGATCCAGCTGTTCGGCAGATTCTCAAGAGATCCTCATGAATATTTATAACGTTATATTTGTGAAAAACTCCCTCTGACTTGAAGCAACTTGAGTGAGCCTCTGTTTCTCACACTCAAAGAGCCAGACTAGCATGGAAGCTCATTCATTTTACAAACCTTGATTCTCCCATGTGACAACTTTTGGTAATGCAAGAGCTGCCCTCTGTTTTGAAGGAAGGGTACAAAGAAGATCGTGGCTTGATGAGTAATAGGCTGTTGGAAATAGTTTAGCAAAAAAGTAAGAAGCAAATCTCATTGTCATTGGCTTTCAAATTATTTAGTCTTTCATCTTTTTTGCAAATATTTGGTCAGAGGTCACAAATCCAGAGACAAATTAGCCACTGCCTGCCCCGGAGATGTGCATTAGCCACTGCCTGCCCCGGAGATGTGCAGCCTCTGTGAAGGGGTTGGGAAGAAAATTATGACACCAAGTAGCATGTGCAACGGCCAAAGAAAGCACAGGCTGATGAGCGTTTCCCTTGCACTAATTTTCTGACGACACTGAAGAACGTCCTGACTTTTGAAAGGGCTCATGGCAGCCCGATGTAGCTCCCCGTCAGGTACTTAACATTCTAGGCAAGACACATTTTAGCAAATCAATGGAGATGAATGCCTCCATCGAGAGGCAGGATTTTGATAATGAGTAAATTCTAAGAGAACTCTAAATAACCGTTTGGTTACCTCCATGCGAAGCGTACTAGGAAATGAACAGTTAAGTAACGTCAACACAAACTTAGAAGAGAAAGGAAATAGAGGTTTCTTGGCAGTGCCCCATTTTCGGTGATTGCTTTAGGCATCTCTGTGCCTCCCCCCTCCTCCCCTCTATGTCTCCCTCTACCCTGCATGACACTGGGGTCCTTGGTTTCCCAACACTGTGACCTACATTACATGCTTCTCATTTAGGCAACGGGCAGTAGTGACTGGCCGTTGTTCTGGGGTTGGTAGCAATTCTGTAATTTCATTCTCTCATTAGAAGGTGTGTGTTTATTTATTAAAGCTGCACTGTGCCCAAAGGCAACGTGCAAAAAAATACAGAAATACCAAAATTAAATAAAGGCTATATTGCTGTTATTCTGTAAAGCTTGTCTATCGCAAGCCACTGTGCGCTTTTATAGAACAGAAGCTCTGTTAGCCAGCTGCTCCCCAGCACCTCAGTCGGCAAACTCTGCACCTGCCCTGCTTCCTGCCTCTGTCAGCACACAGGTCTCCTCTAGGCCAGCGGCGAGCACCCACAGGCACTGCCCTGCTGGAGTTTACATTCCGTGGGGGAGGCAGGAAATGGACAAATACTCGGGAAAATACATGGTTCGTCACATGGTTTTTAGAGCCATGGCTAAAATTCAGCAGCAGGTGTGCATAACGTGTGCCAGGGAGGGAGTTGGAGGGGGCTATTTTCTATAGGGTGATTCAAGAAGGCTTCACTGATAAGATGCTTAGAAGCACTGAGCAAGAGAACCATGTGGATGATGGAGGGAAAAGCATTCCAAGGGAAGGGAACAGCAAGTGCAAAGACTCTGAGCAAGTAGGAATGAAAACAGAGGTTGTATGTTTCTTCAAACACAGGTGTCCAACCTCAGTACACAGGAAGCTCATCTATAACCTGATGTAAGAACCATTTCCATGGCAGTGAAAGCTGTGTGAACACTGAAACATGCTTTGGGTTAATGCTTTTCATTTCATACTGGTAAAATTGCCTCTATTTCAAGCTGTTGGTAAATAGTTTTTTTTCCCACAATCTGCAATACTTATACTCAAACCAGGGATGACTTAACCAACCACGCCCTCAGCTCAGCCTGCACAGACAAGCCCCTTCCTCATTTTCTCTGCTAAGTTAACACCAATGCTTGTGTCATGAGGCAGCTGCTAGAGCAAAGGGGGCTTCTCTATGATAGAGTGAAAAGAGCATGAGTTTTGAAGTTACAGAGGCCAAAATGCAACCCCGAGTATGTCATTCATCGTTTAACAGCTGAGAGACCTTGCCAAGTCAATTCCTCCCTTCCTCCAAATCTCAGTTTTTCATAAAACTTTATTTTTAAATAAAGAGAATGCTACTTACTTGGAAAGACTGTTATAAAGATTAAATCAGGTAGCACTTGTAAATATCTAGCTCCCTGCCTGGCACTTAGGAAACAATAATCTTCTCCTCCTCCCCCACCCCTTCTCTCTCTTTTTCTCTCTCTCTTAACACACACACACACACACACACACACACACACACACACACACACACACACACACACCATACTACAGCCAGCCAGATCTGGGATCAGAAGAGGTTCTGGGAAGCTTTTTTGTTAGCATCCCATAATGCTCATTCCTAAATACCCACAGGAGCTGCTCAGAAGTCTGTGTGCATCTGTCTGTTCCTGGTGACTGTGGAGAGCCCATAAAACCTATGGGTCTAGGGACTTCCCTGGTGGTCCAGTGGTTGGGACTTTGCCTTCCAACGCAGGGGGTGAGGGTTCGATCCCTGGTCGGGGAGCTGGGATCCCACGTGCCTCGGGGCCAAAAAACCAAAACATAAAACAGAAGCAATGTTGTAACAAATTCAATTAAGACTTTAAAAAATGGTCCACATCAAAAAAAACCTTTAAACAAACCAACCAACCAACCTATGGATCTAAACTCTGCAACTGGTCTATAGGATAATCCTAAACTCCTCGGGTCCTCTCTGGCTCAGTGAAGCTGGGTTCACATTCAGGCTGAGGATCAGGTAAAGGGGAGCACAATGGGATACGTGCCCCATGATGAGAAATTCTCCCGGAGCTCATGGGACAGACTCTGGCCATCAAGTCACCTGGCCTCCTTTCCCATATGTGCTGATCTCTCCACAGAGACTGGAGGAGAACGAGAGGAAGTACAAGGACAGCCACATGCCTGGAAGATTGCAGATCTGGCCATTACATTTCAGACAGGCCATTGAATGGACAGGAACAAGTTTTAGACACAGGGGTGGTGGATTCCAGGCAACAGGCACTGACGTGACCACTGCAAACTCTCTATCAGCTCTTCCATGTCTTTGAGTCTATTTATTTTTTCCCTTGGATATAATCACATTTTGGGGAGCCATGGGAGGTGGGGGTGGGCAGTGAAAGGACAAAAAAAAAAATAAAGAAAAAAGAGAAGAAGGAGCCCTCCTCCTCGTGCTGGCGTCCGGTAAGCAGATTCTGGTTCCTGGGGGGCACCATCTTAGCGCATCTCCTGGGCCCCATGTATTTGCATAACATCTCCCAGGATCCCAGAGTTGAGAGCGCATTTCCTAAATTAAGGGAGGAGCTTCAGAAGCGGGTGCTCGGCTGAGCTGAGGAGCCAGGGTCTCATTTTTATTGTTTTTTATTTAACATGAAAACATCCTTATTTTGACCTATTGGTATTTGAGCCAATTTGCAGGGGAAGAGGCTATCCAATAAAGCATTAGCAAAAGAGTTTGCTCTATTTCCTCCATGGAATTTCCGTTTCCTATGAGAACAAACAAACCAGGCCTTCCCCTCACGCTCCTGCCTGGAGAACAAGCTTAGACTCACAAGTGCCACTTTGCTCATTTGCCTTGGCCAGAACTCATTTCAGGGAACACTGTTCACTATAATAACTTTGGTTTTAAGTAGAAATATCTCCTGTGATGCCATCAACTGGAAATAAAAAGAATAATTTTCAAAACTCTTTTCAAACAATGAGCAGCGTTGATGAAGCCAATCACAGAAAAAGCAGGCAGCCGTCTCCAGAAAGGGGAAATATCAAAAGAATTAAAATATGATAGAGTCAATATCTCCGTATGAGCCACGGAGAGATTCCAGGTGAATGCAATCTGCTTCTCTTTAAAAATAAATTAGATCCCACTTACACTCACCATAAGCTAATGCTGCTGATGTGTGAGGTTTATATCCTGCCTAAGATACGGAAGTTTGGAGTGGTTTCTATCAGGTGTAGCAACTCTCTTCCTCCAGGTTAGCAAGCTTCAAGGTGAATGCTACTACTGTTATTCCTAATGGTTATATGAAGGGAAAAAGTGAATGCATTTGCAATTATTCATTAGTGCAAGTTCCTGTTTGCACCATGATTTTTATTTAAAAGAAAATGGCACCTCTTTTGGGTTGACTCTGGCCAACAGGAATTTTTAGTTTTAGTATATAATTTTCCCTCCAGGCCAATTCAACTTAATCATGAGAATTCTTCATATAGGAATATAAATTAATTACATCAAATGGCCCAAGTGCGTGTGACTGGGCAGGGTAGCTGGGTCTGAGTTACACGAACTATTATACCACTTGGGATAAGACACGCAGGGGTAGGATTATATTCGCCCCTTGTTTCCACAGGCAAAATCTCCTAACATAATGACTGCGCTTCACAGGGAACATTTTAAATCATAAAATGAGATAACGTGAGATAGAGAACTATTAATGAACAAGGAGATCTCCAACAGGGCCAAGGTGGGTTAAATAGAATATGACTATTAGGGAGGGTTGGTGTTTCTTGTCCCTGGGTATCAACGAGCCACATCTTTAGATAAGGCTTTTTTATTTTCAGCCTGATCCCAGATCTTATCAAATGTTGTTACACACTGTTTAGTCTCCAGGGCCGACACAAAACAAATGCCATCAAGGACGGAACACAACTCAACAACGTGGAGAAAACCAGAGGGAGGTGCAGGAAGCGGTTTTAGTGATTATCCCAGTGGCTCTCTCCATAGAGCCCAGTCTTAACCTGGAGTGGGTGGAGACGATCAGAGGCTTGTGAGTGAGTGAGTGAGTGTGTGTGTGTGTGTGTGTGTGTGTGTGTGTTGCGGGGGGCTTTTAGGAAAGGAGATGTGAAAATACAAGAGGGAAGTAGAAAATACAATTGCACTCGGACTGCCAAGATGGAGATGATACTTGTTTGCTCTGGCCCTGCGCGGCAAGGTGGCACTCTTCCCACCCCAGCTTTTGTCCTTCGGAGCTGCAAGAGCGCACGCTTTACTGCCTGCAGGTTGACTACGCATTGTTATTATATAGGCTTCATGTTCACATCATGTGTCATCTGACCAAAGGAGAGTCTACAAAGTGAAAGGCTCATGCAAAATTTATGCTTATATGGCTGTTTCAGTCAGTGGAAAAATCAATACTGTGGGCTTGATGCACAGAAATGACTGAGTGCTCTCTGACTGACACTAAAAGCACAGGGAGATTGAGAGCCGCATTTGCTGTTCAAGGAATCGAGTGTATTAGAGCTCTTATAATAGTCTGCTCACCTTATATTAGCCTTTCCTTGGGATTATTTTTTGATAACAATTATGATTGTGGGGTTTAAGGCAATTACACCATTACAAAGAAAAAGCTGCTTTTTATGTCCTGTAAAGCTGTCATCTATTTCACACCGCAACTGCCTTCCAATTATTTTGCTACAATGCACTTTGGAAGCAAAATGTCCTAACTGATATACATTAGACCTTTATGTTTTATAAATAAAAATCAAAGCTGTAATGTAATCCTTCAAAAGGAGCTTCTCAGTTTCCCCAGACGTGATTTTAGAAAGCGTGGAAACGGAGTGGGTGCCAGACGTTTTGAAAGAGACACATCACAGCACCTGTGGTTCCGCTGGCAGACTGTACGCCCCAGGGGTGGTACAGAAGATGGAGAAGGAGACCCGGTCCAATCCCTGGTTTAAAATGCTAATGGCATCTGTTAAGTGGAGGCTCAGGAAGGCTTACAAGTTGGAATTTAATGATAAAGCAAAAAAACAATCCTCGAAATTAATTCAGTCGGAAAGGAACTCAAAGACATGTTGTGACAGCACGTTAAGGAGTCAGCAACAACAGGGAGAAGATTTTTCTCTTATTCCTTCAGCCCTGTTGCAATGAAGATTTTACAGCTACATGGGGGTCCAGATGCCAGAGGGGTGGGCGGGTGGAATTCGGAGACTAGCACAGGGAACCAGGTAGAAAATCAAAGTTATGGACCAAAATGACTCATCCTAACTGGGATCTGGAGGTTAAACCGTAGCAGGAGAGAACGCTTTGTTGGTGAGCCATGAAAAATTGTGCTTATGTGGTCTTGTCCCGAGGGAGGGTAGGAAATGCTATTGTTTCCAACTCTGAAAACCCTCCAGCAAGATGGGCAGTCAACTCAGTGGGGATAGGAAAGCTCCCGTGTGGCAACTAACAAAGCTAGCCTGTCCCTTTCACCATGTGACACACCACCACACCTCGGCAGCCAAGGCAAGTGAGTTAAGCCTGTAAATTAATGGTATGAAGGTGGCTTTTCGTCTGTGTTCCAAAAATATACAACAGAGTACTGAAAACTGCCGGGAGCACCATGGTTATTCTGGTGATAAGGATTTAAAATGTGGATATGGCATAAACTCTGGATGCATTTCACATAAATGACCCACCGAAGAATTTTATCCATGCATACACTGAGAAGGGCCTTTGGGGCTTAAAACACAATGCAGAACGGATTTCCAAGACTGCTGGATCACCACGACGCAGTAGAGAGGGACAGACATCTGGCAATCCTAGAAGCGTCCTCACTCTGGAGTTCTGTGTTGGGCTGAGGACGGGAAAGGCAAGGGAAACAGCATGGATGATCTTTCATCCTCTCTGCTTTCCTGAACACGCCTTGTCATTTTGAAATACCTTTCTATTTAGCTCCCGGGTAAGGATTCTTTCCTAAGTTTTGTTTTGTTTTTTAATTGGGAAGATACTTTTCCCTTGTTGATGCTTAGACTGAAAGTGAGCTCCATGGTCAGAAATACTATTTTAATCCCACAGCCTGTTAAGCATCTTTCTGGCTTGAAATATAAAAAATATCTCTTAATAAGTCAATATACCTACTTCTCCCAGAGTGGCAGTACCCCTGTGCTTTTTGTCTTAGAAAAGAGAACATTTACTGTCTATCAGAATCAACACATTAAATTCATCTTTGATAATGGGTGTACTCTGAGGCTTCCACATGGGATATATACCAAGGAATTAAATGTACCTTATAATCTCTTGAGAAAGGATCCATGCCAGACTGCCAGGAAAGACCTAACCTCTACCCAGAAATGGTGATGGAAAATAAAAAGATTCTAGAGGTGCTCAGAAAACAGTAGAGGACTTCCAGGCTCTGACAGGGTTGGCACCTACTAGATGTCCTGGAATACTGTATCACAAGTGACCAAGAACTTGAAAGTCTGTAACCTCTTGGTTTGAGTTGAAGCACATGCTAGCCTATGGGAAGTGGGTGATTTCTGAAATTCCTTCCTGGTCTCTTAGGGAGTGGGGCTGGTCATTAAATAGGTGTTGATAAGTACCTGGTCCATCAGTGATTAGACTGACGCTCAGTAACTATCTTAGAGTAGAAAGGGCATTGGACTTGAGGTTGGATAGCCTTGATCTAAATCCTCCGCTGCCACTTATTAGCTGTGTGGCACTAAGCAAACTTGCTGAGTCGCTCTGAGCCTTCATTTCCTCATCTGTACAGCAGAAATAATAATCCCGGACCAACAGCGGCTGTGAATAAACGGTAGCACTCTGAGAGAAAATACCTAACACAGAGCTTGGGCTACTAGGAGGCATCGAGGTAAATGTTTGTTCTCTAGCTTGTTCCCCAACTGGAGTGAGGACTGGCTGAAAAAAAACCCATCCCGGATTTGAGGTAAGCTAGAATGTATTCAAAACTGAGCAGAAAGATGACTTTTTATCCCTCTTTTTGGCTAGAAATATCCGTGGAACAAATCGTTAAGGAAAAACTGAGTGCAAAAGAGTTTCTTGATTCATGGGATTCTTTGGTCTCAGTTTACTACTATTATTACTGCTGGCAACCACACTACTGATGATGGTGGTGGTGGTGATGACTGATATTTATTAAACCATTTATAGGAATCAGCTCATTCTCAGAGAACCAGCCCCTCATTTTCATGAGACGGGTTATTTTGTCATCCCAATTTTACATGAAGGAACCACAGATCAGACTGGTTAAGTAACTTTTCCAAGGTCAAATAACTAGGGCTGGGGTTGAGACCCAATACCAGGCAGTCGGGCTTAGCCACTTCATCACACTGCCTTCCATTAATGTTCCTTAAATGGCACTTTCAGGAGGGGGGGTCAACCTGAACCATTTCAATCTAAATTACTTCTCCCTTGTTTTCTCTGACCTGACAGTGTTTTCCTTCTTCACGCTACTGGTAAGTACTGTGCTGTCTGTGTACTTCTGTGGCTAAATAACTGCCCTCCCAGCAGGATGTCCCTTGGGAAACCAAGCCTTTTGGGTCCCCTATTATAGTCCTAGTGCCAGCCTCAATGCCTGGGATATAGGGAGGACTCAGTACATACTTGCTGATGAAACGAAAACATGATTTCATTGACTGTGTTCCTAAAGGCTGACCAACGTTAATCCAATGAGACAATTCTGAAGGGTGACAGCAGGTGGTAAAAAAGCCTTGGGTTCAATGATTTAGCAACTATCCTGTCCCAGGTATTTCACACACATTAATGTACTTAATCCTCACAATGATCCTAAATATTAAATATTCTTATAGATGAGGAAATTTAGTCTCAGAGAATGAAATCTGTCATGGCTACGTAGGCAGGGAGTACGGTAGTACTTGTCACTTTTCCACAGTTAACCAAAAGGTGGAAGTGTGCGATTTTCTGCACTCCAAACATGTACTGCGGGATAAAATGTTGTTTTCTGTCTTTTTAGAAGCAATTTAAAATATGACTATGCCTCAGAAAGACACTGCACGACCTAAAGTTAATGATAATAGTTGAGACTTACTATAATATCTCAACACAAAATTGGGTTTTTAAAAAAATCTAATATTTAAGCGGATTTCTGTTTTCCACTTTGTAGTCCTATTGTCTCTGGAAATATAGTAACCCAAATTTTCTCCATTGAGACAACCTATCTCTGATCTCATAATGGACATTACTGTGAAAAGACTAAGTCAACTAATGGAAATTTATCAAACGCTACTGCCTTTTTGATTAAAAGTTTCCTTGAGTCTCCTTTATCAACAAGCATCTCACGTTACGATGCTGAAGACTGATGTTTTATCAATGGCCTGAAAACTTTCTGGCACCAAAAATAGGCCTGACACTTCTATATAACCTCTCACCCCATCACTGTCCATATATGAATCTTTACTAGAGCCCAGAATCAAATACCTGTTTCAAAGAAGGTTCCCAGTAAAAAAAAAGCAAACTCTCATTTTCCTGATTGACTGAGAGACAAATCAGATGGATTCTAGGGACTTAATTTCTGGGGCTTAACGTACTATCCTGACAAACTGGGCTTTTTGCACTCTTACGATATAAAATGTCTAAAAATGTGTCCATTTTGATCTAGTAGCACAAATTGCCCTGGTCCCTAGGCTAAATTATTGATACGACAATTAGCATCTCTTATCTCTTCTTGGGGCACTCAATGAAGTAACTGTCCTAGAGCTGAGCCATGAAGTGAGAAAGGAGAAAAGGGCTGTTTGTTGTGTTTTTTGTTTTCCCTCATCCTTCAGGCTCTGTAGAAGTGGTTTCAAAGGTGGGTGGGTGCTGCCATGCACTTGAGGGGCATAAATGCTCCCCCAAAATGATGCTGGTCTTCCACTGGAGCACGGTGTGGAGAGGGCGTGCAACTGGCCAAATAAGGAAATGGCTCGAATATGCACAAGCTAAGTGGGGTGGGTGGGGGTAGGAGGTAAGGTGGAGTGTTTCTCCTTTCCATCAGCAGAAGAACAGATTTGAGACAGAATCACAGGAAAATGATAAGGAACCCTACTAAGGTCTGCTAAATTTGGGGACCACCACTCTAGATCCAGTTGGATAAATAAGGAAGAATATTGTCATTATCATTGTCCAAACAATATGGTACGTAAGTTGTGCATCATTGAGATGAGTTATAGTGTTGTCTTTGTCAACCAGCTTTCATTCTAAATAGGTATGACTGGTGACTTCTGACAGTTTATTAATTCGGTTAATTCAACAAACATTAATGGAGGTGCTTCTTGGAGAGCAATACCATGCAGTGGGTACAGAGGCAGATGACCTGGGTTCAAAACCCCCAGCAGCCGCTTAGTGGCTGTATGATCTCAAGTGAGCGATTTTGCTCTCTGTACCTCAGTATCCTCAGATGTAAAACAAGAGAGAGAACTAGAATTCCATGGTGGTGTGAAGATGAAATGGTTCACACCTGTAAGGTGTACACATGTGCCTGCATGTGTCCGTGCATCATAAATGGTAGTTACCATTATTTTCACTATCCTGGCAGCCACAGTGCAAAGTGCTTTCAATGTTTGGTATCTACTGATGGGGGCAAATATACTAGTTAGTTAGGGGTATATATTGCCCCATTCATCACCTCTGATTTGACTTATGCAATAGCCCCCATTTGATTTCTGTATCACCAATACCCTCCTTCCAGACTCAGATTCATCTTTCTAAAGTTTTGCTTTTACCATGTTATGATCCAAAGAAAAAAAAATAATAAAACCTTTCTCACTAGACACTTTACTAAAGAAGATATATGGAAGGCAAATAAGTAAGATTAAAGGATGTTCAACATCATTATTGTTATGAGAGATGTTATTAGAGAAATGAAAAATTAAAGCCAAAACAAGACACCACTATACAGCTGTTAGTAGAATGGATAAACTAAAAAAAAGAAAGGAAAAACCCGTCAATTCCAAGTGTCGGTGCGGATGTGGAGTAACCAGAATATTCATATGCTGCTGGTGGGATTGTAAAGTAGCAAAACAACTTAAAAAAACAGTTAGGCAGTTTCTTATAAAGTGGAACGTACATTTACCATACAATCCAGCAGCCCCACCCCTAGTATTTACCTAAGAGAAACGAAAACTTATATTCACAGAAATAGCTGTATGCAAATATTTACAGTGGCTTTATTTATAATTGCCCAAAAAACCGAGAAACCATCCAAATATCTTTCAGTTGGTGAATGGATAAACAAACTGTGGTATGTCCATACAATGAAACCCCACTCAAATAGAAAGGAACTAACTACTGCTACACACAGCATGTGGGAATCTTAGATGTAAGTGCTAAATGAAAGGAACCAGACTCAAAAGGCCACATGTGACTTTCAGGAAAAGGCAAAACTATCAAACAGACCACAGATCAGTGGTTGCCAGGGGCTGGAGGTCAAGGAGAGGTTAATTACAAAGTGACATGAGGGAAAGTTTTTGTTAACTATTCTCTATCTTGCCTGGGGTGGTAGTTACACGGGTTGTATGTGTCTTTCAAAACTCCCAGAACCATACACTAAAAAGGATGAATTTTACTTTATGTGAAGAACATACAGCTCAGTAGACCTGACTGAGAAAGAAATCCTTCCCATTATCAACTGAATGAAGTCTAGCCAATTAGCTGAGTGATGAAATCTATTCTTCTAAATTGATCCTTAATTACTGTCCCCTATTGACCCTCCCTCTCTTTATTCAATGTTCCATGTGATTCTGTCCCCACAAATGAAGTGATCTCACCAGGCCCTGAGCCTCACCAAACCAAGTCCAGGCCACAAGCCATCACCAGAGCAGCCCCTTACTGCCCACACCAGTCCCCCAGGAGGTCTCCTAGCACTTAGGCTTTGGACCACTCATTTGGCATTTTAACATTTGGCTTTTTATCTTGATGCCATTTACTTCTCCATTCATTCACTTATTCTATTATTTTTTTTGAATTATTGAATTTTATTTGTTTATTTATACAGCAGGTCTTTATTAGTCATCAATTTTATACACATCAGTGTATACATGTCAATCCCAATCGCCCAATTCATCACACCACCACCACTACCTCCCCCCACCGCTTTCCCCCCTTGGTGTCCATACGTTTGTTCTCTTCATCTGTATCTCAATTTCTGCCCTGTAAACCAGTTCATCTGTACTGTTTTTCTAGGTTCCACCTTATTCTTTTATTATTGATCAGATATTTACTAAACAGATATTTACCACTGGGGCGATCACTACTGCTTGACCACATAAATCTATTCCTGTTCTTCCTTCTGTCTAAGAGAACCCTAGACAGAATTGTATACAGGGTTCAACCAACTCCCCTAAATTATCTAAGACATGAATGAATATCGGCCGTCTTTTGCCAGTGATGGATTAAGGGTGGATATCTGACCTGATTTTGGCCAATAAGAAATACGATGAAGTCTGCTGGGATCTTCTGGAAAAGGTGGCACCTGGAAATGCGACAGCTATTTTGTAACCAGAGGTGAGACAGCTGGAAGAAAGCTAGCATGCCAAAGACAGTGGAACAGAACACGGAAGAATCCCGGGTCTTTGATGACCCTTTTGAGCCCCGAATAAGCCAATAAAAATCCAGTCTATGGACTTCCCTGGTAGCGCAGCGGTTAAGAATCTGCCTGCCTATGTGTTCGACCCCTCTTCCGGGAAGATCCCACATGCCTCGGAGCAACTAAGCCCGTGCACCACAACTACTGACCCTGTGCTCTACAGCCCGCAAGCCACAACTACTGAGCCCGCGAGCCTAGAATCCATGCTCCACAACAAGAGAAGCCACTGCAGTAAGAAGCCTGTGCACCGCAATGAAGAGTAGCCCCTGCTTGCCGCAAGTAGAGAAAGCCCGTGCGCAGCAACGAAGACCCAGCGCAGCCAAAAATAAATTAATAAATTTATTTAAAAAAAAAAATCCCGTCTACCTCTTGAATTCTTGTTATATGAGACCAGACTTTTTCCTTGTAAGTCATGCTGAGTTGTGGTTTTCTGTATGCCTGAAAATATCCTACCATGATTTGCAAGAATCATGAAATAACATAACCTTTACTAGTATTTACTTATCAAAGAAACTATCATTGCCTTAATATCAGACCTATCACTAAAATAATGATTCACTCATTTATTCAGCGATACTTTTTGAGTACCTGCTTTGTGCCAGGCAGTATCTTAGATACTGGGATGCCACAGTAAACAAAACAAAGCCATTTTTTTGGCTGTGCCGCACGGCTTGTGGGATCTTAGTTCCCTGACCAGGGATTGAACCCGGTCCCTCAGCTGTGAAAGCACTGAGTCCTAACCACTGGACCACCAGGGAATTCCCAAAAGCCATTTTTAAAAATAGCTCTTTTATAAAGTCCGTCATGTCTGTAGATCCTCAGGCCATGTCATATGTAGGATTTTGAAATGATTGATAAGAACGGGTTTCTAGTTTTCTAAAATGAAGACAATCAGAATTCATAGAATTGGGAGGAATATTAGTAATTAACTTTAAATCTACGAGATCTCTTCAGTTTATAAATGAGGAGACTGAGTCGCATCCAAGCTTGTCCAGCTAGTAGTAGCAGAAGCGAGGACTGGAATTTGGTACTCAAGAGTCTTTTCACAAAACCAGGAGCATCTTCTTTGGATGATTTCCAGCTACTAAAAAATCCTTCTGAAGGATCTGTTATGCAATTTCCTTCTTCGGTTAATTTTCTTTCCTTTGTTCTGATTTGAGAGAAACTCCCAGCCCACTGCCACCTTAATCCAAGCAGAAGCAAAGATGTCAGGGATGGTGGAGTCCTTTCAGTGAAATGCTTCAAATCCACACGACCCAGTAGGAACACTATAAATGGTGTAGTTTTTAAACTCAGGCAGAATCAGCACTTGATAAAACCCCTCTCCTGGTCCTTCAGAGAAACCCTCATGCCCTCTTCAAGGACACTTAGCAATTTCTGTCTTAGTGGAAGAAGTAGCCACTTGGAGTCGTGGTAGAAAACAGTCTTTTAAGAGTCCCATTTGTGATAGGAGTTATTTTCATCTTTATTATTGTACTTTTGGTTATGCAAACACTTTGATGATATAAATGTTTAAGTCCCCCATAAATCTGGTCAGAAATCACTTTTGATTTTGTTAATGAAGTTAAACAGTCTATAGTAGGATAGAGTACTGGGTACAACTGGTCCAAAGTAAGATAAAAGACTACAGTAAACATGCTAGATCTTAAAAAAGAAACTGGCTTATGCACTAAACGTTTTGTGCCTTGGTCTAAAATTAACATGTTTGTGTAAAATGACAAAAAGAACGAGTGTTGAATCAAGTTTTATTTCCTGTCGTTCTGCATTATCCCACATTGCTAAATGTGTTCTTTCCAAGAAGTCTGATTGAATTACTGTATACATTTACTGTCCTATGTGACAGTGTTGTCCTTGTTAGAGATTTCAGTAATTAAAATGGGAAACATGAGCTTAGGTTATTTTCCTTATCAAAACCATGTTCCTTGGAGCCACAATATTATGATGGTTTTCATGCTGTTGTACATTGGATGTCTTAAGCTGAGCGCAGTTTAGGGGATCCTTCCTAATTACAGGAAGGTACTTCTTTCCTTCAACACTGTGATCTGACCTGTGACAAATCTGTACTAGACACTATGTAAATGGCTAACAAGTCAATTGCAAACCAACTGAACGTACAAATCTTAGTGCTGGTGCAGAAATCGCTTCAGAATTGTCATCTTGTTTCAAAATTTGCAAGTATCAAGTGTCAATCAAAACTGAAGATGAAACACTAATGAACGTTGAATTCTCATGATTTAGGTGTACTTCCTTTTTAGACTTTTTGGTTCTCTGCTATTTTTACCGAACGGTTTTATTTAAATTTCCTACATGCTAACTTCGTTTGTGTGACTGAAACAAAATTGCAGTATATACAAAAAAAAAAAAAAAGAGGCCCATTTGTGAAGTTTTCCTGGTGATAATTCAGGGCTTTGCCCCTCTGTGAGTTTTTCACCTCTTTCCCATAAAGTTTCCTTAAGGGAAAGTTTATAGACTAGGGTCCTCAGAGATCAGGATCATGATGGTTTTTCACAATTGGTGTCAACTGGCCCCAATGGAAAACAACAGTCACAAGCTTTCTTGGATTGGAGCAGAGACCGCAATAAATAATAATATTAATCTTTGTTGAGTGTTTGCATGTGACAGGCATTGTTCTAAGGGCTCTTCAGGTGTTACTTTATTTAATTATCAGAAACTCCATGAGGCAGGCATAAGTTCACAATCTCTTTTGAAACATTCAACACTTGTGGCAGATGTATGTGAATTCAGAATTTTTTGTATTTTAGAAAGTTAATATGGAAGATATACACCATACCTCACATAACACCCAGTACGATCTAGAGCATCATCCCGTAATCAAACACATTACTATTTCTACAGCAAAACCTATAGTGGGATGGATAAAAACATGAAATATCCTGATGTTAGTTACACTCAGTTCCGCTGCTAAATGAATTATGGAAACACTTTTGTTTTTCAGAGACGTCTGGACTTTGGAATTGTAGATAAGAAAATTTAGACCTATGCAACTATTTGGCCATTTTGCCACTGAGGAGACCAAGGCACCACAAAGACAGCTGCCCCAAATCCCAAAACTAGCTGGTAATGGAATCAGGATTCGAAACTTGACAGCTCAGACCATTCTCTTTCTCTCTCCCTAGTCTCATGTCATTTCAGATATAACATACCAAGGAGAGAAAGTGCACTAATTTTAAACATGCTTCTTAACAAATTTTTACATATGTAACTATCACCCTGAGTGAAATGATCAAGGTGTAGAATATCCGGCAGCTCAGAAGGTTTCCTTTGTACCCCTTCCCAGGGACCACTCTCCTCTGCACTACTCTGATTTATCACCATGAATCAATTCTGCATGTTCTAGAACTTAGATGCAGCCACGTAGTATAGGTTTTACTCCCAGCTTCCTTTGTTGAATCCATGTTTCTTCTCACTGGTGTGTCCTATTTCTCTGTACAAGTGTACCAGGATGTATTCATCCATTTTCCTCTTTTTTAAAAAATTGAAGTAGAGCTGATTTACAATGTTGTACCAGTTTCTGCTGTACAGCAGAGTGATTCAGTTATACATATATAGACATTCTTTTAAAATTTCTTTTCCATTAGGGTTTATCACAGGATATTGAATATATTTCCCTGTGCTATACAGTAGGACCTGTTGTTTATCCATTCTATATATAAGAGTTTGCATCTGCTAATCCCAAGCTAATCCCGATCCATGCCTCCCCGACTCCCCTCCACACAAGTCTTGGCAACCACAAGTCTGTTCTCTATGCCTGAGTCTGTTTCTGTTCTGCAGATAAGTTCATCTGTGTCACATTTTAGATTCCACGTGTATTTGTCTTTCTCTTTGTTTACTTCCTTTGCTTAGTATGATCATCTCTAGGTCCATCCATGTTGCTGCAAATGGCATTACTTCATTCCTTTTTATGGCTGAGCAGTACTCCATTGTAAACACATATACCACATCTTTCTCCATTCATCTACTGATCGACATTTACTTTGTTTCCATGTCTTGCCTATTGTGAATAGTGTTGTTATGAACATTTGGGCGCATGTATCTCTTTGAACTGTAGCTTTCTCTGGATTCATCCATTGACCTCTGGATGGACATTTGAGTTGATTCCAGTTTGGAACTAGAGTCTTCACTCTCAGACCTTATTGCCACTGACTGTCATCCCACATCCAACCTCCAACAGGGCAAGGCCACGATAGGGATCAACAGACTGCTCCAATCAGAATGAAGGGAATTGGCTGTGAATGACCTTGACCTTGACTTGTATTGCTAGGTCTAGGGCAGGGGCTGGCAGACTTTTTCGGTAAAAAAACTGATAGTATCTTGGTTTTGAGAGTCATATAATCCCCATGACGGCTACTCCACTCTGCCATTGTGGCACAAAAGCAACCACAGACAATGTAAACAAATGGGTATGACTGTGTTCCAATAATTTTATTTAGAAAAGCAGGTGACCAGTCAGATCTGGCCCCGTCCTGCTTTCCAGTGGACAACTGCTTCCGGTAACTTAGTCGAAGAAAGAAAAGGAAACCAACACTGACTAAGCAGCTACCATGTGCCTGGAAGAGTTTGTCCCCGTTCACTTACTATTTTTCCCCTTCTCTACGACAATCTGCTCAGGTGAGTACTATCTTCATCCTCTTTTTACAGATGCTCAAACTGAATTCTGAGAGGCTGAATTACCTGCTCGGGTTAATAGCTAGTGATTTGAATCTGGTGCTCTTTCTGCCACATCCAGGGATCCACGGGTGAGCCTCAGAGCACCTGTACCCAGTGAACGATAAGCCGACCTCTGTTGTGTCCCGGAGTGCATGCAGTTTTCTGTGGAGAAGATCCAGGCTTCATTAGCATTGCACAAACTCTGTGATCCAAAGAGCAGGAAGAACCAAGGCCTAGAGTCTTCTCAACACGAGAAATGGAGAAAATCAAATGTTTTGTTGCCAATTACCTAGTCAAGGTGTTCTCTTGGTGACCAGAAGGGATGTGACATTTAAATCCTGCATCCTCATCCTAGGTTCCAGAAAGGGACATTCTTTTTTATAAAACAATAAGTGAGTTCTCATTTGAAAGGCATCTCCCTTTTTGTAGGAGCATCTCCCGCAAGGCAGGCCCACCTGGGCCATGTTTACATGCAGGTAAGTGAGCTCGCTGCTGGGATACACCAAGGCACCACTGTTGTTTCTTCTTTTTCTCTTTTTTAAAGAAATTTTTAAAATTGTAGTATAGTTGATTTACAATCTTGTGTTAGTTTCAGGTGTACAGCAAAGTGATTTAATTATACATACATATATATCTTTTTTTTTCAGATTCCTTTCCCTTATAGGTTATTACAAGATATTGAGTAGAGTTCCCTGTGCTCTACAGCAGGTCCTTGTTGGTTATCTGTTTTACATAGAGACGTGTGTGGATATTAATCCTGAACTCCTGATTTTTCCCTCCCCATCCCCCGCTATCATTTCTGAAGGACAGCAGTCCTATAGAAACAAGAATGCCTAGGCCTTGATCTGTATTTGTATCTTTATATATGTGCCTATAACCCTCGCCTGTCCACATGGGTTCTATTCAGCTGAAGTACTTCCTAGACTCTAAAGAACAGGGAGACAGCAACTGCATAATTGTTAGCTGTATTTCATGTTCACAATTCCTTTGAGAAAGGGCCTAATTAGTCTAAGCAGTGTTTAATGTAAATCAAGTTTCACTTTCAAAATTTCAAGGGCCCCATTCTGACAGGATGTAGATTTTTTTATGCTACACATAAAACATGGGTGCTAGTAAAAGACTGTAATGACAGGCAGGGGAAGAGCAGAAATCAATACATGAAAAGTTATTGAAATTAGGTAGGCCTGACCTCCTGAAGCAGCCTTGGAAAATAACCCTTTAAAAAAAAAAAGACTTTCTAGGGTGAACGCTTCGAGCTTTGTTTTTCTTGCTTTCTTTTCACAGATGCCCATCTTCTCTCTCCAGCCTCATTCAAACTTCTCAAATTGTTGGTTCTGACGAATGGCAGTTTTCACTTAAGGTAACAGAAGGAAATGTGAAAGGGCTTCCCCTGATGAGAAGGGTGGCACCACTGGAAACACTGCTGAGATTCCCAACACCCTGATTTATGTCACCCTGTAATTCAATTATTGAAAACAGACAGCGTTTTTGTATCTTCTCGTTCTCTTATACACCAAATCACCCAAGTCAGATCCTTTCTACTAGGGTTTGATAGTATGTGGTTAACAGGGTTATAAAAAAAATAATAAAAGGTACTTACGGATTTAGTATAAACTATGATGAATTCTTATCAAGAGGCTACATTTATATATCATAAACGGACAATTTATTTGAAGATCTTTCTATGTGTGTGTGAGTCAGGTAGCTCCCCTCTGCGCAGAATGCAGAATTGTATATGAGATATTTGAGTGTCTAAAACGATATATGATAAATGAAGTAGCATGCTACTTATACGCTTATCATGTTCCCTGACTAGCAACAGGTTCAGCAAAGGGCACAGCCAGTAAATGAAATTTTCCACCAGGACAATATATCATCACAAGAAATGGATGCGCTGGAAACTTACAAGCTTGCTGAAGATGCGGACAAGGTGTGAAATGGTAAAAAAATGAAAAGCAGAAGCATCATACAGTAAATTTCAAATTCAACTGCATATTGGTTGGAGCTGATGCTTTAACTGTTTCGAACCACGAGGATGAGAAAAAAAATGCAAGCACACTCCAGAGGCAGGAATAAGTTTCCATGATTACAGAATGTCTAAATGGTTTTTATCATAGGCACCACTGAAGCAGAGAAAAGTAAAGCATCCAGAAACATACAGAACTGCCATGATATTAATTTGAGAGACACTTTATATTCTTGAGGAGACTTCACCACATTTAACCTTGAGCAAGTCCTTTAATATCTGTACACCTCAGTTTCTTTAGTTACTAAATAGAAGGTGGGGGACAAGTAATTTCTAACATCTCTTCCATCTAAAGAAAATTCCGAGCTTCCCTGATTCTTATCTTGGACCTCTCAAAAGGAAATGGTCAGTGTCATTTGTTTTTCAACCCACATTATATTCACAGTTTCTTGGGGGAAAATCGCAATTAAATTTTGCTACTGAACACACCAGAATAAAAGATCTACTAGAGGAAAGTTCCTGAAAATGCAGACACACCTGTCAAATAGTTTATTTCAATAATGATCATATCTTAGGGGCTAATCCTCCCTTACGGTTTTTCTCTAAGTCATCAAATGATGGTCTTTCTCAGAAGCAGGACATCTATGTGGTCTAAGATGTACAGGCTCATTTGCCCCACATATGTTTGCATCAGGGGACACCAAGGCCATCTGTTGATAGGCACCATACATACGATTTCCCTTTACAGCTATTCCTGGCGACAGTGGAAAGTGACAGTTTGCAAGGGTGAATTTACCTGCATCCAAGTGTCAATAGGTATAAACTACAATAGGCCCGGTGACAGCTATTCTAAAAAAAGGCTCCCTGTATGTTACAACGCTCAGTGGAGACAATGCATGGGGAATAAAGGGATAAAATGAAATCTGACTGAGGTTTTGTCAACACCAAGGACCTCACAGAGGAGACAGGCTGGAACTCTGACTCCTGGGGAAGAAAGCCCCAGGAACAGGAAGAAGGGGCAGTGAGATACAGTGGTTAAGGCAGAGAGAGACTTTGGGTTTTCATCTTAGCATCACCACTTCTAGCCGTGTGGCCTTGAATAAGTGAAATGAAGATGATAATAATGACTTTACGAGATCATTATGTGTATAAATGAGATGGTGGATGGTAGTTCTGAGCACAGTACTTGACACTTGGGAGCTCTCTTAATAATGATCTGCCCAGATACATCTATTTATTGTACTGTGTCTGTTGCTCCCTCTTTCTTTTATAAAACTGAGTGGCTACAGATCTGGGCCAGATAAAGGTAAGCTGCTAAGAGAAGCGAGGAGAGCAGCAGGTATTTATCCAACGAGGGAAGGAAAAGATGGTGTAATAATAATTAGGAAGGTAAAAGTAGCAATCATAGAATGTCCGAAGCGGAACCAGAATCAGCACCTTCGTGGTAGAGAGTGTAGCCTTAAAAGGACAGCAGAGTAGGGCTCTACAAGGCATTAGAAATGCATGAATCAAAAGTTGGAAGACAGATGTTTTGTTGGATGAGCATGAAAGAATTGGCTTCTGAACACAGTGAGAAAGCCAAGCCCAGGGAGTTATGCACAAGACAGCTTCTATTCAGTTAGCAGTCTGGCAAAGCAAAGTTATTTTGTTGGCTGATGCCCTATCTGGATAGTTTTACTTCTAGAAAAATGTTATGTGTAATAGAAGTAGACGGGAACAATGGCATTAATGATGCATGGAAAATTCAATGTATTGGCAAGAAAACTGACATTAGCAGAGAACAAATTTCTTGTAAGTCTCGATTAAGTAGTAGTTTTGCTCACGTGAAAAAGGAGTGAGTGGTATCATTGGGACAAAAGATGTTTTGCATCTACTAGAGAGGTTGCCTTTGAGGCAGCCAATACATAAGCAAAAATCACAAAGAAAAGTGTTTCCGAAAGGATAACAATGTAATCTCATTTCCTTACTGTCGGCCTCCTTTCCAGAAATGAACACCCAGCAACGTGGCTACATTTTGTATTCACCAGAAAATATCAGTAAATCCAATAACTGATCGAAATAATCCTTTGCACATCAGAACCCATAGAGACAAAGGCTCAAGAGTACTCAGGCCACAGCATTGCACAGCATGAGGGGGCACCGTTTATTCTGTGTTTTCTGGGGTGGGGGGCTATTCACTAGAATATAGCGAGGACGTTGCTCAGTGGGGCCATGTTGACGGCACCCAAGCACTAATCAGAGGTCTACCAAATATTTTCATTCACACTCCCCAATCATCTAATTTTAATCATAAGAAATCCTTAGAGTGCCATCCTATTTAATATTTGAATGGGCCAATTTGTCGTTAAAAGGGGAACACGCATTTTTTCTAACAGAGAAATTGCAATCTCCTGGAATTACTCTCCACCAGAGAGTGGGGGTCTCAAGGCGCCGTATGCTTAGCATATACTAAAAATGTAGTTTCCATCAAATTTATACTAAAATAAGTGGGACCGGAGGCCCACATATATATGGGGAGCTGAACGTTAAAGATTTAACACTGCTTTTCTCTGTGCTGAATACTGTTTAATGAAAAGTCTCAGAGGACACATCCACATGCTATGATTTCACATCCGGGAGCCTGGAAAACACAAGAGGAGGACAACTAAGCAGATGGATTGATATAATGAATGTTCTTGGGTTTTATGTTTTTTTTTTTTTTTTTTTAAAGATTTGGTATGCAGGAGAAAATGACTCACTGGGAGGTTTAGTAATGTAACCATATTGTGTGGACTGACTCTCACTTGCTCTCTTTCTTCTGGGGGATGGCTAGTGTTTGCAGACCCTCAGTCATTGGCATTAGCAGTGCGGCCCTGCTGGGGGAGCCCGGGAAAGGATGAAGAGACCCAGGTCCTCATCCTGGCTTTCTAGAACCCAGCTCATTGTCTAGCCCTTTGGACATGCTTCCTCTGGGCAGTGAGGGAGGGGAGGAAGATCATTCTTGGATAGACCCTTCCTACAATCCTAGAGAACGAGAACAAATAGCAGTGCAAGAAACTCTGCAGTAATAGCTTCCTAAAAATATTATTAATTAAATTATTGGCAACTTAATGAAGATAGTGATAATTTTGAGAAAAATAAAATGCTAAATTCAGATTGGATATCACTTAATATATGTAATTTTTTGGTAAGACAAATAAGACCATCAATTCTTTTTTTAAATTGAAGTGTAATTTATAATATGTTAATTTCCAGTGTACAGCAAAGTGACTCAGTTATACATACACATGTAAGGACCATTAATTCTTTAGTAGCCATTTTATGTCCATATTCTATCAAATGATTCTGTAAATTCCTTGTTTATATGTCTACTAGTAAACTATAAGCTCTCTGTGACTCCTGTTAGAATACTGTATTATAGGGTTGAGGTACCAGATAACAGGTATCTCCTGAGTACAGCATGGGATAGGTAGTTAGTTAAATGATGAATTAATGAGTAAATTGCACATAAGAAAGCATCTTAAATACACAGCAAGCTATAATGTGATCTACAATAAGCTAAAACGTCATTGACAATAAACTTAAAAGTTTAGAAACCAAAAAACCGTTCCCAAAAGAATAAAAATATTACACACAGAGTCAAGACATTTTGTAGATGTCCTTGAGAGAGCACGAAACTTCGTCTCATAGGCAAGTCCTTAGCTTATGCTATGGGAATTGCATGTTTATTTCAGGCAAATGGCATGAGCTATAACTACTTGTGATCTTAGCATGTCATGGCAACATAGAATGAGAGTCACAGCAGTAATATCTGCTTGAGATGTTGAGTTCAATGAAATCCTTGGTAACAAGAAGGGAAAGGAAATCTACCAACAAATTCACTACGTGTTCATTGTGTTTTAATCTTATCATTGTACTGATATAATACTATTCGGATTCATTCAATAGGTATTTGAATACCTAACAAATGCTGGAGGAAGCTATACATAGTCTTCTAAAACTGGATCTTTTCTATCAAGGAGTTCTTGATCTTGTGACTATGGGTCATAGTCTCCTTAGAGGCACTCTCCTTTGTTCCCCAGCTTGGAAATGCAATGATCATCTTCCTGGTTGATGCCCTCAACCATTCATCAAAAGTCAACATTTTAATTCAATTGGGAATAGGAACGAGTAAGCATCACTTGGTTCTTCTAAAAGTCTAAAAGCCCTTTTCTATCTTCTCTCCATTTTTTTTCTCTGCAATCTTTGTAATCTATTTATCTGTGTTTTGTGCTTGGAAAGTAGACAGCTAGTAGACACCTAGTTCACGTCTGAAAAACGTGTCAAGAATAGTGTCTATTCATACGGTAATCATAAAGTCATATACTTTCAGCTACTTCTAAAATTATTGAATATATATCCACTTCAGGGACATGTTTGGATCAATTTATAAAATCTTCATAATGAGAATCGATAATTGTATACTTTGACTTTTCTATCCAGAAGAAACAGAGAAAATTATAATCTTTTTACACCTATTTCTTGAAAATAATTTATACTTGTTTTGAACAGGTTAATTATCATTTATTTATAGCATAATGTAGCAGACATGAACAGGGACTTGGGTTCAAATTCCAGGTGACTTACAAGCTGCTTGTATTAATCAGGGCACACCAACTACTCCAAGAAACGACCCCCCAATTTCTTAGTGGCTAAAAGCAATAAAGGTTTTTTTTTCTTTCACACTGAGATCCCGTAAGGGGCAGTGGTGGCTCTGCTCCACACACTCATTCAGGACTCCAGGCCACTCCCTGGATCCTCTGTACCTGGCCAGCAGTTGAGGGAAAAGAGAATATGCAAGGGATTGCATGGGAGAAAGTGTATTCCTTCACTTCACCCATATTCCCTTGGTCACAGAGCCTCACTTAACTGCAAGAGAGGTTGGAAGATACGGTTTGTGTGTCCAGGAGGAAAGGGAAATGAGGTTTAGCGAACACAGAAATAAATATCTCTGCCACACCACTCAATTTCCTATAGCCAAAACTTCATCATATATAAAAAGGTATAATAATTATGCATACTTCATAGAGTTGCGATGATTGTATGTTTATAAAGCATAAAGTAAATGCCTAACATACAGCAGGTGGTCAAAAAGTGCTACTTATTATCATTACTGTTTTCCAGGAATTCAACTCCATCTCAGATTGAAATTTCTTAGGAGGCTAATCCTGTTAAACTATGAAAGATACTGAAATAAGTTTTCAGTCAAACTAACAATATTGAGACTTGCTTCTTGTTGCAATTTCTAGCCAAAACACACTTGCCCTTTGAGATTATAAATTCAATCAGGTTTCTTTACCCTTTGTCATTTTTTCCCCAACATTAATTCTCCAGGGTTTGTCAATCTTAGCACAACTAATGTTTGGGGCCCGACAATTCTTTGCTGTGGGAGCTGTCCTGTGCGTTATAGGATGTTTAGCAGCATCCCTGGCCTCTACCCTTTAGTACCAGTAAGATCACCACCCTCAGCTGTCACAACTAAAAATGCTTCCAGATATTGCCAAATAACCCTCGTTCTGGAATCTTCTTACCCCATTAGCACACACACCAATTTGGGGGAGGTTTGTATGCTAATTTTAAAATTTTAGCAATAATACTCACCAGACACAAATAAGTCACATTAAGTATACTGATTAGTACCGACTGACATTCTTCCTTTGCTTATTTATTTTAAAAATGTCAGAAACTATTTGAATCAGTTCTGATACTTCTGTCGGACCCCAGGTGATTTTCTCCCTGTCTGGATTTACTTGCAAATTCTTCCACTACAGTGGGAAGAAGAGGTGCTATATTAAGAGGCATGAGGTTCCTCTAGTAAATCAATTCCATTCATCATTTTATTGAGCACCTACTACCATAATATCAGAATTACATAATCGAACCATGCTACCTTGAACTAGAGCTCGTAGGAGAGCCATTTAAAATCTTCCAAACTAATGGCAGGTTAACATGACTCCCCAAATCACCGTAGCCTTACAGTGGAAGGAACAAGGGAGCCCAGCCAGAAAGCTCAAGTTCAAACTCAGACTCTGCTGCTTCCTCCTCGTATTATTGAGGGAAAATCTCTGCATCGCACTTGTGCCTCAGTTAACTAGTGTGTACGGTGAGGAGACTCATGCCTGGTTCAGAGGGCTTGGGAGAGTGAAATGAGATGAGTTTTGAGTGCTCAGCATTTAGTACACACTCAGTAAATGTGAGCTTGATCTGAGTCAGAATACCGGCATCAAGATCCTCAAAATGTTTGAGCTAATATCTCCCCTTCCCTCACGATGTCCAAGCTCACACGGGTTGTTTAGGCAGGGGTCCCCAATCCCCCGGCCACGGACTGGTACCAGTCCAGGGCCTGTTAGGAACTGGGTTGCACAGCAGGCGGTGAGCAGTGGGTGGGGGAGCTAGCAGAGCTTCGTCTGCTGTTGCCCATCGCTCGCATTACCGCCCGAACCATCCCCCACCTCACCAGGGAAAAATTGTCTTCCACGGAACTGGTCCCTGGTGCCAAAAAGGTTGGGGACCACTGGTTTAAGGAAAAGATCACAAGGCAAATAGAGATGCTTACTGCTATTAGAAAACGCCCACCTGTTTCCCTAACACATAAGCTTGGAGAATGTGGATTTGGATACATCTTGTGTGTGAACATATTTGGATCATTTCTAAGAAAACTTCGATCAGCTGTGGCTCTTCATGCATCAGGCACACATCAGCTTATACAATGAATAAATCAATGAATCAATGATGAATCATCTCCACAGTAACAAGTATCTCCTCAGTGAAGTCAGTCAGGCTCCTGGATGAGGCTATAATGTGGTAGGTTTTTTTTCTCCCTTCCCAAGTAATTCCCCAATCCAGTTAACTGAGCCCTGGCTGTGCCTTTGCTTTCCTATAAATGTTTCTGGAAGCATTCTTGGGAAATTATACCTCAGAATGTGCAGATTCATTGGGACCTATACTGAGAAGAGGTTTGGGCTAGAAGAGGAGGCAGAGGGTCCTAGTGGCCTGGACAGTTGATGGCAAGTGAGGAGGGGAGAGAGTGAGCATTAGTGAAGAGGGCAAAGGAAAACTGAGGGCTGGGAAACAAACTTGGCCTTGTTCAGTTTTGCCTAAGCCTGACCCTTCAGACAAGAGCTTATCTTTTAGAGATAGTGAACTTGAAGTAGGGCTGGAGGAGACACAAACAAAAGCTATTCTATTATATTCTCTCTCTCAAGTTCTTTATACAGTCACAGACAAATGTCAAGAGGGCTGCTGTCTTCCTGCCAAAGCTATCAATCCATCGGGAGCAGCATACATTTGAGGCTCTCTTGGCTAAACAGGAACTTAGTGCTGAAAATGGATCTCCTTGTCCTATTCCACTGTCACCACTCATCACTTTGTGGTCTGTGGAGAGAGTTATCTGATCGCCAGGGATGTTCTTGTGGTTAGGAAAAGATGGGGGCCAGGAGGCTTCCCAGTGTCTGAGCCTGGTCCCCTGGGTCCGTTTACCTCACTGACACTTTTTGCGGAGCCCAGAAGACATTCCCAAGGCAGCAATTTCGAAATCACCCATGTGCCTGCGGAGCAAGGGTGCAGGTTTAGCAGCTATTAATTAGGGTAACGATTCCCAGAGCTGCAATTACAAACCCAAAGATCCACTCGGCATCTCTTCTCGCGTCTCTCGTTTCTGTAATGCTGATGTCCCGAAAAGATGCATTTGCAACCACTCACCGATTACATTTACCGTCGTATATTGTTTTGGATGGACAGGACGGAAAGCCAATTCGGAATATTGACCTTGGCAGCATCCTGCCATTACTCGGGCTGCCCCGGCTATCATTAACCACCCCGTTTTATTTTCTGAGTGCCACAAACACTGCTGGTGACGGATCCGTGACCTTTCCCCTGGAAATGTTATGAACCGAACACACCGCAGAAGTGACAGGAGGGATGGATGTCACATGGCTATTTCGGTGCTACATCAGCACCCGCAGCTGCAGTCTTGGCTTCTGACGTTAGCAGGTACTGTGGTGGTGGAGGAGGGTGCTGTTCGCTTTCCCTCTGAAGGAAACAACGAAAACTCAAGCTTCAAGGAGGGAAGCAGTGGGCCATCCTCTGCCTACAAGGACAGACACTGCCAGCTAGCTCTCAGGAGTAAGGTTCAAATTTTTTACAATTTCATTTTAAATTGGAAGTTTCCATTTAAGTCATCGAACAACGGCAAGCAAACAGATCCATGGTATATTTTGAGCGTACAATTGAAGACGCAATCAAATAAGCAATGCAGAATCCGCTTACATTCTGGTTGTACGTGCATTTGGGTCCAGTGCACAAATCCAAATGCTGTGGGCCAAATAATGATTTCTGGAATGTAAGGACTGCATACAGGAAGGAGAAGGCAGCACTGTGTCCCTTGATAAAGCAGGAGTGAATCAAGCTGCACCTCCTCCAGTTCTCATCACCTCTTCCCCCATGCCTACCGTACAGCACCTCCACAGGGAGTTTCCCTACGGCCCGTTCTTGCAAGAACTGGGGCTCAACTCTGGCTGCACGTTAAACTCAGCTAGAGAGTTTTTAAAAGGTACCAATGTCAGGAGGTACCCTGGATCCACTGAATCAGAACTCTGTGATGGGACCTAGGAGTTGATATTTTCTACAAAGCTCCCAGGGGATTCTAATGGGCATCCCTGCCTGAGAGCCACCACTGTAGTTACAGGGATAAAAAGTTACCATTCTGGCTGAAATAAATATGATACAACTTGAATCTATTGAAATAATGAGCTATTTCCTTATTAGAGAAAAAAATCGTAAGAAACGTAAAAGTGGGAAACTTCACAAATGAAGAGTACTTGATGAAAATAATTTAAAATGAAACAGGACAAACCAAACTCCCAATCCTAAAAGTAGATTTCCCACATTTAGTGGATTTGTTGAAATATAGTACCAGTATCAAATTAGCCAAAGACCTTAATCTTTAGAATTTTTTCAGAATTTCTACCTATATTCTGCTGTGGTTCACAGAGGAAGAGAGAAAACGAGAGAAAAGAAAAGAGACAGAAAATGGATTTTGAGATTCTAAGGCAGATAATTTCATGGCTTATGCTTTAGCACAGGGTCAAACTATTTAAATTATATCAAACGTTTAAGGTACAGTAACTCAATACTGTATACTTTCCAAAAACCATGACCATCTGCCAAATAGAGTAAATGTAAAGGGAAAAGGAATGACATATGGAATTAAATCTACTATGCTTTCTCCCTTTTAAAATTCACATCAGTTAATTAATACTGAACTATGGTGGACATTCCTAATCAAACAGAAGAGTCTTCATCTTTCTCTACTCAAACATACTTCTCTGGCCACAGAAACAATCGTGATTGCTTTTATAAAATGGGAATAAAAAGGGAGAAAATGGACAAATTGTGAAGGGCCTACTTTTAGAAAGATATAACTCTCCATTCTGCTAATACAGTCTAGGTTTTGGTGAGGTGTTAATCATATTTTTGAGACAAAAAAAAGAGAACAGGTTAAGGTAAAAGCTTTACATACAATGCACTTGCTTCTTTCTTGTACATTTTGAAGGTTCTTTCTTGGACATTACCTAAACAGTGCAGAACTAGGGGAAGCTGCAGTGTTGCTTTTAAATGTGCGGTTAGATTGCATTTGTGAGTGTTTGATGTTCTTCTTTAATAACCTCAAGTAAAAGGCTGAATGCATTCAACAACAGTAGCTGAAAAAAGTGCAATGAGTCATATTATAGGAAAATGGAGAAAAGGATACAGGACTCTCCACTGAACACAATCCTATATTGTAGGCAATCTGAGATAACACCCTTTTCATTTCAGTTCAGTCCCATAAAATTACCACTAACATTACAACTCATGCAGAACACAGATAAATGTAAAAATGTCACAGAATTCTTCCAGATGGGACTTTTAGTTCCACTAGATCACCATCTACTTTTTTACTTGTCTAATATTTCATTACAACCTTCTATAAGTTAATTTTCTTTCCACTGACCATGTAAATCACAAATCAATTTTCATTTAAAATGCCTGACTCCAGATTGCTCCTGAAAGCTCAAGGCATATGCTTCAGTGAACTTCTCCCAGATTCTTAATGTACATTAGAAAACTGTTGTGTTTTTAAAAATCTTTTCTTAAGGAATTAATTTTACATTAAAGTCTGGCATGAGACCTGGGACATCCTATTTCGCCCCCTAAAATGCAGATGTAATTTTAAGGCATGCAATCACATGTGGTCAAGCACAGGTCATGACAAAATTAACAAATATGGCCACATTTTACACCAGCAAAAAGCACAGCACATTTGTTAAAGAACACACACTGGCACACACGTCTATTCCACACACAGGCATGTGGGCATACAGTCTAGTTTTTTAAAATATAATGATAGATCAAGTGTTGGATCAAGTCTCTTTTATACCTGATAGTTCTGTGAATGTTTTGGATGTGGAAATTCTGCCTTGATGGGAACACCCTTTGGGAATGCAGGTTTCTCCTTGATCGAGAAGAAGGAATTCAACCTCAATACACTGAGATTTTCTCAGAAATATTCAGACTGAAAAGGTCATCTTTTGCTTTTGTTTTGAGAATGTAAAATATCCTGATTAAAACAATAATATGGGGACTTCTGTGGTGGTGCAGTGGTTAAGAATCTGCCTGCCAATGCAGGGGACACGGGTTCGAGCCCTGGTCCAGGAAGATCCCACATGCCATGGAGCAACCTAAGCCCGCGAGCCACAACTACTGAAGTCTGCATGCCTAGAGCCCGTGCTCCACAACAAGAGAAGTCACTGCAATGAGAAGCCTGTGCACCGCAATGAAGAGTAGCCCCCGCTCGCCACAACTAGAGAGAAAGCCCATGCACAGCAACGAAGACCCAATGCAGCCAAAATAAATAAATTAATTAATTATTTAATAAAAACCAATAATATGGGAGAGAGCTGGGAGATTATGGATCCCCAAATCATCATGAAACAGGTCCCTTTTGGAGTTTTAGCTCCTTAATTAAAAGTTTATTATTTTAATGGTATTCTAAATTGAATAGGTTTTTACCTTTGATAATACACCTAATGTATTCCAAGAGCGTGTGAAATTCAAAGTGGTTTAAAGTTTTTTTAAATTCATAAATGGTACTTTTATGTGAACACAAATGAAATATTTCAGGTGAGAGGGCTCTTAGTTCTCATTTTTAAAATACAGTTGACAGATGACTGTAAATCCGTAAATCACATGATCACATAATATTCTGGAACATTCAGGAGGCAACAAGCAGCATGGAAGTCTGTCCCAGGTTTCAGTGGGAAAACTGCACTTACAGACTCAGTCGCTTCTACTGAGGGACTCCCAGAATTTCTGAAAAGCTGTGATGGTGATTGGGCATGTCCTTTTTTTGTACTCACTATGGGAGTCAATGTGTCATTACAGAGATGCTGGGGGCTGATCGTTATTTGTTTTTCCAGTAGCAGTGATTTTTTTGTATTTTTGGTTTGCATTTCATAAGATTGTCAGTCTTACAACCCATAAATTATATTTTCAAGTTGCTAGTTGGGATCAGGTAAGACACTTATCCGTGGCTCTAAGATGTGTGTGCTGGGAAGAGGCCAGAGGAACCCCGTGTACTCTTAAGAGCATCCTGCCCCAAGCGCCTCATCTTCATCCCCATGAAGTGGGGTGTTTAGCCACAGAAGGCTGGATAGGTTAGTCATTTCCATAGCTACTGATTCTCTCATTACTTTTTAAGTGAAGAAATGTGATAGCATTAGTGTTTTTTGAACTGCAAATATTCTCAGAGCAAGTCTTTTCCAGTTGGAAAAGCACCGCCTGGGAAACACAACTTTCTGCCTGGAATTTGGCCAAAAATTAATGCTATTTTATGACCCACTCATTAATCTCCTGAAAAAAGTATGCAATATAGTTTTATGAGCATCAATGACTTTATGGTTTCGAGGGGCTTTTGTATACCGGCTCTTTCCTTTGAGGCGACCTGCCTACCTTATCCTGCATTCTGCTCTCTGCCAGAGTATAGAGCAGACTGTATATTATGAAAATGCAAAACACAAACCAAAAAATCCTTGCTGGTAAAGTGTAGCTCTGCTAACTGTAGTTAAACAATTCCATCTATTACATATGAAAATGAACCAGAAATGTCTAGAAAACCTATTAGGAATATAGGATTGGATAGAAATGCTAATGTAGAGGATGAACATACTTTTAAAAATATAACTTGAAGCCTTGAATGATAAAAATTTAGGCTACAGTAAAACAAGAACTAGAGCATAGCATTTACTAGAAAAGTAAACATCATACTCCAATTAATTAGAGAGTAGTCCCCACCAGACCAAAGCACAAGTATGGTAGAAACATTCATGGCATTCAAAGCAGGAGCAATGCCCTGGCATGGAAGAAATTCTTATGATTCAGGAAGGAGCTTAGATAGCACTCAAAGGCAGGGAAGATATCAATATTGGAAAAGAAAACGCTATAAAGAAAAAGAGAACTATCGCTTAAGTCCTGAATCTCTTCAAAGAATACCTCCACTGAATTCCAACAGTCAGCATGTTTCACTGAGCAGGCCACCACCTGAAAATCTTGTTCAAGGAAAATTTTCATTTTACCTATAGGTAAATATTTTTTTTGTCCAGTGAAATATTTAACTGTAATGGAAGTCAACAGCAAAAGAACATTTGCATCACAGACACTTCTTTCCTGGTAAATATTGCTAGTGTTCACCTGTGTATATACACGTCTGTATATACCTGAAAATGTAAATCCAACCGCAATTATATAAATACTGTAACTATAATATTTACCATTTTAAGCACATGAAGCAGAAATTAGGCAACTGCTAAAGTGTATACTCTCCTTAGGGTTATTTTAAAATTTGGAATTATACCTAAATGTGATTAAGTAATATCAGGAAAAGTCATTAGGTAATTAATTGTTCTCTCAAAAATGCTCCTTCAACCACAATGAGCTACCACACCTGTTAGAATGGCTATTATCAAAACACAGGAAACAAAAACAGAAAACAACAAGTATCGGACAGTATGTAGAACATTAGAACCCTGTGCTTTGTTGGTAGGAATGTAAAATGGTGCTCTCGTTATGAAAAGTGGCATGGCAACTCCTCAAGCAAATAAGCATAGAATTACCATATGATCCAGCAAGACCATTTCTGGGTATATACCCCAAATAATTGAGACCAGGGGCAAACAGATTATTTGTACACTCATGTTCATAGCAGCATTATTAAACAGTAGTCAAAAGGCGGAGGCAACTCACATGTCTATCAACAGATGAATGAATAAACAGAAGGTGGAATATACATATACAACGGAATATTATTTAGTCTTAAAAAGGAAGGGAATTCTGTCAAATGTTACAACGTGGATAAATCTTGAAGACATTATGCGAAGTGAAATAAACCAGTCACAAAGGGATAAATACTGTATAATTCCACTTAAATGAAATACTAGAGTAGTCAAATTCATAGAAAAAGAAAGTAGAATGGTGGTTGCTGGGGGCTGGGGGGAAGGGGTAAATGGGAAGTTATTGTTTAACAGGTGTAGTTTCAATTGTGAAAGATGAAAATTTCTAGAGATCATGGTGGTGATGACTGCACAACAATATGAATGTATTTAATGCCACTGAATTGTAAACTAAAGAAAGGATTAAAGTGGTATATTTTACCATAATAAATAAAAGACCAAAAAAAAAAAAAAAAAGAGGGAGGGAACTGGGATCTGGGAGTGTTACAAAAAGTGCTTCAAATGTATTTGCAATATTTGTTTAAGAAACAGTACAAAGCAAGAAGGGGAAAATGTTAGAATTTGATGGAATACTGGGGTAGGAACATAAGTATTCTTTTGTTATTCACTGTACTCCTCTCTTATGGTTTAAGTATTTCAAAATAAAAATATTTTTTAAATTTTTAAATGAAGAAGTTAATTCAGAATTAATTTCCACACCCTTAATAAATTATAAATTTATTAATAAATTAAATTTTATTTTAATTAAAATTCAAAAATATCATGTATGCTTTTTTCTGAAGTTGACAAATTCCTTAACCTATTTGTGATCCCTGCTGTTTACTTATTTTCAAGACCAAAGGTTAGCTGAGTAGCCTTGGGCATCTACACAGAATTTGGTTTGTTTAATAAGAACCACAGATATACCTATTACTCAAGAATATCCCAGAGGGAATGTTAGAGCACAATATTAGATATATTTGTAATGAGCCTGTTGTTTTCTTACTAAAAATTTTTAGTAGTTCCACAAAGGATATTTGCAAATTTCTGAAATTCCAGAAAAATATTGATTTAAATCACTACCAAATGTAACTGAATGCTTGAAATTTTAGGAATTATCTATCTGCTAAGGATTAGTTATCCAGACTTGATCTACCTAGAGAAACTGACAAAAGGAAAAGGAAGAGACTTTTCATGGCAAAATATTATTAGACTGACATTACACAGACAAACTTCCTGCTTCCAATATGTAGAAATTATGGATAAAATATATCAAACATTTAAATATACAGGCAGAAAGGAAAATTCTCAGGCATCAGAAATCAAGAACAGTGAGATCACTAACTGACCCCTGGTTCCCTGGAGAGCAGGCATGGGTACAGGCCTGGCCAGCCTGGGGCTGATGTTTGGCCACCAACCCAGGGAGGGAATCTGAGACCTTGGGCCCATGAAAGGAGAGTTTTTTGAACTGAGTCCTTCATAAAAACCCAGCACCCTGAAAGGGCTGCCCCAGCACTGAAAAGAGATGAGACAAACCCCATTCACTAGCCCAGGGAATTAACAAAGATGTTTGTTTCTGTTAAAGGCTCTGCATAGGGAAAAATGTGAGAAATTGAAACCCTGGTCTGATTATATCATAGTTTAGAGTCTAAATTTATTCTGTGTACCTGGTCCAGCTATTTCCTAGCAGAGAGATCATTCGTGAAGTCTACTGGGGATTTGGCAGAAGCAAGTGCAAAGCCTCTTATTAGCAATACTCAGGTATTAAACCCAAAGTTTAAAGGATTTCATAGAAAAACTCTCTGCTTAAAGTGAGTTCAAAATAAAAACAAAAATTACTAACGACGTAAGGAAATATTCTACTCTGAGGAAGAGAGAGACAGCAATAATTAATTAGCTCCTCAGGCACTTAAGCTAAAAGGCAGTCTGAAGAAGATTATAAAATAAGCATATTTAAAGGGATTAAAGAGAACTAAAAAAAAAAAGAGAGAGAGAAACCATAAGGGAAAAAATCAAATACATCTTCTAGAAGTGAAAAATAAAGACTTTAAAATGAAAAAAATTATGGTTAAACATAAGATTAAACATAATTGCAGAGAGAATTTGCAAACTGGATGATAGATCTAAAGAAATCACACAAATGCAGCACAAAATATAAAGAGAGAAAATATGTGAAGGAGGTTAAGAGACACGAAGACAGTGTACATGTAGTAGGAGTTCCTGGAGCAGAGAACTGAGAGAATCAGGGAGAATGAATAACAACTGAAATGTCAGGAATCACAAGTTCCAAGCAGGATAAATAAAAATAAATTCATACCAAGGTCTTCATAGTAAAATTGGTGAATCCCAAAGAAAAAGAGAAAACTCTTAACATCAACCATGATTAAAAAAGACATTTAATCTATGAAAGAATGACAGTTAAACTGACAATATATTAACAGCAAAAATAGAGCACAGAACATAATTTCTTCATTCACTGAAAATAATAACTGTTAACTTATAATGCTAAGTCCAGCTAAATAATAAAAATAAGACAAAAGAATCATTAAAAGCATCAGAAATCTCTGGAAGGAAGGAATGGGATATAAGACATAACAATGAGTAAAAAAAGAAAAAATTTGCAAGTGCAATGAAAGCTAAGTGAGCTTGTAAACACAACAATATGAAGAATAACTAATACTGGGCAATAATAAATAGAAGGTAGGAGATGATCAAAAAGTTTCAACTGTCATTTAGGAAGAAAGATGAAAATACTGATTTGGTTCTTTAAGGCAAACAGATGTTTAAAATATGTGGGTAACAACTAAAAGAATAAAAATAGATGTTTAACTTCTAATCCAGTAGGTGGGGGAAAAAAGAACCCCACGATAATGGGTATGTAATATACAGCAAACACAATACAGCCAATAATATTATAATAACTTTATATGGTGACAGATGGTAGCTAGACTTACCATGGTGATTACTTCCTAATGTATAAAAATATCAAATCATTATGTTGTATAGCTGGGAGTAATATAATATTGTAAGTCAATCATACGTCAATAAAAAAAGAAAACATGATAAATCCATTAGAATGCAAGAAACGAGAAAAATATGGTTTAAAAAAACCTCACAAAATAAGATGATTGAAATAAATTCTAGTATGTCCCTATCTACATGTATCAACATGCATAAATCTCAAAAGCAAAATCTGAACGAAAAAGGCAAGATAATAAAATATATCTAGAGTGTGCTACCATTATGTAAAATTTTAATACATTCAGAATAATACTATGTATTTCATGTATGTATATGTGTATATATATATGTAGTAAATTTATAAATGAATGCACTGGATGGGTAGTGGTTACTTCTAGGAGGGAAAGAATGCCATGGAATGACTGGAGAGAGGAGGAGAGGATCTTAGCATTATTTATAATGCTTCTGTAATGTTCCATTTTTTTTAAGATAAAAGATCTTAAGCAAATGTGGCAAAATGTTAATAGTTGTTAATCCTAGGTCACTTTATTATATATATATATATAATATATATTTCTTCTATATTTCAAAGTACAAAGCATAATAATTTTTGAAAAGGAAAGAGAATTTTAGATTCTGATCAATGAAAGTTGCTCATAAAAATTGTATCCTTTTTCTCTCTCTATAGATAAAAATCCTAAGCAGTTCCTAAACTACAACGAAGAATCTACAAAATATGTTCTCTCTAATTTTCGATATCAAAGAGGATCCTTTGTGATTTTCTGCCTGGGGGTACAAAATTTAATTATATGCTAATTATTTTTATTTTTAATGAACACTTCTTTTAACCCATGCCACATGTATAGAGATTTAGAGAGAGACTCCAGGCCAGGCTAGTGTAATCCAAAAGAAGTATAATTTGAGCTACAAATGTGAGCCACACATATATATAATTTAAAATGTTCTAGTATCCACATTAATAAAGTAAAAAGGAACAGGTGAAATTAATTCTAATAATATATTTGCCCTAATATATCCAAAATATCAGTTTCAACATGTTATCAAGATAAAAATATTAATGATATATTTGGCAATTATGTGGATTTTGCATTTACAGCAAATTTATATCGATTTGGACTAGCCACGTTTCAAAGGCCCAGTAGTCATATGTGGCTCGTGGCTACCATATTGAACTTTGCAGCTCTAAGTAATAAAAGTGGCTCTCATTCATTTTGCATTTACTAAGTGTCAGGCACTACCCTAGGTATGTTACATACAGTATCACATTTAATCCTTAAAAGAACCCTATAAAATATCGGAGGTAAGCAAGTAAAAGAAAATCTCAGAAGTCAGATCACACAGCCAGCAAGCTGTAGAGGTGGAATTAAACCAGGCCCATGTGACTCATAGCTCGCTCTGTTAATCGCTGTGCTCAAGGGTCACCTACAGACAGAGCCTTTCTCCTAATTAATCCTCCCCTGACCATTCAGCTTCTACATTCACTAATCACCTCAAATCTGACTCTTAGCAGGCATTTGGATTTTCAGTTGAGTAAATGTCCCTTAACCAGACTCAGAAATGGTGCTAAGCAAGCACACCGGTGTCTTTTACCCATCTCCTGTCAAAGAGCTGGGAAATGGGATCTAATATTTGCTCTGACTCAGAATCACTTCCCAATGAGGTAAAATGCAGGAGAGCAGCAATTTGCAAAAGAAAGGGAACAGCGGCTATCATTCAACTCAGCACGCTGCAACCATCTTCTGTCCTTTTGTCTACATCCATTGTTCAACTACTTGACAAACTTCTATTTCTAGCCTCTCTATAAAAGTCTCCCTAGTTGGGGAAGTCATGCACCTTTCATGGTTTCATAATAAACTGGAGATGAGTACCAGTTCAGAATCAAAGGAAATAAAACTCCAGTTGCTGCAGCTGCCGGGGTTGCCTTCTGAACATGGCTTATACAATATTTCATCTGTGCTGACACCTTTCACTCTCAATTATTTGGCTGCTGTCAAAGCAAATCAATCAAATTATAGCACTGTGTCTTCATGTTACCATTCCATTGTAAGTTAGTGACATTAACTTTGAAATATATGGAAGTATACATTTTATCTCTATTATTTATTTAATGCAACTTTCTCCCATGTGAATTATTTTCCAAACACAGCAAACTCAAATTATCTTATGTCAAATGTTGAATATATATATGCTTTGCTAAGGATTTCTAAAATAATGGCACACAGGGGAACAGAGATGCATAAAGGTGTGTTAATGGACCTGCATATTCGTGCTAATCCTAACCTAGTGACAAATGGCAACCATCCCCAGTTCTGTTTTTTTTTTCTTTGCTTTCTGAGTTTGGGCTATAAACTTGGTGAGCATAGTTGATTAATATTATTTGGGAGAAGGTGACACTAAACCAAAGGAAAAGGAGAACGTGGAAACAAAATGTTTTTGGAAGTTAAGTTTGCTCACAGTCAGACAAAATTTTCCAAGATTAATTTCCCAAAATTAAAACTACATTATGTAAACTACAGTTTTTCCCAAGCTCAGATGTCCTCTTCTTTGGCACCTGGGCTGAGCACAACATGTTGCTTCTATTGTCCTGCGTGGTGGTTACAGTAGGCATGACCCAAAGTGCTTTAACAGGAAGAAAGGAAGGAAAAAAGACTCCAACATTCTCACTTTGAGATTTTAAGGCTACAGCTACGTTTTTAAATAATAGATTTAAATCAACTGACTAACTTTTCAGCCAAAGAGCAAACACTGTTGAAGCTTTCATGTACAAGCTCTTAAAATAGCTTCTTTCTACATGGGAACTTGGCATGTCTTTAGAAGATAAAAAGCAAACTGACAGATACATTTTTCTGGCTCCTCCTTGTGGCACTGTGGCTGTATTAGGGGTAAACAATAATCAAAAGCGCCAACGTGAATGTGTAGATTATGTCCAATGAAAGAGGATCCGAACACGGAGAATTACAGGAGCCCCAGCCAAACCTGAAGCAGAACAATCATACATGCTGGGAACTCTTCCTTCTTCCTCTTCCAATGGCTTGAATTGTGCTCCTTCCGTAATCTCCTCTCCCCCAGAAATTTCTTCCCTTCCCGGCTTGGGTCATATTTGTTGATGGTTTCTACATAGGATCTCTAGCACCAATCCCATTCTGAGTTTTAGATCCATGTATTTCCAACTGGCTACTGGTATCTCCATTTAAATTTTCCACAGGAAACTTGAACTAGTCACGTCAAACTCAACTAACAATCTCCCTCTCTTTCCTCAGATTCCTCCACATTTAATGCATCCCCAAGTCCTACCAAACCCACCTTGTTAATGTCGCCTAAATCAGTCCTCTGCTCTTCATCACTGCTACCAGGACCCTTCCTCTTCTGGATTACTGCCATAGCCTCCTTCCTAACTAGACTGGAGTGCCTACCACAGTGCCTGGTAAATTAGTAAGTCTTTGTGAAATTGATCAATCAATCTTTGTGCATGGTTCACAGGAGGAAATGAGGTTTGGCTTTTCCCTAGAGGGAGCTGAGAAATAATAGCTGTACCCTCTCACTGGGAATCTGTCCTGAACGTATTACACACATAAGAGAAGACAGGACTTTTTTGGAGAGCACTAGCTCTCCATTCTCTAGACAGTGGGCAGAGGGGAATGGAAGACCATCTCCCATTTCCTTATTTTCAATACCTCCCCATTCCTGGACCACACACTTCCCTCAGATACAGAAGTCCTCTTTATTTTGGTGCCAGAAGAAATTGGAACAAACAATCCCAGTTCCCTCTCATCCTTGGTAATAGAGGGAGACTGAGAAGCATTTCAAGTGGTCTTTTCCTTTTTCAGGGATCTGCGCTATTCTAGTGGCAGCCATCTTGGAAGAGCACTCTAAAGTCTGGCTTGGAATCTAATCCAGTTTGCACATCCTAGTGTAGACACATTGATAGATGGCATCAAGAACCCTGATGGATTTACATCCTTATTACGTGCAAACTGGGGATCACATTACTTCCCTGCCTTTTGCTTTGAAAATAAATGCTTTGGCTTTGCTTTGACATTTATGTGGCAGCTGGAAACCATTATCCTTTGACAATGCTTTATTCCACTGACAGTATCTCTTAAATACACACTATATTAGTCATACTTCTCATTCATGTGCTCCCAGTTTAATCCATGCCCCAGTGCCTCAGTGAAGCCTGCTTCAAGGATAATGTACTACAGAACGAGCTCTTCAGGTATTTTAAATAAAAAGTCTGAAGTCTCGGAGATATGGAGGTTTGAAAAACTGTCGAAGTAAGACACATTGCACAACTTTTCATAACTTCTTTATGGCGGATTTGGTATTATTGTATGGTGTGTCATGTGGGGCTCTTCTGAATAACACTGCAAATATGAATTTATGCTCTAGGTATTTTGAATATTGGACTTTGAGACAGCAAGCCACGAACCAGAGGCTGAGAAATCACTGCATACTGAAAGGCAGAGCCCGTTCTTCTCGTGTCTGTGGCAGGTACAGCACTGCTCGTTCTGGGAGTGGTATTAGACCTCTGTTGTCATGTACATCATGCTGCTGGGGATGTGACTTTCTTCTGAGTGTGGGCATCGCTAGACTAGCGCAAAAGTAAATCACAAGGAAAGGTAGCGCACGTGGCCACCTAATTGTTTCGTCCTTCTGGAAGGAAACCAGAATACTCAGTACACGTTCCCATGCCCCACCCACTCCTGGCCCACACTTTCTCCTTTGATCAATAAGATCTACACGTTTAAGGGCAACCTCATAATATTAAATATTGCTCACACATAATGAATGCATAGAGTTTCTCTGTGGTTGTATTGTTTTTAGTTTGAGAATTAATCCACTTTGAGTTGAGAGATGCTTTTTAAAAAAGATGGTCAGAAGGTCAAGACCACAGATCCAGAGACTTAACCTTGTCAATGCTAAGAGTGCTGTTTGGAGTATGACTTCAAAGCTTTGCACCTTCATGAATTCAAAGCATTCTAATTGTGAAATAATATTTACAATAGAAACTTTAAGAAAGAAAGCAATCACCCATAATTTCTCACTGTCTAGAGTCGACCAGTAGCACTTTATAGTATTTTTCTTCCCCTCTTTCTGTGAGGTGTGTATGTTTGGGCTTCTTTTAAATGACTGGGATCAAATTGTGTATGTTTTAAATCTTTATTATTTTAGTGTTAACTTCTGCATCTGAGAAACAGAGCCATTAATGCTTTCTTTACTGGGAGAACTGGAGTCTCCCGTTTTTATGAAGCTTTTTCTAGTTTTCATTCCATTAGCAGTTTTGTACTCACACACTTTTTTTTTTTTTTTTTTTTTTTTTGCGGTACGCGGGCCTCTCACTCTTGTGGCCTCTCCCATTGCGGAGCACAGACTCCGGACGCGCAGGCTCAGCGGCCATGGCTCACGGGCCCAGCCGCTCCGCGGCATGTGGGATCTTCCCGGACCGGAGCACGAACCCGTGTCCCCTGCATCGGCAGGCGGACTCTCAACCACTGTGCCACCAGGGAAGCCCACACACATTTTTTAATGTTTTAAAATAAATTAGTATTTTCTTGGTATTTCATAAGCACCGCAGCATCCACCTACTTCTTCTTGTGAAAAGAATCGAGGTATATTTTATGTACTGTGCAACTCACCCTTTCTAGTCTACAGCTGTCCAAATTTGACAAACACATAGGGTCATGTACCCACCACCAGGATCAAGTTAGAGAACAGTTGCATCAGCGCCTAAATCCCTGTGCTCCTTTACCAACGACTCCTGCCACCCCGTCCCCGATCACCACTGATCTCCTTTCTGTCCCTATAATTTTGCCTTTCCCTGAATGTTACATCAACAGAGTTGTAGTTTTATATGTGCTCATTTGCTACATTAAATAGAGTTGTACTTTTATACGTGCTCATTTGCTACGTTAAATAATCTCCAATTGTTCCATATATTTGCTGTCTACTTTTGTATTTATCATTTGAATACTGCTACTTTAAGACCCTGTTAATGTGCTGTGTTCTAAGCTACTACACAGATGGTCCATGTATCCTAATTGGTTCATCTAATATAGAATCTCAGTGTTGGGAACTTAAAGGTCACCTAAGTCAAATACTCACGCAATGGATCTTTAAGGCGATGGCCGCTGGACACCACGGCCCCTTGTAGTACAGTTTCCATTACGCACTCTTCCTCCCGCCCCTCAGGAGCATCTTTATTCACACTGGCAGGGGGTTGACCAGGTGACCCGCCTGGCTCACAGGATGTGAGGGGAAGTGAAGTGTACCACTTCTGAACCAAAGCTTTATGAGCCACTGTGGTTCTGCTAGTCTGTCTTCCTGTTGTGACGAGAAAGCCCCGTCCTAGGGAGGGGCTGCCCCTTCAGCCTGGATCCCAGAACGAAGGTGTGCAGTGGAACCACTGCCCGCCTGCAGCCCCCATGTATGCTGAAATAAACAGAAAAAACAAACCTTCCATGCCCCTCACTGAGATTCTGTGCCTGTTTATTCCTCTAGCGTAACTGAGGGAAAGCTAAAAGATAAACGTCCTGTCCATCAGGCTGTCAGATATTTCTTCACTGAGAACCTGTATCATTAACTTTTCTAAGCACCTAGGATTCACTCTGGGACATGCTTCCCCCAGACATTGTACGGCTTAGTCCCCCACGTCCTTTGGGGCTCTGTCTAGTGGGGGGACCAAAATTGATGATCCTGTATAAACACATCATGTCCCCACTCCTGACACCCTTCATCCTTCCACTGCTTTACTCCCCACACAAGCACAGAAGTGCCTTTAGGGAATCTCTTTGGTTTGTTTACTGCTATATCCCAAGTCAAGATCATGTCCTAGAATGCGATGAAAGCTCAATAGGTATTTCTTGAGTAAATGAATAAACTTAGTAAAAAACCGAAAACAAAAATAAATAAGCCCATTTCTGGTTGAGCTGGTGTGATTCTTTTTACTGTCAGATAATGGAAACTACGTCATGTGATGGGTCTCCCCTTTGATTTATCCTCTAGTTTTAAACATTTGTCTAGGTTTCTTCTTTTTCTAATAAAGAGCTTTTGTCTTTCATGCTTCTTACATTACAAGCTGCTTTGAATCCTTGGAATCACACAAGCACAGCTAAATAAACACAAACCTGTAACCATGCAAATATTGTAGCGTAACTGCATTGTTTTTAGGTACATTTGTCTCTAGCATATCAAAGCCTTAGAGACAAATGCACCTAAAGATAATGCATATGTACTCACTGTGCACAGGAAAGGCATACAAGACCCTCCAGTCTGATTTCTTACCATCTCAGACTCCTGATCTTCACTTCAACAACAACCAAACCAACCACAGAATTCCGTAGCATCCGTGTTCCTCATTCCTCTTCTCTACACTGAATGTTCTCTGCACTTCTCTTCACTCAGTGAACTACTGATTTTTTATTGAAATATGGTTGACTTACAATATTGTATTAGTTTCAGTCATACAGCATAGCGGTTCAGTATTTTTGCAAATTATACTCCATTACAGGCTATTATAAGATAATGGCTATAATCCCCTGTGCTATACAGTATATCCTTGTTGCTTATCTATTTTATTTTATTTTACTTTTATTTTTTTTAACATCTTTATCGGAGTATAATTGCTTTACAATGGTGTGCTATTTTCTGCTTTATAACAAAGTGAATCAGTTATACATATACATATATCCCCACATCTCTTCCCTCTTGCGTCTCCCTCCCACTCTCCCTATCCCACCCCTCTAGGTGGTCACAAAGCACCGAGCTGATCTCCCTGTGCTATGTGGCTGCTTCCCACTAGCTATCTGTTTTACATTTGGTAGTGTATATATGTCCATGCCACTCTCTCACCTTGTCCCAGCTTACCCTTCCCCCTCCCCGTGTCCTCAAGTCCATTCTCTAGTAGGTCTGCGTCTTTATTCCCGTCTTGCCCCTAGGTTCTTCACGACCTTTTTTGTTGTTTTTTAGATTCCATATATATGTGTTAGCATACGGTATTTGTTTTTCTCTTTCTGACTTACTTCACTCTGTATGACAGACTCTAGGTCCATCCACCTCACTACAAATAACTCAATTTTGTTTCTTTTTATGGCTGAGTAATATTCCATTACCCAGCAATCCCACTACTGGGCATATACCCTGAGAACACCATAATTCAAAAAGAGTCGTGTACCACAATGTTCACTGCAGCTCTATTTACAGTAGCCAGGACATGGAAGCAACCTAAGTGTCCATCGACAGATGAATGGATAGAGAAGATGTGGCACATATATGCAATGGAACATTACTCAGCTTACCTATTTTATAGAGAGAGCAGTTTGTATCTGTTAACCTCATACCCCTAGTTGGTTCCTCCCCTGTTCACTGTCCCCTTCGGTAACCACAAGTTTGTTTTCAATATCTGTGAATTTGTTTCCGTCTTGCATATACATTCATTTGTATTATTTTTTAGATTCTGCATATAAGTTGCATCATATGATATTTATCTTTCCCTGTCTTATTTCACTAAGTATAATATTCTCTAGGTCTATCCATGTTGCTGCAAATGGCACTATTTCATTCTTCTTTTGGCTCAGTAATATTCCAGTGTGTGTGTGTGTGTGTGTGTGTGTGTGTGTGTGTGTGTGTGCGTGTATGTGTGTGTATGTATACACATATTCTTCTTAAAATTCAACCATCTGTTGATTGGGTTGCTTCCATGTCTTGCCTATTGTAAACAGTGATGCTATAAACATTAGCGTGCATGTATCTTCACTCATCCATCCATCCATCATTCATTATTGAGTACCTACATTGAGCCAGCACTGCTCCAGTTCTTGGACCACATCGATGAACCAAACAAAGATGCCTATTACAGGGCTTGCCAGGCACAAACAATACATATTATAAGCACATTATATGCAGATAACCTCCTCTAGACCCCCAGGGCCAAGCATCACCATGCTGCATCCACTCTCCGCATGCCACAGTAGGCATGACACTAAGTGCTTAAAAAGCAAGGAAAAACAAGACTCAACCATTTTTGAGATTTTTAAGGTTATGCAGAGGGTAATAAGTATTATGGACAAAGGAGATAAAGGAAAGCAGGTGAGGGGGGAACTGGAGTATTGGGGCTGGCACAAGGAGGGAGGGAGGTTTGATGCTTTCTGGGAACAGAGTTTCTAGAGAACAGCCCGTGCAAAGGCCCTTGGGTAGGAGTATGTTTAAAGAACACCAAGGAGGTCACGGGGCCTTCACAGAGGCCGACTGAATTGGAAGAGGGAAGTGTGGGGCTGAGAAAGTAAAATAAATTAGACTGAAGAAGTATGTCTTAGAAAAAACTTTGGCACATGGAACTGACTGGAAGCAGAAAGGTCAGAAGCATTCATGGTTTCTGAGGGAATTAGATTCCCAAAGAAGCCACAAATCTTTAACTGTTGGAAACTTCAAGCAACCTTCAGCTCCCAAGCTTCCATAAGCTGTGCATGAACTGAGGAAGCCCCCAAAGAAAGGTATATTCCTCAACTTTCTCTCCAAATGTAGCCAAGAAAGGTAACGGACAGAGGAGAATCTCCCCAGGGGTGTAGCCAAGGGCCAAGGTGAACCGTAGCCAAGGGTGTTTTCCAAGAAACGCCCACTGGAGGACCCCTCCCCCTCCCCCCAGGGAAGGGGACTTCTCGATGTCTGCCTCCTGGGATGCGGGGACGGCTATGGACAAATTGTGGCACATTCTTACGATGGAACAATTCTGGGAAATGAAAAGAAACTGCTGAAATCCACAGCGTGGATAAATCTCAAAAATATTATGCTGAGCATGAAAAGCCAGACACCAAAGAATACATACATTTGAATCGATTTATATGCAGTTCTAGAACAGACAAAACTAATTGATAATGACAGAAAGTAGATCAGGGCTTGCCTAGCTGGAAGGAGGACACTGACTACAAAGGGACACAAGGGAACATTTGGGGATAATGAACTGTTTTCTGTATTGATTGTGGTGGGTAGAGTTTGCATGGGTGAAAACAATTATTGAAACCCATGGGATTGTGCACTTAACATCCATGTATTTATTGCATGTAAACGATACCGCCATGAAATCAACAACAACAACACAAACAAAAAGGCACTGTAATGTCTCTTGCACATGAAATTCCTAACCCCTAAAATGATCCCTACATACTTCAACCTCTACAGACTTTAATTTGGAGAGGTGGAGAAAACCAGGCCAGGTTTCCTGCCACCGCTAAAGGCAGGAAAATCATCCTTGGCCTTGATTTTCCAACTTGCCTTGAACCTAAATGCTTTTCCACGTTGAGGGTAAGCAGCACTTTCTAATGTATTTCTGGTCATTAATTTAAATGTTATGCTTGACTTAACTGGAATGTTCACACTTTGATATAAATCTCCTACATAGCACATTTATATTCGCCATTTACATTGCCTGAAGTGATAAGTGGGTTATCTCGGCCTGTGCTATGGGAAAAAGCCTCTAACCTGAATTTTCTGTCCCAGAAGTTGACACACCTCTGCTGCCCCATTAAGCCCTTTGCTGTTGTTGTCTCTTGTGTGGAAGTTGTTTTTATCTACATTTTCTGCCTACATCTAAAAAAGGCCAAAACTCCAACACATTTGCATGAGTTCCATAATGGGGATTTTATCTTGCCACATCAAATAACAATCTTGTTCCCATGCTAGGACAACTGCAAATTACACGTTTAGTACAGCTATCTGTGTTTTCAAATAATAAGGAAATGGGAGACACTGATTTAAGGGAGTTTATAAAATATGTGACAGAGCAACCTTAGTCATTTTTCTTTGAGGTTTATGGTCATAATAAATCTTATGTTACAGGTGTGGGTTTACTGACAGGCACCTGAAACCAAATTCTTGTGAGCACAGGACAGACAAAGGTTCCAGGAATGGAGGGACCCCGAGTAGTGATGGTGGGAGTTACCTGGAAGGGGAAAGGGCTTGCAAAGGTAAGAGAGGAGAGAACACAAAAACCACACCTACCTCGGGTAAGGACACAGGGTGTTGAGGAGTAGGTTATTTCTAGGTCTTATCTGAGTTTAGAGCATTTCTAGGCTTGCACCCCAGCCAGGACTTCCAAAGATTTCCCTTAAAATATTCAGAACCAAGACTCCAGCTTTGGCACCTCCAAATTCAGACCACAGGAGGTCCACGTCATCCTGGCTCTGCCCCACCGCGCCCCCCGGCCAAATTAAAGCTGATTGGACTTCAACATGGGCAGTCAAGCTCTAGTCCGACCAGGTAGACAGCCTAAAATGAAAAGGCTCAGCCTGACAGGAATGTGAGTTTTGGGGAGTTTGAATTTTAGACAGACGTGGAGATAGGGGTAAAGATAGAGATGATGGAGAGAGATAGCAATTGAGAGTTCCTGAGAGGTTCACGAGTTGGGAAGATGAATGGACTCCAAGGAGACAGAATGGAATGTGAGTGAACCAAAATTGTGGGTTAGCTGAAAGTCAACCAACTTGGTAGAGAAGAGTCACAGGAGGAGGCATGGAAGAGAGGAGACAGGTTATCAGTCACCTGGGAGCAGGGATAGATGCCTGCCTGCTCAGAGGGGACAATGATACAGCCTGCAGCCTGTGGGCTCACTGGCTGGACTCTGCTGGACTCTCTAATCCCCAAACCTGTCCCAGGCTCCCTGAGGCTGGGCTGCAGGGCTGGTGAGATTTCTAACTCCTCACTCCCGTCTGTTTCCTTACAAGAAGACACTATAATTGATGAGACAGCAGTGCACGTCTCTCTCTCTCTCTCTCTCTCTCTCTCTCTCTCACTCTCTCAAGGATCTGACGAAAATGGGAAAACAATCCCCAGGCTGTGCAGACAGGTTTCCTGCAGGGCTATGTGGTCTCTTTTTCAGGATGCAAAGTTTTTCCTGGATAAAATCTCAGAACAAGGGCTTCCCTGTGTTTTAATTATGCAAGGGAATACCTCTTGGTGTTGGAGATATACTTCTCCTGACAGAAGCGGACACGTTCTCAAGTAAGTTATTCCTTTTGGTCATTATCATCATTTAGAGGCCTGGGGTGGTGAGGGAGATCAGGAGAATTAGTGACGGTGCTTATCACGGTCACATGGCTCCTGGTGACCCTAAGATGCTGGGAGTCTGGAGGACGCTGCTGGAGATAGTGGGGGAGCGCCAAATGAATTTTGAAAAAGCTCCTTGGAGCAGGCTTTCTGAAACGTGAGTGTGCATAGGAGCCCCCTTTTAAGAACGCAGATTCTGTTCAGGGTGTCTGGGATGGAGCCTTGATAAGATGCTGATGCCGCTGGTCTGGGGACCATGCACAGAGAAGGAGACTGAGATGGGACCCCCGCTGCCTGAGCAGAGAGGAGCTGCTCTCGTGTAACGTGTCATTAGTGCTCATTAAAATACATGCAGGGATCACGGCCTCCGAGGCTCTGAGAGCTATTCCATGTCACTTGATACGGAACATAAACGAACCGGCTCTCAAGCCCTTTAGTAAAGAGGAAGATACTTGAAAATTTATTCCTGGGATTCCAAGCCATTAAGAAACTGATGTCATTTTTTGTTGTTGTTCTTAGCAAAATTGTGGCTTTTGAGCTAGAAGAATGCCTAGGCTGAAGGACTGGGCAGGAAAGTTGGGGAATAATCAAAGACAATTCCAGTTGGCAGACTTATTTCGTGAATAAAATCTTAATGCTTCACAATGAGGAAAAGGGGAACCATCCAGAACTAAGTGCCTCCTATGGAAACAGGTCCTACTTCAGAAGTGTTGAACATTCAGTCCCTCCCCCTCACACTGACCAATCAAATCTGTCTTGTAAAATCTCGCGAGAAGGTGGGCTAGCTATTATATAGGTGGGCAGACTTACTGGTTGTTTTAAAAGATTCTTAAAAGCCTTGGACCGAGGTTCCATTTTCATTGTCTAGAAGCAGGCCATGGGGAGGGGGCAGAGCATTCTACCCTGCCGGTTGTATAAATTTGTGTAAGGACTCCTTCTCAGGTATTATAACCCATTTACAGGAACACCACCCTTGAAAAAGGATGAGACTCAAGGACTTCTAGGACTGGCTCAGTCTCAATCAGGACCCCTGCAGATGACTTTCTGGCCACCGCCATCGCCCACCATCCTGAGTCCCACTACCTTCCATGACATAACCTGGGGAGCTACACAAGCTGTAGACATGGCCAAGGGGATTGTTAAGGGCCACAGTAGGTTTCTGAAAGGCGGTGAGATCATCCTTGGGTTGTCTGCTGGCCAACAAGATGATGGATCAGCATTGTCCTTCAGGTGGCAGACACTGATCTTGGACACCTTGCAGAGATGAGACGTTTCGCTGATTCCCATCCTTATTGCCCTTGGAATTTTTGCAGGATGACCATCTCTTTCTGGTTTGTCTGGGACTTTGCTGGTTTCAATGGTGAAAGTTACAGGCCCCAGGAAAACCCCCAGTCCCTGGCAAACCAGGATGGCTGGTCCCTTTTCAGACTAAGGAGGTCTGGGTGGTGAAGAACTTATGTGGGAAGATATGAAAGGAACAAAAAGCTGAAGGAAACTGGAAGGGAGAAATTTCCTGGACCGTAACAGTAACTTAGGAGTTGGGATTCATTCATAAGGATATCAAAGAAAAAAGGTGTTTGGAGGAAGAGCTTGAGGGTTAAGAATAACTAGGAAGCTTTTCCTATAACTGGCTGACTTGCAGCTGGGAGGTGTTTTCATAATGACCTCCTGACTTGCCTCTAGCATCACTGAAATTTCAAAGATGGAGACAAAGGGAGAGATAGCCCCTTGTGCTTGTGTAGTAGACAAGAGCTTGACCATCAATTCCAATACTCTTCTGAAGATGAGGCCAATAGGGAAATTGTGTGAGAAGCACCAGGGGATTAAAAAGAGCTAGTACTCTTACTGAAACTACTTACTCAGGATACCAATATTAGGATTCATTTTCTGAAACCAAAGGTGCCAAAAAGAACCAAATTCCAAACTGTAAACTAATATTAAATTTGATATTTTTTTAAAAAAGAGAGAAAATTTTGATGGAAGTCCACATTGGACCAGTCACTCATGTTGAACCCTTAAAAATAATCAGGTACTAAAATCCTAAGAACACCAAACGTTAATAAAGAGATAACAAGCCTGGATTTTTGGACTCTGTCTTTGGCATCCACTTTAACCAAGCAGGATTAATTCATAACCTAGGAGCTCTGTGAGCTCATGTTTATTTATAACATTCAATATTCCCATAAGGGCAAATGTTCCAAATGGAAGCCTGCATTTTGATAATGCCCGTTTCTTCATTAAGATTTCATCATCCACCTACATTAAAAAGCCTCTCCCTACACTTTGTTGCTTTTGCTTTCACCTTGTTTATTCCTGCGTTATTTGCTTAATCTTGAGATCCTGGCTTCCCAGGCACTCTCAGATTTGAAACTAGCAAAGTTTGTGCATTAGCGTGTCCCAGACATGCATGATTTATGAATGGCAGGTTTCTTGGCACAACTTAATGGTATAAGAGAGACTTTGTTTTAAACATTAAAGTGAAAGTCAAGAAGTGGCAACAATGGGTGGGATATTAAAACATAGGGCGTCTAAAGAAGTTTGGGTCAAGAGTTAACCAGGTCTTACTTGGTCTATTCCTTAATCTATGGACTGACACTCTGACCATTTTAATAGGTTATAAGGACCCCTGACTTATGACCAACTAAAAAAGTACTTTAAATTGTTATTATGAAAACTTGCCCAACCAAACTCTCACTCTGTAAAAAAAAAAAAAAAAAATTAATTGCTAACATTTATATCAGTGGAGAAAACAACCTCTTTGACCAGTCCAAAATAAATCTGTCTTCCCTTTTTTTAGGCACCCTCATCATATTCAAGCTCTTTCTCCATCATAATAGTTCTTCCTCTGACAGTCTTTTGTAAATCAGTCTATCAGTCAGTGTTACCAAATCTTTTAAAGAAAAGTTAAAACCTTCGTGATATCAAGAGAACTACTCTTCCTGAGTAGAGTCCAACTCTTATTATATGCCCATGATTACATAAGATAAGAGCTCTATATATGTCTATTTTTCTCATTACAAAATATGACCTCAAATAACATAACTTTTGTTTAATAATTATAACTAAAATATACTTAGTAATAAAAATAATAAGTTAATTATTCCAAATGATACCTTGTATTTGAAATGTTCCAAACACTTCACACACAAACAAGCAATGTCTAACCTTTCTTTGCAGATGGCTAAAGTGAAGAACTCATGAGATTATAATTCAGGTCCTCAAATAACATCACAATCACTTTACACCTAAGTTTTTGATGTGTCATGCAATGATTGCTCATAAATGCTTCCAGAAGACCTGAAAGGTTTCAAGTCAATATTAAGACATGAGGACTGATAAAGCCCATGGCTTGAGCAAACTCAGGATTCACAGACACCTTGAAAACTTTGCTTCCTACATAAGCCCTTCATAGCCTTTATGGTGGAAGCAGCTCTGAACTACATTCAACATTCAGGGCACTTGTCCACTTCAGAGAGCACAGGCCAGTGGATGGAGCCCTACATGACACAGAGACACAGTGGGTTACCTTGTAGAGTTTGCAGTGGCAGAGTCATAATGCCTCCGGCTGCAGCTGCTGCTACCAGCCCTTGGATGTTGGTGAGGTTCGCAGTGGGCAGTGTGAGGACCAGCCCTTGCTGCCCTCCTAGCTGTCCGGCCATGCTGAAGGGGATGAGGACAGGCTGGCTGAGAGCCGGCGTGCCTCCCGGCCTCACACCGGTGACAGCAGAGGCTAACTGCTGGGCTGTCAGAAGTGGCTGCAAGGAAACACAAAATCCCAGCTCACTTTCCAGTGGAACCAAGACATGGGTTGTTAGAGCATTCTTCTTCTACTTAAGCTGGGTCAGAAAGTTCCTGAACAAGTAGCAAAGAGACATGTTCTATTCCAGAAAAAAAAGCTTGACTTCTAGGAAAAAACTTGAAATTGTATTTCGTTAATCTTTTTGGAAAATTTCATTTGGTTTGGAAAGCTCAAATACCTTTCAAAGTAATACCCTACACATATATTATTCTTCCATGGATTTTCACTTGATCCTATTCTTATATATTTGAAACTCTCTGCTAATTTATTCTGTTTTTCCAAAAAGAACTCATTGGAATCAGTGGAATTTATTGGTTCAAACAAGCAATGAAATACTATTTTCATCTATTAAATTAGCAAAAATAATGCAAAAGACTTATGCAACGCTGGTAAGTCTGTAGTGACACCATTATATGGATTTAGGACAGGCGGACTGGCATAAACCTTTTGGAAAGCAGAGTCCGTATCAAGGGCTACAGAAATATTCATCCCCTTTTGACTTAGAATATACTCCTGGGGTATGCTTCTGAAGACACAATTTTAAAAAAATATATAAATGAATGAAAATATGCATTACATTTTAAAATACATAAATGTTGAAAAAGTTTGTTATATTAATAGTACTAAACTTGGTAAGATATTATGTAGTCTTTAAAATGGATCATTCTGACACCTCTAGAAAAATAGAAAATGTTTATGAGAATATATAAAATTAACTGGATAATAATTAAGCAAGTGATGATGATCAAATCATTATTAAATGGTAAAATTATATATGTATAATGACAAGATCTAAAAAGGAATATAAAAAAACAGAAATATTTGATGTGGATAAATTTGAAAAGCTTTAAACAATGTCTTCTGTTATTACACTAACAATCTTTGCCCTGTTAAAATGACATTAAAAACACATGTTTACATCCACTATCCAGTAGCCATTGTTTGATATGGAAAGGCAGCCACATAGGTGTGCACTTCTGGGCACTAGATGTATCTGAGCTCAGATGTGAGCTCAGGTGGGGGTCTTCAGGATGATGTAGGAAGGATTCCTTGTCCAACCAGGCCAGATGACTGAAAGGGTCACTGATCTTAGCATCCTTCATCCGGGACTTTCACTGCACCCCTGCAGGAGCCGTTTAAGATCTAATTCCATGCCCATTTTTCTTCTAGAGGAGCTGATAAAAAACTCATTGGGGAGTTTCAACTTTTTTGTTTTTAACGCAGAATGATTCTATAAAGTAAAAGGTAACTCAGTGTAGGTATAGTACAAAGCCCAATATTTAATAGCCAGGCACTATTTTAATGTGTATGAACTCCAATGTCCTATCAATGACATACTGAGTTAGTTACTTGTCCAAAGTCACATATCCAGAGGGGTGGGAGGATTCCGATCCAGCCAGGCTGCTCCAGAGCCCATGTTTCACTCCCTCTCAATACACGGAACAGATTTGGAGAAGGGGGGTGGCTTTATTTGAAGAATGGGGGATGGCTGAGTCATAAGCTTCAGATTGCTGGCATCATATCACGGCCAGTAGTGATACCATGATGAAAAGGAAGGCAAATGGGCAGTCTTCAGACTGTATGCAGGCCACAGATGTGGATGGTGGGGCCTGCAGCATTTTTTTAATTGAATTCATGGGCTTACAGCAGGGCATCCACTGTCCACTTTGTCCCAGTGTCCCCTGCTTCTCACTGTCTGGGTCTGTTGTGCTATGTTTCTAACCTGGAGGCATTGGAGTTTGTCACCCCTCGTATGTTCTCACACACACACACACACACACACACACAATGTCACGAGCATGAAATTAGAAAGGGCATGGCCTTCAGAAGCTGGTTTCTGAGATGCCCAGTCAAACTCCCTCTAAGGCTCCATAAGAGATCAGGCATCAACCCAAGCTTTCTGTCTGGAGCACAGAGGCATTCGTGCTCTGAGATGGACTTTGGAATCTGAGGCCACAGGGAGACTTGGCGGGGGCTGGAACAACAAAGTCAAGACCAACTCAAGCTCTAAACTTGGGTTTTCAAGCCTGCAACTGATGGGCCCTGAAGTGCTGAAAGTGATTAATTTCCTGGAATCACAATGACAACCAAAGAGAGAGAAAGGCTCAAGGATCAGCTTCTTTTTCTATAAAAGTGGGTGAACTCTGAGAACTTCACACTAAATGACAGAGGTTTAAAAAAAATAAAAATAAAAGGCCCAGCCTTTTACAATTGTGTTGTACATCTCCATATAACCACACCAGGCTGCAAAAAACAAATATTGGACTTTAAAAAATAATGAATATATTTCTTTATTAATGCAGGAGCGATATATGATGTACAGTATTGTCAAACCCAATAAGCTGAACTTGCATTAAAATTGCATTAACTTTTTTGTATTAAATCACATCTTGTATTTCAAAAACGGCTATAGTAAGGTTGAAATAACTTAAATTTTCTTCACACTCCAGTCATTAAAGTTTTACTTTCCAGAAAACTGCATGATAACCAAAAGCACAATTATAGTGGGTTTTAAGAAGAAAAAATGTTTCCAAATTATTAAAATCAACATTCCCTTTAAAAAGAGAGAAGAGGGGGCTTCCCTGGTGGCGCAGTGGTTGAGAGTCCGCCTGCCATTGCGGGGGACACGGGTTCGTGCCCCGGTCCGGGAAGATCCCACATGTCGCGGAGTGGCTGGGCCCGTGAGCCATGGCTGCTGAGCCTGCGCGTCCGGAGCCTGTGCTCCGCAACGGGAGAGGCCACAGCAATGAGAGGCCCGTGTACCGCAAAAAATAAATAAATAAATAAAAAGAGAGAAGAGTTCTGCTAACATTTTTTTTCTTGATGGTATTTAATAAATAATGTAGCCATATAGTTTCCCATACAAAAATTTATCACCGTCTTTGCTCTGTTGGAGTTAATTGGTTTTAACTCATTATTATTTATTTGGTTATTTATATGGTTAAACCATCCTACATGCAGCAGTTGAGAGATACTGACCTGTGGCCCAACCGGGAACGGGAGGTGGGTCTGACTGGCCTGCTGTTGTTCAGGGGTGCCTGGGTCTGACAGCGCCGGGTTTCCTCTGGCCCCTGGAATTCAGAAGAGAAACGCACCCTTAACATAAGATCCAGAACGGGAACTGCCCATGACCCCATTTTCCTGTGATGTCACATAGCATTAAGGCACAGATGATATGCCAGAGTGCTTTACCAATAGCCCCAGTGCTCAAATCACTTGTCAACTGCATACATTATGCTAACGGACGTTCAGGAGGGACCACGTCATTCTAGGAGGGAGAAGGCTGTGACAGCAGAAAAAGTGACACCATCATCAGTCGCACTAATAGGCTTGCATTATACATCAGTTTGCAGGGGGTGTGCCAACATGGCCCCGGTGTGGGAAAATGCATCCTTTATGCATAGGCGGGCAACAGCTAACCTAATTTCCCAAAGCCAGAGAGAGCGTGATCTCAGACACGACCAAGCACATCTATATTATCCCTTAATATGGCTTCGTACCCTTAAGCCCTTTTTCCATACACACTTCAGGTACTGAATCTTATGGATGAGTTTTCCTAAAAACAAAGCCTTTTTCTTTTCTTTTTTTTTTAAATTGAAGTATAGCTGATTTACATTGTCATGTTAGTTTCAGGTGTACAGCACAATGATTCTGTTATACATACATATATATATATATATATATATATATACACACATTCTTTTTCAGATTTTTTTTCCTTATAGGTTATTACAAAATACTGAGTAGAGTTCCCTGTGCTCTATGGTAGGTCCTTGTTGGTGGCTCCTTATGTCCTAAAAAACACATGCATCTCCCTAAGCAAATTTCCTGGGTGCTAACTTACCCCCACACTACCCCCAGGGATCCCCCCTGTGGTGAGCATAGACAATAATGTACTTCCTTTGCTAGAATCCTGTTGGATGCGAAAGCGTGAAAAATGAAATTCCACCAAAACAGCAGACCTTTCAAACTTTCTTAAACATTATTGTTTCTCTGTGTGTTCTCATGTGCTTTGTTTCAGGACAAACCATAGAAGGTGATACAGTGGCAGTAATAATAAATATATAAATAAATAAGAAGCAAACAAAGCTAGCAGCCATCTTTGAGGGGTCTTAGTTGGTAGCTTTTGTTTTCTTGGTGATTGAAATCCAATTCCAAGCCATCCTTAACAAGATCCTCTTTCCTGATGTTTGTCCTATGAATAGCAAGTGGAAGACAATTCAAACCTTGTCTACTGGCGTGCCATGGATGACCAAGAAAAAAAAGATATGATTCTGTCACACTTATAAATTCTAAAGAAGGTATTATTAGCTCATTTAAAACAAATTATTCTATATATTCTCCAAAGGGACAGACTTATAAATAATGGAAATGTGGAGAAAAATAGTTCAGCACATTAAGCTACAAATAAAATTGACTGCTACATATTATTCAATTGACTTCTATCTCCACAGCCGCGTGTCAATCATAACAGCATTTTATAATAGGATTAAGCAATAAATGTGCAAAGCCATTATGCAGAAATCTGAAAATCTGATTAATTTGTAATATTTTTTTGTGCCGAAAGTCAAGAATGGACATTGCTTGGGGAATACTTACAAGCATTCTATTGAAATTTCTAAATTGATTTGGAACAAACTAATAAAAACACAGACTTGCTGACATTTTATAAAGTGAATTCTGTCAAAATACGTTTGGCATTTTAATGATCGCTGTCATTTAATAACAAGGGTAAGATGGGCCATCATAAGATGCCCACAATTTCCCCTTAACGTGCAGGAGACCTTTCTTCTAAATTTTTTATATTTGACTTATTTATCATGCTTGAGTAGCAGGGCATTTTAAACTGGGAGGTGCATTATGCAGTGTAAATCTCACAACTTCAGTTCTTACAGACCCAAGTCCTATTTTGCCTTAGAATTCTCAGAAGAGTTTTACTTTTATAGAGCTAACCAGGTCCCAAAGTGATCTTTTGGTCAATTAACGTAAATTCTCAAATGGTTAAAAATCTGCTTTGGTGTAGTTTATGAAAATGTTTTTTAAAAATTGGTTTGTTCTTTATGCTTGCCAGACATGGATTTTTATGTCTGACTGTGAAAAACTCTGACAATGCACAGAGAAAGAAAAATCTTTTTACACAATTAAAAAACACATATCTTAATCAAAAATTTTTCTCTACTATGCCAGGCCCTTCTGTCCCATACTGCTTTCATGCATACTAGGCTCACTTTTTGATTCTGTTCCTAATGACACATCATGGTAATGTTTGGGATCTGTCCCATCCAGGCACTGTGTCAACAAGATTGCGTCTTTGTTACCTGTAACTTGACACAGATTACATTTGCTTACATTTTATTCTCTGTTGCTGGAGGCTCTCACCAGTGCACAGCAGCTTGTTTTGAGGCTGGTTATTCTCAAAAATCATGTTCAGTGCAGTCCAGGGCAATTCCACACAATTTCATGTGTAAAATGAAGTCTTTCACAGGCTCTAGAGGAGATTATGTATGCTCTCCTGCCTGGATCAAAAAGTAATGTTTCTTCTTAATGCACATCTCCATTTTCCCCAAACACATGTATCACACTTAACCTTGTAAGACCATAAACTAATCTGTCTGGGTCATAAGGCGGCTCCCAAATCAGGGGCCTTCTCAGAGCCAGAAGGGGGATCCAGTAATCAGAATGAATAAATGACGTTGGCTAAGAGTTTCAGAGAACTCTGAAGCAGCGCTCAGCCGTAAGTTAGCAGAGAATTTGAGGTTAGGTACAGGCACAGATACGAAAATGTGAACTTAAGTGGGTTGGGCAGGTTCCTCCTGATCAGGGTCCTAGGAAATATGCTAGGAGATCAATGAGATCAAGGAAGCCCAGAAAGCTCTCTGTGGCCTGTTCTGAATTTAAGAGTCTAGGCTTTTCAGGCAGCAACTGTGAGCTCCTGTGTTCACTGGTTTACTGCTTTATGCCCAGCTCTTAATGTAGGCATCATTCACATTGATTGAATATTCACTCAATGGAAATAGAGGTTGGGCTTTTAATTGAGGGCTGGTATAATTCCTTTAAAATAGGTATGGGCATCCACTTCACTAGTTACTCTTATTTAGCATAAACTTTGGAAATTATCTCTAAATTATTAGCTTCTTAGCAAATTCGACTGTAATTCTGATTTTTTGTTTTGTTTTTTAAATTTTTATTGGAGTATAGTTGATTTACTCCAATGTTGTGTTAGTTTCAGGTGTACAGCAAAGTGAATCAGTTATACATATATCCACTCTTTTTTAGATTCTTTTCCCATATAAGTCATTACAGAGTACCGAGTTCCCTGTGCTATATACTAGGTCCTTATTAGTTATCTATTCCAATTTAGATATTAAAAGCAGTTTGGTGTACAGGTTAAAAGCAGGCACTCTTAAATTTGAAACTTTCCTTGCATTGAGATTTAGCCCTGCCCCTTAACTAGTTGGGTGAACTTGGGCTGGTTTTCCAGTTTACTTATATATACACTAGCTTCCTCTTGTAAAAACCCGGGAAAATAACTGTATGTCATTCATAGGGTTGCTATGGTGAGGATTAAATGAGCACATATATTTGTAAATGTCTTGGAACAGTGCATGCTTGTCACAAAAGTGCTCTTTCTCTTGACTATCATTAGTTAAAAAGATTTAATTTATATTTAATACAATATTTAGCATTATTTAATTTGCCCATCATATTTACCTGCCCCAAGTAACTCAACACAAACGCCCATGCCTATGTGTGTTGTCCGTGTTTCCTCACACACCACTCTGTGTGCTCTGTACCATTTAATAAATGTTTGGATCTGAACTAAATGGTCAGGTCTTTAAAGAGCCTATGAAGTGAGATGTGCACGGATAATCCTTCCTTTAGTCCCTGGTAGCATGACCAGGTAATATGGCACAAAGATACTGGCAATTTGCTCCCAAATTCTCACCCAGACCATAGCTTAGACCAGCAGCTCTTACCCAGGCCTATGAATCAGAATGGTCTGTGGAGCTTCCTGAACACACAGAGGTTCACATCCCTCATGAGGCTACTTTCAGAGCATCCAGAGGGTGGCTCATGTGTACGTTTTATAAAACTCCACTGGTGATAGAAGACCATGGGGAGAAAACAGTGGCTTACATGCTGCTCAGGCAAGTATGAATCTCCTCCGCACTGAGGATGCCATGTACAATTAGTTTTACGACAGCAGATGGGTCATCAGCCAGCATTACTCCCTTGGCCCTCCAAGCTCCTCTACCTGGAGCATTCTTCCATCGTAATCCTGGTGGCCTTCTAGTTTAGCAATCTATGTCAGATGCATCTATTTTGTAATGTTCACAGGTACTTCAAGGAGTAAAAACTGATTTTAAAAGGGATCATAAGGACTTCCCTGGCGGCCCAGTGGTTAAGACTCTGAGCTTCCACTGCAGGGGGCTCATGTTCAATCCCTTGTCGGGGAAGTTCCAAATGCTGCTTGATGCAGCCAAAAATAAATAAATAAAAGGGATCATTTAAAAATTTAAAATAGCTACATTATATTTATTTCTTTTCTCGCTTTATCAGTAGCAATTAATGAATGTTGTTGGCTGAAAAGCAAATGTATTAATCTTCTATAACGTTTAGTTTTGGATCTTCATTCAGTTTTTTTCCATTATCAAAATGTATTAATGGGTTTTAATTTTTTTAAATAAATTTATTTGTTTATTTATTTTTGGCTGTGTTGGGTCTTCATTGCTGCGTGTGGGCTTTCTCTAGCTGTGGCGAGCAGGGGCTACTCTTCGTTGCGGTGCGTGGGCTTCAGGAGTTGTGGCACGTGGGCTCAGTAGTTGTGGCTCGCGGGCTCTAGAGTGCAGGCTCAGTAGTTGTGGTGCATGGGCTTAGTTGCTCCACAGCATGTGGGATCTTCCCGGACCAGGGCTCGAACCCGTGTCCCCTGCATTGGCAGGTGGATTCTTAACCACTGCGCCACCAGGGAAGCCCTGGGCTTTAATTTTTGAGTGCTTAATTTAAAAGTAAATAATAAGGTGACCAAGAAATTAAAATAAATAAAATAAAGTAGTTATATAATAGAAGTCACTTCTGTAAACACAGGGACCCCTGATAGAAGTCTGCTAAGGAAAGGATAAGTCATAAATGTTGGAGACACTGAAAGACTGATTAGGAGTTCGGGTGGTACACTGCAATGAAACTTAATTTTAATTGTTAAAATGCCTGCTTGTCAGAGCATTGGTTCATTCGACACCATCTTTCCAGTGTTGATTTTATATGCAAAATCTGCAAATCTGCTGGCAGCTCTCTCTGCTCTGGAGAGCCTGAACTATCTAGGTAGCCGGCGTGGGGGCAGTGATACCCTAGGCCCCTGCTCCTCTCTTTAGTAACTTCCTGACTGGGGGATCCTCTGAAGTTTCACCCTGCCCCCCACCAAGTCAAGGTCAGAGTTCCTGAATGACCATCACTGCATTCCTCATAGTAAGTTAGTTTTCTTTTGCAAATTAAAACAATTTTCTTTTTGTATAAGAGTTTTGGATTAACTGAGGCAAACAAGATTCAGTACCTCTTAGCAACTCTAAGAGTGAAACAGATGTGCACTCCAGGATAGAGTTTTAAATGTGACCCCCTCCACCATTACCCCTTGCCCACACCTGTCTTTTTGGAGTTGACTCTTCCAAATAAGTCATTTTAAGAAACAAATAGAACATTTTTAATCCTGAGAGGGCATACTCCTTTCTGGATCCTTACCCCATTGCCTTTGCAAAGAGGATATAAGGGCTGGGGCAGATTGAGGAGAAAGCAGACTTGCACATATGAATGGCTCATCAGAATACACCAATTCCACTTTCAGTTGGCCATCCTCCAATATTCAGTGCACGAGATTCCTTCATTAACGACCAATGCATTTTTAACAAATCGATTCTTCAGAGGGAGAGTTTGGGTTTCTGTCCACTATGCATTAGCACAAACGATCACAAGAAGGTCACAGGGATCCCTCAGCTTTTTCTGGTCTTTCCTACCCACTGTTTGCTGTTTTCACTGGGGAGGGAGGTGAGGCAGAGGTTGCTTATTATAAGATGGACAGTTGAATGCATTATTATTTCATGTTGGGCATGTGAACCCAGCTAAGTGGGGCAGAAGACCCCTCTAAATTAAACTTCCCTTTCTTTCAATTTCTTCAAGATTACTAAATGCCAAGGAGGGAGTGGAGGTGTCCATAAAAATCTTTTCAAAGTCATTGCCACTGTCTGCCATTTTTTATTGCCCGTTGAGATTTTTTATGATACTGGCCACACATGTATTTATGTCCAGAACACTATACAGACCCCTGGTGGAACTGGAGACTCTAAAGAGATAAGCCACACTTGAAAATTAAACATTCATTAATTAACTTAGGGTTTGTGCATTTTTGCAAGTTCTGTTGTCAAGTACTTGTAACCTCACCCGTTGAGGCCTATAGAACAGTAAATGTCTGATGACATTAATGGGAAGAATGGATTCCTTTATTCTTCTAGCAGGTGACTTATCTGGCCTTTGATGGAGGGAAATCCAGTTATCTTTGAGTGAGGGGTCTAGGTCCTCAGTGGTTTTATTTTATTTTTTCTTCGGTGGTTTTAAATGCTGATCTTTATTTAAAGGCTGTACATAAGCATTAAAAGTCAAAGGGAGATTCGAGATATCTAGATAAAGCAGAACAAGAAACCCCCAAAATCCCTTATTTGGACTTGATTATCCGAAGGTGTTTTTGTAATAGCTACCAAAATTATTCAGTATTTGCTTCAGTCCTCTATGTAGACTTAGTCTATGTGTGCTCTGGAAACCTTTAAAGACTTTTTTTCTCTCAAAATTTCCTATATCTCCCTTCAGTCTTCCTCCAACAAGTTTTTATCATTTGTTTTCACATCCATCTCATAAAAGCAGAGCTGAACTCCTGAGATATCCAGGCCAATAAAGTTCTCAATTTCTGTAAATGCTTCCTCTCAGAAAAGAGATGAAAAAAGAGACAGTCATCAAATATACTTAAGCAAAATTCCACGACACACTGTTGGCATGTGGAGAGCTTTGGGGTACAGATCAATGCTTGAGCACTGATGTGTCTACAAGAGTATAAATTCTTTCAGGGCAAAGATTCTTTCTCACTCACCTTTGTATCTCCTGCAGGTCAGCTCTGGGCCTTGGCATGTGTGTATGTATGCATATGTGTGTGTACGTATATATTATGTATGTACGCTGTTGTTTAGGTAAGTTGTTCTTAAAATGTTGGAGATGTGTATCAGAGTGTGCTGAAACAATTTAGAAACAGATTTTAAACCACCTGAAAATGATCTGTCTCATTTTTAAAATGCCCTTCTTGATCTAAGAAGCTTTGCTAATTTCAATACACTTCTCCCAGGAAATGGACACTTCCTCTGACAAGGTCATTGCTAGGGGCCACATTCAACACTGCACTGCATCCAGGGATGAAGTCCTTGCTGTCAACCTACTGATAGGACCCTGCTACGGGCCCCCTGGACACAAAGGTCGTGTAGACCCTGTGTTTTTATGCCCATGCAGGGAGCTTGATTCTACGCTTCATCTATGCTCAAATTTACATGAGGGCTGGCTACATAATTTATGGGGCTCAGTGCCAAATGCAAGTCCAAGTCCCTAACCTGGGGCTGGGAAGTCAATATCCCCCTTCCCCAGGGCTGCTGCCTTAATCCACGGCAGATGGGTGGACTCAAGGGATTGCAGCCTCCTTGCTGGGCTGGGCTGGACACCTGGTTGGGATGAGTTGCATGCTGATCCTATGACTCTCTCTGCACCTGAGTCTAGAACAGAGAAGGGCAGAAGGGAGAAGGTGACAGCTACACTCCAGCTTCTGGGGGTTCTGGGGCACCCAGGGCAGAGAGCAGGTGGCTGAGAATTGCCCTGTCCTGAGAGGTAGGGAGGTAGTGGCTGGACCACCAGAGGCTCCAAGCCTCCCTGCCTCTGACCCCACGCTCTTGTCGTCCCATTGGACTTGACCCACAAAACACAATTTCAAAGATAAATTATTAAGAATCTCAAGATGGTGACCTCAGAGCCTTAAACTCCAAACGTGGGACCCTGCTGGGTGGCGAGCCCTGTGTGCCTGCAGTGGTTGATGGCCCATGAAGCAGGCCCTGCCCAAGGGACCTTCTCATCAAGGGTCCTCAAGTTTTAAAAATTGCACGTAAACCTACAACTCTTTGAGAGCCATCTTCCAAATCAGTGTAAATTCTCATAAGAGTGTTTACGTCTACAGACGAATTTAGACATGGCTTGTTTTCCCCAACAAGAAACTAAACTTACAAATCATCATGTTATTATCAGTGACCACATTTGCTGGAAAAGTAAGATAAAATTTTGTTTTGTTTTCTATCCATTCTCAGTTACCTGTCCCTAAAATGGGGAGACAAGGCATGAATTCCTTAAAAGAAAAATCATAGAAAAGATGTCTTTTCTTTCAGTTTTAAACCTATTTTACTAACAATGTTACACTTTCACTAACAATAAACACAGATTTTTTTTCCCTCCTGACCAGCTGCCAAGTTTGACGACAAGGGGATGAGATCAAGACACTCTCAGGTGGAATAACTGGCCTAGTTTTAAGGTCCTCTCAATTTACCTACCCATGGTAAAACATGCAAGAATTCCTGAGAACTGACTTTAAATATGCTTGAAAAATGGTCAAAGCTGATAACTAATCTGCTTTAAAATTGTGTGTGTGTGTGTGTGTGTGTGTGTGTGTGTTGGGGTAGGAGGATGAGGCGGAAGGGAAGGGAACTAGTCCATTTTTTCTTACCTTCGTTATAGTAACAGGGGTGACAAGCTGTAGGGTAGAGGTCACTGTGATTCTTTTTGCAATAGCCCAGCCTCCAGCCTCTTATAGCAACACTTGAGTTTGTATCTAATATCTGCAAGGCTCCCTTTGAGGCCCCCCAGACCTACAGAGCTGCACCATCAAAAGTCTCATTATGAGTTTTTAAACTGTTTTCAGTTTATTGAGGTTCTTAGCTGAGCAGCCCCCAATGCAGGCAGACCCCAGAGACTCTGTGGGTCCAGTTCCAGACCACCACAACAAAGCAAATAAAGTGAGTCACAAAAATTTTTTGGTTTCCCAGTACTTATAAAAGTTATGTTTACACTATACTGTAGTCTATTAAGTGTGCAATAGCATTACGTCTAAAAAAGTGTACACACCGTAATTTAAAAATACTTCTAAGAAATGCTAACCATCATCTGATAACACAGGGTAGCCACAAACCTTCAATTGTAAAAGAAAAAAAAAATGCAGTAACTGTGAATCATGTTAAAATGAAGCACAATAAAGCAAGGTGAGCCTGCAGATATCTGGACCCCAAATCTGAGAAGGAGGTGAGGGTGAAATAGAGAGCGCTGCATCGTGGTTACATGGGCTCAAATTCCTGGCTTAGACTGAAGTCAGCTGGAAACCACAGTGATGTATGTTTCCCCACTTCTCCAAGACCTACATGCCTTCAAAAGGTCTGAACTCTGCACAACCTTTCAGCAGCAAGGAGGCTGCTGATCTGACGTTCAGAATATGATTTAACCATGAGCCACAACGGAAGAAATCATTATTTCAATTGGAAATGATGGCCTCTGGGTGCAGTCGCTTCTGATAACATACGCAGTACAAGATCTCGGAGACCCTCAATGCAGAAAGCGTGTGGCCCTCGATCCGCGGTGACTGTGAAGAGCAGGTGATTAGATCATCACAGACTGTTGACTTCCCCAGACTTTGAGACTTCACAGGGCAGTCCAGTTAAAGAAGACAGTTAATGATCATGCGAATAGAAAGATCTCGGCATTTCATTTTGCCAAGTAAAAACATTTTTTTAAACTGCCATGCTCTCTCACGATCCTACAACAAAGGTATTTTAAAGCCTTTCTCCCATACCAAAGAATGTGTTCTCTGTTTAAAGGAAAATCCTTTAAATTGAAGCAATTCAGACTAATGAAAAACTCATTGCATCAGACTTTTTTTTTCTCCTTCTCCCTTTGCCCAGTGTCTGCTTTTTTTTTCCTCCTTCTCCCTTTGCCCAGTGTCTGCAGAGGGACACTGGTCTGTCACAGAGCATTCAGGAGCTTCTGGTCAACCTGGTAGGATTTGAGGAATCACAGCAGCCCTCTCCTTCCACTCCTCCAGGCATAAGAAATATCTGACCAAACACTCCTAAAATGTTTCTTCTTTTGAATAAATAATTCCTCTTTTGCCTAACCTTTTGTAGAGTCATCAGTATAATTTTCTTTATATATAAAGTTTTATGTGCCAAGTAATACATTAATTACGTTGCATATATTATCAACCCTTACAATAACCCTGTAAGGTGTTTATGATTATTATGTCCATTTATACAGGATACTAAGCTTTATTACTCACATACCTAGTTAGTGACAGAGGTGACTATATCCCAGGCTATCCGATTGATGGAAGGCCCACATCTGCATCAGCTAGACTGCTCCACTGCTCAAATATTTTATAAGCATTCACCAAATGCTTACTATGGGCCAGACACTTTGCTTAGTATTTTGTCTACATTTTCTCCTTGTATTTGTCTCCTTAGTATTTTGTCTACATTTGGATAAATCTCCAAAGAAGCCCTGTGTTATCAGGATTATCATTCTCCTTTTACAGCTGTGGAAACTGATGTTTTAAACGGCTTAAACAACTCACCGACAGTCACACAGTTAATGAACAACAGCACTGGGATTTGAACCAAATTCCACCCAACTCCAACACTTGCACTACCCTAGGTATCAAATGAAATGTTCCAGGGAGACAGAACACAATAAATCCCACACCATGACAGAAATTGTATTTTGGGGATATTTTCTTCTGTACCCAGTGAACCCTGGCTCCGGAGACCTCTAGTATTCAGGTCTGGGAGGTGGGTGATGGAAAAAGGAAAATGGAACATGATGGGAGGAGACAGGCTTCTCCTGGGCCCCACTTTTTCCCCAGCCATATCCTGACCAGTTCCTAAGAAGTAAGCACTCCGGTCTCCTTTAAAATAATGTTCGTAATGAGCAGGATAACAGCCGTATTTCGTTTAGGGTCTCCATGTGATCTCTGGACCAGCAGCATGAGCGCCGTTTGGGACCCTGCTAGGAAGGCAGACCTGCGGGTCTCAGCCCACCTGGGTCTCAGACCCACGGAATCAAAATCTGCATTGAAAGAAAACCCCCAGGTGATTCATACTCACAGTAAAGTGTGAAAAGCACTGGTTTTGAGTTTACAACTCTTTTCCTCCCTCCCTCCCTCCCTCCGTTCCTTCCTTCCTTTCCTCCCTTGGGTGGCATTTAAAGTGTACATGCACCTAAAACGCCCAACTTTTAGCAGACATTGGCAGTGGACTGTTACATCCTTTCCCACAAAAGTCAGGCGGGGGCAGGTGAGAATGTAGGAAAAGCAAACGTTCAAGAGGCACACTCTCAATCACAGTAATAACCCTGGAGCATGTCTCACCCCGTGCAACCCGGTGGGAGGACTCCCAGGGAAGAGGTTCACAGTGGGAAGTGCTGTTCCTACATTCTTAAAGGGAAGCATATTTATCCTTTTTAAAACACAGCAAAACTGATGCCAAATGTAGCCCAATACCCTTGCTCTGTGATTTATGATGATTTTCCTGACACTTTCTCCTTCCATACCCATATCTCTGCTTTTCCATGGTGAGGGCCCATGAAGATAAGAGTCTGGCCTCTCTATTTCAGTTATTTACCCTGAGAGTGCCACATTCTTTGCAAAAGTAGCCGGAGTGCCACTTTAAAAAGGGGGAATAAAAATTTTAAACCCTTTAAAGTTGAAATAAAATTGCATTTCTACACAGATACTCTGAAAGGGTAGAATTTGCAATCACTCTTGCATGCAACTAAAGATTGGTGAAAGTGGGGTCACTTAGAACTCAGCAAAGGACAGGAAGGAAATACCCCCAGAGGAATTACATTGCGTGAAACTGTACCATCACACCTAGTGAGCAAGCCGTTACAGTAATGAAGCGTCTATGACAGCATGACAGCACAAGGTTGTGCAGGAAGAAAAGGATGCCACAAACTCACTGTGTACAAAATGCCAAGTGCTGCAAAACCTTTGGAGATGGGGTAATGAAATGCTGCATCTGTAATAAGACTAAGTAGATCTAGAATATAAAAACTCAAACTAATGACCCATCAGTAGATTGCTGGTTAGATTTCCGCACCCCCCACCCCCGCCAAGAATTGGTTATAAAAAACCAACCAGCCAAACTAGTCCAATTCATGTGTCTCTGACCATTTTTCTCTCACTTAGCCTATTTATTTCTTAGTATTACTGTAATTGAAAAAGTATCTATTGCTAAAAGATGCTATTAACTTGAGTGCATTCATAGAGTGTTCTATCACTAATAGACTTAGGTCATATTCTTTTATCCGTTTAGCAAAGCATTATTTTGTTGTCCTCTTGTTCAGAAGATTTTGTTCCACTTAAAGTCAAATAGAATGAAAGCTTCACAGAACTTGTTCAGATTGTTTTTTTATCATTATTTTAACTCCATTATATGATAGGATCAAATGCATAGCAATTTCCATTTGTTATATTAACTTACTTTTGGATCTGTGTCAGAGCTCATTATAAAAATTATGCCTACGAAACATGACTTGGACTCAGATTATAACGGTAAGGTTCTAAGTCCAAATACTTTAAAAATCTACTTCTTGAGTTTACATTTGGCTTTAGAACAGTAGTGTCCGCACTGAAGTAGAAAACAGAGCCAACCGCTAACTCAATAGTGAAAAGGTGACATAGTGGAAGTAGCACTGTCCAGTCATTTAAAAATATATGCCAAATCTAGGATGCTACAGATGTAAAATTCACGAATATTTTATGTTGCACTAAGAAAGAAAACAAGTTGCTAATTAAACCATGACATGACACTGATTATAAGACACATCCCAATTTTTATCCTAAAATTTTCCCTTTAAGATGTCACATTAAATTATGAGGAGGAAAGCTGTGTATCTCAGAATGAATAAAATACTTTAGTTCTCATTGGCCTTTATATATCTATAAATTATGGCACAGAGAACAAGCAATAGCATAAACTGGAAATTTTACGTTTAATCTCTAAATATCCTCAAGATTTGGTGGGTCAGACTTTTATGACTGGAATATGATAAAATGCCTTATTTAGAAGAAATAGATTCAATCAACAAGGGATTGGGGAATCCCTCTGCGGCATGTGGATCCCTTCTCCGCTCCACATGCCGCGGAGCAGCTGGGCCCATGAGCCATGGCCGCTGAGCCTGCGCGTCTGGAGCCTGTGCTCCGCAACGGGAGAGGCCACAACAGTGAGAGGCCCACGTACCGCAAAAAAAAAAAAAAAAAAAAAGGGATCAGGGAAAGAAACTAACAGTTGTAGAGCATCAGTCTGGCAACAGACTAGAATATTCTACATATGTCACCTGATTTCATCTTCGTACCAGCCTCATGATATTAGAACTCAGGTCAGAAAATTTAAGTAACAGACATACATCCACAGCTGATTTTTTTTAAGGAGGAGGAGGAAGAGGAACTGGGATTCAAACCCTCATGTGGTCAAGTTTTGGGGTCCAAGCTGCACTGTAAGCAAATCTGTGGACTGCCTGCAAATCTAAGAATGTGTAGAATGAGGAGTGTTTAGATATATCTACATGCTTCAGCCAAAGACCACCATGTAGTTGAACTTGACTTATAGACTCACTGACAGGAGGGAGAATGCACACCCTGGGGAACCATGGGGCATCACAGCAAGAAGAGATGACATAGATTTGGGCTTGTGTTGAGTGACTCTGAAGAGGGTTTGAAGTGGGGCTTTGCCCTGCATTGGACCCTATCTGGAAGTCAGAGCTATGTTATGATTGAATATTCTAATAGTTCTTGTGTGAGAAGATAGGAAAGAGAGAGTGGGGTTAAAGTCATAATTGGGAAAAGAGCAATATTCACTCATATTAGCCAGGATGGGTGAATAGTTGGTCATTTTGTGGTCTGGACAATGTTCTTGTTTTGTCTGTCTTCAGACAGGCTATGGGGTGATCTTGGTTTTGTCCTGATCCATCCTGGTCAGATTGGCCTTGTCTGATTTGTCTGTGAAACTGGGTTCAGGAAGACGACACCAAGGCCTCCGGTGTGTGCCAGGCTGTAATATTCCGACAATACAGCCTGGAGTCAGAATGACTTGCGTTTTCATCTTTGCTTCACCTGTGCTATCTGTGTGACTCTAGATAAGTTACTCAACCTCTCTGATCTCAAGTGTCCTCAGCTGTAAAATGGAGATAGTCATGGCACCTGTATTATACTTGTGATAGGGAAACAGATTACCAAATGAAAAGAGCCCAGCATTGTGCCCGGCACAAAATAAATGCTCAACAAAGTTGGTTGTCACTATGAGTTATTACTGCTGCATTATTACAAATGACATTGACATATGATTATCCAATCACAAGTGATCTTGATAAAGAAGGAGAGAGGAAAGCATGTGACCACAGAGGATGCCCTTTAGAGGAACCTGTAAATTCCGACATGTGCACCAATATCCACGAATGAATTCAGGAAAAAAAAATGCAGGAAGACTGGACAAGGAGAATGACGTCTGAATCAACATTGCCACATCTAAAAACTCTGAGTTCTTGCCCAGTGTTTCTAAACCGCACATTTCCCACAAGGCAAAAAAAAAACTCAGCATCTCCCCTCTCAAAAGCTCACGTTCCTCCTAACTTGCTCCAAAAGCAAATCTCTTTGCCTGGTCCCTCTGCTTCACCCCCAGGGACAGCCAGACACCATATCCCACATCTTGCACTCCAGCCTTGCTGACCACTTCCCCTTCTCTGCTTCAGCTGCCCTCGTTGTCACTCAGACCGTGGACACAGTCGCCATACCACCGATCTGTCCTGTCTCTCATCCATCCTACACACTGATGGCAGTGAGACCTGTAAATACTGGAGACCCCCCCCCATCTTTGGCTTCTACCTCTCTGACAGAAAGCTGGGTCTGCAGATGGGGGTGGTAAGGGCTTGGGGTGGAGTAGGTGGGCAAGGTGACACCTCCATCAGGAGACCTGTCAGTGGTAAAGGCTGGCCCCAGGGAGAGATGTAAGGGAGCTGCAGAGCCTTTTGGGGAGGGGCACAGACTCTGCAGCTGGATTGCCCGTTGTCTCCACCACACACCAGAGGTGGGACCTCAAGCAAGTTGCTTAATCTTTCTCTGCTCAGTTTCATCATCTGTAAAATTGAAATAAAAATGGTACTTCCCTCATAAAGCGAGGATTAAGTACATTAATACACATAAAGTTTCTGGCACATAGTAAACACTCTATGAAGGTGAGCTTTCTTTCTTTTATTTTTTAATTTTTTGCAGTACGCCGGCATCTCACCGTTGTGGTCTCTCCCGTTGCGGAGCACAGGCTCCGGACGCGGAGGCTCAGCGGCCATGGCTCACGGGCCCAGCTGCTCTGCGGCATGTGGGATCTCCCCGGACCGGGGCACGAACCCGTGTCCCCTGCATCGGCAGGCGGACTCTCAACCACTGAGCCACCAGGGAAGCCCGAGCTTTCTAATTACTATTATATTTCAAGGGAGACAGAGCCCTACGCTGGGGTCCGCACTGCTAAGTGTGTCGCCCAGTGGGGTTGTAGTCCACAGAGCGGGCAGTGCTCCAGGCAGCAGGCCTGGGAACAGTGGCCACAGCTGTTTGATCTGACAAAGATGCTGAACATTAGCCTCAAACATCGTCAGTGCCTCGAGGTCAGGGTAGAGCCCGCAGATGTGTCGGGAGAGGAACACAGAGACAGGATGGCACAGGACCCAACAGCAACCTCCCCTTGAGGTTGGCGAAGGCTCTGTGGGCAGGGGTATGACAGGCACTGCTCACAGCTCAGACCTAGGGGAGAGAGAGCTCAGGACGGAGCACATGCAGTCAAGTGTGAGCTAGGGTAGAGAAGAATGAAAGAAATTATACTTCCCAAGCGGAAGGTATGATTTTCAGGGCAATGTCTGGCAGTCATGGCTTTGGCCAAAATGGTGCAATTGATCCCTTAGAATCTATACATGGGCTGGGTCGCACCTGAATGTGAATCCAAAAAAGAACTTAGCTCCTAAGTGGATCCTAAGCACAGATGTATATATAGGTGGACTCTTAAAATAAGGACCAGATGGACAACAGCAAAAAAGGAGGTGGTGACAGCCCTTATGGGTGAGTGAACAGCAAACGATTGCTCAGAGCCCAGCCTGGATTCTGTTTGTATTTTCTATTTTATTTTATTTCATTTCATTATTTTATTTTACTATTTTATTGTTTTATTTCATTTTATTTTATATTATTTTACTTTATTGTGGTAAGAACACTTAACATGAGATCTACCCTCAACAAAATTTTAAGTACACAATAAGTTATTGTTGACTACAGGCACAAGGTAGTACCTATAGAACTTATTCATCTTGAATAACTGAAACGTTTTACCCACTGAGGAGAAAATCCCCTCCCCCATCCCCAACTCCTGGCAACCACCATCGACTCTGTTTCTATGAGTCTGACCATTTTAGATACTTTGTATAAGTGGAATCATGAAGTGTTTGCCCTTCTGTGTCTGGCTTATATCACTTAGCATAATGTCCTCCAGGTCCATCTATGTCACATATGGCAGGATTTCTTTCTTTTTGGATAGTATTCCATTGTATGTACACGCCATATCTTCTTTATGCATTCATCCCTGGATGGACATTTAGGTTGTTTCCATATCTTGGCTATTGTGGACAATGAGATATCATCTCACACCTGTTAGGATATGCATGTCTGAGTCACTCTGCTGTGCACCTGAAACTATCACAACATTGTTAAGCCGATATACTCCAATTTATAAAATAAAAAGTCATAAAAAAAAGACAACACATGTTGGCAAAGATGTAGAGAAACTGGAACCCTCATCCACCGTTGATGGGAATGTAAAATGCTGCAACTGCTATGGAAAACATTATGGAGGTTCCTCAAATTAAAAATAGAACTACCATACGATCCAGCAATCTCACTTCAGGGTATGTACCCCAAGGAAGCAAAATCAGGATCTCAAAGAGAATCTACACTCCCATGCTCACTGCAGCATTATTCACAGTAGGCAAATATGTTTGTACTTTCTTGCAGCTGCCCTTTCTTCCAGGAGCAATCAGGTCCTTGCTCCATAGGGGAGTTATTCTTGCAGGATTCTGAGTCCTAAAATCGGAGTCTGAGTTCCAAATCCAATACCAAATGTGAGCTCTAGCCACCTCATCTGAAAATTGGGATCCTACCCCTAGTCTTTGATCATCCACTCTTCACGATATTGTTAAGTTCTTGCTAGGTGGCAGGTATTTTACAAGATGCTAGGGACACATAAAAGTAGTGCTATGTCATCCTACTTCTCCTCGTTACTTAATTAATTCACTCATTCCCAACAAATATTTACTGAATAATGACCAGATACAGTTCCTGGGCCTTTGGGGCTTATAGCCTAGCAGGGAGGCTATGCATTAAACTAATAGTTAAACAAAGAGTTGTTTCAGGAGACCCCCTGAACAAGGCTGCAGGGACCCCTGGAGGACCAGGGGCAGCCCCAGGATGTCCATCTCCATTTCCACCAGTTGCCCCATCAGGAGAAGATGTTTGGGAGTAATTGACCCTACTCTTATAAAACTTCCTTTGAGACATACCCTTCATGTTTAAAAAACAAAATCTGTAATTGCATCTTAACGGCTTGTACCATATGAACGGGAGTTTAAAGACCTGGAGCCCTTCACGCAATGGTCTCCACTGACAGCTTTTCTGTGCTGGTAGGAAGGAGGAGACTTGAGCAGCTCTATCTGGATCTGATTACCCCAGGACTATTCACTGTATATTTTAGCTGGGCTGAGACTCTTGTCCTTATTTCCCTCTTGTTCCTGGCCCCCCCTCCTTTCTTCTCCCCCAACCAATTGCAATGCTGTTCTAATGACTGCACGGATATTAGATATGTGTAGCCATCACCACTTCCTTAGGTAACAATGGATAAACATCAGCTTGAGAAATCCCAGGTCTATATTATTTATGAAGCTGCAATTCTCCTGTAAATAACCCAGTTGTTAAAATGATATGTATCTATGTAATTGAGTCTTCTGTATACAAATAAATAAGACTTTATTGCAATGTCAGAAGTTAACAGACCAGTCAATAAAATCAATAACTCACTTTTTCTTGCTTATATATCTAACTTTTCTCCACCTTTCCTATGTCCTCTGTTCTGGTTACATATTACTGCTCACATGAAAGCACAGCTCTTGTGCTTCTGTTTCTTAAATTGTAGGCAAAAGGGGAGATGGCAAACAATGGGGAAAAGAAAACCATGAAACCTTCCACCCAGGTGGTGTTTCACATTTCACGTGTATTTTTTTAAGGAAATTAAAGAGGAGAGAAAAATGTCTTGTTTTATAAGTCAGGGTGCCGATATTTTTCACCTGAGTGCCCCACCAAAGGCATGAACAAATCAGGTCAACCAGAGGTGCGGTAAGCATCTCCAGGCCAGCACTGCCTTGGTTCCCTAACTGCTGTCAAAACAGCCCTGCTGGATTAGAGCTGCACCCCTTCACCACCATGGCTGAGATGGTGTCGGCATTTCCCTTTTAAATCCCCAGTGTTGAGAAGTGGGTAATTCAGCTGGAAAATTTTTCTCTGCATAATCCGTAGCATATACTATCTCTGAAGTGGGGAAGAGGTTTATTTGGAATTGGTAGGTATTTTTGAAAGCAATTTGCTTAATTGATTTGGCCGAGCTTACTAAAAGAGCTTAAAAGAACAGTTTGATATTTTTTGGTGCCTAGTTTAAAAATCCAATTAAACAAATTGGCATTGATCCAAATTTTCCACACCTGAGGGGGGAAAGATAACCGAAATTGAGAAAAAGAAAAATTAATAGATTGAGTGCCTCTAATCTTCATGATGGTTCTACTGCTGTGCAAATAAGTCCAGGATTTAATGGTCCATCCACATGGACCAGTTTGTCCTCTCCCACGGACTAGATAGATGAAACTGTCCCTCTCTATTTTCTGTCAGAGCAGAACTGGGACTCTTGGGAAAGGAGGCCCCTGGCATTTATGAGAATTGACAGGGAATCCTGGACTTTCCATCAGGTAGGTGGAATGCTGGATTCTTAGTGGTTTGATGTTGAGAATATAGTAATGTTCATACTTTGGTTTGGAACACAAAATAATAATTCAGATTTGCATAGCATCTTTTGTATAATAATAATAAGGAATTAAATTAGGAGTTCGGGATTAACATATACACACTACTATATATAAAATAGTAACCAACAAGGACCTATAGCACAGGGAACTATACTCAATATTTTGCAATAAACTATAAGGGCAAAGAATCTGAAAAAAAGATATATATATATATATATATATATATATACATGTATAACTGAATCACTTTGCTGTACACCTGAAACTAGCACAACATTGTAAATCAACTACTCTTCAATAAAAGTAAGTTTTAAAAAAGGAATTATATTCATCATTGTGGATCATGAATAGTAATGGCAACTTTTAAATTCACTCTTCAGCAAATGGAAGCTGTAGGAGAAGGTAGTCTACAAGAACTCTTGGCATCACCAGGGCTAAGAAAATGTGAAAATTATTGGTCTAGAGGATACTGTCAATTACTGCTAACCCAGGTTACAGAACCCATGATTCTCCTCATTGTATTTTTCCTGGAGTAAAAACTTCCGGTTTGGATATAGTATATTTAAAGTGCGTCTGGGACTTCAGTGGAGATGCTGATACTGCCAGATGCTCAGGGAACAGGGGGCAGGTGGAGACACAGACTCAGGAACAATCAACAAACAGGTGGTATTTAAAACCATAAAGTGAATGAACTCCCAGGAAAAGTACATTGGAAGAGCAATGACTTAAAGACAGAATTCTGGGCAGCAGCAACGGTTCACAATTACAGCAGAAAAGAGGCGGCCAGGAATTAACTAAGGAGAAAACACTCAATGAGTGAGTTAAGAACTCAGAGTTCAAAACTGTCTAGTGGCCAAGGAAGGAGAGATTTTGTAGGAGGGTAGTACAATTGGCCACCCCAAATCCTTTACAGGGGTGTGTGTTGGTGGTATAGTGGTGAGCATAGCTGTCTTCCAAAGGCTTTAGAAGGACTGAGTAAGAGAATAAGAGAAAGACAGCCACTAGACTTGTTAATATGTTAACATATACCAGCTAATTAAAATATTACTGGAGGAAGAAATGTTAGTATGAGCAGTTTCATTGGAATAATGGAGACTGAGGCTGCATTTCAGTGAATGGAGGAATACACAGCAAGTGACATACCATATACTATGTGTTTAAACGTGCAGGACAGGTTAGATCAGTGATTTTCAAACTGTGGGTTGTAGTCCATTAGTGGGATGTGAAATGTTTAGTGAGTTGCAACCAGCGTTAAAAAAATATAGAGTGTAATAGAAGAGAGTAGAATAAGACTGCAACAGAGTGCTTGGCACACATTAAGGGCAAATATTATTTCAAGAAATTTTAGTTTCAGTTGCATATTATATTTCTGTGTATTCTGAGTCCCACTATGCAACAGGTTTTGTACTGTAAATTAAGGTCAAAAAGTCTGAAGTCCTCTGGATTCGAAAGCAAAAAAGCTAGTATGGAGTAAAGATTTTACCTTTCCTTTTATGCCTTTTCTCTGACTGTTCGTTGAAGCTACTGTCTCATCAGTTCCTCAGGACAGAGCCCTGGCTGAGGCAGTGCGTTCGTTATTGTGGCTCCTGTACAGGACCGCACGCGCTGGACTTAGCTGCTGCTGCCTTTGTGCCATTCCTCCATTAGTTCCCTCCTTGAAGCCAGAGCTCAGGATTTACTCTTCTGGGGACCTCCCCATCACCAGCCCACCCCTCCTTGTGCTACTATTGATCCCTTTACAATGGGGCAGCACTTTTAATTTTTCAAAGAGCTTTCACACACATTTTCTCATCTGACCCTTACAACAATCCTGTGAAGCGGCTAGAGCCAGGATTATTATCCCCATTTGGAAGATGGGGGAAATGAAATACAATGCACTGAAGTGGCAGGTCCTAAGTGATCAAACACGCAGCTGGTCAATGGCAGTGGCAGGGCCAGTACTGAATCATTCCCACACCCCACCAGGTCTGCAACTGTCCGAGAGACAAGGAGTGATTCTAACTGGGGCCATGTCAATTTCCACCCTTAGTAATATTTTCTGTAAACACGGTTTTTCATCTGCTCTAGACCCCTAATACAGAAAGTGTGGTCTACAGGCCAGTACCAACCACAGAATCTCAGATCCTCCTGGACCCAGCGGATCCCAATCTATGGTTTAAGATGCCCAGGTTGTTTCTACGTGTATCAGAAATTGAGAATTACTGATGTTGGTCGTGTGTGTGTGTGTGTGTGTGTGTGTGTGTGTGTGTGCGCGCGCACGCACATGCATGCACGTGTATGTGTGGTCCCTCTGCGTCCCATGGATAATAATAAAAGAGCAAAGACTCACGTTGGATATTTCAGATGCCAGACTCTCCTCTAAATACGTCACACTAACTCTGCCAATCCCCACAACCCTAACTAGGAGAGGGGAGAGTTCCACCCTGATCTACATTTTACAAAGAGCCAAAGCAACGCCCAATCTCGTAAAAGTGACAGAATTGAGATTTAAACCCAGGCAGTGTGGCACCAACATGCGTATTCTCAATGCATTACGCCATTCCACCTCACTGATGAAAAAAGAGCACCCTTCCTGGTCTTTTTCAGGATTGTTCCATGGCACCTAAGACGACAGTCTTGATACAATAGCAGAGACTGAGGTTTTCTTCACTGATCAGTAATGCTGTAATAAAGTGGAATATAGTCATACTATCATAATGCAATTGTAACTCCACTTATCTGGAGGCAGAACCCTAGAAACTCAGGTTTCCAGAAGACCTTCAGAGCAGACCCTATAGCTCTTTAATTATGAAAACCCAGTTTTTATTCCCCTAATAAAACTCAGCTGAGAATGCCATGCTCTAGACACACAGTTGGTCAGTTTGCCTTGGGTACAGAAAAATGCTCCAATGGGATAGAAACATCTGAAAAAGGGCCTTTTTCTACCAGAGCCAAGAAGAGAAGGGAAATGAGCCATAGACGGAGGACACAAATGTGTGTGCACTGCCCAGAAGGACCTCTGTAGATGTCAGGCCCCTAGAAAGGAAGCGAGAGGGTTTCCTGCCAAGCAGCCCCATTGGTGAGGTCACCGCAATGAACTTGGATACTACGGTTCTGTTGGTTCCTGGGGAGGAGCTTTTTTCCTGGACAGGTGCACATCTACCAAGCTCACAAGGTTTATAGACACCAAAATGGCAACATATTAAGTTTAATTTAAAAACAATACATTCTTTCCCAGTAGGCTATGCTTCTCCATTGAGAGAGTTTCTGCATGGGTAATTTTAAAAGTATATTTAATTTTATAATTTTAATATAATTTTTACTGTATTTATAAAATATGATTTTGAAAATAAAATGTAAAAATTACTTTTTGTAATCTAACCATAGAAGATAAAACCCTATAAGCTCTTCTTACTCAATGGAGATGCATAGAAGAGAGACTCTCATAGGGGAATAAGATTCATATTAGATTCACCTATTCAGAGAAATCATTGATTTTAAAACATAGCATCAGTGAAATAACTTCTTAATAAAAATGTTATATTGAAAGTGTAATTGATTTTGAGACACTTTCTAACCTGAGAATGCTAAAAATCTTAGTAGAAGGAAAAACTAGGAATTTCATATTTGATGGTATCAGGCTATGAGAGCTTAAGCTTATGGAAAGTTACAGGACCCTTCAACCTGAGTTCTCAGGAGGTGCCGACGCTCCCCTGCAAAGAGACACGTGAACTCCACGTTGCTTTGATCATCTACGCTATGGGTGAAGTACCAGTGCCTTTCCCAGAGCATGAGAACAGTGATTATCTTCTAAATAATTCATTTTCAGGGAAGACAGTGATAAGATTAAAGGAGAAGATCATAGGATACTGAAACTACTTGTTTAAGTTAGAGTAGGATTACTAGCACACTTTGTCAGCATTCCTATATGGAAGCGTTCCCCAACATTTTTGGCACCAGGGACGGGTTTCATGGAAGAAAATTTTTCCACGGTGGTGGTGGTGGGGCATGTGGGTTGGGGACCCCTGCTATATGTAACATTTGTTGAGTACTTTCTTCATGAATTCCCATCAACTCTACCCAGTAGTTACTATTATTATTCCCATTTTACAGATAGGCAAATTGAAGCATAGAAATTAAGTAATTTGCCTGAGGTTAGGTAATAAGAGACAGAGCTAGCTCAAACTCCAGATGGAATCTACCTTCTTGTCTCTGGCCTGAAACATCTCTCTACAGTTGTGTCATCCAATATGGTAGCCACTAGCTACCTGCAACTGTTGAGCTCTCTTGAAATGTAGCTAGACTGAACAGAGGTGTGCTCTAAGTATAAAATACAAATCAGATTTCTAACACTTAATATGAGAAAATACATAAAATATCCCCTTCAATTTTTTAAATTGACTGAAGTTTTTGAAATGATAATATTTGGGGTATATTGGATTAAGTATAATATTAAAATTAATTTCCTCTGTTTCTTTTTACTTTTTTTTTTTACATCTTCATTGGAGTATAATTGCTTTACAATGGTGTGTTAATTTCTGCTTTATAACAAAGTGAATCAGTTATACATATACACATATTCCCATATCTCTTCCCTCTTGCGTCTCCCTCCCTCCCACCCTCCCTATCCCACCTCTCTAGGTGGTCACAAAGCACCAAGCTGGTCTCCCTGTGCCACGCGGCTGCTTCCCACTAGCTATCTGTTTTACGTTTGGTAGTATATATATGTCCATGCCTCTCTCTCGCTTTGTCACAGGTTACCCTTCCCCCTCCCCATATCCTCAAGTCCATTCTCTAGTAAGTGTGTGTCTTTATTCCTGTCTTACCCCTAGGTTCTTCATTCTTTTTACTTTTTTAATGTGACTACTAGAAAATTTCAAATTATATCTGTGGCTTGCATTTGTGGCTCATATCATATTTCTATTTCTCTATAGCTTTGAAGAGACTTGAAAGAACAAGACTTTGGTAATTCTCATCTTCAATTTTCTGGAACATGGAAGGGAGTTCTGGAGCAACTGATCCTCAAGTATTATTTTCCTATGCTTCCTGGGGTCAAACGTCTTGAAAATAATAATATCCTAGTTAAGAATCACGTTCAGTACATTAAGTTCTAAAGAGTAATCCAGTACATTCCATGGAGTAAGCTGCTTATGACTATGTGAGCGAGGAATTAAACTGATGTAGAAGTTCAAATCTAACACAGTGTTTCCTGAACAACTGGTAATGGTCTGAATGTCCAACAGTAGAGAATGGTTATGTGAATTATAGACTATACTCAAGATGGAATGTTAAGTAAAATATTAACAATATTGCTTCTACAAAGGTTACAATAATACTGAAAAATGTTTTTGATCTCATGTCTAATGTCCAGTATTATCTGAAATATGTGAACACATTCGTGCAAAGAAAAAGTAGAAGACAGTACACCAAAACGTTAACAATGCCTATCTCTTGGAGAAAGTGAGGTTTGGGACCGTTTTTTCTTTTTAAAAACGAATCTCTTTACATCTTTCTGATTTTCTGATTTCTCTACAAGGAGCAAACATTTCTTTGATAAAAACGATGCTTTCGTGAAGTCAATCACCTTTACTGTTCCAGATTCTTTCTGCTTCCCTTCTCCACTCCCAATAAAAACAAACAAGCAAACAAAAAAGCAACTGCAAATTAACAATCATGAAACTGTTGAGCATGAAGGAAGAACTAACACACCATTGTAAAGCAATTATACTCCAATAAAGATGTAAAAAAAAAAAAGAAAGTTAAATATAAGAAGTCCTTCCTGTCTTTAAAAGTTTCAACACTTGAAAGTGTTAAAAGACTGAAGTCATTTTCAAAGAGAAAATTGGGCAGATGGGGCTGCTGCCTCAGACAGGGCCAAGGACAGGGTACCACCTCTTCCTTTCTAAGACTGCATGAAAAGAAACAATAATGGGTGTCCCAGGGCTAAATACTCGGAAATTTGGATTTCTCACTGGAGTCTATTAAGGACAGCCATTAACCAATTGAAGGATTATTTTTCTTTTATAGTTGAATATCCAAGTCTCTCCTTTTCTTTCTTTCTTATTCCTTTCTTCTTTTTTTTTTTTTTTTTTTTGGAACGAAGAACAATGCTGAAAGAGAGATGCTTGCTAAAAATGTCTAAGAAAAATCTAAATCTAAATAACAGAAATCTTATAATTTTCAGACTGTTTCCCAAATTAAAATGAGCCCAAAGTCAGATATTCTGTCTTTAAATTTAACTACTAAAACATTTGACTAAGGAAACTTGTTTAATTTTTAGTTAATAATTTAATAACAACTCATAGCAATATTTTATAGGATAAAATGTATTATAAAATACATCTAAGATACATGTGAACTCCATTTCAATTCTGATTTGCTGAAAAGTCATTTAAAATGTTTAATAATTTTATGTGAATATGTAGGGTCTTGGATTAGGTGAATGAAGATTAGGAAGGTCTTAATGTATCTTCTGTTTCTATCATTCCTAGTTTATGATTAAATACATATAAGGATATTGCAACATTGAAATTGCATGGGTATGCTGTTCAAAGCCAGGATACTGGAAATTTCTAGCTCTCCTGGCTGTATGAACTCATCCATAGTACACAGACCTAATTATTTTAATAAAATTATTACTACAGTCCATATACAGTATGTAGTTTGCAAAAGATTTTGGCCATCTTTTAAGTTTTATTTAATTTTTTTCCTTTACTAATCCAACTCACCAATATGCAAAGTTAAAAGTACAGTAAGAGGCAGAAATATGTAAAGCTTGAGCAAAACACATCATTAACAACCAGTAGGGATATTTTATCTTTTAACTCAATTTTATATTTACAGAATGTGACATAACATTTTATAAAAAATAATTTAATTGCAAAACAAATATTCTGTCCTGAGCATTCACTTTTATTTCATTAATTTATCCAGTTACTCAACAAATAATTGTTATACTGTGCTGGACACTGTTCTCTGTGCTATTACAGGTCAGATATCAGGTGGGTGTGGTGGAAGGTCCAGGTGTATTTGGTTACAATCTGGCCATTTGCCTAGAATAGGCCCAAGAAGAACACAGAAGTTATACTTCCACCATGAAAAGTTCTAAACATGGTATGATTTGATAGCACTTCATTCATCGCAATGGATATGTACGTACGACATGTCAACTCTACTCTGTTCAGACAGGTTTTTGTTGTTGTTGTTAGTTTGGTCATTTTTTTGGGGGGCCCTGACACTTTATGACCATGTCTCAGCTCATGCATATGCTTCATAAGCCTAACAATTCTCCCCTCAAAGCATTCTCAAAGCAGCATGGCTTTTAAAAATCAAGGTAATAAAGGAGAGAAATTAAAGAGGATTTCAGTCCATCTCAGAATTTTATCTGGGAATAAAAATCAGTGGGCATTAAGATAATGGTGTAAAAATTAGATGCTGGATCTAATCAGATCTAAAGAACAACTGATCTAAAGAACACGTGACCAAAATAAAACTCTTTCCTACTGTTCAAACTTTCTCTCCCCTAACTTGCATTCTTTTTGTAGTCCAGACTTTCTTTGGGGACACTATTGAAACGTATACCTCAGTTAATTTCACGACGCAAGATTGTTAAACATAAAATAACGTACTGAGGTAGAGCATCACGCCATCCATCCCAACAGACAACTCGGGAAACAGAAAAGCACTGCATTTTCAGAGTAAAACGCAATATAATGACCATTGCTTTGAAATGGATCAATCTGGCCACACTGGCACAGCTGCACGGCATTCAAAGCAGCAATCACTACCAGCTCTGGTGTGGTAGTTTTCTTCCCAATGTCATCTCATTTTATCCCCTCAGAAAATGACAGTGGGGACAAAAAGAGATGCAGGAGAGACACATCAGTTTTCCTTCAGAGTCCTTTCTATTGTGATAACAACTCTCAATTGTGCTAGCAATTTTCCACTGTCTTGTATTAGGAATTACACTGGCACAATTTGCACCTCTCCAGTTAAGCCTGCACCAGGCACCCACCTCGGTCCCATTTCCAGCAGGTTTGTAACTCAGTCACGACCATTTATGTTAGGCCAGAGATGGGGAGAAAGGGCTTGTGACCATTGGTTTTAACAAATCTACATTTCTTAAGTCTTTCACTTATTTTATAGGCAAGACTTTCTGCCTTGAGATATTTTTCTAATGCAGAGTAATGCCTGGTGCACAGATTATAATTGTTATAATAGTAGAACGAGTACTGGGAAGTAAAGGGAGCTGGTTTGTAGCATCAATAAAACCATGAATTATCTTAGAGACTTTAGACAAGTCATTTATTTAAAACAGATACTAGCATCTGCTCTATCTCCCTCACAAGGTTGTAATAATGCTGATAAAGAGAACGCAGATGCAAAAATGTATGAAAAATTTTAAGATGCTACCCAAATATGAAGCATTTTGTCATTTTATGACTCTGGAGAAAATAGACATAGCTTATAATTGATGCTTGGCCAAAATATCTAATTTTAATTTTACTAAGACTTTAACAAATCTTTTATAAAATATAATTAATAGTGTTATAATCATAGATATGTTTTCTGTGGTATCTCCTCAGCTTGAAAATTCCTAACACGTGCCATCCACAAAAACAAATTTCAGATAGATTAAATAACTATTTGTTAAAAAATAATAAGATTGAGAAAGTACTACATGAAAATATGAGAATAGTTTTATAGGCCTGACTTAGAAAAAGCCTTACTGGCATGATACAAAATCTAAAAGCCAAGAGAAAAAGGGTAACATGTGTGACTACATAAAAATATATAACTTCCCTGAGGCACAAATAAATTTTGAAGACAATGAAGAATTGGTATAAAATATTTCCACAAATGTAACAGGCCATTAACATCCATAAAATATAACACTGCCTATAAATCAACAATAAAAAGATACACAATCGAATAGAAAAATGACCAAAAAATATGAATAAACAATTCATGAAAGGAATACAAATAGCTAACAAAGGGAAAGAAGTGCTTAGCATCAGTAGTAATTGGAGAAGTGTGTACAATGGTACAGTGATTTTGAAGGGAAAGTTTGTAGTATCTATTAAAGTAGAAGATGTTCATACATGAAATACAGCAATTCCATTTCTAGATGTCCTTCCTATAGTAACAGTCACACTAATACAAAGATGTTCACAGAAGGCTATTCATGGAGACATTATCTTTACAGGTAAATATTTTACAAATGACCCAAAGATAAATCAATCAATAGGAGACTACTTAAATTATGGGTCATCCATAACATGAGATACTAGTAGGATACTATGCAGATGTTAAAAAGTAAGCCCTGCCACAGAAATATGTTCATCATGTTTTGTGGGGTTAAAAACAAAAAAAGAAAAAAGGAAAGTTCTAAATGATACTCATAGGATGAGCCTATTAGATAACAAAACAACTGTACATTATCTATTTATCTCTTTACCTTCATATGTATCAAGTTCGTTTGAATACACAGAAAGGCTTAAAGAATTTAAACCAAACTATTCAAGATGTTTACTGGAGAATGGAATGAGGCAGTAAAGTAAGATACTATATGGTTTGAATATGTTACAAAGAACATGTCTTATTCATAAGTTAACAGCAAAACCACAAAAATTTCCCAAGATCTTAAGTTTCTCTCTCTATATAAAACTTACTGAGCTAATATTAGTCTCTAGGGAAACCCCACTCAAGGTTGAGACACTAGTGGTCAAAGAAATGTCTCCTTTATCCTCCAAGAAGTAAACCCACTTGAAAAGAGGCTTCTGCCTTCCTAAGGTGAGTCCAACATTCCAAGAGTACATTCCACAGGTAGCTTTAACAGTTCACAGTTATAAACAAGGATCAGTTAGAGTCAACAAGGATCAAAGGGTAAGGAAAAAGCTCCAGCGGGCCCAGGAATGGGAGTGGGTAGGGACAAGGTCCTGGTTGCCTTGAGTGTGATTTTTCTAGTCATGTGTGATATGATCCAGCTTTCACAGACAATAGGCTGATGGTGGGCACTGCCAAAAATGAAGCCCACTGTACCTCTTCCCAAGCATATCCACCTTCTCCAAAGACCTGCTACCCAATCAGTGTCTTACAGAATATGAATTCCCTGGGAACAACAATTTAGTGGGGAAATAAAGTTTCCACAATCAAATAAGTTTGGGAAATTCTATGTCAAGTTTAACTTGGTGAGAATGTCTAACTACCTTTAATATGTAAAATGTACTGTAAATATCTATAGGGGTTATAGTATAGAGCATCTTTCAAAGTTTTTTTAAATTGTGGGAACAACCAAGTTTTCTGCAGAATATTAGTTTGGAAAATCAGACCTAAAATTAGAAAATGTCTTAGGTCTTGTCATCAAGGCTCATTTATTCTTTTATTAACCCAACTGCTATTGATGAAATACCTTGTGTTTGACAATTTGCTGGGTACTGAAAACATCAAGAGATATGACAGACTCCTGGATAAGATAAAGACAAACAGATATTTGTACTGGTGGGTGGTGAGGTACAATATGGAGATACAAAAGAGACACGGCAGGAGAGCAGAGGGTGACATAAGACATTCTGGTGGGAGGAAAGGATTGAATAGGAAGAGGTTCTCTGGAGAATGTGATTGGTCTTCACAGACCAAGAGTTATCACGCAGAAGCTGCAACATTTTACATGGATGTGGTGAGCTGGGATTGAAAAATGGTCAAGAGAGCCTACTGAGTCCAAGAACCAACAAGAAGATGGTGAAGGGTCCATTGGATTTGGCAAGAGGGGGTCATCTCATAGTAACCCAATATGGTTAAGTATGGCAAAGATTGGTGAGTATGGGCTTTGGAGCTAGAGGCATCTTTGCTGGTGTCTCAGCTCTGTCAGCTGAGTGAACTTGAACTGGCTACAAAACCTCCTTGAATCTGAGAATCCTCGTGTGCAGAGTGAAAGTTCTGCATTTATATCTGACTTTCAAGGTAATCTGTGGAATGAATAAACCGATGCATGTAAAGTTTTTATTACAGTATGTGATACAGTGTTTATAAAGCAGATTCTCGATAAATGTTGGGTTTCTCTCTCAAAACAGAATCCCTACCAACACCAGCGTTTGAAACCTTGAAGTCAGTTTCAACTCATTCCCTTCTTCTCATATGTCTAACTAATCATGCACTTTAAAAAAAACTGAAGTATAGTTGATTTCCAATGTTTCAGGTGTACAGCAAAGTGATTCAGTTATATGTGTATATATATGTATTCTTTTTCATATTCTTTTCCACTATAGGTTATTACAAGATACTGAATATAGTTCCCTGTGCTATACAGTAGGTCCTTGTTGTTTATTTTATATACAGTAGTGTAATCATTAACTTTTGTTTGATCTCTTCTAGCAACTTATCTCACATCCTATTCCCACAGTCACCAACTATTCCAGATTTTCATTGCCTCGTGTCTGAATGACTGTAATAAGCTTCTAACTGCTCTTCCTGCTGGCTTTACTCTCTCCTTGCTCCAGTGTCCCCTACCCATTGTCCTCTCACTAATGTCCATCAAGCGTCACTGTCATTAAGCTTTTCCTGGGCTCACAGCCCTTCAGTGGTCCTCACACCCTCAGGATAAACGATACACCTTCCAGGTCGTTTCTGAGTTCCCTACCCCTGGCTCTGGAGCCATCTTTCAAGGCGACCGTCCCCTCCCAGGACTGCTTGAGTTGCAGAGTGAAGTTAACCACTGTCTTTTCAATTTCTTCTTACTGGGTCACCTGCACAGGCTAGCTGTGGCTTTGTGCCTCTGTCCCTCCCATCTCCAGACCTGGAATGTCCTCCTTCAATTTGTTATCACCTAACCCACAACTGGAGGTCCAATTCAAGCCCCTGAAACCCACAGATTTTTTTCCTCTTAACTCTGGGAAGAATTAATATCCATGATGATTATTGGTGCATTCAGTTTGTTAAACTGTTTCATGGGAATAAATTAAAAAGAAAAAATTTTATAGAAGTATAGTTGATTTACAATGTTGTGTTAATTTCTGCTGTACAGCAAAGTGAGTCAGTTATACATATATATACACATTCTTTTTCATATTCTTTTCCATTATGGTTTATCACAGGATGTTGAATATAGTTCCCTGTGCTATACAGTAGGACCCTGTTGTTTACCCATCCTATACATAATAGTTTGCATCTGCTAATCCCAAGCTCCCAATCCCAAAATAGATTTTATTTCATGCAGACTATAAGTTCCTTGAGGCCTAAGACCATGTGTTATACTTCTTTGCTCTCTTCCGTAATGCTTAGAACAGTCCTGGACACATTTCAAGTGCTTGATAAATACTTATTGAAATGAAATACAATTTTGAAACAGCCAAAAGCAATTTCATAATTGTTTTATTGGTGGCTAGCTCACAAATACTGTTACTAATAAATAAAAGGCTTTTCAAAATTAATAAATAATGCAGGAGCATGGTCTTAGTGCTAGAGGTACAAGAAGAAAAGAATTAATGCTTCTGATACACAAGTGAAACTAGTAAGGTATGTGGATTCCAGCACAAATATATAACACAAAATGCCACACAAGAAATATAATACAAAGACTGCTCGACCAGCGTTCAGGAACTTGGCCTTTAATCTATACCCAGCTCTCAACAGGTGTGCTGTGGTCTATGGGTGCCCTGCAAACCCTTGCAGGGTGAGCTGCCAAACGTTGATGAATGTGTATCACTTACTTGTCCTACAACTGAAGAGCTATTTACTATGATGTCTGTTAGACAGAATTTTGAGCAGAGAAGTTTAGAGATTTAAAGTAAAACGGGATAGCTGTGAGGAAGGGGCAGCAGATAAAAAGTAAAACCAGGATTCCTGTCAAATAGAATGTTCAAGAACGATACCTCCGGAAGAGAGAGCGCCCTTGGGGCACAGGGCAGCTCTAGTGAGAGAGCAACACAAGTTACCAGGGGAACAGAATGATCACTATAGGAAGGTTGTTTTCTTTGCGGTTTGGTTTTTTGTCCTTTTTAAAACTTTTTAATGGGAACGGCCTTTCTAAAATTGGCGAGCCACCCAAAACTCTAGTATACTGAAATGCGGCAAGAACAGGAAAAAACAGAAAGGCCGAGTTTGACAGCTACTGGCAATGGAAAGGGCCCAGGGTGGTGGGGGCGGGGCCGCAGGGGAGGGATATGCTCTGAGCCAAACAGAGGGTTCCAGCAGATCCAGCCAGTCACTGACGACGCAGACTTATAAACTCAGGCAACGTACCTAAGCTCTGTGGCCCTCAACTTTCTCATCTGCAGAATAAGGCTACTAATTCCATCCTGGGAGTGCATAGAAATTAAACACAATAACATACAGCGTCTAGACTGTGCCTGGCATATTGCAAAGGTTTATGTTTGCATTATCATTATTCTCACCCCGACTTTGGCGAGTCACTTCTCTCCATTCTCTCACATGAATGGGATGGAATGGGGTAGATTATATGACCTCAAAAATCTCCTCGGGCCCTCAAGTGCGATGAGTTTTCATCCCATCAAACACAACCAACACACAGCCAGAGCCTGGCTTAAAAGGGTTAACCTGTGAAGGAGGGGTTAGTCCCATCTGGGGCACCACTTTCTGAGGGCCTGGGGGTGGGGGGTGGAGCATGGCTGCCTTTTCATTAAGTACATTTGATTATAGTTCGGCTGGAAAAACACTGAGTGGGCTGCCAGTCAGAGCGAGCCGTAACCCCCAGGGGAGTGCGACATAATAATTGATCCTAGTGAAGGTGTAATCTTAGGAAATACAAACTCTTTGCATAATTTAAATAAATAGGCCAAGGATGACCTAAATAAACAGAAATAATGGATGGCACTGTGATTAATATTAATGAGAAGGAAGAGGGGGGTTCCGTACCTAAGGCAGAGTTGGAAATTGAGTTCAATAAGGGTGGAAAGCCTTACCTGGCTCATGGTAGGACCAGAATCTCTTTGTAACAGGCAGAGGCAAAATCCTTGATAGAAATACACCTTTAATTTCAGGAGTAGACTCGAGTTTTTCCTTTTCATCTTTGTTTGCCTCCTTTGTAAGGCCAACATGCCCTGTCTCTCCCTTCCCCTACACAAAACTACACCTACACATAACCCTCTTTGTGAGCTCTGGGTCGGTATCCATGCAAACCTGGAGGCCAGCAGCAGCTTCGGGCAGTGAGTGCCCCCAAAATGCCCCTCCCACCCGAAACGGCACTCAGCCCCCATCGGGACTTAGCAGGCACAGAGCCTGACGGATGACACGGGCCTTAGGGAGAAAGGATGCCCCTACCCTGGCCCACAGAGTCCTGACTGGAGGTTCCAGTGGGTGCACTAAGGGCTTCCCTTGGGAAATGACAGGGCAGCAGAGTAGTGGAACTCTAAGCCCCACTTCAGTGTTAGCATATATGCTTTTTATCTATTTTATAGAAATGACTTCATTTGAAAAGGCATGGATATGAGAAGGCAAAGATGGTGAAAAAACCATCAGTGGTTTAACCATATGTTAAAAGATGAAAGTGAGGCCAAGACAGGTTTTAAGGGACTTGTCCATGGTCACCTGGTAAGTAAAGGGTCAAAGGGGGACTAGACCCTGAATCTGCATCTAGAACTCTTCCCACTACAGATAATGCCTCATGTGTGATGCCTCATTCTCTGTGCTACTGCTTCCACCACCACCACGTTCCCCTAGAAACTTCTCCGTTACTTCAGCTGGCTCCAAAGGGCAGCTTCATACTGCATTCAAACAGGGGAAATCAAAGCAGCTCCTTTAAGTCAGTACCGATGGTTTTTAGACATGATTCTTGGGAGCCCTTCAGAAATCATCTAATTAATTGCCCAGACAATTCCCTGAAGCAGACAGGGGCTTGGTGCTCACGTCATCTCACTCAAATTCTATTTGGTCACACCTTCTCTGACCCTTTGCATTTTTAATTGTCTCTGATGAGAAAATAAGTTAAACTCGTACTCGCAAAAGGTCATAAGCCAATTGTCTAAAAGCTAAGCAAGGGGCTGGCACAGTGGCATATGGATCCTCCAGAGCAAATGGGTAGCAGTAGAGACACACGATTACTAAGCTCTACTCTGTTCCTGACCCAACCTTCCCTGTAGTGATATGATGAAATGATGTCCCAGATGCCTGGAAAACCCAGACTCCGTAACAGCATTCACCCAGTACCTTAGTTTTTCAAGACATCTTCATGTATGTTCTAGGGAAAAGTATTTTATTTATGGAAAAGTCTGGGAAATACTGAATACCCTCCCCCCACCCCGACTTAGAAATTTACCAGCAGAATGGCATAATGGCTCTGAGAATGTCAAGACTGTTTAACTTGGTTTACATCAAACGTGCTTGACACAGAGCTATAGTTTTGCATTATACCACATCCTGCTGGAGTGGTACCCCATGAGACACACTTTGGGAAACACAGTGTCATAGGAGTGATAGCGGCTTGCATCATAGGGATTTATCTGACTTGCTACACGGACATTACCTGATCTTGGACAAAATGAGGGGTACCAGTAATAAAACCTTCTCAAGTTGCACGAACCAAGCCTGCTTAGTGAACATGTCTCAGTCTTTGAAAGAGCTTCTAGAAATCAAAACTGAAAAAAAAAATCCTAAGGACTTTAAATGCTGTTCGCAAAATCTTACTTGTACACTTCTGACCTCCTCCCCTTATGATTTTTCCATAATATTACATGGCTGCATTTACCAAGTTTCTCTACTGTGACGTGCACTTAGCTTCTTCATGTATTACAGCCTCAGACTGTACCCCCAAGCCTTAACCATGTGTCTTATAAAAATGCATCCTGGTCACCGTGGAAACTCGATGCAAAGGTATAAATGGATCAGTAGAAACACATCCCCACAGATAGAAAAAGACATCCAAAGCCTGTGTCATGATGAATGGTGGGTCAGGTGCATTATTTTCTGATCCAAGGACAGTATGCTTACACCATGAGGGTTAAATGAATGTTGAAGATGACCAGCAGACCACACAGGATGATGATCCATAAGACACCAAAATCCTGGGTCCTAAATATCACAGCAAAACGGACTTAAGCAGGGGCAGGGCAGTCTATCTCCTATCATTCATGATCTATTTATCTTTTCCCCTATTTTTCATGCATTTTTTTTTCATGCATTTTTTTCCTGATATTCCCTGATTTCCATGATACTGCTTTTGCATCATGAAATTGTGGTGAGACAAGGCACCTGTCACCAACCAATGGGGCCATGAGCCAAGCAATACCCACATGGCTTTGCTCTCAGAACTTGAAAGATACCACATCAGTCTACACAGGCCATTCTAAAGCCAGCTACCTTGAGCAAATCGCTTGACCTCTCTGTGCTCCTATTTTCTCATCCATAAAACAAAGACACCGATATGGATCTGCCTGTCAGGGTTAATACCTATACCAACATATCTGTCATATAGCTGTCTTTGGCAGATTGAAAACTGAGGAAATACTACATTCTACTACTACGATTCTACCGACCTTTGCAGAAATGAGACCAACTTGGCACAAAGAAATATACTCAAGACAGACTGAGATGACTCAAGTAGCGTATCAGTTTCAAAGAGATGCAGGTGGTGTTCTTTTGAAAAGATACAGTACTACTTGAATTGTAAGGTATTAAACTATCTCCCCATCAAAAGATTTGTGATGATAAATCTTAGAAAAGAAAAAAGATAAAACAGTCTAAGAGATTGTAGTTAGGAATACATGGTGACTAGGACAGGGGAGAGACCAGAATAGATAACTAAGATGTGGTGAACCTTCTCTCTAGTACTTATCCCTTAGTATTTGCTTCTCCCAAGATCTAGCAGTTCTGGTAGTCTAATCCGGAATTTTCATCAGAATGTGTTCCTACTTTGTGCACAAGGGGTGAAGACTTAAGGGTTAAAGAAAGATATCAGTGACTGCCATGAAGTCAATTCAACATCTGTTTAATGAGCAGCTACTATGTGCAAGACACTGTTTTAGGTACCAGAGGAGGCATCAGAAAAGGTAATGTTCTTACTCAACAATTCTCTGACCAAAGTTATCCTCTGGGTACTTACAACACTGAAGGGGCTTAAATCTAGCAGGGAGAATTTTACAAGTTTACAATGATCACCCAAGTTAGAATACTAAGTGTTTTAAGAACTCTGAGACAAGTAAGAGGAAGAAACAGATTGTGAAGAATTAATCAGTCAACTCTTCAAGCAAAATGCTGATTTTTAAATAGAGCTTAAAATAGAGGCAGGATTTCAAATAATGGAGATGAAGATGGGCTTGAGAAAAGAGCCAGAAGAGGAAGACAGAAGGTGCAGTTTTAGATGAATATCAGGTACAAACAAAGAAGCAACATCCCATGAGGGAGAACACAGATTGGCCCTCTTTTGTAGATAACTGAGGAGTTTGTCATGGATTCACAGGAACCTGGGGAATTGATGAAGGTTTCTGAGCAAACCAAGAGACCGGAGGTTCTAAGGCAGAAGGAAACAGGAGGGTGATAGTGAGACAGAAAAGGGACAGGCTTGAGTGATTTTTCTCTTAAACTACTCTCACCTAAGCTCTGAAATAAGCCTTCCACCACTGGTTTACTGAAATTATAAAATCTGCTTGCCTTTCTTAGTCTGCATCTTACTGGATGCTCCATACAGAATTTATGAGTGATTTTAATCGGTGGCATTTATTCAGTGCCTACCATGTGCTAGGAGCCACAACACCTACTGTATTCCAGCCATGCCCTCTTTTGAGAAATCTCTCTCTCAACTTTTGGGACACTGTCCTCTTCTACATCTCCTGATCGCCTCCTGACTCCTACTTCCCATTCTCCCTTCCTGGGTCCACTTCTGTACACACCATCAGAGACACTGAAATAGAATGGCAGTCCTCTCATGTTATCTCAGAATCTCAGGAGTGGGGGGTGGCTCATTTAAACTGCCTACGCCATCCAAAGATTCTGCGAAGACATGTCTGTCTGGTGGACTCCCCTTTCTGACTAGTTTATGTAGATTCTTTTCGGTTCTCTTCCCTCCTCTCCCCTCCCCTTCCCCCTCTTCCTCTTCTTCCCCTCTCTTTCTCATTTTTTCACTCATTGCTAAACTCCCAGTTTCACTTCTCTTAATAACAAACAGCATAGTTTGCCTTGTTTTCTCTCTCCCTCTCTCCTATCTATCTATCTATCTATCTATCATCTATCTACCTATCTACCTATCTTTCTCTTACCTCTTCCACACTACAGTACCTAACACCCATTTTTTAAACATATTCTTTGGCTATTTTATTTTTATTTTACTTTTTTATTGGAATATAGTTGATTTACAATGTTGTGTTAGTTTCACGTGTACAGCAAAGTGAATCAGTCGGTATAGTGGTGAGCATAGCTGCCTTCTGACACACATTTTAATATATGTTTTATACATTTTTTTCTTGCGGGGCCATGCACAGAGTAGGTATGCAGAAATGATCTAGGTTGAGCTAAATATGCTTATGTGTTTATGAAATGGAAAAGTATGTTCATTTCAACCCTCAAGAAAGAATATGGAGCAATTTAAGATGGTGGCCAAGGCTATAAAAGTGTAAGTCTTTGGACAACAAATTCTGAGTGGGTTAATTGTATTCAGTTGCTCTACAGTGCTTAGATTTTGAGGAGTTTTCTGTTCAATACTACTCCTTTGATGAGTTTTGAAAGATGAATTGGGGAAGAAACAGAGAAAGAAAAAAGTAGTTGTTATATTTTTGGGTAATTATAAAGTGCCAGTGAAAGACACAAGGATGCCTACAAGAACGTCATCCTATAAGAGCACTGGAGAAGGGTATTTAAACTCCCTGATAGTCCTCAATCAGGCCCGGAAATTTGGCAACATCCATGAAACTCAAGGACTCTACCCTCAGTCCTGCCAAATGGTCTATTTAATAATTACTCACTGAATGTGTGAATGAATGAAAAACACTTTTTAAAAACAGCTAACAATTGTCAAGCACCATGAGCAACACAGCTTATATAGTAGTACTTAATATGTACTATTCCTTGAGCCTCCATTTCACTCTAGGAGGAATATATTACTATTACTCCCATTTTACAGATGAAGATAACGAAGCTCAGAGAAGTTATGCAACTTGCCCAAGTTGGAAAAATGGAATCCAGGCAGCCTGCTTCGAACCCTCCCCCTGAAGTAGGGCTTCCTTGGTGATGGCTGGCATGCTGAATTTTTATCTACTGTATTAAGCATTTTCCTCCAAGGAGATAAATTGTCTGCTAGCCATTTAGCATATATTTTTACTGCTTTATTATACTCCCCAGAAGGAATAACAGTTAACTGTTTAGGGATACCTCAAAACTTTGGCAGCTTATTGACGTCACCCCTCCAATAATTAGATGCCTGTTGAAAGAATGCACATTTAATCCAACTTATTCTCAGCAGTTGTGCATGATTTGGCCGTAGGACAGAATCACTTGTCGTCATTGAAACCATGCACCAAAGGGATATATTGTAAACATGCATGACGTGCAACAAAAGGGCAAAACCGTGAAAAGGTTTCATTTGCCAAGTAAATGTAGCTGTAAATTAATTTCTGGCAATCATCATTCATTAATATTTAATATATTTATATGAAGGATACCACTTCATAATTCCCTATACATTCAGCATTTAATAATGTAGAAACAGCTTATCTTCTTCCACTAAGACTAGATTTGTAATAACTAGTAATGTTAAATGTATTTTTTAAAAAATCAATAATAAATAAATGCATAAGCACTTCCCTCTAGAATGCTTCTGATGTTATTTACAAAATTAAAAAAAGGATGACAGACTCACAAGGGACTTTATAACCATTTCATTACCACCTCCCTAATTGTATATGGTGGAACTGCATAATCTATTTATTGAAATTGAAGTCTTTGGAACGGATCCTCCCCACAGACATTAACAATAAGCATCTCGTGCAATAACATCGTACTTAATATAATAAGAACATTATATGCAGCAAGCCTTAACCGCTCCCTGGTTCCCCCACTGGAATTGAACATTTTTAACACTCTGTGCTCTGCCTGGGTATTCAATTCTATATCTAATTTACGAGTTGTAAAACACAATATTCACAGATTACAATAAATACAAAGAAGTTCTAAGGACATATCTGGTGGTGACGAGGCTGAGAGAGACCACTTTCTTTATAGTAGAAACAAAAGAAAATAGAAAACAAACTTATGGTTACCAAAGGGGAAAGGGCAGGGGGAGGGATAAATTAGGAGTTTGGGATTAACAGATACACACTACTATACATAAAATGGATAAACAACAGGGACCTACTGTATAGCACAGGAAACTCTACTCAATATTCTGTAATAACCCAAATGGGAAAAGAATCTGAAAAAGAACAGATATATGTATAACTGAATCACTTCGCTGTGCACCTGAAACTAACACAATATTGTTAATCAACTATGCTCCAATAAAAAAGTAATTAAATAAAAATGATATATAAGAACTTTAAAGTTCTTAACAGGAAAAAAAGAGAAAATTCTACTTTGTAAATGGTAATGTCCTTAAAAAGTTTTGATGAAGAAAGCTACACTGTTTGGTGCTGCCTGTTGACACAAAAGCATTATTGTGACATCAGGTAGAGGTGTTTGCACCTACATGGTCCATAGTTAAAATCTAGATATCCATCCCAGTTTTCCTTTCCTGAAGAGGAAAGCAGGCAAGAGGGAAGAGCCTTGGGTGAGGAGTGCAGAGAGCTGGCTTCAGTTCTGAATCTTCCTGAAGGGTCCTGAATGATTTTGAGCAGGTTATCTAACTCTCTATTAAATTTCTCATTTGTAGAGAAAGGGGATGAGCTAGACTGTCTTGAAGACTCCTTCCAGCTATAAAGTTCTAAAAATCTAGGACTAAGTTGACAAATACCATATAATATCGCTTACATGTGGAATCTAAAAAAAAAAAATGATACAAATTAATTTACCAAAGGGGGAAGGGGGGGAGGAATAAATGAGGAATTTGGGATTAGCAGATACACACTACTATATATAAAATAGATACGATATATAAAACAGATAATGTGCTACTGTATAGCACAGGGAACTATACTCAATATTTTGTAATAACCTCTAAGGGAAAAGAATCTGAAAAAGAAGAGATTTATATATATATATATGTGTACATATATGTGTATAACTGAATCACTTTGCTGTACACCTGAAACTAACATAACATTGTAAATCGACTATACTTTAATTTTAAAAATCTAGGACTAAGTCCTTCGTGTATAATAACTAATTTGCAAAGCCCACTGAGATTTTTTTCCCCATTATCCTTCACCTGGTACTTCTGAAATTTCTGGCTCCTTTCTCAGGAACACAGGAATTATAATGACGTTTGTCTCACGCTGTACAATTTCCTCAACACTTTTTATGTATAATCCCAATTAACCTAAAGCACAGTTCTGGATATAAACTATGTGTCTGGGATGAAGACTACAGACAAGGCTAAAGGGGCAAAATCATGTGAAACTGCAAAATCACTGCTGAATAATGGAAAAGCCTCAAGTCAATGAACACTCGCCAATTATTTCTTGATCATTCAGCTAACTAAATGGTCTGACATGGGTCTGAGACTAAGATGGCCTTTTGCAAAATGTATGTTTCACTATCATATCGTAACCCAGTAATCTTAGCCACAGCATATACGCCCCTCCACTACGTGTGCTGATGCCTGTGCCAGGCAAGAAGCTCATAACTGGGATTTTACTTGGTGGTTTAGAACAAGATATATGGACATTTCTTTAGGCCATTGTGTTCCCATCAGCCAAAATGTGTACTTGATTTGTAGTTTTGTAAACGTGTCTAACAGCTGTTTAATGCAAACAATAATGTGACTTGCCAAACGCAGGATCAGTCGTCGTTATATTTTGCAAGTAGGGAGGGGACTTTGTTCAAGAAGGGATATTCAGGGGCTTCCACTTATAGATAGCGTTTTATTGTTTAATCTGAGTGTTGGATAAAATAGTGTTTGACATACTGTATTTATACATTTTATCTTAAATATATACATTAAATTTTCATGCTAGAAATTAAATAATAGGTTAACCTTCAAAACGAATTTTCTTCTCTCAAGCCCATCTTCCCTTCTGAAAGCTCAGGGGACAAAGGTTAAGACCACGGAATTAGAACTGGAATAGAAAACTGGATGTTTGCCCTTTATTTAGTTCACGCTCTGATACAACGCAGGGGTGCCTCAAATTTAAAGCATAACAGGAAACATAAAACCAGTTTGAGACAAACACTACAGAATAAATGTGATTTAAATTTGCCAGCAAAGTTTTTTGAAGATATTTGCAACTTCAGAGTTTACAAGTTGCAAGTTGAGGCTTTCTAAATGGAAATTATACTCTTTCAGAAAGTGAAAACCACTTTTTGGCCATTTTCACAGACCTTTGGAAAGCAAGGCGTCCTGACTATACAGAAAGAGATAATGTTCTTTCCATCTCACCCTCTTCATCCCCTTCCTCTCACAAACAGTTGCTCTATCTTACAACTAAAAAATATATATATATATCTAATACTGAACTCCTCAAAGAAAAATCAATAAATGCAAGAGAAACATTGGTTTGGAATTACCATTCCTTTCCAGAGTTGCTCAGTTCCCTTCAAACCCCCAAATGCTTTATCTTCAATCTGCTCTTGCTTTCTTGCTTTGGGTATGAGGTTGCTCTGTTATTCTCTGTACTGCCTTGGTCAACTAGGAGAATCACTGTTCAACCTTCTGACATATGAAGAAGACTCCTCAGGTACGGTTTGCTTGGGTTTTTTTTTTGTTGTTCTTTGTTTTTTGGACCTATGCATTGGAGTCATTTTATCCAACAGATCCCCCTGTTGGATAAAATTCCAGCTGTCCTACAACTTGGGAGCATGAATTATCATATAGCATCAACTGGATGGGGCATATTGAATGATTTTCCTGTTTCTGTGCCCTGAGATCACTATAGAAACAGAGCCAGCTTCTCCACTGTTCTGCTTCTCCCTAGATTAGTAGTAAACAGATGGAATGATTACCGTGCCTTGAAGCATGACACTCCTCAGCACATCCATTTCAGTAGAGGCGTTCTCTTCCCCAGTGTTTTCATTTCAACTCAGCCAGGAGGCCACAGCCTCACCCACAGAACCTCTACACAAAAGAAGGGCATGAATTCATATTTCACTCAGGGTCCAACAACACTTGGAAATGGCTCTGCCCAAGGTTGCAATTTCTTTAACCATTTTTATTTTTTTATTGAAATATAGTTGATTTACAATGTTGTGTTAGTTTTAGGTGTACAGCACAGCGATTCAGTCATATATATATATATCTCAATCTATATATACGTAACAGTTTTATATATATATATATATATATATATATATATATGTATTCTTTTTCAGATTCTTTTCCCTTATAGGTTATTACAAAATACTGAGTAGAGTTCCCTGTGCTATACAGTAGGTCATTCTTGGTTATCTATTTCACATACAGTACTGTGTATATGTTAATCCCAGCCTCCAAATTTATCCCTCCCCCTCTTTTCCCCTTTGGGAACCATAAGTTTTATTTTTCTATGTCTGTGAGTCAATTTCTGCAATTTCTAATCCAATTAATTTCAATAAAATATATAACTATTAGCAATATGCAAAGTTCTTTAGAGAAGACCATGACATACATAAGTATGGATCTTAATGATCAGACACAAGAAGAGCACATAACAGTAACAGGTGCTGTTAGATGAGCACTTATTGCCCCAGTAACTAAGCGAAGAGCTGCATGTACCTTAGCTCATTTAATTCTACAAAAACCCTATATGGATGTTATTATTCCAGGGCCAAGAGACCTTATATACCAAGGCCAGAAAGGACTGTAGAAGCAGGAAGCAAACCCAGGCTGCAAAGCCCATGCTCTAACCACTATCTTACATGCCTTACAGGGTTACCAGATCAGAAGGTAGAGCAAGGGTGAGTTTGGGGTTGAGTGGGAAACACAGGCTTTGTAATCTTATTTTATACAACTTCACTGGGTTAATGTTTGTACTTTGAAATCTTTGGTTAGAGAACCTGCAAATAACATGTTGTATTCATTGTGTTCCCGAACAGTGTTTCTCAAAATCTAAACAATCTGTTTTCATTTCTTGAAGCTAATTATCAGCACAGAATAGCCAGATTCTTAATGGATACTGTTCATGTTTATGTGTACTTACCACTTACTTGTGAACATTTTATGTGTCACAGGATATTAAATTAACTTTCACTTATCCTTACCACCAGAGTGGCAAGGGTATCAGTCTGGTTTCTTGGCCTCTGAGCAACCTGGCTGAATGCATTTGTCAAAGTGCATCATCTTTGATTTGAAAAAGAATAGATACATGTATATGTATAACTGAATCACTCTGCTGTACACCTGAAACTAACACAACACTGTTAATCACCTATACTCCAATATAAAATAAAAAGTTAAAAAAAAAAGTGTAGAGTGCAGCATCTTTTCCCAAAGGCCAATCATGGTACAGCAGTCTCCTGCCAGGATGTTCAGGCCCTCAACTACTGATTGCTACATTCTTACTCTTTAATAAAATGGACATCACACAAAAATGTTCTAGAACTGACTGTGGTGATGGATGTATGTATCTGTGAATATACTAAAAGCCATTACACAGGTCAACTATATGATATCCAAACTATATCTCAATAAACTTTTTTAAAAAACTTAAAAAAAAAAGATGAAGGAAAGAAACTGAACAAGTAACACCACAATTTTATTGAAGCTGCTGAAATCTAAAGAACTTCTTCTTGACTCACAGATATAAACAGCAAACTAGTGGCTACCAGTGGGGAGAAGGAAGGGGAGAGGGGTACCAGAGGGGTTGGAGATTAATAGGTACAAACTATTAGGTTTAAAATAAGTTGGGCTTCCCTGGTGGTGCAGTGGTTAAGAATCCACCTGCCAATGCAGGGGACACAGGTTCGAGCCCTGGTCTAGGAAGATCCCACATGCCGCGGAGCAACTAAGCCCGTGAGCCACAACTACTGAGACTGCACTCTAGAGCCCACGAGGTACAACTACTGAAGCCCGTGCACCTAGAGCCCGTGCTCCGCAACAAGAGAAGCCACCGAAGCCCGCGCACTGCAACGAAGAGTAGCCCCTGCTCACGGCAACTAGAGAAAGCCCGCGCTCAGCAATGAAGACCCAACGCAGCCCAAGATAAATAAAATAAGCTACAAGGATATATCGTACAACACAGGGAATACAGCCAATATTTTAATAATAACTATAAATGGAGTAAAACCTTCAAAAACTGTGAATTGTACACCTGTAACATATAATAATGCATAGCAACTATACTTCAGTAAAGAAATGAAAAAAAAGACTATCTGCTTAATCACTGTACCTGTTCCATTCTTTTAATTAATTTTTTAAAATAATTATCATATACAGTGGTGGTATGAAGACTCACTGATTTCATTTCACTGATTTACCCTGAATTAGAAATGCATCAAAACCCTTTTGTTGAAATCCAGAATCCAGAATTTCATAAATTTAGATGTTTTGAAATTATTCTTAATTTTTTCATGCTCTTGGCCCCCTTTTCCCCAAAGGATAGTATGCAACCATGTTGCCATGAAATAAGAGAAGCCACCATGTCTGGGAGCCTTGACTGGTACAGGTACACATCCATCTCAGCGTGGTCTCATGAACAGATGCCATATCAGTGCAAATACAGATAAATCTATTTTTTTTAAGCAACAGAAAGTGCCATCATTGGTGCTGAATGCTCAGGATTGCTCTTCAACTCTCTAACCTTAATAATAATAACAATAATAATAAATATATATATATAAAATCTTCTCTCCATCAACATTGTATTAGCTGCTGGTTTTGACACTAAGTCTCCCCAAACCACCTTTGTCCAATGCACATCACTGCAGGAACCATTTCTTATTGGCTAAAAGTAGATAAACCTGCCAAAAGCCAGTGCTTATTTCTTTCCCAAGAGACCACACTTGAGTAAGCGTAAGTGAGCATAACTCTGTGTGTTTTCTTACCCAAAGTGACAGGCAGCCTGAGAACAGAAGATCTCCGTTTCTTAACCCGGCACCCTGGATTTGGATGATTTAACTATATATAAAGGCAGCACTAGGTTGATTTGAAAGATACATTTTATCAAGTTGTCAGCTTTCCAGGGCCAACTGTTTCAGAATCGCTTATAAGTAAACTAGAAAATGATTTGGATTGTAGGAAATTTAAACCTTCCTTTCCTAGAATGTTGTAGCAAATAGCTGAAAAATAGACATAGAATCAAACTCTGAAATTCAAGTGTCCTGAGTGTGTCTCGCTGGCAGGAGAGGCGATATGGTCTAATGGATGGAGAGCAGGATGCAGAGACTGGGGACCTAGGAACTGATTTCCCCTCTGGCAGCAAATCACTGAGTGATCTTGGGAACCTCAGCCAGCCTGACTGCAGAAAAGACTTGAGCTCTTGGGCTCATACCCCTAACTGCTTGTCCACCCATCACTTCTGGGGGGCTGTGTCAACAGGAATGGGAAACCTCTTGGCACAGGGACAAGGGAGACAAGGTTTGGACCCCAAAGAGAACTGCAGCCGGCTCACTTTCTTCACATCTCTCCCCAGCAGCCAGGATGACAGGCAGGGCCTTTGGGGGTAGACCTGTTGTCATGCCGTTTCCAGGCCAGTGAAGTAAACAACGGCCACGGTCAGTTCCTCACGACCAGCTGGGGGCCACTTATCTATCCAAAGCCCAGAAGATAATATTGGCCCTTGGTTGATTTCCCAGGGATTCATCAAGGAGGATTCATCAGGTACTGACTGTTTAGGACTTTGTTGAAGGATGCTAAGCATCTCAATTATGGGACTATTCCTGAGGCTTTTGGACTCCAGTGCTAGATATAATTGTATCCAACTGAAACTCACAGTCACTGCGTGTTCTAACACTGCACGCATATACACACACAGATACACAGAGTGAACAATGTCTCTGTGCCTGTGAATCACTTCTTCCTCTGTCATGGGCCCTCCTGGCTACAGAAGGAAGCTAAGGCACCCTGAATGTTACTCGCATCCTGATAACCTCACCAGTCACAAGGCACAGGAGAAAAAAATACAGGAATCTCTGTGACGGCACGACAGGGAGCAGCCAGGCAGTGGGATCTCTGCCTCATCATTTACAGCACTGCCCTGGGATTACATATGGCAGAATGTGGTAGAAAGCCAGTTTCCTGCCTTTCAAGAGGGTTTACAACTGTCCCACCCTTTATGAATTCCTGCCTCCAATCCTCTGCGGTAGTTTGGGAACCACCGGGTTTGAAACCCTCTCCTAAACCCTCACAGCATCTGTGCACCGTTAAGGGTGTGAGATTATCAACAACAGGCCATTATTGTCATGGCATTCTGTTTTAAAGAACCAAGTGAACCCAGCCATTTCAGAAGCCACAAATATGCCTTATTCGACAGTTAGATGAACAGAGAAGGTACAAGGATACAAGGATAGGGTCAGGCATTGTCTCCTTTTTTTTTTTTTAAAGGGGTGTCATAGATATTGTACTGCCACCGGATAGCAGATAATGCATCACAGAAATCTCTGTACAACAAACTAGGTGAAGCTCAATTTATTTACCTCTGAAGAGCGAAAAGCTCCATCAGCTCAACAGGGATTTGAACTCGTGGTCCCAAGGACTTCTGGTCTAAAGAAGCTGATGGTGAGATGACTAAGTCATCACCACCAGCTAATGGGCCTCCAGAGACGATCCATGTGATCAGAATGATTTATTGATTAATGCTGACCTCTAAAACTACTTTAGGACAGGCACTGGAAACATAAAACCACTTTTACTGTGCAGTGGTTCAGGCCATCATTATTTCAGCTTTGTAAAATGCCACATGGGGCTGGATCAATCATGGCTAGACCTTGCAGCTTGCTGACCTCCATCAGGAAAAGAGCCTTCTAGAAGATGCAAAAAAAAAAAAAGCCCATGCTTAATAGAAAAGAAAACAACACCACTTCAGCATGTATTTGAGATCATAAGACCTCAGAGGGTAGAGCTCCCCGCTTCCCAAAGGACAGAGATTTCTGGGAACATAAAGGGAGCAGGAAGTCAATTTCACATAGTCCCCAGAGAATAAACTGCATTATCAGAAAAAGCCCTTTTTTTCCTGAATGAAGAATCTTCCCTCAATTCTATAAATGACCTCTTATATTGTTTCAAAGGTCTTCTGATGAGATTTGGCCATAAAATTACCTGCAGGTAAGGATATGGCTGGATATAGATGCAAATTTTACATGGGCTAATTAATGGAGGTTCCACCATCATTAATACATGGCAAGCACAAGTGATGACTTGACTGAGGGACTGAGAGAAACAGTTATGGGTCAAACAAAGCAAATGCATCACGACATATACAACACCCACTCAAGAATACCTCCGTGAGATGGATAGTAGTGATGGTTGCACAATGATGTAAATGTAATTAATGCCACTGAGTTGTACACTTAAAAATAGTTTAAATGGTAAATTTTGTTATGTATTTTACCACAATTAAAAAAGCTAAAAATAAGTTTACTATTAAAAAAAAAAAGAATGCTTCTGTGAGAGTCTGATTCCTCCTAGACTTCTTCTCCCCTGCTTCTTCATGGTCCCCCTTCATCAACAATCCTCACTCTCTCCTGGAGCCTCAGCTTCTCTACTAGTGACTTCGCCTCCGCAAATAAATATGCTGAAGGAACTCTACCATCAAAAAACTAGCCCTCCACCCTTCCCACCTTTCCCAAGGAGACCCTCCCACGCCTTCTACTCTTTACTGACTAAAGTCCCGGATGTTACCACTCACAGCATCTTCATCATCCTCGTCACTACTTAACCCCACCTTGCAGGGCTACCAATGACCCTGATAAAGCGGGGTCTCTGGAGTCAGATGCAGGCTTGGAAGGCTGCAGCCACATTTCACTAGCTATGCTAAATACGCAAGTTCCTGACCTCTTCATCTGTCTCTTCCAGAAATGAACGGGGGTGACAGCGGTATTACCTAATGGCATTCATGCTGTGTCCATAGAAAGTGCTCAGGAAGTGATTATTATCATCATAGTTAACGCTCTTCTTGGGGAGGGTACCCAAGACCAGGACTGATCAAAGGAATAGAAGCTGTGACAAGCAAGTGGTTGTGGCAGAGATTTAGAGGAAAAAGGTGAGACTCTGAACCCAGTGAGTAGTGAACAGAGGGCAGTCAGAGATCAGAATACAGTCAGGAGGCGAACCGGCATCTGAGTCTAAATGCCCCAGGCCTGAGCCCTGCTCTCACCCTCTCAGTTCTTAAAGGGATCCAAGCTGACCTTGAAGCCACCTGTCCAGAAGGAAATGCCCGTGGGCAAAGAGGCAGACCACACCCTAGTCAAGATGAAAACTCCTCTCTGTTCTGTGCCAACCTTTCTGTCGATGGCTGAGGGACCTTTCCCAGGTTCATGGTGTGGTGAAAGTGAATAAAAAGGGCATGCTTGGAGGTGGGGTCTGGGTGGGAAGAAGCAATGCCTCCTTTGGAAAACATGTGAAATATTTAAAAACTGCTGCTGAAGATTTGATGTGTGTGTGTGTGTGTGTGTGTGTGTGTGTGTGTGAGATTTACTGGATAAAGTGAGAGTGGGGCACAGATTTCTAGCTTTTCTAGGGATGTGAAGCTCCTGTGCTAAGGGGGTCTTCCTGAAATGAAGTACAGATTAGGCAACTGTACACAAGCTATAGCCTCAGTTGTCTGTACTCTGGTTTGAGAGTTTATTTCCCATATAATTTCCAGAGCACCCCAAGTTCCCCCCAAAACTCAGCCCTTCTCACCAATCTAAGTTGCTCTGTGAAGAATGGAGAGGAAAATAGAAATGCAAACACCCTGGAGCATTTTTCAGTGGGAGGAGAAGAACCAGGCACTGGAGGGAACTAAATAGTGTGGAGACACTGGTAGCCCAGTCTGGGTCTCTTTCCCGCTCATTTCAAGTATGTTTCATAAAATCAACCTTTACAAATGAAAACCTGTTTCCTTGTTCTGTCTTTATTAGTTTACAAGCAACCTCTGCTCACCCATAGGTTAAATTTCTATTTTTCCAAAATGTTCATGTTCTATATGCTCAGGTCCGAACAGCTCACATATTGTCTCCCACAATTTTATACATATACATGTGTGCTGCGCTTGCAGTAGGATTTACTTGATTATGCTGTGCTCAGTTTTCCTGAAAATTTTATCAGAGAGGATATTTACAACCTAAAATATTTTTAATAATTTAAAGAGAAATGCATTCTTATCGTAGAAAATTCAAAAAATATAAATAAATATGTATAAAGGAGTTAATAAAACCTGTCCATAATCCCACCACTCAGATAATGTTTTAATATACATTCTTCCATGCGTTTCTCTGTATGTATATGCAAATACATTTAAAATAGATGGAAATGTATTTACATAGTTAAACTCTCATTTGTATCTAGTGTTTTGTAACCTTTTTTTCACATAATGTTATATAATTTTAGAAATATTCAAGCTATTGAATTCTTTATACAAGTATTTTTCTAAAATTTTTTTTTTTTTTTTTTTTTTTTTTTTTTGGCCACACTGTGTCTTAGTTGCAGCATGGGGGATCTTCATTGCGGCATATGAACTCTTAGTTGCAGCATTTGGGATCTATCTAGTTCCCCGACTGGGGATTGAACCCAGGCACCCTGCATTGGGAATGTGGAGTCTTAGCCACTGGACCACAGGGAAGTCCCTATACAAGTATTTTAAATGATGTGAACCAATAATCGGGGGTTGCCTGGTGGCAAGACCCCTTGCCTGGGGACAGTCTGCTCTGCCATTAACATGCTATGTGACCTCAGGCAAGTCACTGTACTTCTCTGGATCTCAGTTTCCTGTGCTTTGATTGAGAGTTAGGGATAAAGTAATTTCTACCAACCCATCACCGCCACCTCCATGGAGAAAGTTCATGACTTGAACTTGCAGCACTCCACGCCCCTTCCTCTCCCCAGCTCTGCTGCATCTCCCTCTGCTAATGAAACACTTGACAGACCTTTTCAAAGCTGGTCCACTTTTGTTACGACCTCTTAAAACCATTGCCAGGTAGAAGCAGGAAGGCTGGAATGTCCACTCTACACATTTACAAATAGGTCCAACAAATGTGCCAAAGACTTACTACTCTCTCTTAGGGCAGGTTTCACACGACTGCTTACAATAAATGACCTATGCCAGTCAAAACTGTGTAATATGGTCTCGCTGTCTCCCATATATGTCACACCCACTGATGCCAAGTACGATCTAAGATGACAATATAATTGTTCTCAGTATTTTTATATAAGTCTAATATGTTGTCTCACCACAGATCTCTCAAAGAACATACTGATCCATCAACTTGGGGAGGGAATAAAACATTTGTTTTGATATTTTGTAAATTTTTTGAAAGATATTATAGAGTACCAACAACGGGCTCGTTTCTTATTTCTTTTCCCCTGAAATATCATATGTAAGCAGAGAGAGAACTCTGAAGAAGGCACAGCTGGCAAACTGGCTGGGAATGTCCACCGTACGTGAACTAATATGTTGCAATGTGAATCAAGCCCTCATTACAGAAGCCATCAACATCTTGCCTGTGTGTGAATAACAGTCCAGGATGCCTGCCTCCACTGGAGGAAGGAGGCCGTGACAGCCAGAGAAGCCCCGGGGGAAGGAGAGGCCAGGGTAACCCTCCAAATCTTCAAAGATGTGCCCCCCTGCAATGTGCCTATAAAGATAAAGAATATAGCCTTGGATAATTCTAAAGGGATTTGTCATCACAATTAACACCAAATGAGAGTTTTGCCTGAGTTCTCCCATGTAAAAAGTGCGTATTTAGAAAGATAGTTGGTAATTTCCATGGGTATTAGAAACAGAGACCAACCAACCCTGAGAGAAATTCACAGAGGTGGTGGCTGACCATAGGAAACGATGGGGTAATTATTCACACTCCAACACCTTACAAACAACAAGGTCCCAAATAATCTACTTATTTACTTACAATGACAATTAGGGGGTGGAGACAGGATGAATGGTAATAGAATAACCCTAAAAGAAACTGACAGAAGCCCTAGTTGCCTCTAACACCATCAACAATTAAGGGAGAACTCTGAAGAAATTATAATGCAAATCATCAAAGCAAATATGACTTTCTTTTGAAATGATGAGATTGGTCTACAGTTTTTCAGAAATAATCCATGGTGTAATATGAGAAACTTTTTTAAAGAGCAGACGTTTCCAGCCCAATAGTTTAATTTCCCATCTATGATGATAACATCTGGATACTCCTTATTGAAAATGATCTGTTTTATGTATTTATCCTATGACTTCATTCAGAAGCAAAGAGAGTATAGTAGTTTTCTTGTTAAGAGGGCAAATTCTTCAAAGGCAGAGGCCAAGTTGTGCTCAGTTTCATGTTCTCAGTGCCTGGCACCTAGCAGCTACTTAATAAATGTCTGAAGACAGAAAGGAGGGAGAGAGGGAACCAGGGAAATCAGAAGGAAGGACTACTTTTTTTTTTGCGGTACGCGGGCCTCTCACTGTTGTGGCCTCTCCTGTCGCAGAGCACAGGCTCCGGACGCACAGGCTCAGCAGCCATGGCTCACGGGCCCAGCCGCTCCGTGGCATGTGGGATCCTCCCGGACCGGGGCACAAACCCACGTCCCCTGCATCGGCAGGCGGACTCTCAACCACTGTGCCACCAGGGAAGCCCAGAAGGACTATTTTGATGTTATGAGCTGTGGGCTTGCAGTGGTAACCCTTGTATTTTACACTTCCTAAACATGCCCACATCTTTTGCCTGCTTGTCCAAAAACCTCAATTCGAATTTTTTGAAGATTTCTCAGGAACCCTTCCATCCGTCAGTGAATCTTTAAAAAGGCCATGATAACTGTAGTAGGTCAATAATTCTTCCACATACAATGAATTAATTCAAGTTGCAACTCTTCAGCCTAACAGTCTAGACCCTCAGTATGGTTCCTCTCTTCCCCCCCACCTCTATCCCATCTCTCTCTATTTCAACAATAATCTGAGGGCCCAAAGCTGAGTTAGGTCCTGGGGATTCAATGGCCAATACAAAACCCTCAGTCCCGCAGAGTCTCTGGCCCCCTCACCCCTTCTTCTGCTCTTAGCCCCCAAACTCCAACCTCTGCTCAGTCAAGGCAACTTGCTTATACAAAGTAGAAATGGTTTGGGTAAAATTCGTTATTCTTTGTGCATATAATGCTCTTCCTTTTTACTACTTTTTAAAATTTTCATCTTCAAAGTTCGTAACAGAGTTTTTTTAATTAAAAAAACACTTTATTGAGGTATAGTTAATTTACAGTGTGTTAGTTTCAAGCGGACAGCGAAGTGATTCCGTTACACATATACATATTCTTTTTCAGATTCCTTTCCCTTATAGGTTATTACAAGATATTGAGTATAGTTCCCTGTGCTGTACAGTAGGTCCTTGTTGTTTACCTATTTTATATACAGTAGTGTGTATCTGTTAATGCTGAACTCCTAATTTATCTCCCCTCCACCCTTCCCTCCCAGCTATCCCCTTCCTTCTCTGATGAGCTGCATCTGACTTCAGCCAATCTGTTCTGCGTGCTCCTTCAGCGGTTCTCCAGAAGCTGTACATAAGCATTTCATCTCCTCAATTAGACCAAATCCTTTGCAGGTGAGCTTGCATCCTTGCCTTCCCACCCCTCACAAAGAGGACAGTGTACACATACTGAGATGGTCATTTCCTTTCATTTGTCCACATGTCCCCTTTGGCAGCTCTTTTCTGATTCTCAGCTTCCTCACAGTGAGGTCCAAGTTGGAGACCACAGAAAGTAAGAGAGCTCCCTAAATTGGTTTGAAAGCATACTACTTCTCTAAACCAAAGCTTTTTCAGATCTTGAGACTTTCTTCAGGAAAAAAAAAAATCCACTGGAATGTTAAGTGAGGGCAGGAGTTTTTTATTTGTTTTGTTCAATGCTCTATTGCCAGCATCTAGGACAGTGCTGGACACACATAACAATGCAGTAAAAATCTGTTTAATGAACTGTTATTTTAAATAAATGTTCATTAAATAAATAAGTATATATATATATAGGTTCTTGTAAATCTAAATGTATTTACATATGCTTTAAAATGTGTACAAAAGTATATGATATATAGAAGATGACATGGACGACTGTTAACGTTCATTAGCTTTAACAGGCTAACTTAGGGACTTCCCTGGTGATCCGGTGGTAAAGAATCTGCCTTCCAATGCAGGGGACGCAGGTACCATCCCTGGTCGGGGAACTAAGATCCCACGTGCTGTGGGGCAACTAAGCCTGTGCACCACAATTACCGAGCTCGGGCGCCTCAACTAGAGAGACCGTGTGCTGCAAACTACAGAGCCCACGTGCCCTGGAGCCCACGCAGGACAACTACAGAGCCCACGTGCCCTGGAGCCCATGTGCCACAACTAGAGAGAAGCCCACACACCGCGACAAAGAGCCCCGTGCACCGCACAAAAGATCCCACATGCTGCAACTAAGACCCCACGCAGTCAAAAAAAAAGAGAAAGAAAATAAATAAATAAATGTAAAAGTAAATGAATAAAGGCATCTTGAAAAAGATGACCAAAAAACAGGCTAACTTAGAGGAAAGAGGAGGTGGGTGGGGTTATACAAGGAGAAAGAGATGATCAATTTTGAGGACTTTGACTAAAAAGCCAAAGTCCTCTGAGGGCCAGTACTACATGGCTCATTGTATTTCTGAGAGCCAAGAGTTTTACAATTCAACAAAAATCATCAATAAGGAAACAAAATCAAGGGCATATGAAGTTTCAAGGAAATTCTAATTTCATCGTGTGAACGTTAGGAAGTAATATTTTTATGGGTTTCTAGAAAGCAGTCCTTATCTTTTCTTTTTCATTAGTTACAAGTGAAGTCAATTTTTTCTCTTCCTTTAAAAAACAGACTTGAAGCTAAAGGCAGAGGGACATCTACAAGCTTGTAAAAATTCCCAGCAGTTCATTCCCACCTCTTCCTGCCCTACAGAAGGTATAAACACAACAGGACGACAGATGCGACAAACAACATGAATACTCCCTTCTCCTGGCTCATCATATAATGTTCTGAGACCCACGAGCAGACCACCAGCTCTCTGCAAAGGCAGAGGTCAAGCTGCTAGCCACCGGGGCTGGCCTTGATGCTTTAGCTCACACTATTAGCTTTTCACAAAAAAAGGGTAAACAGCTGAGCCATAGGCCAGAAGATACTTTGGTATTTTATTGACAGCAAGGTATTTGGTTTGGTGTGACAACATTTTAAGTATATTTTCTTCAGTCTTCTTTCATGGCATTCCCAAAGCTCCCTCTATAAACATATTTTTAAAATAATACAAATATTCATTATGATTATTATTGATAATTTATTGTGAGATTGAGACAGGAAACTTAAGGCCATAATAATTAACTTTTGCTTGAAGTATTCTGCACTCAGGACTGTGAGAAACTTTAAGGATAGAACTAAATAACACTAAAGATCTCTGGAATTGTGTTTAAGATGTATAAAGAATATGATAAGATCACAGTAAAATGAGGCCACTAGTATCTTGAAGAATAAATAAATCACTTTAGGCTTGGGCTTCCCTGTCTTTTCTTATCCCATATCCCAAACTGTAAGAAAGTTCCAGATGTCTGCGTGTGAGCTGGGATTTGGAAAAGTCCTAAGAATAGGATGGACTTGCCCAGAGAGGGAGGGAAAATCCATTTCACCCAAGACCCCTCCCACTGGTTCCTGATACCAGAAATCCCAACCAACTTGCTTTATGAAGACTCTGTTGCTCATTAAATTAGAAATGTTCCTGAGAAAGGTGAGATTTGGCAGTAATGGTCAGTTCAGCTTGTGTGTGCTCTCAATCCTTTCCTGGTGAAAGAAAGAGCATGAGAGTAGGCGCACCTCATAGAACAGCATCAGGGCTAGACAGCAGCCAGTGCCACCGACAGCAGAAGCAATGCGCTTTCAGTAATGCATACAAATAAGGCAAAACAGACAGCAGTTAGCTTTCATGGCCAAAGAGTAGTGGTCACTCTTACAAATAACCCAGGTAGCAGACAGCACGAGTGGAACAGAGGAGCCCTAAGCCTGGATTCCTAAGATGAGCAGCAAAACGTCAGTATATCAGCACGGAAGTGATCCCCTAAGCCCTGTCTCCCAAGATGCTGCCTCTCTTGAGCAAAGGCTGCTTCTCGTATTATATATAAGGGAAGTTAGACAAGTCATATATCCCTAAAGCCTCAATAATCTAGGAACTGTGACAGTCCACTGGCGAGCATAACCTTTCAGTGACTACTGGAGGATCCGTAAGATGGGAGAGCTCACCGAACAGGGCTACCTACAAAAGTTGCAGAGCCTGGTGCAAAACGAAAATACGGGACCTCATTCAAAATTATTACAAATTTCAAGACGGTGATAGTAGAGCATTAAACCAAGGTGGGCTCATGCCCATGAAGTCCCAGGGTTCATGCCCACAAAGCTGACCCTGCAGTGAATGATAGCTCCCCCTACAGACAGGCGATAAATTATAGTTTACTGGGTTGAAGCCCGAGGAGGTAGGAGAGGAAGACTCTCAAACTGTGACTTTATGCAGTGAAAGAGGAAGATGGGGGACATTCCAGTCAGACTACTGAACATAACAGAATTCTCCTGATGATGTATTTCGTTACGTAAAGGACTCATTGTGGGGTCAGGCGTTTTGCCTGTAAGCGTGCATCATCTTATCTAATTTTCACCACCGCCCACCAGTAAGTGCATTGCTCTCCAAATGTTATATATAGGTGAGGAAACCGAGATTCAGAGGGGTTAATATTTCCAAGGTTTAGATGTCTTGTTTGTAATTACTACATTACACTATACATTCAACAAGTGTCTAGAAAAGTACCACTACCTATTGCCAAGGGGGAGGGGGTTGGGGGAGGGATGGAGCAGGAGGTTGGGGTGAGCAGATGTTAGCTTTTATATAGAGAATGGATACACAACGATGTCCTACTCTACAGCACAGGGAACTATATTCAATATCCTATGATGCTATGATAAACCACAGTGTAATATTTAAAAAAAGAATGTGTATATATAACTTAATCACTTTGATCTACAGCAGAAATTAACACATTGTAAATCAACTATACTTGAATAAAAAATATTAAAACTGAAAAAATTATAAATCAAGTGGATCAAATCTTAAAAAAAAGAAAAGTACCACCACCTAAATAATAGCAGAATATTTCAGCTCCTCAATTCCTGTAACACATGTGATGACATCTATTTGCTAAGACAGCCAAAACTTTGCACTCATGTTCCTTGGTCCCCACTTTAGTGGTAGCATCTCTTTATGTGACCATAGGCTGTGGACACCTCTCTTCAGGGTTTTATAATGATTCCCACAGGAAATCTTTAGTTAAGTTGGGCAAGCCCAAGAAGCTTAGAATTAAATGGAGGAGATCAATTATATGGACAAAATGTGTACATTTAACTCACCCAGAAGTGTTATATATAGGATTACAAAGAGACACATGGAGTTTATGAGAGAGCTCAGGAGAGGGAAGATTAATTCTGACTAGGAAATCTGCAAAGAATTCACAGAAGTGATAGTTGAGCTGGATGTTAAATGACATAAGGGGTTTTGTGTTTATGTTATGTTTATTAGTGCTTATTTTACGATACCTGGAAATTCTGAAAAATTAGTTTTTATAACTATTAAAAAAATCTACAAGCCCACCATGCCAAAAGTAGTCACTGCTAACAATATATTTTTATGATATTTTTCACGTGTGCATATTGAATAAAGTTGGGATCGTACAGTGAGTATAGTTTGAACCTTGCTTTTTCACTTAATATATTTGGGTCATTCAAATCATGTTTTTAAATAGTTTCCAAATACTCCAATTTATGGAAGTGCCATAATTTATTTGACATGTTCCTTGTTCCTAGTCATTTAAGTTACTTTGAGTTTCAATATTATTATTAACAATGTTGCAAGGAATCGTTTTTATAACTAATCTGCACCTTTATTTTTCACTTCTGGGATTCTCTGAGGAAGAATCATTGGGTCAAAGACTCTATTCTTGTATTTAAAAATCGCATACTTTATAAGCATATGAAAATTGCTTTCTTAAAAAGTTTGTTCCAGTGTGTACTAAACTTATTTACACCCCAGCCTCATTAGACTTCAGTTCTTCAACGTGTCAATCCCTTTCTACCCCCGGACTTTTGCACATGCTGTTCTATTCACACTGCTGTAACATTCACACATCCTAGAATCTGTCTCAGAGGCATCTGTAACTGTTCTTTGACTTGACCTTTAATTCTCAGGACAGTACCTTGCTATCACAGCATTCATACCATTATAATACATTTTAGTATCTAGTAGGGCAAGTTCTACTCCACTCTCCCCATCATTTACTTTTCAAAAGTTTCTTTGTGTTTTTAAATTTTTAATTTTTTTTATATTTAGGTTTTGCCAAGCCAGCTGAAAAATCTCATACAGACTTTGATTGGAGTTATATGAAAACCGTTAATTAGGGGAAAAGGAAGATCATTTTATTTTAGAGTATTTCCATCCAAGAATGCAACTGCACTTCCATTTATTCAAATCTGCTTTTATATTGCTCAAAAAAATTTTGTGGTTTTCTTCATATAGGTGTCACACATTCCTTGATAATTCATAGTTTCTAGTTGCCACTATATCTTCTAACATGTTTATTGCTGTTATACAGAACTGTCATTGATTCTTGTGTATTTATCCTACAGCCATCCACTCCTTTTTTTATATATAAGTTTATTTATTTATTTTTGGCTGCGTTGGGTCTTCGTTGCTGTGCGGGGCCTTTCTTTTAGTTGCAGTGGGCTACTCTTCGTTGCAGTGCGTGGGCTTCTCATTGAGGTGGCTTCTCTTGTTGCGAAGTACGGACTCTAGGCGTGTGGGCTTCAGTAATTGTGGCTCGCGGGCTCTAGAGCACAGGCTCAGTAGTTGTGGCGCACAGGCTTAGTTGTTCCCTGGCATGTGGGATCTTCCCAGACCAGGAATCGAACCCGTGTCCCCTGCATTGGCAGGTGGATTCTTAACCACTGCACCACCAGGGAAGCCCCAGCCATCCACTCTTGATGAGCTTGCTTAATAATTCAAAACATTATTTAGGTGTTGCCCTGGATTTCCTAGATGTGTCTTATCATGCTGTCATCATATAATCATAATTTTATCTCCCCTTTCTATAGTTATTCTTATTTTCATGGTTTATTGTATTTGCCTGAACTTTCAGACAATGCTAAATAACAATGGTGACAGTAAGAATTCATCTCTTGTCTTCAGTTTAAATGGAAATCCCTCCACTGTCTCAACATGAAGTATGATGTTGGCTCCTGGCTTCAGATACCCTTTATCAGGTTAAGGAAATATACTCCTATTCTTGGTGTTCCAAGGGATTTTTATCAGGAATATATATTTAATTTTATTGAATACCTATTCAGCATCTACTGAGGTCAACAGTCTTAAAATTAGTGGACTTACTGATTTGATGCATTATGTTAACACATTTGCTAATATTAAACTATCATTACAATCCTGGAATGAGTATAGATGAGTATTCTTTTTAATGTGCTATTGAACTTAGCTTCCTGGTCTTTCACTTAACTTTTTTCATCTTTATTTATGTATGTAATTGGTCTATTTCCCTCTATGTATGGGTTACTGGAGTTTGATGCTTGGGTTCATAAAAAGCAGACTCCACAAGAGCTGGGATTTTTTTTATCCCTCTGCCTATGACAGTGCCTGATACACAGTAAGTACCTGATAAATATTTGTTGAGCTAATAGAATACATTTGGTATTTTTAAAAGTTCTTGAGCTATGTCCGCAATTGCTTTCTCATAAAATCATCTATTTCATCCACTTTTCAAATTTCTTGGGGTACATTTATTCATGTATTTATCAGAGGCTTGTGTATCTTAGTTTCTTCAAGATCTGTTGCCTGGATTTCATTTTCCTTTCTATTTGTTTTTAGGTTTTCTAATTTACTGAATTCTCTGTCTTCATTTTTATGTCACTCTATAAATGTATTCTTCTCAACATAATTTTAGATGATTGCCTATTTCATTTTTTAATTCATTCTTTTAGTATGAAAGGTTATAAAATTATGAACTGGCCTTTGACTACAGCCTTGCCCACATCCCATGGGTTGGTAGTTTAGTGCAACTGTATGTCAGAATCATCTGTGAAGCTTTGTTTAAAGGCAGGGCACACCTGGGACCTATTGAATCAGAATCTCTAGAACAGGGTCCAGGCATCTGTATTTGGGAGAGCTCCATGGGTGATTCTGATGCACAGCCAGCATTGAGATACGTGGTTCTACTGTGTCCGGAGCTCACACACAGGGTTTGGGGTTGGGTAGAGGAGAAGGGTTGGTGACTCTCAACAATGGCAGATGGCTTTAAGCGATGTGTGAAAGCATTTGGACTTTGTGCTACAGATACAAGGGGTCACCAAAAGTTGATAGCAGGGTTAAAGCTTAGATTCGATCAGTTCTTTGGGATAATAACACTGGAATTCCGACATGAAAAATAGAATGAAGAAGGAGAAAGAGGAATTGTCATTGGCATCATCTCTCATCGCCTTTGGCATCCTCATAATCTGTGGGCCTCACAGCAGTGGTTCTCAAACTGTGGTTCTGGACCAGCAGCATTTAGCACCAGCTGGGAAAGTACTAAAATGCAAATTCTTGGGCCCCACTCCAGACCTGCTAAATCAGGGACCCTGGGCCTGAGGCTTGGCAATTTGCCTTTTAGAAAACCTTCTAGATGATTCCCATGCATGCTAAAGAACCACTGCCTTAGAGCTATTCATTATTTAGCAAGAAAGAAAGTGGTATTTCATAGGTCCACAGTAACGTAAGAAAAAATCATTCATTCATTTCAAAGAGATTATCTCCTGTGTTCTAGCCCCTTAGGGCTACCATGTAGAGCTTATGCAGATTGTATACTGTAGTCTATGTTAACAGTGCCCCCTGAAGCTGTGCAGTGCACAGCATAATCTGCCAACCACAGGCTGTTGCTCTGCCCCTGGCTTTGCATCAGGGTGACATTACCTAGAACAAGGCAAACAATGTTACTGTACTCATGGAGTCTACATTCTATTGGGGAAGACAATAAAATGGAAAACAATTAAATGCATAAGATAATTTTAGACTGTGAGAGTACTTCGAAGAAACTAAACAGGCTGCATAATGGAGAAAAAGATTTCATAGTCAAATCCCTGAATATATTCACCAGTGCACCCACAATCATCATGAAACACAGTAAGGGAAGACATCCTTCCTTTCAAATGCATCCCATCTCTTGACTTTATTCATTGCAGAGACAAGGCACTGACACAACCCTGCTTCCTCTTCCCCGTAAGATGTCACGGAAAAACCCGAATGGACTTTCTGGCCAATCCAACACAATACTTCAGAAATCACAGCAATCGACGTGGCTGCTCGTGGCTCAAACCACACACGCCGGCTACACGCAGCAGCTGACTTTCCCTGATGGAGACAGTCTCTTATCAGTCATGCGTGATCCTGTGGCAGGTGCAGCCCAGAAACAGCTGACCCCAGTGCGCTCAGAGGCACCACGAGTAATGACGCGGCTGGCTCTCCCAGCCACAGCAGTCTGCAATATGATTTGACTGCGTGAAAAGGATGGAAAACCCTCCTGAAATTTGTATTTGAAAAGAAGATTCCTTTTCCTAGGCAGAGATGTGGAATAGGGTGAATATGACGTTTTAGGAACCAGGTCGATTTGTCTCATTGTCCATAGGAACCTATAGGACTTCTGTCAAAGAAGTAATCTCACACACCATCAAGAAGATATTCCTTGAGCAGAACATCAAATCCGAACTTTAAATGAGCTACCTCTAATTCCCCCCTTCCATGCCACCAATGGAAAAAATTGAGATACTGAAAGCGTATTCCATTGTGAAGTATAGTGGCTGGAGAAAACAAAAATCAGTACAGGGTCTTCCCTGGTGGCGCAGTGGTCAAGAACCTACCTGCCAAGGCAAGGGACACAGGTTCGAGCCCTGCTCCAGGAAGATCCCACATGCCATGGAGAAACTAAGCCCGTGCGCCATAACTACTGAGCCTGCGCTCTAGAGCCTGCGAGCCACAACTACTGAACCCATGTGCCACAACTACTGAGCCCGTGAGCCACAACTACTGAAGCCCACGTGCCTAGAGCCCATGCTCCACAACAAGAGAAGCCACCGCAACGAGAAGCCCGCGCACCGCAACGAAGAGTAGCGCCCACTCGCCCGACTAGAGAAAGCCCACACTCAGCAACGAAGACCCAACGTAGCCAAAAATAAATTAAATTAATTTTAAAAAAAGACAACAATGAAAATTCAATATATTAAAAAAAAAAATCACAGTTTAAGCAGATGGCGCAAAATCATTCTTCTTTCTCTTGGCCCTTCCACGTGAACACAGAGTCGAAAGGCTTCAGGCTACTTTTACCCTGAACTTCATTTTTGTCAGATCAATGACAAGTCACGTTAACAGCAGTGTTTAATTCTATCAATATGTGACCAATTGTGTTAGATTGTTTGGCCATTGATTTTACTTAGTGCTACAGTTGAGTCTGAAAGGACCTGCTTTTCCTGGCAATGCCTCACATGGTGACAAATGCTGAGTGCTGACTCTCCATCTGGCTTGTACACACCGATTCCACTTTCAGAATACAGCTCACATCTCAAAGCCCAGCCTGCATGACACAAATATTTCTGATATCATAGGGTTATCCCTTGCCCCCTTGATGAGCCCTGAAAGAGAGCATGGTCCAATATGAACAAGCGAAGAGAGAAGAAATCAAGAGGTAGCAGAATTAGGCAACTGAAAAAAATTCAGTATCCCAGTTGGTCACAAAATACAGGCTTATGAACAAAGTTGAATTCAGACGGTTAGACTTTGGTGCTCTTCTGTGACTGTAGTCCTACAAAGAACTTTCCAAAATGGCCAGTCCAATTATTTTTGATCTGTAAATGCGGTTACTATTCACTACTCCCATGCATTCACTCTGTCACATATTAACCCATGCTCTTAGAGAGATATACGAGTACATCTTTCTTTTACTTCCAAAATGACTGCCACTCGTATGAAGGTGAAGCATACCATCTTCCAGCCAGCGAAAGGAGCCTCTCCATTGTTTAGATGAAAGATCAGAAGATAAAGCAAAATCAAGTTGATGATTTCCTAAATACTAACTCACAATCTCCTGAGTTAGTCAATTTCTCAAACTGGGCTTATAGCACTTAAAATATCCATTCTACCTCCAGGATATGCATGATGAGAGTAGCCCTTTAAGAAAGAGGAGATCCCACGCATTCAAGGTGACCTTAGAATTAGAGCCTTTGCTCCTCTGATCCAACTGAGTCACAGTCAAGGAATCTTTTTAAAAGCTGACCTGCCTGGTCCGTTTAGGTGGTCAGAAGGCATACTCGCTCCCCTGGATGCTCCGAGGCCCCAGAGGCAGCATGCCACCACCAGTTCCCAGCCCTTGTGGGCCATTACAGCACTCAGCTTATCAATTTACTTGCAAATGGCTCCCTGAAGTATTAACCCAGGTTAATTATTCGTCAAATATGATTATGCAATGGTAATGTAAAAAATCGGAAATGCGGGATGGAATTTTTCACTCCAGCGGTTTGGCAATTGTGGCAGCTGGTGGAGGAGCTGCAGTAATTACCAGGCCATTCCAGCTGGTGGGTCAGCACTCCGGTTCAGGAGGGGAAGGGGAAGAAAAAGGCAATAAAGAACTAGAGGAGCGGGAATATGAGCCGTGCCAATCGACGTGGGGAAAACTTCACAGCTGCCGGCGGTGATAAATGAGAAACGGTGGCCCTACTTCTAATCAATACATGTAAATGCTACTCATTACAGCCTTTATACACACTTCTCAATTAGCCTTTCCTCCCACTGGTAACAGGGAATGTCATGCTTTCTGGACTGTGAAAGTGGTTCAGAACCAGCTTCACCTGCATCCGAGCCGCGGTGACAGCATTGGCGGCTCGCAGGGCAGCAGGTGGGAGGGTTGACAGCCTGGATGCCTCCCAAACGCCCAGAAAGGAAATCCCAAGTGTGCGCTTTTAATTAAACAGCACCTTTTAAGGTATCACTTGCTCATTTGGGGTGACTGACAATCCCACCCAAACCCGACTTAGCATCTTAAAATTTCAGATGCATCTCAGGATGTTGTCCAGAATAGATCGTTTTTAAACAAATCATTTTCTTCCTATCTGAAAAAGATATATAGTTTCTATTGTTCTTCTGAGCAATAAACTTCATTGTGATGAGGTGCCCTTTCTATATATATTTGGCAAACTGTTTTCTAAAAGACAATCTAGGAAGGATTCCCTCATTTGTTATATGTAGCTTCGTTTTACTTTTGTGGAGGGAGATAAGGAAACACTTTCAATCGGAAAATTCCAAGCCCTAGTGCGCTCAGCTCAGCATGCTGGTTGTACCTACATAACTTCTCTTACGTGAATTTTTTACAGCCCTGATGCAGTTTCATATGCTGTCAGCCAAGTCAAATAGGATGGCCTCTGTGGGTCTAAATCAGGCATGCTATTTCTAAAGAGTAAAATTCTTAAGAAAAATGCAAGTCTCCTATTTGCAGTGTTTCTCTGACTTTCAGGGGTGGGAAGTTACTTGAATTTGATGACCTTCATTCATTTTGTTTTGTCTGATATAAAATATAATTTTCTCATTTAATAAAGCAGATCCTACAGAAAGGAAAAGACATTAAAATGCACACAACCTTTCTTTAGTTTTTTAAACAATATTTATTTAGTCTATGCTGTGAAAAAATTTTAAATAATGATAATAATGCTTAAACTTGAATTGTTATCTGATGGAAAAAATTCCTCAAATTATGTTAAAAAATAATAAGTAAGAAGCCAGAAGTTTGACTATCTATCAACAATCTATCAGCCACCTGGACACATGAAAAACATTTTGTTAGTAGTTTGAGTATGATATTACAATTGACAAACAGCCATTAGGGTTAAATGCCGAAGAATATGTTACTTCACAACCGAATTATATGATAAGTCCATTGTCTGTCAAACTAAAATCAAGCGGGTGGGGTAGGGGAATCGGTTGTAGTTCTAAAGGTTTTCCTAAAGAATATTTTATATTTAAGTCCATTCTGGTCAAATTTCAAATAACTGGTATTTATAGAGCATCTACTGTAGGCTAAGTGCGCTTCTGGACAGTAAGAATGCAATGCTGAACAAGATAAGCACAATTTCTGCTCTCATGGAGCTTGGGATTCTAACTGACTTCTTTGGTGTTACTGCATCTTGAGATTCCCAAGGAGAAAGCTATTCTCCCAAGAAAGCACAGATATAATGAAGAACAATGTTTCTGACCACACTAAGAAATAACCAGTTACCAAAATAGAGAGTCTCCTGTTTGAATCCTTTGCCAGCCTTTTATTCAGTCTGAACTCCTGAGGGGCGTTCATATCTTTTCAGATATGTTTATTTTCACCATGATATTCCAAAAGCAATATCCACTCTTACCCTGATCCTGGATTTCATCCTGACTGCATTTAGAGAGTCTTTTACTAAATAAGGATGCTGGCAAGAGATTTGTTCTTAGAGTCCAATATACTCCCATAGAACTTCAGCTGAATTCCTTTTCAGAGGTAAATGTACTTTTTTCACTCTGCAGAAAACTTAAATCAGAGAGCAGGAATAACTTGTTATTCTAATAGGAGATAAGAAATGGCTTATATCCGGCCGCCAGGCTGCCTGAGAACACATGGCGATCATAGATTCAAGCAACTGGATGCCTTTAGTTTTCTTTCTTGTTTCCTAGTGATACACACTGTGAATAGGACTAAACTACCACTAGTACATCCTGTGCACATTCATCACAGTTGATAATCAGAATTTTGTGTAAAGACTGACCGGCAACTAGAATTCTACATTTACACACCAAAAAGTCCAAACATACAGTCCTTATGCAGGAATATTTCCCATTACTAATCATCAAATTAAGATACACGCCTACTATAACCCATTTATATGTAGTGATCCACCCATCCCATTTTTTGCTTATGTTCAGCTTAGCTACCTGATCTCTGCCCTAACATGCAACTTATGTCCAGGATTCAGCTCCTCTATATTTGGGAGGCAGGTCTCATCATTAGTTCCTTGATTAATAATAGCACTGTTCGAGTAGAATTCAGAAATGTCATTTTGCTACATATTGAATTTAATCTTGGAGCAATGATATGCCTAAAAGTGGACCAACACAAAGAAATACAAATATAAATGTATACACACATAAATAATACTAAGCTGTTTAAACAGAATGCCTAATCTGTCTCTTCTCCATGGAGAATCCAGATAGATCTTGTCATACCTTGGCTCAAAACTTTATATTAAAGCCAGAGTCCTTATAGTGGCCTACAGGACCACATGAAATTTATCCTCCTGCCGCAGGGCCTTTTCAGCTGCTCCCTGCGACAGGCTTTCCCCAGAGAACCACAGGACTCAAGGTCTCCCTTCATTTAGGTCTCTGCTCAAATGTCCCCTTACCTTTGTAGCCACTCCAATCCAGCATGGCACCCCCATCACTCTCTAGTTCTTGCCTGTGTTTTGTTTTGTTCATCTGATGGATTATTCATATGTCTCTCTCTCTCTCTTCCGGTACCCTTCACTGGAATGTTAGCTCCATGATAGAAGTGACCTTGTTTGTCCTTTTCACTTTTTTTTTTTTTTTTAATAGATTTCCCAGGTTTGGTTAACAGCTCACAAAGGTAACTTGGAACCCTTGCAGTAGGGATGTCTTGGATTTAATTAACCATTATCTAGTTTGTTCTCTCTCCCATGCATGCACTTAGCTTGTCTTTTGAGCTATTTTTTGTTTTTCTAATTTATTTATTTTTGACTGTGTTGGGTCTTTGCTGCATGTGGGCTTTCTCTAGTTGTGGTGAGCGGGAGCTACTCTTTGTTGCGGTGCATGGGCTTCTCATTGAGGCGGCTTCTCTTGCTGCGGAGCACAGGCTCTAGGCGCAGGGGCTTCAGTAGTTGTGGCTCGCGGGCTCAGTAGCTGTGGCTCGCAGGCTCTACAACGCAGGCTCAGTAGTTGTGGCGCACGGGCTTAGTTGCTCCATGGTATGTAGGATCTTCCCGGACCAGGGCTTGAACCCCTGTCCCCAGCATTGGCAGGCAGACTCTTAACTACTGTGCCACCAGGGAAGCCCTCCTTTTATACACTTTATACACTTTTATACACCATCCCCAACCCTACAAGATAGTGTCTTCCATTCCTTACATGCCTAGTACATGATAAGCCCTGGATACTGAGTGAACGAAAAAAAAATGAAAATAAAAATCATCAATAAACGATTGAATATTGTTTGCCTAAACCAAGATACTATCAAGATCCCTGCTATGGTCTCAGTGTTTGTTTCCCCCCAAAAGTCTTATGTTGACATCCTAATGCTTAATATGATGATATTAAGAGGCAGGGCATTTGGGAGGTGCTTAGGTCATGGGGGTGGAGTCCTCATTCATGTGATTAATGTTCTCATAAAAAAGACCTCCAAAGCTCTCTCACCCTTTTCACCATGCCAGGACGCACTTGAGAGTTTGTCTGTGCAACCCAGAAGAGGGCTTGAACCCAATCAGGCTGGCACCCTCATCTCGGACTTCCAAGAACTGTGAGAAATAATATTTCTGGGTGGGTTTTTTATTTTTAATTTAAAAAAATTTACACAATTTTTAAAGGTTACACTCCATTTTCAGTTTTTACAAAATATTGGCTATATTCCCCATGTTGTACATGTTGTACAATCCTTGAGACTATCTCACACCCAACAGTTTGCACCTCCCATTCTCCCCCCCGACATCCCCACCCCCACTGGAAACCACTAATTTGTTCTCTGTATCTGTGAGTCTGCTGCTGCTTTTTTTTTTTTTCAAACAACAGATGTTTATTTTTTCATAGTTCTGGAGGCTGAAAGTCCAAGATCAGGGTATCAGCATGGTTAGGTCTGGTGAGAACTCTCTGGCTTACACGCTGCTTCTTTATTGTTATATTCCCTATTTTGTTGTAAACTGGTGCAGCCACCGTGGAAAACAGTATGGAGGTTTCTCAAAACACTAAAAGCAGAACTACCATATGACCCAGCAATTCCACCCCTGGGTATATATCCAAAGACAACAAAAACGCTAATTTGAAAAAATAAACGCACCCCTTTGTTCACAGCAGCAATATTCAAGATAGCCAAGACATGGAAACAACCTAAATGGCCATCAGCAGAGTAATGGATAAAGAAGATGTGGTACATATATACAGTGGAATAGTACTCAGCCATAAAAAAGAACGAAATTTGGCCATTTGCAGCAATATGATGGCCTTGGAGGGCATTGTCCTAAGTGAAATAAGTCAGACAGGGAAAGACAAATACTGTATGATATCACTTATATGTGGAATCTGTAGTTTTTTTAAAGCCACTAGTTTGTGATATTTTGTTACAGCAGCCAGAACAGACCAAGATAATCCCTCTGTATTATTTCTCAAATAGCCACATTTTGGTAAAGGGAACCCTAACCTGTCATGAGCCACTGTGTCTGTCCAAAGCTGTGCTGCCTGTTAGAGCAGCCATAAGCCACAGGTGGATACTGGGCACTTAAGATCTGCCACGTCTGACTGCAACGTGCTGTTAAGTGTAAATGACATACTGGATTTCAAAGGCTAAAAGAAGACTATAAAATATCCCAATAATTGTAATCTTATCCCATAAATAATTTTAATGTGCATGTTGAAATGGTAGTATTTTATATATATGAGATTAAATAAAACGTATTATTAAAATTCATTTCACTTGTTTCTTTTTACTTCTTAAGTGTGCTTACTAGAAAATTTAAAATTACACATGTGGCTCACATTTAATTTCTACTGGACAGTGCTAGGAAAGCATATATGAAACATATTTCACCTATGTTTTAGTCTTTCATCTATTTCTTTAGCCCACTGATCTACACTCAACACCAATAAGCACCTTGCAGGTAAGTATACCTTGGTATAGATTATAAATAGCTATGTGTACATATCTCTGTGTAAGTTTAAGCAAGATTATACACACAAAGGGTTTCAGCTTTCTCATATGCAGCGTTAGAGAGGGTTAGCTTTCAAGTGATGGGGCCTAGATCATCAAAATACTGAGAATTTGGACTGTGTTTGAATTGTTGGCTGAGGCCTGCTTAGGAAAAGTTAAGGCCAGATTTGATAACTTTTATTTCTAAAGAAAGACTGAACTTGGAAGAAATCCATGAACCATGCCATTGTTCATGCAGCCATTCCTAGAAGTAAAAGAAACTCAAGATACATACTAACTGGCATGGACTGACCCAATATCTGACTTAATGTCTGTGCACTCATGGCCAAATATGACGGTCAAGAGTAGACACCAGAGAGAGCCTAGGAGCTTTGCATCCATTTCCAGATCCACATCTTAAGTTTGCCTTCACTGTCTCACAGCTGGACCTTCCTCAGAAGCTTTCTCGCCCTCTAAGTGGTGAATTTGAACCAAACAGAAGTTTTTCCATTTGGGAGTCCTAAGGCATCCATGCCTCACCTCCACTTTCCTTTTCTTTGGCTATGACATGGTTTGTACACACGCCCACATGACATTATACCACATACCTTAGCCTAGGCCAAATTCAGTTTACACGACGAAGAGGATTAGTTCCAACGTGCAGATCAAGATGTGTGTCCTGGCTGCCTGGTGTAAGAGCTGATAATGAGCCAGACTGAAATGGAAGCTGTCACTTTGCATCGCATCAGAGCGACCTGAACCAGGTAAAGAAATTAAAAGCTCCCGGTGGCAATGGATCCCATTTGAGTCATTAGCTGCGTGGGAGGGACAGGCACCATTCAGGAGACTGGAACCAGTGGGAATCTTGGGTCCTCAGGGAATTTGCCACTAATGCTGCTTTCTGCCCCACTTCTTTTTAATGCACACCAAGTACAAATGAATTGCTATTCTTCGTTTTCATTATTATTTAGGTCCAGCTACTGTGGATGGAGAAAAAAAAGTGAGACAATGGAAGCAAGGAAGACCCAATGCATTAATCTAGCAATCAAGATAGCAAAGAAAGAAATGTTTTAACAAACGTGTATGCAAAAGTATATCTCTGTGCTCATGTGAGAAATATTATAACATAATGAATATAAAAGTGTGACTTCTTTATACTTTTGCGCTCTCTCTCTCTCTCTCTCTCTCTCTCTCTCTCTCTCTCTCTCTCTCACCCTCCTCTTTCTTTCTCTCTCTCTTTTGAAGCTGGCCTGCTGAAAATGAATGAGACAAGCAAACACAGGACTGACTCTCATTTCAGGCTCAGAAATATGATAAAAAAAAGTAATATATTTTTTAACAGAAAGTCTCAGAATATATGCTTCAATCTTGGAGTTTCAAAAAAGGCAGCGAATCAGGGAGAAGGACAGAAGGTTACAGATTAGTACTGGTCATTGCTCAAAGAGTATGGGTTATAAATAATAAAGGAGGAAAGGGTGAAGGACACTAAAATATAACTAGGGACCCACAATGGAATAATCAAAGCAGAGAATCTAATTTCAGCTTTAAAAATACCATCTAACATTGAATTCCAACTGTATAGGCATCTTTCTGCTAACACACTGCCACAGATACAAAAGTGCCTATCCCACATGCATATGCTTCCTAAGTTTCAAGGTAGGGACATGATTTCAAGTCTAAAGGCATGGTATTTTTTTCATTTGTAAAGTGAATAAACAGTATTTCCTATGGAAGCTGAAGTGCAATTAAAGGGAAAGGAAAAAATGAGAATTGTGTTAAGTATTTTCATATAAGGGCCCAGGATCTATAAATATTATATAAATTATATAATATTATATGAGTTATATAATACATAGACGTTTTAATAGACATTTAATATTAGAGGCTTCACAGGCACTTGGATTATTTTGGTAAATCAGTGTTTCCATAGGCAATCTCAACTTTGCTTTCTTCTATGCACATATACACATACAAAGAAAATATAAAGGGACAAAAAGAAAAATTAAGCCTGACCAGAAACCCAAGGACGTATCCATACCTCTATCAATCGCTTCAACCAAAATGTATGTAAATTCAACTGCTGAAGATATATCTGGCTTTACAGAGAGAGACAGGATAACTTATTAGATGAATCTTGGCCACTATTGAGTTATTCTACGAGTCACGTGATTTGTATCCACTGCATCTTTGCAGTGGTTTTGCTACAAGACTCAGTTGTCATCAATGGGCTTTTGGTTATTGTGGTTGTTAGTGCTATTTATTTATTATATATCTTTTTTTTTAATTTTTTAAAAAATTTATTATTTTTATGTTTGGCTGCATTGGGTCTTCGTTGCTGTGTGCAGGCTTTCTCTAGTTGTGGTGAGCAGGGGCTACTCTTCGTTGCAGTGCACAGGCTTCTCACTGCAGTGGCTTCTCTTGTTGCGGAGCACAGGCTCAAGGCACGTGGGCTCAGTAGTTGTGGCTTGTGGGCTCTCGAGCACAGGCTCAGTAGTTGTGGCGCATGGGCTTAGTTGCTCTGGGGCATGTGGGAACTTTCCGGACCAGGTCTCGAACCTGTGTCCCCTGCATTGGCAGGTGGATTCTTAACTACTGTGCCACCAGGGAAGCCCAGTGCTATTTATTTTTAATCTGCTTCTGTGAAATGAGCCCCTAGTACTGTGTAGGAGAACATTTGAGAATTATACTCTCCAGTATGTCTCATAAGCTAGTACTGTTGTCATCAGAATGATGACAGTAATAGTCTTCACACTGTCTGGGAAGTTATTCTTATTTATTTCAAGACTAGTTATTTCATAAAAAGTAGAGCTGTTGATCACCAAACACTACCTCTTCATTTTCATTTCTGAAAATGTGCAAAGATAAACAGAATTTCCGTATTGGTGAAAATTTACTAGCAAACTCAATTTCGTAGCAAACTAGCCAAGAATTGAAGTGTTCTTTTCCACTGCCCTTATTACCCGAAGTGTTCAGATAAAACGTGCCATAGATGTTAACTCATTAATCTGCACCAGATGTGCACAAGCATAAGTCAGGAAAAGCCTACTCTTTAGATGAGGAAATAAAGGCAGAGTAAGGTCATATAGGGGTGAAGATCATTTTTGGTTTCCTACCCATGTATAGTCACATGGGTGTGCATAGATGCAATGTAATCTATATCACAGGTATGTGTAGAAATACTTATTTTTAATTTACAGATTTTAAAACAAGTTATTTGATTTTTTTTCTTCTTGATATATGTGAAGTTGTTGAAATGTCAGTATATATACCATAAATTTTAAAAAAGAATAAAAACTAAAATAAACATCAAGGAACGCTAAAACTCTCCAAGAAATTGAGCAATCATTGCTATGAGGCAGTACAATCAAAATACATGCCTTAGAAATACCCAAGACATTTTGAAAATGAGCAAGAGATAATAGAAATGGTACTGTATTTCAAATCCTGGTCAAGCCAAAAAGGACAATAAAGGAAAATCCACAAAAGTTTTGAAAATGCCCCCAAATTCACAAGCAATTGATTTTCTAATATTTGAGAAAATTGCACTTAACCAGAAGGAACTACATTTTTTAGGAGGGGATGTTTTAATTTAGGTCCAAAGCAAAGAAAATTGAAGGTGTTTTTTTTTTTTTTTTCCCACAAGCATCTAATCAAACAAGTGTTCTACTTCCTACCAACTTTCTGAACACTTGATTCCTTGGTTATTAACTTATGTCTGTGCTTGGGATTTTCCTATTTCTCTGACAAAGGAACCAACCATCCAGTTGTGGTCCCCAGGGGCTGGGAAACATGTATCCCTGTCACAGGAAAGCAGGCTGACAAAGAGCAAGTGCACATTACATATAGCACGACCAAACGATGGCTTCCATTGTCCGGATAATCTATTTGCATAATTTTAGCACTTACTGAGGACCTACTATGTTTGTCTGTCATCATGACAGCTGATGTATGCACATCAGCTCTCATCTGCACAATAACTGAACGTGGTTCAGTACTTACATGTGAGGAAACTTAGAGAAATTAAGTATATAACTTGCCCAGATCACACAGCTCGTACTGGTGGAACATTAAGAGGGTCTGTATATATGACCTCCCCAGTTTAGGCTTCTAGCTGAACCCCAATCAGCAAGCAAGTTGAGATAGAAGTGGTCAGTTTAAAATAAAGAAAAAAACAAAACAGAGCCTCCGGGAAAGGCAATATCTCTTTGCTTCCTTAGATTCCCTCCCTCTCCCAGTTTAACGTACATTTCAAGCTCTCTCGTTAAAGCTACTTTGCTTATTCTGCAGGGGACCTTGCGCTAAATACTTTACAAACTTTCACACAGTGGACTATGAACGTGCCCATTCAAGTGCCAGGCAAACTGAGTCTCTTTAGAGGTTAGCTTGCACCAGGACCCAGTGTGGGCGGCGGAGCTAGCTTCTGAGTGGAGCTCTGCCTGCTCCAGGGCACGCGCTTTTCCCACTAGGTCATGCTTGTTCCTCGTGCTGTGCCCAAGTTCCAGTACTTGCAAACCCTATGAATTGTAAAAATTAGCCACATTCTAAACACACAAGGGAAGTTCATGACTTAAAAGGAGGTTGCAGTACAACTTTCAGGAAGTGTAGGATCTTTCTGCAAAATATATGTACTATACACATTTCATAAAACAGATATTTGCCAAAAGGCTCAAATGATAGGCTTAAGATTCCATTACAAATTAGGCAGGAAAACGGGAATGGAATCAGATCACTTACCCTCAGGATATCATCAGTGATCACCACCACTACCTAAACCTGATTGTTAAATATGTATCTATATGGCACCATATAAGCTAAGTTAATGCACATTAAATTTTTCCTCTTGGGTGGACGTACAAACTTTTGACCAAAGATACACTAGCCCAATGCATAAACTAAATAAGAAAACAGCAAACATATTATCAATATAAGGTAATGAATGAGGAAGAATAATGAGAAGTACATGTTTTTACAGAGAAATATTGACCTATCTTTCCTAACCAGTTGGGAAAATCATTTATAAATCACCAGGCTTAACTAGGCCACTTAGCAAAGAATTCTGGTGAGACAGACAAGTCTGGGTGAGAGAAAACCTTTGACAATGAGAGCCAGCCTCTACTGAGGGTTTTCTCTCTGCTATGAACTGAACTGGGAAATGTATAACAGGGATGATCACATTTAATCCTGGAAAGAATCACATGAGGATGATATTATCATTTAACAAATGAGGAAATCGAGGTTCACAAAGGATAAGTAACTTGCCCAAGTTTATCTATCTATCTATCTATCTACCTACCTATTTACCTATCAGTGAAACAAAAGTTTTACAGAACAGTAACTGCCCTTACTTACATTCTTTGCATACTGACATTTTTTCACTATGGATCATGGTTAAAAAACATTTTAAAGGGATTGAAAAAATAGCTAAGTAGCCTAGAGGAATCTTGCAAGTTGGCTAGAAATTCTGTCGAGCAAAATTTCTCTAGTTGATGTAATCCTCACCACTCTTGGCACTCCTGTATCAGATTCTACTGGGGATGAGGCTTTTGAAAAGTACAGTGAAAGGGATAGGGTTTCTATTAAGGAAGCAATATGAAACTGTGCGGTGTTTTTCAAATATGAGTCACAAATACTCTACTCCATTCCATAATGTTCTGCAATATTCTATTTCATTCCATTTTTTAAAATAAATGCTGTCATTAATCCACGTAGATTGATTTCAAGACTCTGGATGAAAATCAACATTTTAAAAATGAAATAGAAAGAATGGGATAGAAATATTTTTAATATAAAAGGCACCTTGCTGAGTTGAGTCAATAAATTAGAAAATTTGGGTTTCTCTCCATCTATTTCTGTCAGGAATAGCTACAAAAAAGAAGAATATTTTATTGCTCAACAGATTAACATAATAGTCAGATATATATTATGTGTAATATTGTGTTGCTTTTTATTAAAAGTATGAATTTTCATGAAAGATGGAGGTCTGTTGCATTGGCTGGGGTCTTATTCCTGTGTTATAAGTAATTATTTTAAGTATACAGGGCATTATAAAGTCAGATATATGAAGTTTCATATAGTACTGAATTTGTTTGATAAATATTATCATATCCATGGAATTAACGGGCTTCTGGTCAGTAAATGGTGAGATGCTTGTCAAGCTCTTGTAGAGAAGTGCTGGTTTATAATTTCTCCTTACCACGCAGCACCTTAACTTTTATTTCACACCATTTCAAACAGCATCAAATAAGGGCCTTTTGCTCCCCTCATCTAAGATCTTCAATTCATCACAGACTCCTTCCTCTTTTATGAATTTCAAGCCCTTGGTTTCAACACATTGCCTTGTATTTGAACCATTTATGACATTTATTTTTACCAAATGGAGAAATTATAGCATAAGGAACAAAAGCCACCATTAATTTATTTTAGGTCTTAAATAAGAGTACTTTTTATGTAGATCAGATTTTCAGGTTTTTAAACTCATTTTTAATTTTTACTAAAGTAATATACCAGCAGATTTTTTTAAGTCAAGAAATACAAAGCTTATAGGAAAAACTGCTTCTCCTGCCCCCTCCTTTACTCCTTAGTTCCCCTCCACACCCATATTTCTAAATAATATGCTCACCATTCTATTTCTTGATTTCTTATTTTAGCCATTACTTATAGCTTTCTCATTTAGAACATGAGAACTTAGTTCTCTCTCCCGTTTTCTTTCCTCCCCTCCCCATCCTTCTTTTTGCCCCCCTCCCAAAATAATGACATCACTGCCTTTGAATAAATCAGTCTTTGATGTTTACATTATATTATCATGTCCTTGTTCACAATTGAGATAGTGTGCAATTATTAGGTTTAATTATTTCTTAAAACTTTTCTGATAATTAATCACTGCCTTTACTAGGTACTTAGTAATTCTCTATCTGCGGATCACTTTTTCCTCTCCCAAACTCTGTAAAAAGCCCTCAACACTGTTGAACATATCAGGCATCTAACAGGCATTTAAACTCTAGGGACTGCCCTGGACACCCCAGCATTCTCTTGTTCCAAACAGAACTGCCTGGTTCTCCAGGCCTTGTTTACCATCCTCCTGGAATTCCCTCCACCTCTCTCCCACGTTGCAGCCCCTTATGGCTCTCAGTTCTTCTTTCTTGGTTTATCCTTTCATTTTCATGGAGCACATCCTCCACTAACTTCCCAAGAAGCAATGTATGGGAGATGCATTTTTCGAAAGTTGAACACGAGAGAATGAAAACTATCACCTACCTCATAGAATTCTAAGCATTGCTGTATTGTCTTCTAACTTCTCAAGTTAAATTGAGAAAATTAATACCATCTCAATTTTTGATATGTGCCCTTCTGTTGTTGCTGAAAATGTTTAGAATGTTCTAAATTTTCATAACTCCGCGATCTTTTGTCATTCTTTGTATTCAAGGTATGCAGCGGGCTTTTTGATCTTTTTATCTAGAAGCTCATGTCCTTCATTTATGGGAAATTGTTTTGTGCTATTTCTCTGATAATTCCCTCCCTTCCATTTTCTGCATCATTCTTCTACTACTCCTATTAGTTAGATAGTGAATTTCCTAGTTCTACCCTCTAATTTTCAACTTTTCTATCCTATGTTCAATCTCTGTATTTTTCTGAAAATGACTGATAGATTTCAATTATCTCTTCCAAACCTTCTATTGAATTTTTTATTTCTGCTATCTTATTTTTTTTTAATTTCCAAAAGCTCTCTCTTGATCTCTGAATATCCTTTTTCTGTAGCATCCTTCTCTTGTTTCATAATTGTAGTATCTTAGATTGCTGAGGGGATTATTCTTTTCTTCAAGTTTTATCTTATTCTGTGCATTGCTTCTATTTTTCCAGAGTTCCTCCTCCAAAGCCTATTTCTTTATTATCTGTCTTTCATATTGTAGGTTTTCCTCAAATCGTAGGTAATCCTTGGCTATCAGTAGTTATTCCAAAGTAGGGCAATAAAATTCTGATTGGACCCTCTATGCAATGGTGGATTTTACCGACTTATGATTTATTAGGCTTGAGAATCAGTCATTTGCTGAGGAACACTCAATGTGGGTCTCTTCCACTGGACCATACCATTTCTCTAGAGAAGATTCCTCTAATTTTCTGTTTGAGGGAGAATGTGGTGGTGGTGATGGTGGTATAAGCAGGTAAGACAAACTACCAGTGTTCTAGGGGCTGAGCAGGGAATGGGAATTGAGGGTCCAACTTCTGTACATCTCGGCAAAGGCACTGAGTCTTTGCCTTTGTCTTCAGACCTCTGGGTTGCCCCCTTGCTGGTCTGGGTGTCCCTGACACTGGAACCTCTCTGTTTCAGTTTCTCCAGAGAGTGCTGTCTCCATTGGGTCAGGGAGAATCATGCACCTTCTAATGGGGATGCAGAAAAGGTCTTGGAGCTCTAACTGCTCTTTATACGATTTCAACCAATCCTCTTGTTTCCCTGACACAACCTGTGCAGAGAGACTAGGTATCCCCAGTTCCGGAGAGGACCAGGAGCTCTGGTGTGTGGACTGGCTGCCCTCCTGAGGGCAGCAAGGGCTCACCTCTCTCTATTCAGTTACATCAGTTATTACTCATCCATTTCCCCTCTTCTAAAAACTTGTTGACATATCCTGTTCAGGACCATCTCTTCCCGGCTCCTCTTTATACCTTTTAAAATTCCTCTGTGGTTATGATTATTGTGTTTGGGTTGTGAGTAGAGAGAAATGCATGTGTTCAATCTCCTGTGTTTAACCAAAAGTCTGCTATGGTGTTTTTATTTGCTTTTGTTTGTTTGTTTGTTTAATCTCTCCCCTGGGGGTATCAATTTAGGACTTGGTTTCTGGGGGAGGATGATTTGGTAACTCAAGTTTGTCCTTCCTTGTAAGTCATTTATGTTTATTTCTCTGCTGCTCCACACCCCAAGCTCAAGCTTCCAGCAACTACACAGATTTATTATCATAAGAATGTATTATATAACAAGTGAAGCAATAGTTTATTTGCTATTAAGTAATTTTCTGGGTACACGCTGCTGAATTCTCTTGAAACAAGCCTATCTTTCAAAATGCACAAAATTGATATGTGACTGAATATATGGGCCTCCTGGCGGTAATTCACTTCAAAAAAGGGAGTTTTCTCAAGTTCAACATACAAATAAGACGGTAACCACAGCATAATGTCATTTCAGAGAAATCAGAATGGGCCCTAATTCACCCCTGGACCTCTACAACTCCTTCCTAAAATTCTATTTCTAGTTTTTAATTTTTTTTTTTTTGGCCTAAGACTTTTTCTCCTTGATGTGCAAATACTCTTAGGAGGTGTCATATAAAAATATGGGTGTAAATGAAAAATCTGAAGATTTTTATTTGGAGGGAGATTATCAAGGTATCTGACACTGGAGGGAAGAGGTAAAGATATTCTGGAAGAAGAGCCAGGCTTAGGGCTGTGGAGAGTGAAAAGCACCAAACATCCAGTTAGAGTACTTATTCAGATCAGCAGTTTAGTGGCTAAGAGAAGGGCTTTGGGGACTAGAGTGACCTGGGTTCAAATGCTACTTTCCTCATTTATTGATATTGTTTGTTTATTTTATTTCAGTTTTTTTAATTATACTCAGATCTTTATTTTAAAAATCCAATCTGCCAACTTAGTGTTTTCCACCATCTTGGGAAGCAGAAACTTTCACGGGCCTCACAATCTTTTGCTTAGGTGCTGCCTTTGTGGGAACCTTTGCAGCAGCCATTGCCATCTTTTTAGATGCTTGCATAGCCTTTTTGCTTCCTTGGCAGCCCTGATAGTTTGTTCTCACTGAGCCTTCCTAGCTTGGGTTTCTGATTCCTCCTGGCCATTATTTCAGCAAGAGATGCACCAGTTATGGCCCTCTGGAATTTAGCCGCACAGCAGGTTCTGTTCTCATTTATGGGTTGTGTAATATTAAACAGCCCATCTCTTCATTTTCTCATCTGCAAAACAGGGATGACATCCACTTCAAAGAGTCACGATATTAAATGAGGTTATATATGTAAAGTGCTTGGCAAAGTGCCCAGCACCTCATAAATGCTCAGTAAACGATAAATGCTCAATAAACAAAATGACAGCGATAATGATAACAACTCGCTTCCCACACTGAATTAGAGCTAGCTCTGAGTGTCTCAGTGCCAAGATAATACCCAGATGCAGATCTGCTGAGTAGATGTGCCCCAATTCACTGTAAGACAGTGAACGAATTACTTAACCTCAGAACAATCTCTTACTTTCTCATGTGTAAAGGGGAACAAGTGCTCAGAGTTGAATTTGGTCTATAATCAAATAAATGCTTCCATAATCCAGGTAAGGACAGCTACTGCTAGAGCTACATACCTACATTATACAAAGAGAAGGTACCTTTTTAGAAAAGAGATCTTTCTTCATTTATTCAATACTTTTGTCACATGCTCTCATTCTTCTCCATGTTAAAAACTGTGGCATCTGAAGATGTGGTAGATATATACAATGGACTATTACTCAGCCATAAAAAGAATGAAATAGTGCATTTGCAGCAACATGGATGGACCTACAGATTATCATACTTAGTGAAGTAAGCCAGACAGAGAAAGACAAATATCATATGCTATCGCTTTTATGTGCAATCTAAAAATATGGTACAAATGAACTTATTTACAAAACAGAAACAGACTCACAGACTTAGAAAACTAACTTATGGTTACCGCTGGGGAAAAGTGGGGGAGGAATAAGTTAGGAGTTTGGGATTAACATAAACACACTACTGCATGTAAAATAGATAACCAGCAAGAACCTACTGTATAGCACAGGGAACTATACTCAGTATTTGGTAATAAACTATAAGGGAAAAGAATCTGAAAAATATATATATATATGTATAACTGAATCACTCTGCTGTACACCTGAAACTAGCACAACATTGTAAAGCAACTATACTTCAATTAAAAAAAAAAAAAATGGTGGCATGTGGAAAACAAACAAGCCTGACACCTGAGTTCAGGGAGCTTCAAGTTGATCAACAATTACATGTCCTCAAAACACAACTTGATTTCCATCTCGGTAAATACAGAAAAGTTTTTCCTCTCACTTCTAAGATATCCACGTGGATTAAGCAAGCCCTGGTCTGGCTGTTACAGATGCGGAATCTCGGTGGGAGGTGGAGGAACAGATTCTACAGAGGTGCAAGGAGAGACTTCTAACTGGTGCTGCCTCTTTGGGGCCCCAAATATTGGAAAACAAGGAGCAGAGGAGGAATGAAAAGAAATGTAAATTGAAGGCACATTGAAAAAGCTTTGAAGGTTTTGAGGAAAGCTGAGATTTAATAAGAGGATGAAAAGAAATTGAAGTTTATCAAGAAGAAAGATAGGGTTTCTTATCACACCTCCTGACACCTCACCACATAATAACTAAGATCTGAAGAATGCTGGACAGAAAGTCAGGAGACCTCGGTTGGGTCTGGCTTCCCCTCAGTGGCTGCAGTCATGAGATCCAATCTGGTCTCATAGTTCTTGTCTGTGAATGAAGAGTAAGGCCAACAATCCTGAAGGTTTGCTTTCCATGTCTACCTGATACTGGGGGTATCTCTTCTCTCTTTTCACAACAGGGAACATAAACTGTTAATTACATGTATTTTAACTACTAATATGTCACGTATTTTAGCCACCTAAATCACTATAATTTATACCTGGGTAAATCAAAGGAGTACAGGCATATAACTCAAACACAAATACACACACGTCTATCTACCTAGCTATCTGCATATGTACTCACATAAGTACTTAGGTAATTTGTTACATATCTTCTATAAAATTTAAAATTCCTCTTCAGCTAAGATACATTGGGAATTTCTCCAATTAGCAGCACAGCATTCATGGCACAAAAAAATTATTATTAAACAAGGACAATAATCTTCATTTGCTGTAAGGTTTAATAACTTCACTTTAATAGCATAAAAACTAATTCGGCATCTTGCCAACAACATTTTTTTTAATGAAATTCCTTGCCTTTAATTCCATCAAAATCAGTTCTATCTCCTTTTTTTTTCAAGAAAAATCACCTTTTCGGTAACTTGAGGTGATGATTTCCATGTGAATGATACTGTTTACCTGCACTTTCCCCACATTTGACCTTATTTCTTCTAAGAAATACGGAATATTGCTTTGGGCCTTTGAAAGGCAGGGGTCTGGAGGAGGTTTCTATTAGAATAATCTCCACCTAAAGAGGCTTTAAGACTCACCTATCCATTGACCCATGAAGGGTACATGCTAAATTCCTACAGTCAAATATTCATTCTAACCCTTCAGAATAGATGAATGAGCTTACCTCTTATTTAAATCACTCTAAGATGGATAAGATTTTTACTATCAGATGAAAGGTGATAATCACGGCCACCGCCACGATCACCATCACTTGGCTGTTCATGATGACAAAAGTGACAAAGAAATTTGGCTTCACCCAATCACTTCCTCTGTAATGTTTATTTGTGTGTGTGTGTGTGTGTGTGTGTGTGTGTGAGAGAGAGAGAGAGAGAGAGAGAGAGAGAGGGAGAGAGAGAGAGGGAGGGAGGGAGGGAGAGATCTAGGTATTTTTCTATGCAATTTCACATCCATATTCAATATATGTTTACCTACATACTGAGGCATTCATGCATTTCTGTAGAACTTATAGTCTAGCATCCTGGTGGACCCCAAATTAGCGTCTTATTAAACTTTTTCTTAAGACGTACAATCCACTGACCACTACATATCAAAAGTATTCTGGGGACTGAGCCAGAGGGGCATTTTCCTGGAATTTTTTTTCCTGATAATGGGTGCTTGTGCTCCATTCTCTACACTTGGTCACCTTCAGTCAGCCTGTGACCAACCACAATGCACCATGTTGGAAGCAAACGTGTTTTGGTGAATCTCCATTATAAGCTTATTTCACAGATGATTTTGATCTAGGGTGGATTTTATTGAAATGAGGCACTTTCTTAGGTTATAGAAAGTAGAGATGAACTGTCTCTGAGGTCCAGTCCCTGAATAGCAAATTTGCAATGAAAAGAAACAAATCTAGGATGAGAGATGCAATAATATCACAGCCAGTTTGCCCTCAATTTCTACCTCATTTGTGAGTTGACTGGGGAAGTAGCCAGGTCATTTTACCTTGACTCACTTAAGCTCTTGTTTCCTTTCTATAACTTTAAGAAAAATCTTCTATTCTCTCCTTGAATATTCTCCTCCCTTTTTATTCTGATTGAGGAGAAAACATGAGCTAAATTTTCCCCTTAATGGGCTGCCTCAAAGAGTAGCCTGGGCTCATGCGGCCATGAACCTCTGAGACAGCAACTCTTAGCCCAGGGAAAGATTATTTGGTGGTGTCTTTTTTTAATTCTACCTATTCATTTCACTTAAAGTTGTGTCTCTTTTCTATTCCCGATGCTTAAAAAATTAAATTAAACCTAAGCTAAACCAAGAGCACATTTTCTCTGCTTTCATTGTTTTGCAAACCATGGTGATATAAGTTTCGTAAAATGGGTACCAAGAGACACGTTCCTGAATTTAAATTCAAGACAATGATATACTTCAAAAGTTTTCCCCATGTTTCTTTTTATTTCTTGTGTTTCTTTGTAATTTATATCCCAAACTGGCTCAAGGATAAAACTAGGATATTCATGTGAGTTTTCTGATCCCTGGAAATAATTTTTTCCCTGTAAGAATAAAATCAAAATTTTAAAATTTCAACTGTCTTGTAAATATCAAGAATAGTTAATTAGGGGGTTAAAAATATAAACATCTAATCCATAATAGATTAAGATGGCAGTATCTTTTCTCTGGGGAAGAGGAACTTTAGAATTTTGATGAGCATTGCTAATCAACACAGATCCTTTCAATATCTAGTTATTATATAGCTACATGACAAATATAATAATATTCCAGAGTGCCAGTCAAGATTCATTTCTGTTCATTTGATCTATGAACTTTTTCAAGTAAAACACTGATTTGGGGGGATAATTGGCCGCTGGAGGGTATAATGTATTTTAAAAGTAGAAGAAAAAAACCCACTCAATTCTCATGCCCTATGCAATTCCATGTGGATACTTATTGAAATAGCTTGAAATACCAGTGGCAACTCAGTTTAAACATTGTTTTTGAATGTTTCTTCTCTGCCCTGCCCATTTTTTTTAGCTGTAAAATAACTGTATTGAGAAATGAATGGGCAAAGAAGGAATCTGTTATCAAGCACAGGACATCATATAAGCATACAATATGTCATCTACTATTAATAGATGACAAGGCTTGTGTGCTATGTACTATCCCCAATACACAGAAACATTTTTGTTATAGAGAATATGTCTTTGTAGAGGGATTTTTTTCCAGTGTGATTTTACCGGAATTCATTTACTTAAAAGTCGTATATGATCACAAGTATATTTCACCTATCACATCTGAAAGACTAATTTCAATTTTTAACTTTCTGAACCAACATGTTCAGCCAGTTTTCAAATGAGCCAGCACAGTTGCAAGGACTGGCTCCTGCTTTGGGTTTAATACACAAATGAGAAGTCAGGTGACTCAGAGAATTGCAGAATTGGAAAGGTGACCACAAAGGTCATCTGAATCCCATCTGTAACAACTCTCAGCTCTGCTTGGGGACTTCTAATGATAAGGACATCACCACCTCTTTAGGAGACACATTTTAATTTTGGACAGTTCTAGTTATTAGGTAATTATTCTTACACTGTGCCAAATCCACCTCCCTACAAATCCACTGGGATTTGTTAAACCTTCTGAAACCACCCAGAATAAGCCCAGTCTTTCTCCAACCTTTTATAAAAACCTTCTGATATGTGCAGGCCTCTCCCATGGCCTTCTAAGTTTTCATTACTGCAGGTTGGCTTTTGTTTCATTATTCAGCCCTTGTGTGATGTGATTGTGAATCCTTTTCTCTTCCAGGGCACTCTCACCTGAACATGCTGCGGTCCTTCACTTTCTAAACAGGGTGGCATCTAAAACGGAATGTTCTTCACTTTTAAGAGCATACTACGTATGTCATTTTGGTCTACCTACATATACCTATACATCTATGTTTAAATCTGTACCTATATCTAATCTATTTAAGTATATATGACTATAATGCAGCTATGGAATCTAATAGGCAACATCCATGATTTTAATATTTCTTAACTTCCTTGTGCAGAGAAACATTAACCTAAAACACTAAATGATTGGGTAGAAAGGCTATATTGGTCTAAACTTGCTATAATTTCACTTTAATTTTACTATCCAGAGAAATCTAAGTACTACGAGTAATTCATAAACAGCTTCTTAAGAAAAACAATAATAAATTGGTATTGAATACAAAATGCTACTACAGTAATCCTTTCTAAAAGTCTTCATGATGCTTCTGATGGTTCTTCATAAAACCTCTTACCTCTTTGTGGGTCCCCACACACCTAAAGCTAATATGTTGGGAACCAAGATGCAGAGTTTTTCAGACTTGTTTTTAGAACTAATAATATCCAATCAACTGTGTGCTGGTAAAAGCTTAATGACCAGCTCTCTGGAGAAAAAAGTATGCAAATATATGCATACATATATTTATTATACACAGACAGAAAGAACTGTAACACGGCTTACAAATATGTAGAACAAAATATGCAAAACTATTTATTCAAAATTCTGTAAACCTGTAACTGTGATTTACTATTTCTTACAAAGTCTACTGTGTTTCCATTACCAAAAATGGTGTTACAAAATCAGACTACAAATACATGTTCCAGTACTCTCTGATTCACCAAAAACTCATTCATGCCATTGACAAACATGCTGACTAAATGTTGGTTGATATTTTCATTTATGTTAACAAGTAAGATGAAAGTGAAATAACGAAGATGCAAGTCGGAACTTTACCTGTTTGTCAATGACATAAGTGACTTCCTTGTAGAATCATATAATATTTTTTGAATATTGGAAGAGTATTTCTTCATTTCTTTGCACTATTCACAATACAACACCTATAGAGACAACACACTTTTAAGTTTAATCTACATTATACTTAAAATCACTTTCTCAAGTCTAGACAGTCAACAAGACAATAAATGAAATCCTGACTTTTAGCATTTGCTGACTCTGTGGTATAAATACTCTCTCCAGTATAAATACTCTCTCCAGTTTCAACACGATGTCACTGAATGCAGAGTTTGGAAAAGATACACTATATCATCATATAGTATTTCCACCAAGCAGATAGATATAAATAACCCCAAGAGCGTAATTTAAAAAGTGTAGCAGGGCTTCCCTGGTGGTGCAGTGGTTGAGAGTCCGCCTGCCGACGAAGGGGATATGGGTTCGTGCCCTGGTCTGGGAAGATCCCACATGCTGCGGAGTGGCTGGGCCCGTGAGCCATGGCCGCTGAGCCTGTGCATCCGGAGCCTGTGCTCCGCAACGGGAGAGACCACAGCAGTGAGAGGCCCGCGCACCACAAAAAAAAAAAAAAAAAAGTGTAGCAAAATATTTAGGAAGTAGTAAGTTTTGAGTATGTATTATCTTTATTCTTTAGTATAATTTATATACTTATAGGATTATATAATTTAATCCTTAACAGTGGCTGTTTAACAACTGGCTCACAAAATTCCTGAAAATATAACAGTTGTCTCTCACAGGCCAGCATGAGCTGGCTCCAATACACCACTAGAGACCGATCTGGACAGATACTCAATTTTTCAAAGCCTACCTTGATCTACTACACTTCTTTCTGAGTTCTGAAATCACTGGACTCAAATTGGAAACATTATTAAATTTTAAAGCTAAAAATAACTTAATTAGTAATGCCACCTATATGATTTACATTTCCTACTGTGTAACAGATGTGCCAGAACTATAGGTCTAATATTTATTCTAAGTCATTAAAATACAGTATACTCTACCCAACTTAACAGTTCTTTTTACCAATCCTCTAACAATATTGGAAGCTCATCCATAAGAACTCAGGTTGCTTCTGAGCAGATGGAGAGAATGTCTCATCACATCCATGGTCACATTTTGTTCATATTCATCAGGCAGAATTTATTCCTTTCCAATACCAAATCAGGCCAGCTATTAATGTCCTGGATTAACACCAATAAACACAAATGTGGCAATTTCACACCTCTTAGTGAATATTAAAATGCTAGTAATTGTATATAGAATTATTGTCACTTCATTCAGAAAGTAATAAGCAACAGTAAAATCAGGAAACCAAACACACAAAAAAACTAAAAGCTCCCAGGAAGTAATTTTTGCATATAATTGTATTCTTCAAATTTTCTTCTAGTTTTGATTGTGAAGTTCTTCTACTAATGTTTCAAAAGAAGATACACTTTGTTGCAAATTACTGCCTAGAAGATCTGGAGTACATACAACTCTATATGTTCATGAATATTCAATACACAAACCTCTCCGCTTATAGATTTTGGGGGGTTGATGATTTTGTTTTATTTTTATCTAGAAAGCAAACATTGAAACAAAAGTCTGTGGATAGCTGCTAAAGACTCACCTCATATGGTTATTGTGAGAATAAGAAAAAAATTCATTTGGGGGGATGTATTTATTTTATTTCATAATTTCTCTAAGCAAGTGAAAGCATCTCCGGGAAAGATTTCCTCAGTGTACCACAGCTGGAAAGTGCCTAGGCTGGAAGAATATGATAAAATATCTGGGGACATGGCACAGGGTACCCAGAGCTTCCCCTGGATCAGTAGTCAGAGGATCAACAGGGTGATATGCAGCTCTGTCTGGATGGTGGGCGCCCACTGCCATGAACTATCCAGCTGCGGGCTGAGGAACCAAATAGGGTTGGCCCCTGATGATTTACACTCCAGATGCCCAGCCAAATCTCAACCAGCAACCAGGCTAGGCTAGAAGTGGGGATTATTAAAGGAGGGGGAAAAGGGAAAGAGAAAGAAAACCACCAAAGGAAACATCTCAGGTTCCTCAGACCCTCAACCACGTATACACTATATACACTACATGCCAAGATAATACCAAGCGCTTTAACTCCTTCAACTATCACAATCACCACCTGAGGTGGGGACTATGGTGATCCTCATGTTACAGATGAGGGTCACAAATGTTACATAGCAGCTAAGTGGCAAAGCTGGGGAACTGAGCCTTCTTGAGACCAGTTCCAGAATCACAGTCATATTCCATTGTGCTGAAACCATCTGTCCCTACAGATTATACTCTACTCTTTTGATCTTGCTTGGTACTCTGAGAGGCTGCCCTATATGGACTACATCAAAACCTTTCTTTCCGACTGGTTTCCAGTTGGGTGTTGTCAATGCAGGGAGGGAAGAGAATAAAATTGGGATATTTAGTACCTTGCCTCCCTTGTGGGGTCCTGGAATGGCTACATCCCCCAACAGAGGTGGTCCTTTCCAAATAACACTCTCTTTCAGGGTTGTTGTATCTGTCCTTTCCTTCACCCTTTCAGGGTAACTTTACCCTTTCAGGAAAGGGACAGAGTATTGGTCCAAGGGTGAGGAGGTCCAAGGGTCCAAGAGTGATCAGGGCATGTGTTACTAAGTACATTTCTGAGTACATGTCTACTATCCTTTGTATTTCCCTACATTCTATCCAAACTTTTGTAAGTAGTACCATTACTAAACTTTCCCCAGTTTACCTAATTTGACCCTGCCATCTCTTTCCTGCCAGGATCCTGATGAAAACAGCTACTATATTATTCTGCCATGTATAAACGATTGTTGGTCCTTAGATAACCAGCCAACTCAAAAGAAAACATTTTCCCATCATACTTTTAACATGTTTTATTTGCTCTATCTAGCAAAGTCTATGGAAGTTTATAAATGCGGGAAATTTAATACTGATGTCTTTTTATATAAAGAGCTCACAAAAAGCAATAAGAAAAATGATGGATTCCCCAGTAGTGGTCAAGACCAAGCAATTCACAGAGGAATTACCAATAACCAAAAATAACAAAAAGAAGATTTAAGCTGGATTAGTTATCAAAGAAATGTAAAGTAAAAAAGATATCATTTCTCACCTTTCAAATTATCCAAGACAAAGATAAAAATCAGGTTTATTCAAGGAATCAGAAAATGGACAGTCTCAAATACTGTTCGTGGATATAAAAATTTGTATATCCTTTCTGAGAGCCTTAAAATATGCACACCTCTTAGTCTAGTAATTCTACTTAATAAATTAATAATATTAATTTATCCTAAGGAAATGATTAAAGATGTAAACAAAATCTTATCTACAAAAGTATTCAATTTAAAAGATTGGATTCTATCTAACTGTCCAGCAATAGATGATGGCACACGCATATGATAAAATACCTCAAAGCCATTTAAGGTGTTGCTATAAAAATGTTTGTTGGACTTCCCTGGCAGTCCAGTGGTTAAGACTCCATGCTTCCAATGCGGGGGGTGCAGATTCGATCCCTGGTCGGGGAACTATAAGATCCCACATGCTGTGTGACATGGCCAAAAAATTTAAAAATTAAAAAATAAAACAGGGGACTTCCCTGGTGCCTCAGCGGTTAAGAATCCGCCTGCCAATTCAGGGAACACGGGTTCAAGCCCTTTTCCAGAAAGATCCCACATGCCGTGGAGCAACTAAGCCCATGCGCCATAACTACTGAGCCTGCGCTCTAGACCCCGCAAGCCACAACTACTGAGCCCGTGTGCCACATTTACTGAAGTCCGCGTGCCGAGAGCCTGTGTTCTGCAACAAGAGAAGCCACTGTAATGAGAATCCCGTACACTGCAATGAAAACTAGCCTCTGCTCACCACAACTAGAGAAAGCCTGCACGCAGCAATGAAGACCCAACACAGCCAAAAATAAATAAATAAAATAAATAAATTTATTTTAAAAGTAAATAAATAAATACAAAATAATAAAACAGAATCACAAATAAAATGTTTGTTTGCATAGAAGAATGTTTACTATACATAGTCCCCATAGACACAAGCTAAATAAGGAAAAAGCACACTACAACAGCGTTTTATTTCAGCATTATTATAGATCACCTGCAGGTAAACATGGGGTATATCCTCTGGAACACGGAAGCCATGTTAGTGGAGTTTGAAATTTACCTGAGTTCAATAGGAAGCCACTGTAAGGCTCTAAGTAGTGGAGAAAAAATGCTCATAACCATATAAATGCTATATTTCTTGGAGTCTATCAATCAAATCCTGATAAACACCTATCTGGAATTTCTGCAAGTAGAAATACTTTGAAAATGCTAATTTATACAGCCATCATTGCCACTACTAAAGAAAGCCTGGGAGTAGTAGAGGGATAGCTTGTAGACACACCTGGAAATCTACTTTATCATTAAGTTCTTTTAACTGGATTTAAAGGAAGTGTTTTTGTAAGGAGTTCTGTAGACCAATATCTCCCACTGCTTATTTGCGCCACATGCCACAACCTACAGAGCATGGTTACAAGCACCAAGCTCATTTTCCCACGGTACCCTACTCCCCCTTCCCATCCAGGTGCCTTCACTGACAGCCCTGTGTGCGAAGGCTGGCAAGCAGCAGAGTTCTATCTTGGCTTCTCACGTATTCCATGGGGGAAAGGAGGGCTGGAGGGTATTGATCCAAGGAAAACAAGATTCTGGGATAGAATTCTTATAATACTGAACAGAATTTGGAATTCAGCTCATGACTTTTTCAGTTACTAAAAACCTCTTGGTCTGGCCACCATTCAAACAATATACAGTAGTTGTGCACATTTTAATTTACTGAGTCCATATGTAAAAAAACCACAGCTTCAATGTAGTTTCTTGTTCCCTCAATTTCCTCAACAGAATCAGAAAGAAGCTTATGCTTCGTTTATATCTCCATGTGTCTAAAGCACAGAATACTCATTCTTGCTTCTGATGACCCTTTTTTAGAGAAATTATGAGACAGCAGAAAATGTGGAATCAACTTTTATAAGAATTCAAGATGCTTGAAGAGGAAGTATCATAGACATAACCAGAAAAAACTGAGGTAAAACCCCTCAAATGTAGAATTTATTTAATTTTTAAATGTGGTTAGAAAATTGTGGTACAGACAATTTTCTTATAAATGACAACAGTTACATGAAATGACTTCAAACATACCAACTTTCTTTCACCAGCTCATCCTTCTTTAGAATGTCTAGTGGCACACACAAAGGCTCAGAAATGGTTTACTGTAACTGAAATTTCTGTCTGCTATTACCAAAGAGAAATGTATTGAACTTAATATGTTAGGTTTGGGAAATCTATTTTCACTTGCTATTACCAATGGTCTGTCATAAGTGTGGACATAGTGGTCTTCCAGATTCTATCTTCCATCTGCCCCTGACACCCTAAGATGAAACTTCCTTTATTTTTTTCATGTTTATAAAGACCCAGTTTCCAAAATCTAAACTAAACCTCTTAGTCTCTATGAGAAAAATGAAAGTGATAAAAGTAAGTTTCAGTAGGAATAAACACACAAATATCTAGAAGATATTGAGCTAGGCTCATTAAATGGTTAAGTAACCCCCTGTTTAACCTTGCCTCAAACAAGGTCTTTTAATTCATTAGGAATATTTGTTCACTAGATGAGGACAGTGCCTCCAAAATGCATTTATTTATTTTAATTTATCAGAGAGAAAAGAAATAGATGTGCAGAAATAATATTGCCTTTGTGGTGGTTTTTTAACTTGTCCACAATTTGTTGACACTCTTCTTATCAAAAAAGTAGAGCTTAATTCTCCTCTTCTTAAATATGAGAAAACCTTAATGACTCAATTTTAATGAACAGAAAGTGGTGGAAGTAATGCTGTTGACTTCCAAGGACAGGTTAGAAAACTCTAGTTTATGAAAGCCAGATTCCACCTGGTGTCTCTCTCTCTCTCTCTTTCATTGCTTGCCCTTAGAACTCAACCACCATACTGTGAGGAAGCCCAGGTCACATGGAGCCCAGGTCACATGGAGAAACACGTAGGTATTCCAGTCAACAACCCATGATAAGGTCCCAGCCAACAGTCAGCATCAACCACCAGACATGTGAAAAAACAAGCCTTCAGACGATTCCAAACCCCAGCCTTTTAACTGCCTCAGTGGAAATCATGTGGAAGAGAAATGCACTGCCTCTACCAATCCCTTACCAAACTGAAGATTTGGGAGCAAAATAAATGTTACTGTTTAAGCCATGAGGTTTTGATGTGGGTTGTAATGCAGCAATAGATAATGAGAACAACCGTATCACTGTAACTAGAGTATGAGTACTTTAAGAATCAGTGGTACTTTATGTCCATTAACAGATGAATGGATAAAGAAGATGTGGCACATATATACAATGGAAAATTACTCAGCCATAAAATGAAACAAAATTGAGTTACTTGTAGTGAGGTGGATGGACCTAGAGTCTGTCATACAGAGTGAAGTAAGTCAGAAAGAGAAAAACAAATACCATATGCTAACACATATATATGTGATGTAAAAAAAAAAAAAAAGGTTCTGAAGAACCTAGGGGCAGGATAGGAGTAAAGACACAGACGTAGAGAATGGACTTGAGGACACAAGGAGGAGGAAGTGTAAGCTGGGACAAAGCGAGAGAGTGGCATGGACATATTATACACTACCAAATGTCAAATAGATAGCTAGTGGGAAGCAGCCTCATAGCACAGGGAGATCAGCTCGGTGCTTTGTGACCACCTAGAGGGGTGGGATAGGGAGGGTGGGAGGGAGACGCAAGAGGGAGGGGCTATGGGGATATATGTATATGTATAGCTGATTCACATTGTTATAAAGCAGAAACTAATACACCATTGTAAAGCAATTATACTCCAATAAAGATGTTAAAAAAAAAAAAAGAATCAGTGGTACTTTAAATCAAAATTTAGTAGAAGACACTTAGGGCTGGTGGTGGGCGCTCTGACTGGGTCCCAGACTAGGCAGGAGGAATGGAAGGCAGCTGTAGAATGTTAGCCTGCATAGTTTCCCTCAAGATCTGCCAGCTTTGCTAATTCCGAGGGCAGATTTCAGTACCTGTGATGAATGGTCACCTGGCCCGACCCCTTCCTCTACCAGGAACACCTAATTCTTCACTCCCATCCTATAAAGTTGTAGCTGAACAAAACTCTCTCACTCTGTTCCTTTGCCCATGCTGTTTGCCCAAGGAATGGCTTCTCTGTTCTAACTCTGCGATATCAATTTTAGAAAAATGTCTTCTCTAAATGCAGCTCTGGAGATCATGAGCATAACCAGTATAAGAGTTCTTCAGTTGCAGGTAACATGAACTTAGTCTTTTTTAAAATTTTTATTGAAATACAGCTGACTTACAATGTTGTGTTTGTTTGAGGTGTACAGCAAAGTGATTCATTGATTCAGTTCAGCAAAGTGATATATATATAAAGATTTATATATATTTAGAAAGAAAATATATGTATACATATTTTCTTTTTTAGATTCTTTTTCCATTATAGGTTATTACAAGATATTGAGTACAGGGCTTCCCTGGTGGCGCAGTGGTTGAGAGTCCGCCTGCCGATGCAGGGGACGCGGGTTCGTGCCCCGGTCCGGGAGGATCCCGCATGCCACGGAGCGGCTGGGCCCGTGGGCCGTGGCCGCTGGGCCTGCGCGTCCGGAGCCTGTGCTCTGCAACGGGAGAGGCCGCGACGGTGAGAGGCCCGTGTACCACAAAAAAAAAAAAAAAAAAAAAGATATTGAGTACAGATCCCTGTGCTATACAGTAGGCCCTTGTTGTTATCTACTCCATATATAGTAATGTGTATATTTTAATCCCGAACTCCTAATTTCTCCCTCCCCCCCTTTCCTCTTTGGTAACCATAAATTTGTTTTCTATGTCTGTGAGTCTATTTCTGTTCTGCAGATAAGTTCATTTGTACCATTTTTTTAGAGTCCACATATAAGTGGTATCATTATGATATCTGTCTTTCTCTGCCTGACTTACTTCGCTTAGTATGATAATCTCTAGGTCCTTACTTGCGCAAAATAGAGAAAGGGAGAGAAAAGCCCTTGTCGTGGCTCGGGGGTGTAGCTCACAGGGTCAAAGGAAAAAGCTATTGATCTAGATCTCTGAAAAGATGATAACAAAGACTCTTCCAGGAATCAAGGTGTTAAAAACTAGGGACAGTCTCTGGGGTCACCACCATCTAGACGTGCTCTAGCTGTTTTTCAGTCCTGGGGTCACTCAGTTCAAGAGTGATATTCCCAGGAGAGAGCACCTGACTGTCTACTTTGGGGCACATACAATTCCTTTCTCCAGGAGAAGGTGGAGCGTCTTGTTTGATAGTTCCACCAAGACTGTATCCAATTGGAGAGGTGTAATTTGCCAAAGTAACATCCAAATATTGTCCACTCAATGTCCACCATCACACCTGAACCTTCAAACTAAGTCACATCCCCTTATTATTCATTCCTATAGCATACAATACTTTTGCAGAGCATTTCTCACAACGGTAAATTACTAAATTTCCGGGCCATCATTGTTTAATATCTGAGTTTCCTATCATCTGTAAACTCCATGAAAAAAAAAATTCAATTCTGTCTAATTCATCACTGTTTTCTCAGCACCTAGTACAACACTTAGCACAAAGGTGCTCAATAAATATTTGTTGAATACGTGAACACTTTTTACCTTTGTTTTGCTATTCATTTTTGTTAATACACACATACACACACACACATTCTTACTTTAGCTGAACAGTAGACTCCTGTGGGTAGAGTCTATTTCCCCTTACTATTCAAGTAAGTATTTACCAAGAGTGGATGATGTCCAGAAACATCCAACTCAGAAGCAGTTTGATTCAAAAAACATTTATCTGGCACTTAATATATGCAAGATCTATTACCTGCCCTCTGGGGGCTTACTACCCAACACGGGAGGCAGACAAATGCACAAGTCATTATAATACTAGGCGAACACTGGAAATGGATGCAAAAGGGGTTAAGAAATGAGAGAATAGTCAGAAAGCAAGAGAAGGCAAGATTCACTGTAATGTGGGAAAGCAGGAAGTTTGGCCCAAATATTTTTGACCACAAAAAAGGGTGGGACACAATAAATGTTTTTGTATAAATTAACCCCTCAATGAGTTCATTATAAGCAACTTGGAGAACACATCAAGATAGTAAATGGTTATTTGCACCTGGCCTCTTTAACCTAAATGAAATGAAGTGATATTAGTTAACATGTGCTGCTATATAGAGTCCATAGATTTTTCTCTAAAAGGCTCATAACTGATAGGAAAAAATGCACCTCTGAAGGATAAGAAGACCAAGAAGCAAGATGTCCTTTCAGAGGGTAGCATAAAAGCATAGCCATTTTCTTGGGGCAGATCACCTTAAAGAAAGCCTAATAGTAAGCAAGTCTATTTCAATATTTAAACAAGAAGGTAAACTACAAATTCCTAGGCGTGTGTAAGACTGTTCAAGTCTTGAGGATTTTGAGGAATGGAAGATTTCTGAACCACCATGGAACATAAAGGCAGGGAAATCAGTATAAAAAAAAACCAAGTCTTACATAGAAGAAGCAATTCTTCTCCTAAGCACTGACTTTTAGTTAGGACAGATTAAGAATGCAACTTTTTATTAAAGGATGAAAAGTTGGAAGATTCAGCTGTAGAGGGCAGTGCTTGATGAAAGAATCTTCTGGGCGGTGGCCAGAAGGGAATGGCCTGGGAGATGCACATAAGCGCTGGATGAGATGCTCAATAAACAAATCTGTACCCAACTCCTGGCACGGCATGAAGAGGTGGGTTTTCTTCCCTCTGTACAATATAAACCCCGCAATAGAGCCAAATCTTGTATTAGTTTTGCCAACAGTATCCTTTCCATGCTGCCATTACCCAGTGGCACAACCAAGTGGAAACAGATCTGTTTGTTTACCCAGTAAGAAATCCACAGAGGCCACGGTAATAAAAGCTGGTACAGGCAAGGGGCAGAATATCGTATACACTCAGAGAAGAAAGTCAAAACCGTCGAATAGACACATTATATATGAAGGGGATGATCACTGCCACTGGCTTCAAGGAGAGTTTGTCTCTTCTACTTAATATGAACACAAATGTACGTTAATTCAATCTGAAAGCATGATTTTATATTTTTCAGTATCATGGTATATTTATCGACATCAATTGACACATGTTAACGACGTGGTTTTAGAAGTGCCAATAATTTCTGATAAATATGCATAAGGCATGAAAAAATATATAATTAAAAATATGTGGGGTTACCACAGTAACAACAGCAACAAACACAGAGAGGCGCTCCACTGGTGATCCTGACTACTGTGGCATCTATAAAAGGAAGTAGGTTTCAGTAATCTCAATCAAAATTCTCTAAATATCCTTAATAAAGGTAATAACACATTTCCCCACAAATATGACATCAAATGTCAATTTAGTCTACTCAAATATTCACAGCATGTTCAATTCTTAGAGGTATTACACTGAAAGATTTTTGAGATTGTAGACTTATTTTTGGTTTATTCCTTTTTTAGAAAAATATGAAGGGCTCATTCTTGAAGATTAGAAAATCCTAATTAAACATTGGCTATAAAAATCCCCAAAGGTATGAAGATACCATGGACTTCTACTTGCAGCCAAGTTCCAATACCTCACCAACACATAACTAATAACATATAACTAACGCTTGGAGAGAAGTGCTTTACTTTTGAGGCAGAAAAGAGCTCCTCGCAAGGGCAGAGAAGACACACAGCCTAATTGAATCCACTTTATTTCTGGAGCAGAGGTTATTCTCTCCACTTCCAGGTTGAGTTCTGGCTTTTATGGAGAAAGATTAGGGAAGCAGATCTGATCATTCAAAACCCCTGCCTCATCTGATCATTAATATCTGATCCACATTCTCTACAGGGTCACTTCTTAGTGTATCAGAAAGATACATTTGGTATCACATTTATTAAACACCCCCATGTGTAGGCACCTTACTTGCTTTCCTTTCTATAACCTTTAACACCCTATTGGACTGTTACTCTAACTCTCATGTTACAGAAGAGGAAATAGAGGCACAAGAAGTCATACCCCTGTGTGTAGGTCAAGAGCAGTGATTCAAACCCTGGTTACAATCCTTCTGCCGTATGCTTCTTCCCCTAGCTTCATGTGATTTCAATGGGACGTTTCTCTCTCTCTGAAATTCTGTGTAGCTCCCCTTGATGAGGTCACAGAATCATCCTCTGAAAGGTCTCTGAGCACTTAATTGGAGGCCAATGCTACATTCCTCATTTTGGCAACAATGTGGTCAAGGTGGAAAGGAGTAAGTGCTTGGTCGGAGAGCTAGCAAATTCCATCAGAGAGACAGCTGTCCACCTCGGAGGGACACCACCCAAAGGCAGCCCGCCACCAAGGTATCCGACTGAACCACAAGTTAGAGACGCATTTGCTGTCGCCCACAGACATATGGTTTCATATCACTTCCCATGGCCAAAATTATTTTTAAAATCTCTATGATTTGAAAGACTTGCACACTCCAACGTTTCAAATTTAGAAAAGAGCAAGATACAGAACTGTATCCTTGCTCACCACTTTGCCCGCAGGCTCTCCAAGACAAAGATCGTGAAGTACTGCCCCGTCTAGAACCTGCTTGTCATCTATTTATAAGTCTGAATCCTGCCCTGAATGGACTTGGGAGTAGGCAGTGACTAATATTTCTGAAGAAGGAAGGGGTGTTGTCATCAGGAGGAAAGATGCACAGAATTTTTCTTTGGCCAAGAGAACCCTGAATGCTGATGCTTCCTTAGGAAGAAGCATGGCTAATTCCAAATACCTCAGAATTTTGGTTGTTGGTTTTCTGATATCTGTTGCTAAAAATTAATCAAATTCTTTCTAAAAATGGCAAGTTCATTTTCAACTCTTAATAAAGTGAAGTAAGGCTGGTATTTGTTACGTGTTGGTTACATTCCAGGCACTCAATAGGGCTCTACACGTGAGGCTCTACACCTCATTTCAACCTCAAGACTCTTCTATGAAGTAAGTACCATCAGTAACTCACTTAGAGGCAGGGAAGCTGAGGCTTAAACATGTATCTTGCCCAGCCAGCTGACAGGTAGCAGACACAGGCTCAAATCCAACCAGCCTACTCCAGAGCTTGCCCTACTAAATGTTATTGTATGATAAACAAACAAGAATCTTGGAAGGAGAATAAAGGCAGGAGAGAAAAAGATAAATCCACTTCATGTTCCCTTTGCACATGACTAAGAGACAATTGCTAAAGAATTGCATTTGTGTTTTACATCATGAGCACCAAACTAATGAAAACCTTATGAACGTCATCTGTCGTAAATCACTTCATAATCCTCTCTTCTTCCTCACTTTTTGGAGATCGTAGTTTTTCTAAATGTTTAGCTATGACCAACAAACAACTTCTGAAATGCATGACATTGAAGATTAAGATTTCCTGAAGAGTCCCAGGACATGAGGAAGTAAAGAGAAATGTCAATGTATAGTGTTGGTTGTGGGCTATTTGAGGGTGGGGCAACCCTGTCTTGTTCATTTTTCCAACCTCAGCATCCCGTGGAGTGGTGAGCTAGACTAGGTGAATGATCCTGTCTGATGTATTATTCTCCACTGAGTCCTCAGAGGACAGCTCCTGCCACAAAACAGATACTCACAAATATTTGTTGAGAGGATAAATTCACTTAGTTGAATGTAAAATGCATAAACTGTATAATATAGAAAAGACCTATGTAAGAAATAGGACAAGTTATGCATTTCATTTCTATTACACCATGCCGTAATTACATGGTATATAGGTACACCTCCTTTGTTTTGATATGTGAAAGTAGCACAAAGGTAAGAAAGTCGGTTTCAAAACACTTACTGCAAAGAAGAGAAACGTAAGAAATGGAGACACATAGAGTTGATGAATATTCCTAGGAAAAGTAATTTCAAAGATCCAATATAGAAATGATCCCAGGATATCATGGTTTTATTTTCATCAGTTGTTATATTTTGAGAGGAAAAGCTGGTTCTTCTAACTCCTATAGACCTGCTCCTGTCCCACTCACCAGGAAAAAATAAAACTAGAATGTTTCTTTGTATGGCTTTGTGACTGTCAGAGAGCTAAGGAGGAAATGTGATGAATTTTGACAGGGAATAATAATAATAACTTTAAAACTCCTTTATTTATTCTTTAGCACCCTCTCTGGAAAAGGGCACATATAGTAAGAATGGCATAAAATGACAAATATAATGGCACTGTAATTTCAGGGTACAAAATGTTAAAAATTTGATAACCATTGTAAAATAACCTCATAATTACATTTATATTGAAAATGTCATCACCTTTTACCTATATATTAAATACACGAAATGAATTTTTAAAGTGTTTAAAAACTGATTTCATACATATATTTCTTTCCTCTGATAGGTACAATTGTGCTATTTTGCTTTTACATTGCATGAAGTATTTCATTATATAAGCTAATTTCAAATATTGTTAAACTAAAAGCATTAAATGATTTTTACATTCACTTGTTAAATGTTCAAATATGGTCACATTAAAGGAAACAATTTTAGCTTTCAGCCATCTATTTGAAAATTTTAAGTCATCTTTTTTTTCCAGGCTGCAAAAGTGTATTACCAAATAAACTGACAAAACATCTCGACAACTAACAGAAACGCGCAATTTTAATGCCTTCTAATCTCACAAATCAATATGAGGTTTTTGTGCTTGTGCATGACCTTCTTCAAATTATCCCCCCATTTTGGCTGAATCAGAACGAGTGTGGGCTATTTGATAAAAAACCCTAAGTGTGTGAAATAAGAGCTCTCGCCTCTTCTGCCAGACTCCTCTTGACAGAAAGATGATAGAAGCATCACATCCCTGAGAAAGTAAATGCAAACTGACAAGAGATGAGCCTTTAGATGTTGAATATAATCTTGAATTGTGCTTGAAGTGTCTTATTATCTTGTCTTTTGATGTCTGAAGGGGTGGCTCATTGTTAGAAAAAGGAAAACCCTCACGTATCTTTGCTATCTTTAAAAATTGTTTGGCCTTTAACAACTGCTCTCCCAACGAATGTCCATTTCTCCTGACAATAAATATGGCAGGTCGTCGGCAAGTGACAAACAATTTACTTTACATGCCACACTTTTATGGGTTTTGAGAGCTCCTGTGGAAGTGTATTTTAAAAAGCCCAAAGAAATTAGCGGTATTACCAATGTTAAGTAGATTGGTGTCTGTGGGCATACACTGATGTGAAGTTACTCGTCATAGTTATTTCCTGCTGCTTCTGGTTTTATATCTCACAGGTCCTAGATTCAAACTTCAAGTTCCTTATTTATCATGGACTAAAAATAGCCAGGGAAAATTAAGAAAGCAACCACGAAGTCTGATAGATTCCAGAATGCACTCATGCCAATTTCCAGGGCACATGGCACTACTCAGAACAGTATACAAACAAAAATCCTTTTTCTAAGTAGGATATGCAGATCAGCACTGAGCTTGCTGAATTTTGCCTTTTATCTCAGACCCTTCAGTACTTTTTAATTTCTGCCATCCTTCTGGGTACCCTTCACCCTTCATATCTACCATTTGTCTTGTGGGTTTAGTTTTAACTTAAAAGTTTAATGATGTTCCCAGTCAATAGGATTCCTTAGCAGCTAAATCACACTCATGCTAGCTTTCTGTCACCGAGCCAGATTTTGTGAAAGCTTTCAAGATCTTTTCTCAGACCTCTGTCACTCTAAGAATCCATAAGAATTCTCAGAAGGACCATAAACTGTTACAGGGTTCAGATTATTGCATCATTATAAAAACATATTGATACACTACAGATGCCAAGATGGGTAGCTACCATCCTAGGCTAGTACAACCATCTCAATGCCATCAGCAATCTCCAATCTGACCAGTTTTTGTTTTTTGTTTTTTTAAGCAAGCAGCTGTAGACATCAATCCCTTTTAAAGCGATGCTTAGTTTTAACACTTTTCTGATTGCCAGCAGATTCCTATTGGATTGTTACGGAATTAGTATGAGCGTGGAATATAATGGGAGAAGTAAAGATCCCAAACTAAAGCAAAGAAACAGACCAGTATACCTGAAAATTTGAACAATTCCTTAGGTATCTCTTAAGAATAAAACTTGCCTTAATTTTAGAAGTCAGAATAAGATGAGCCAATCTACACCCAAAACAATGATGTACGTTTCTTCCCAAAAGTGTGTGAAAGTTTTCCCACATAATCAAGATGATCCCTATTCTGAATATTTACCCATGCGTACATAACAGTGCAGTATATAAATATAATTAAATGGAGCCGTTAAAATGTTAGCTTTATTTGATATTCCTTTCAGGCTTCTCATTTTGAAAACTGGATATTTCCTTTTGGACATATTTCTATTTTGCTAAAAGAAATTAGATATACTAAGGGAAAAAATGCAGGTTTGTAAAAGGGCATTTCACCCCATAGACCACTTCTGCGTCTATACATTTTTTAATACAGGAAAATGTGTTTTTCTATTCGATTTTTTAATTTTCTTCTACCTTCAGTTGGTTTTGGCAAAAATTCACTCTGCAATAATAATTTTTCATGCTTTTTAAGTAGCTTCAAATGTTTGCATTTTTAAATCAAATTCATCCTTTAGCTCTTCTACCTTAACAGCGATGTGCAATAACCCCAAACCATTAATTTATCTAAATAAATCCTGCCATATTGATAGTAAAAGACAAATCACCACATATATGGCTATCAAGAACTGCAAAAGGAGATTAATTACACCACACTATTTTAACAGCAAATGTTTCAAAAATGATTTTTTTAAATCATATCAACCATCCAGCCTATCTTGATATGTGTATATGTAAATGTATATTTAGGCACATGGAATTCTTACAGGAATGTGTAACCAAAATTACGCTTACTAACTCTTGCACCAATGCCTTCTACTTAAAAAAAGAAAAAGAAATGTTTATATTGTAATGTATGCATATCCCACAAGTAGACAAATATTTAAGTTCCTAAAATTTAGCATCTTCTTTAGCATGGGCAAGTTTTGTATGTTTTAAAAATGTATATCTATTCCATATAAATCAAACTGTGCAGAAAACCCCAAATCTCTTTACTGAATTAAACTGTACAATTTCTGAGAGATCCTGTTGTCTCCTCTGCTCAGTGAATAGCAGATTCAAAGAAGATACTGGAATTTGGATTAAGCCCAACTGTGCCTGAAGCAATACTATAATATAACTAGTTGTCCTTTATTGACAAGCTATTAATTTTATTAAGTTTATCTGGAAACTATTTTTTAAAATATACATAGGTACAGGAGAAGTATATTTAAGTGATGTATGGATAGAGTGAATTAAAGCTTATTATTATAAATTAGAATTCTTTAATTTTATGATAGAGAAAATATTCATACAACAAATTTAGCAAGACAATTTGAAGTGTCACATGAACACAGGAGAAAATATGAACACACAGTAGACACACATGTTTTACGTGGGTAGTGCTACATTTATTCACTGTGCATTCACAGTGCCTAAGAAAGAAAATAAAGGAAAACAAAAATAAAGTATGGAAGTGATAAGAAAATGGAAAATGTGCATTGTTATTTTAAAACACTATATTAATACTAATCTTTAAATATGGGTTTCTTGGCTTTCACAAACTTTTATCACAATTGGTTTTTTTTTCTCATTAATAGGATGAAATGAAAATAACACAAGATATTTGGAAAGTACACCAATCTGGAAAATACGATTATTTCACAGCAAAAGAAGAAATGCTCAGAAAACTACAAATACCAAACAATGTCTAGCAGGACAAATACATTCATTAAATTGTTGAATTGTTTCATGTCGGGTATCATTGGTACATGATAAGTGTCCTAAAAATATCTTAATATTCTACCTCATTCTCAGGCTAAATTAACAGGTTTTATTTTAATTATTCACCATCTTAAGGAATGCAGGTTTCATTACAGAATCCCATTTTCAAATGGTCTTCAGCACAACAAACCTCTTAAGAATTTAGTATATGTAATGTATTTAGTTATGTAATGATGTTACTTAGTTTCTCTAATTGTAATCTGATCATTTTTCTCATATTTTCAAATAGGTTTGATAGCGGTGCAGTCCTCTAATAAAAGGGACTCAGACTGTATTAGTTATGTTGTTCCAGGTAGCTCAGTTTTTAATGAAAATAAAAAACAGTATGTTCTTGCCACTCTAGGACCTTAAAAGCTCTTTGACTAAGAGAAGTTGGAGCATGGATTTTCTTTTAAATCCTCAGATGAAGTACAGACATTCATCTAACATCTAGGATTTTTTTTTTAAGTATCAGTTAACAATTAAAAAGGGATGTTAGCAGCTAGTTAGCAGCTATGTGCCTTGACTAGGTAGTTTTTCAAAATGATTTCTGAACACTTACCCAAAAAGTTAATTTCCATTTCTCTGAGAATGACAAACTTTCTTCAACCAAAAGCAGTTCAGTGTTATTTTTTCCTGACCCCTGTGTTCGCATTAAAGACAGTCCATGTTTCATAGCTCACAATATTGCCACAACATAGAGTGAGATGTCACCAAACTAGTGTGCCCTTGTTTCATATTTGTATGAAATCTGACTATTTTTCAGGTGGACTATCTTTTTTTATATCAGTTATTTTTTTTTATTGGAGTATAGTTAATTTACAATGTTGTGTTTGTTTCAAGTGTATAGCAAAGTGATTCAGTTACATATATATGTACATATATAATTTTTCAGATTATTTTCCATTATAGGTTATTCTAAGATATTGAGTATAGTTCCCTGTGCTCTACAGTAGGTCCTTGCTGTTTATCTACTTTATATATAGTAGTGTGTATATGTTAATCCCAAGCTCCTAATTTATCTCCCCCCCCGCCCCGCTATCCCCTTTGGTGATCATAAGTTTGTTTTCTATGTCTGTGAGTCTATTTCTCTTTTGTAAATAAATTCACTTGTATCATTTTTTTAGATACATTTTCTTCTGACTTTGAGAAGCAGAAGGTGGGAGTTTACATTTAAAATATTGAGTCAGGTCAACAGGCTTAATAAACACACCTCATCAGAAGCCCCCATATTGCCAAAGCCCAAATACTCCTTTATGAATGAATTTTAATATAAACATTACGTGAAGCTATTCCCAAAGAAAAGCCCAGTGTTGACAGATTTAGAACCTCATTCAGATTCACAGCATAAGGTATATGTGCAACTGTAAAATACCATCTCGAAACAAAGTATGCTCACCTATTTCCTTTTCAAAGAAAAGATATTGTAAATTTAAAAGGGAAAACATTTAAAAAGTAAGACTGAAATGGCTTTAATAAAAGGAAAGCTGAACAAAAACACCAGTGAAGTATAGAACCTAGGAAGACAACAAATGAGAAAATTCCAGAGCCACGTTGGCTGTTAAAGAGAAAACCCATCCACCCATCTGCTGGAGAATGGCAACTGTTACTATGAGCTTTCTCTAGCTACCTCTGCCTTTGGATATTTTTTAAAAATTTATTAACCTGACAGCAGGAAACTTTACACAGATTGCCCCCTGACAGGGTGCCAGTTTGGTATAAACACTTTGCTATCTTTTTCTTTAGCATAAGAAAATCAAGAAGCATGTGAAGTGGAGCCAGGTGCATATTTGGGCAAGTGTGCCAGCGCCTCTGACCGTCCCCGTTCCCAGGGAAGGCTCGGATAATCTGGAGCAGCCCCATGGCAGAACTGCATCCTCTACCCCTCCTCCTTCACATCTACTTTCTTTTTAATGTGTGAATGTCTGATGTATTATTAATCCCCAAACATAAACCAGCAAGGTCGCCAATCAAAGAAAATAACTGCTCTCTCACAAATTATCTGTTTACTGTCTAATAACCAGCAAAGTCCACTGCCAACAGTCACTTAACATCTCATTTTTGAAGTGGGGGAAAATATTTATTTGGTCAATTCTTGAAAAAGAATAATGCTCACTCTATCATTAAATCAAGGTAATTGGGAAAGAAAGCAATCTACTTAAGGGCTGAGCCTTGGGAGCTTGAATCCGAAATGCACCTCTATTTATTAATTATGACATAAACTGAGCTGGACGAACTACAAAAACACTATGATGCCACGTAACCTTTAAGTTAAAACATCCCAGACAATAAAAAGACTACAATGGGATCATTTTAAGGGATGATGGTACAGAGTAGTGTCATTTCTAATACTTTGTCTTCTTTCAGATTTTTTACAGCACCACTTAACAACAAGGACAACAAAATATAAGCATCCTCGCAATCAAAATCAAAGAAAAAGTGTAAATCTGTATCAGCATTTTGATTCACTGATGTGTTACCAGGTAGTAGCATCCTCAGACACTGCAATATAGAACTTTCTTCTCTATACAGAGGTCTAACCTGAGTACCCCAGGCATGGCAAAGAGATGGAAAAAGAAGGCAGTGAGAAAGTCCCCACTGAATCTTACGTCATGTATTGTGCACTTCCCTCCATCAAAGTGCCCCGTAGAAATGAACACAGCTCAATGTAACGAACATGGTGTGAAGTTTGAACATCACTGCCATTTGATAAGAATTTATTTTTATTTCCAAGATTACACATTAATGCTATTTAAAGTGGATTTATTTATCAGTGCAGTATCTCAATGTTTTCTGGGAGTGGAGAACACTAAACCAAGTTTGTCTAAACACACACACTGGACTTTTTAAAGAAATACCTTGGTGCAGTAGATTTTCTTAAATGTTAAGAAATGTCTCTAAATGTGCATTTCCCCCTCAGTAGTCAGAGAATAGCACCACAAGGGCTTGTTTGAAGCACCACAAGGGCTTGTATGAAACCATAATTGATTTTTGGCAAATACCTTATCATGCATCTCATTTACTTACACAAATACAGGTTTCTACTGGTTTCTTTTTTTTTTTTTTTTAAATAACTTGTTTAGCCTCAAATCTATTACTCGGATTAGTTAGTTGATTTTAAAAGATGCTGTTTTAATGTTTCTCTAACAAAACACACTCTCTTCAGTGAAAAATACAGTATGCATTTTCAATGGCTATAATATTGAAACTTTAAAAGATCCAGAAACATGGTTCATATTTTCAGTAAATCTATTTCTCTAGGGAATTTTCCTCATCAACTCCCAGCTAAAACCCTCTTGCGCTTAAGCCCCATTACTGATTACTTGGCCCCAGCATATTTTATCAGAATATTACAAATATCAAGGCATTGAAAGATGTTTAAATAAAGTAATAAAGAGAGTGAGTGATGCTATAATGACGGCCTCCACTTATGCACAGGCAAGAGGCAGGTTCACCACTAAGTGCAGTCCTTATAACGCCCAACCAACGACCTCCACGCTGACCTGCAGAGACCACTGCCTCAAGGGGTGACGGACAATTTAGTTCTTTATCCTTTTGCCATTGGAAACGACTCCACTGCCATAAATTCTAATCAAGTCAAACTGGATGGCAATTTAAAAAAAAAAAAATCTTCTAATGCATGTTTCTATGAGAAAGATAACGGAAAGGGAAGGAAAAGAAAAACCCTACAGATACTGCATTTTCTAGCTAAGAATCACTGACCCAACTTTCAACCCTTTTGCAATAGTTCACAGATAAATGATGTTGAAAATACCCACCCTTACAGGTATCATTGCATGCAATTTCTTTTAACCCAGAGAAACACAATATCATAAGAGAAAACCAACCACCAATTTTTATTTCAGGCACAAGGTTTATAAATGGTTTTTTTGTTTGTTTATGTTTCAGCTCAAGGCTTTAGAGCTGTGTGCCCAGTTCCCGTGCAGTGTGGTACCACTAAGAAACTAACCCAGCCACCCAAGGTAGTTGGGACTTGAAGCAAAGCAATCATGAGGTTCAACTTGAAACAATAAAAAGATTCCCAGGAGGAGGACTGTTAATAAATCAGCTTTGGAATTTCAAATATATATGAGAGAAAATATTTACTGCATGTTTTATACGATCTCACTTCTTCTGCTGAGACTGCATGGGAAAACTTTAGTACAGATATGTTTTCTAGGGATATATATTATTTTTATCCTTTCTGGGGCCATTTTCCTCCAAGCTGTTGATGCTACCATTTGAATTTTAGCATCCAACTTGACTGAATGTGGAACACTGAATTCTTGATGGGCATAACTAAAACTGAAGTACCACATTGACACGAGTGCTATAAATGTCACTGGAGAAACACAGCAACCTCATCCCTTTGAGACTGTTTGCCAAAGGCCAGTTTTGAGAGTGGTTTCCGATATGTACATCACTCATCACATATTAAATGACCAGCCCTGCATGGTATCACTCATCTGATCACGCAGCTGAAACACAGGGAGACACAGAACCAGATTCTCTGATAATACCTCCCGACGTGCAAGTCTACTCTCCTCCATACTGTTTCCTACGGCTCAGAGCTTTGCATAATACAGTCAGGAACTGAAAAAGGAAGAGTTATTCCACAGGCTTTACAAGAATAAATAATGTACCACTTAATGATATCACAGAGAACGAGCTAACCACACATTTCTCAATGAAATGAGGATTCATCCCTCCTAAGTGTACTTTAGTTTCCATGGCTGTTCAAGTTAAGCAAAACATTACCTCTGATGTAATTACTTTATAAAACACAAGGGCCCTTTTCTGAACTTTCTCTTTAGGCTGGCATATGGTTTCTGGTTTCTTCTGTTATTCTGAGCTGCTGAGAACACTGAAACATTCTGCAGAGTGTGTTTCCCTTTGGATGCTGTAAAGTGCAGAGGTGCAATTTAAGGAGAAGCATAAAAGGGCCCAATGGTTCCTTTTTATTTGTTTATAAACAAATGGAATTTCCTTTGTTTATCCATAGAGGGCATCCGTATTAGCCTTCCTCCTGTAGTTTTGGGCTGAAGGTGCCATACTGTGAGAGAAACAGACGTCCTCTGGACTGCTAATTTCAACAAGACACAAAAGGGGGACTACACTCCAAAGAAATCCATTTATACTGAAATTTCGTGTACAATAAAAAATGGAACTCTTCTTGTCTCCTCTCACTGGTAAATGTCTCTCCACAAAAGTAAACAGACCAAGATATAAAAAAAAAAATTTGTCTTAATCTGCTCCTTTCACTCCAGAAGCTCAGTTTTCAAAAATACAATGAATATGCTGTAAGAGTGATGGTTTGAGAGAGTATGTTAGAAAAGCACTGTTTAGAGATAAACCTGGACGCTCTCAGTTATTCGTGAAGAATATAATTCTTCATTACCAAGTGAAGAGTATAATCACAACTATATACGAAAACAAAAAACTTGAACATACGTCAAGTAAAATAATGATCCATTAAATTACCACCCATTAAGTGTTGCCAAAGTTGGTAGTAAACTAGTTGCTTTCTAGTAAAATTCTGAGAATTATACTAGAAAGTTTTAGCCAGTTACATAGACTAGAGTTCCTAATGCTAAGTCCCAATAATATTAAAAGGTGAGAGCATAAAAGAACCAGTAGCTAAGGAAACCTGAGAGACCAATGAGATAATAAATGGTAAGATTACTGTAAAATGAAATGGACAGAATAAATATTCAGTTAATTTTCCATCGATGAGAATGTCACCATAAAATCACAGCTTACTTTGTAAAAAAGAAAAAAAAAAAAAGCATCCTTCTGGGCTGCTTCCTATTCTATCTTTCTCAAATTGTCTCCAATTTTTTTTCTTAAGTTTTCAAAACTGTTCATCTACTGATTTCGTTTAACCTAATAGGAAACTGGAAAAGATTCACATTGTGTTTAAAAAGCACTCTAGAGACCAAATAAAAGTGAATAAACAAGAAATAGTAGATATAAGATGTAGATTTTGCTGGATTCTCTCGCACAAACTCAGAAGGTGAGTATTCCAAAGTAAAGATGAGTACCTTCTAAAACCTGCTAGGATTTCTAAACTACGCTATGATTCCTTAGGTTACCCCGTAAAGATTCCACTTAAGATATCTTTTCAAAGAACTTTTAATTCAAATTTCTTTGACCCGCCCCCAACCTTGGATTTTTTTTAAGCTTATTTCTCTACACATGCCAATCAGTAAGAGGTGACATAACTAATCTATGACAATTTTCAACATTGGAAAATCTAAACAAATGTTGAGAAGCCAAATTAATTACCCTTCTATTGGTTTATCTGAAAAGAAAACCAACAACAACAAGTTGAGGTTTTAAGTCAAAGTCTACAAAAAGCATTTACTTTTAAAAAATGCAAGCAAAGTTTAGGAACACATAATCCATTATCTTCAGTTATGTTTAATTCACAATTGATTACTTTTTAAAAGTCAGAGTGCTTAGTATTAGTATATTCAACATCAAAGAGGCTGGAGCATGGCTTCTGCCTTCCTGCAATTTACAGTTTTATCTGCCTTCTCTCACTAACCCCTTGAAATGAAATGAGTGTTTTAGGACATAACTCTTCTTACACAGATAAAAACTCAGACTACAACAAAATATTTCTTCAGAGTAAAAATACTAAAACCTTAATGCCTAGGTATGGAAAATTTATGTCAGAAGTGAAATTGCCGCTTTTGCAAGAAAGGGTCATACGAAAAAATTTCTTGAAACTGGCATCTCCTATACTCTTAACTACAAAACAGTATTTTACCAACAGAAAATTTGATACAGAAAGTTTCTCTGCAATACTCCTCTAGTGTTTGACTGAGTGAGTATTTAAAATCAGAGGAACACTCCTGTGTTGAAGCTGGCCTAGAGCTGCCAAACTAAGCTGCATTTTTCTATAGTTATTTTTTAAGCTCATGTTTTTAACTGAATTAATGACTTTCTTAATAAAGGAGTCTATGCCATGATGCTGTGTCTCTTTACAGTTCAGGCACTTGACAGCTTTTAACCTGTTCTCTGCCTGATCAATACATATATACTCTGAGGTACCTATACCAGGTTAGTATATATATGTATGAACAGGTTAGTATGTGTTATATATGTGTATAGATAACATATATTTAGTGTCAGAAGTATATAAACGCTTGGAAATAATTAAAAGCAAGTGTTTCAGGAACAACTGTTCTGAAAACCTAATGTCACTCTCTCCCATAAAGTGCTTTCCCAGCAGAGACATCTACCACCATCCATCACTCAGTCACACGCCTCAACACAGCCTGCTCCCCTTTCTGATTAGAGATCAGAGTTGCTTGAGTTGGCTTACAGAGTGCCATCTGTTTGAATGACAGATGTCTTTGCTGGAGTGGCACTCTCCTTTTTCTTGTTTTGTTTACGAAACGAAGATTTCTAAAAAGGTTCTGGGCTGCCTCTACATTAGGATGAGGCTATAAACCTCTGTTAAAGGAGAGCGGCCGAGGCGAGGGATGCCAAGGACCTATTTTCTTCCCTCATCACCCTTTTAAGAGAAGAGATGTTCGTTCTAACTGTGATCACAAAATGTTATGTCTTTGTGCCCTTCCCATAGCCACCTTTGTTTACCTGGCAGAGAATGACCGGTATTGATATTTTTCAGTTCCCCTCTCTGGTCTTTTGACTACAGATAATAACTCTTTACTCTCCTTCCCCTTAACAAAAGGCTGCGAAGCAACCCGAAACCGAGTCGATATTTATTCAATAAACGTTAACCAATTCTCACAATGGAACTGATTTCCTGACGATGATTCTCCTCTTCTTTTTTTCCCCATGATCTCTAGCCCAGGGACGCTAGCAATATCTGACCAGTGCAAAGGGGCAGGAGGAAGTTTCTGGTTGGGAAAAGTTTGGAGGACACCCTCCCAGCCAGCTGGCTTCATCAGCTGGGGTGGTTCAGCCCCTCCAAGATGCCAAGGTCCTCTCTGGTACTTAGAAGAAAATTGAATGAACAACAGGAAAAAAAAAAAAAAAGAGGAGGGGGTGAGGGCGTGGATGGCTCTTCCGGACATCATGGTAGGAGTGAAATGAAAGACCTAGACAGACTTACCGAAGAGCTTGCTGGGAGTGTCCTCGCTGTCATTTGATCCCACGGGCGCAAGCAGGGGCTCATTCAGCTCGCTGTCTGAAGTAGCAGCCTTGTCCTCACCTCCCAACTCCGCATTCATCTCACTCCGCACTGACAGCAAGGGCTTACTGACTTGTCCAGCTATCATTGGATCCTAGGATGGGGGAAAAGAGTGAAGGGGAGGAAAAAAAAAGTGGCTGCTTGAGTGTGTGCGTGTCCTCTGTCTCCCTCTCCTCTTCTCTCTCTCTTCCACACACAGACTCTCCCTCTCTCCCCTCTCTCTTATCTCTGACTGCTCCCGCTGTTATTGCTGGCTGCAGTCAAGTGAAGAGCTATTACAGATCCGAGTTCTCCATTCCTCCCCACCCTATTAAAGCTCAACTAGCATGAGAGAGATGCAGGCTTCTGAGGAAAAAAAGAGAGAGAGAGAGAGAGAGAGAGAGAGAGAGAGAGAGAGAGAGAGAGAGAAAAGAAAAAACTTCTTTGAAAGCAACCTAACCAACACAGCTTTAATTGTGGGATGTGCTTTTGTGCAAATGTTTTTACACCTTGTGCTGTCTTGAATGCAAGAAGAGAAAAAAAAGAAAGTGCGGGGTTTGTACTTCGGCAACAGACTCAAAAGGAAGGAGCACCCTAGGGAGGACCCAAGGGCTATTTTAGGAAGCCCTCTCCCTGGGGGAGAAGCAATTAAACCCTATCCCGAGAGCAGAAAAAAGAGACAGGGAGAAAAGAGTCATCCAAAGGCTTTCAATGGAATGAAAGAGATTTCTTATGTAAATTCTAGCAGCACCCTTAGAAGTTGACTTCGCTGGTCCCAGATTTGGGACTGCAGCTGACGCCAAATCAAATGAACATTTGAAAGCAAACAATAAAAGAGATGAAAATTGGTTTACAGTTTTTGAAAGGAATTGGAAAAATACTTACAAACTCTGTTCAATAATTCGGATACCTAGAGCATCCTATGCCCAGAGCATTAAAGAAAAAGAAGTCAAAGATCACCTCCGAAAAGGCAAACTTTACCCCCCAATAATTTAAATCTGCTTTATCTTCAGCTCGTTAGGAGGGCATTTTAGGATCAGCAGTATTTTTCCAAGGGCAGCCTTCTATTCCATTTGCAAACTAAGACGCATGCTATTGCGGTGGCACAGGTATCAGAGGCAGAAGGGAGAGAAAAGCCGGAAGTGCCCCTTTTGCGTGTTCTGGGAGCTATTTATTGCCAAGTTCATGCTTAAATGGCTCCTGAGCAGGAGACAGGTGACCAGCGCAGGGGCAGGTAGGGCCACATGCTGTCTTGTCCCATCATTACATTGGTTGTGGTAAGCCTGGGGTTATTTTTTTTTAATGTATTCATTCCTGAAAAGTGAATTTGATATGACACATGATAATCTATGAAAATGTTAATCAATACAAATAGTTTAAGCTGTCATCAAATTCACTTCTTTAGTCAATACTCATACCACGGAAAACAATGTCACTGTCACCAGGGCTTAATTTGCACAGCACTTAAATATTGGACTCTGTGCATCAATGCACTTCTTCTTCAAATACTGTAGGTAAACACATTTTCTCCCTATTTAAGTCTGAAGCACTCAGCACGCATTTAGCTGAGCCAAATCCTCCCTTTTGAATACCTTGATAGGTCCACTGGAGGGCAAAATTAATACTTAATTGAATCTCACAGTCATCAAAATAATCAATACTTTTTTATTATTTATTCTTTACAGTCTGTTGACTGTTTCAAACCTCTGAGGGAATGGTGGAAAGGATTCATGGCTTTGTCATTTAACAAGGTAATTTTCAGTGGGGCATTAGGGGTTGTGAAACATATAATAAAACAAAAATGGTGGCTTATAATAGGAAGAAAGAAAAGAATTATATTTCTGCCATCTAACAAAACAGGATAAATAAAAAGCAAGTGCAGAGAGAGAGAGAGAGAGAGAAAGGAGGGGGACGAGGGATGGAGGAAGACTGGCTTTTGAAGGGTTTTATCATATCAAGAGCAGAGCCGAGCTTTCATAATGCTGACATTTCTCATCCTGACAATCCTAAACAAGTAGAAAGGATGAGATCGCAGATATCATCTTTCATCACATTCTCCAGCTTAAGAACCAACATGACAGCTTCTCTCCCCTTTACACTGTTAATTACTAAATAAAATACTACTCTCTGTCAGCATCAGATTATTGCAGATAGCAACCACAAACATTTCTCCATTGTCTCCCCCACTCGGAAACGGTTGAGCCCTACCTTGAACTCTTTAGAGAATAAATTAGGCTTGTCTCACTGTAGTGTAAATATTTGAAATGTAATCAATGTCATCAATACGGTCGATTCACAGTATTGTCAGCCTAAATTTGCTGGTGATAGATTAGCATTTCATTTACTGTGTTTGGAGGTGGAGGTTTGGAGCGCTTGAAAATGGGGGGTTGGGGGGAGGAGAATGGGGCAGGCAGAGGGGAAAGGAGACACAAAAGTCTCCAAATTTCCCCCAATTTCTTTCCTATGTATCTAAGAAAGACCACGTGTTTGGAGTCTTCTGATTCAGTAAGCAGAGCAGAGTGAGGTAGAAAAGGAAACATTTCCTTACCTCATAGCTTCACATGAAGGAAAGGGACCAGGTTTAAATTCTAGTGCATTTATTTTACTTTATAAAAGGTTGAGTCCTCAATCTCTCTGATCTAAAGGAGCGGGTGTGACTCATGCCTTTAAGACACCCAGTCTCTGTGGCCACGCTGCTCAATGGAGCATTTTTGAAGATGGTGTTAATGGTAAACTTGTGTTTACAATGACATTCACTACCCTCGTGATAAGCCAAACATGGTTATGCATGTATCAGTGAGTACCTGGGCAGACTTGAGAAAAGGATATTCTATTCCTGCTTTATTTGTGAACGGTCAAACTGAATCCCGAATCCCACAGAAGAGCTGAAATGCAGCTGCTAAGTTCAAGTGCACTTAAATCTTTTAAGATGTTCAGTGTGGCTGATGTGTGCAAAGCATGTACTGGCAGATGGCGTATACTCACTGACCATTAGCTCTTCTTCTTTAAATTACTTTTAGGTACCCTCATCCACGGCTAGGTTCCCAACTAGTGCCTCTCAGTGACCTGAGCTTTGAAAATTCAGGAGTTTGTCATCCAAGTACTCATTTGATTTTCATCTTACAAAATGCTCTACGCTTTCCCATGATGCAGCTGTAGGCCACATACATATGTGCATGACATGGTTAAAGAGCAAAGCCCCAGAGAGGCAGAGAGCAGACAGCTTTTAAGCACAGCTATAGCCACTGGGGGGTCCATTTGAAACTGCGTCACAAGCAGTAACCCCTGAGCACAGTCTTATAAGCGACTGGGGTGGGCGTACCTCTTTCAAGCAGCACTTGGCTTGGAAGTTGTTTTCTCCCTGACAAACGTGATGTCAGTCTGTGAAATCCTTTCTCCCAGAGTAAGGAAAGGATTTCCAACGTGCACCGACGTGGGTGCTTGCAGGAATGTCAGAGAGCTACAACTTTCACATGTACAAGGATTTCTGCAGCAGCAGATAGGAACAGAAAGAGCTAGTGCAGGCAAAAAAGTAGTGGGTGAAGACTTCTTACTTGGAAATCTGAAATTGTCACAACTAGAGTGGTAGAAGTTGGAACTTCTCTGCAGTTTGTTCATCGGCCCTGACTGAAGAAAGGGACTTGTCCAAGATGGAACAGTGTCAAGTATAAGCAATAGGGGATGCATGTGCCAATACAGGAATTCACAAGGGTCATAAGAGACCCAAGAAGCCAGACAGTAAAAAAAGAAGAAATAAGAGATGTAGATTCCATTAGCAAAATCTCAAAAATTTTCACCATGTCCTACAATGAAAGGACTGCAGTCAGCATCAGACCACACAGCAATTATTTAAACCTCCTTTGTGCATTGTTAAAAAATAAAAATAGATTGCATGTATTGAATGCCTTTACCAAATAGGCACCTCAGATATACTTAATGTCACTCAAAGTATGCAAGGTATTAACCCCATTTTAGGGAAAAAGGACTGAGACTCAGAGAGGTTAGGTGACTTACCCCACAGCTAGTAAGTGCTGAGGCTGTATTTTGAACCCCAGTAGATCTCATTTCCAAGGACCAGCATCTTTTTATACAGCACCCTCTACTGCGTGAAAATAACCGAGGCTCATAGACTAGGTAACCCATGGGGTTTCCCAGAACTTGAATTATGGACTGGGAAGGGTGTTAAACCCTGGATAACCAATTCCCACAGTATGCTGTGTATACTATCTTCTTCTCTTCAGACTCTAGAAAAAAAACACCTCTCTGTCTGACGCTGCTTAGGTAAAATCCATGGGGTGACAGGGAATGGTAGAGAGGACATCAGACAGTGTCACGCTCTACATAATCTTAGCAATCACTTAACCACTCTCACCTACGGTTTTCTCATCTGGAAAATGAAAGGGTCAAAATAAAACAGTATTTTCCAAAGTGCATTCCACAGAACACTTGTCCTAAAAGAGATTCTACAATAAAGGATTTTTGTAATCATACCCACGCGGAAAATACAGCAGAAAAGTCTACCAGGAAAGAAATCAATTCAACTCTGCCTAAGGTAGCACTTCCCACAATTATCTGACCATGGAAGACCTTTTCCTTAGTCTTCAGTATATTATCTAACGGATCTCGTGCTTCTTGAAACATTTTAGACTGTGCCTGCTTAGATTACAGCTAACGTAAATTACAGTTCTAATTTTTAACTATTCTATAATAATAGGCTAGACGTCTTCAACAAGTACATATCTGTCCAGTGCTTCTTACATTCTTTTACCTGATTAATATTCCTTACCATTTATTCATATACAGTTATACACAGCTTAGTATATACTAACTGTAAATACTCTCTTTGTATGCTAATTTCTGATACCCTTTAATTCTTAAATAAGGATGTCCCCACGTATTTCTGTTGTAAAACCTTTACTTGAAGAGCAGATATAGGGCACTGTGCAAAGGAAAGAATTCGACTTGGGCTTTCACCAGGCTGTTAAAAATAATACCAGATAAACAAAGATATAATTCAGCTAAAGGCCTTCAATAATTTAACCAACAGAGTTTTTGTAAGCATAATCATTCTCATTTTATACTCAGGGAAACTAAAGATAGGGAGATTATTATTAACTCAGCAAAACATCCGTGTCCGGTGGCAGCCACGCGATGGAAATACCCTCGCCCCTCTAAACTGAGCTTGAACTCAGTCCAGCATATTTTTATGTACATACAAACCAACTATGAAGCAGGCAATCAGAACAGCTTTGAGGAAATATAAATAAGACAGGCAGGCAGGCAGGCTTCAAAAATCCAAGGGAACAATTCATTTGGTCACAAAGCGCCAGAGTAGGGCAAAGTTGCACTCAACAGATCTATCTGCTCCAGGGCTGGTGTTTAATCAGAAAGTCCCTACTCCAGGCTTGGCCACCACAAATTCCACAGCTACCTCTGTTCACTGTCCCCACTCCCTCACTCTACATTTTGCTAATTAGTACAATTTATATTAGTTTTGAGTGAAATTGTTGATCAGCATTAATGGAGGTTAGAAATGAGTTCTCACTTGGTTAAATTAGTCATATTCAAGATATATGTATTGGCTAAAATATTTGGAGACGTTCTCCACCCTTGAGTGGAACCAGAGAATATTAAAAATCCAGAAAGTCCTGTTGCTTATGCTCTTGGGGCTAGTGGCCTAAGGTTTGACCCCCAAACTGTCCCATGTCCAATCTTTGGGTCAGAGAGTTCTAGTTGCCTAATGCTGACCGTGAGGGAAACTCATCTTGCTTCTAGAATCTTGCCACACCTACTTTAATGAACCTTCCATACCAGATGTGCTCTGTTCACCCAAAATGACAAACAGCTATGACTTTATCAAGCACACAAACAGGCTGAACAAACTATTTTGGGATGATTAATAATTTGGGGGATAATAATATTTGGGGATATTTAATAACTATGTTATGTATGGCAGCTTTTGGTCTCAGAGCTTGATTTCATTATAAGAAGGTAGGAAGGCTTTGGGGATGTAGCAAGGTCTCCCCCATCTCGAATCATTACTGACTACCATCAACCACTAAAAAGAACCCAGTAATTGTGCAAATAAAATCTGGCTTAGGCCACTGCAACATAACCCACTACACTGGGTGATGACCCACGGTGTCTTAGGGAGTAGGCATGGTCATTTACAGAGTGAAATAGAGTCCAGAACCCCTGTTCAGAAGATGCCTTGGGCAACTTACACTGCTGCCTTCATCAATCCCCAACATTTTATCTAGGGGATAGTTAGTTAAGATGAATGCCCAGAACCATCTTGGAAGGATAAAATAAGATTGCAGGGCTTCCCTGGTGGCGCAGTGGTTGAGAGTCCGCCTGCCGATGTGGGGGACACGGGTTCGTGCCCCAGTCTGGGAGGATCCCACATGCCACGGAGCGGCTGGGCCTGTGAGCCATGGCCGCTGAGCCTGCGCATCCAGAGCCTACGCTCCTTAACGGGAGAGGCCACAACAGTGAGAGGCCCGTGTACCAAAAAAAAAAAAAAAAGATTGCAAAATATCTGGGCTTCCCTGGTGGCGCAGGGGTTAAGGGTCCCCCTGCCGATGCGAGGGGACATGGGTTCGAGCCCGGGTCCGGGAAGATCCCACATGCCGCAGAGCAACTAAGCCTGTGCGCCGCAACTACTGAGTCTGCGTTCTAGAGCCCGTGAGCCACAACTGCTAAAGCCTGCACGTCTGGAGCCCCTGCTTTGCAACAAGGGAGGCCACCGCAATGAGAAGTCCGCGCACCACAACGAGGAGTGGCCCCCACTCACTGCAACTAGAGAAGGCCCATGCGCAGCAGCGAAGACCCAACACAGCCAAAAGTAAATAAATAAAGTAATTTAATTAATTAAAAAAAGATTGCAAAATATCTGATTTGCTTTGGTGTCAGAGGATGGTATTTCATTTTGTACACATGGGCACAGTTTAAGAGTCTCTTGTCTTTTTGTTGAGGTTTGTTGAACTTCAGTTAAGCATACAATCTCCTTCTCCCCTGTCACTTGCTATAGAAAGAGTTTCTATCTTTCTCCAAGTCCCACCATGAGTGCCACATCCTCTTAACTATGTTAATGGTCTACAGACAACTCCAATTAAAGATGAGCGCATCAGACACAGCTGTATTTAAACACAAACAAGCAAATAAACAAGCAAAACATAAGATGAAATAACAACAACATAATCAATCAAACAGTAGTCGGTGAGTTCTGGACTTCTACAAAGAATCTAGTGTACAGATAGACACACATCATCTAGCTCATCACCTTGTACCTCTATAGCTCCTTTGCCCCCAAGAGGTTAAAATGACTGTATGTGTGATGCTTCACATATACTTATCCGGGAAGAAAGGGAGACACTGATATTGACAACCTAATAGCACCATCAATTCAATTTCCTGCTGCCTTTGTGAAAAAGCATCAATAAGAGTTCAATCCAGGCTCATCTAGATCTGGTCTTTTGGTAATGGGGTTATACAGCAGTATCGACATTGCATACACATACCCTATATTCATACATTCTTTAAAATCTGACGGCTTCAAATAGGTATCAGAATTTAATCAGAAAACAACACAGATTAAAATGGACTTGTAGGGCTTCCCTGGTGGCGCAGTGGTTGAGAGTCCGCCTGCCGATGCAGGGGACACGGGTTCGTGCCCCGGTCTGGGAAGATCCCACATGCCGCGGAGCGGCTGGGCCCGTGAGCCATGGCCGCTGAGCCTGCGCGTCCGGAGCCTGTCCTCCGCAACGGGAGAGGCCACAACAGTGAGAGGCCCGCGTAACGCATAAAAAAAAAAAAAAAAAAAAAAAAAAAAAAAAATGGACTTGTATTTAGAGATTTGAATGTACAGTTACTAAGGAGTTACAAAGAAAAAACAACCTACATTATCCTAAAAAACGTACTTTCTAGCATCTTAAAAATTCTAAGAGGTACTTTAGAGAGAGAGAGAGAGAGAGAGAGAGAGAGAGGTACATATACAGACATTAAATAGATAGATAGATAATTCTGTATGGAGACTTCAGTGTACTTAAAGAAAGGGTTTCACAGGTCCGCGCATGTTACATATTTGCCATGCATCACAGACACAATAAAATCAGGACAGTTTTTTGGTTGGTTAATCACTTACTTTTCCAAAAGACTTAAGCAATAGACTCTACAGCTGAGATGTTTGAGTCCTTTGCAGACAGACATGTCTCAGAATCCCCAATACTGGGCGCCAATATCGTGTGTGATACAAATAAAGGCTCTCAAGAAATGTGTTTTGATTGATTCATTGATTGATTGATTGTGAAGGAGGAGGAAGGAAGGAAGGAAGGTTGGTTAAGGCAAGAATTGTCCTTGGTTGGCATTTTTAATATTTTAATCATACGTTTAATCACGTCTGAAACTATACAATATGAAACTAAGGCCTCACTTGTCTATCTTACCTGTCTGGCATCGCACACACATACACACTGACCCATATTCTGCTTCCAGAAATGTGAGTTTGGTTTTGCATGATTGTGTTACTTTGTTTTACCGTAAGACAAAATGGAAGAATTTAATAGCAGCACTGAAGGGGAAAAGGAAAGTCCTTTTTCTCTGCTTAGGATGGAGGTTGAATGAGAGCAAAGCTATGTCTGGTCCAGGGGATAAGCTCAACCAAGCAAAGGCATCAGTGCTGGACTCAGGTGGCCGTAGATGAGGCCATGGCCGGCCCACCATGGGCCTCAGCCTCAGCTCTGTCCATGCCCCTGCTCAACCAAGAAGATTCTCCCTCTGACGCTTCTCCTACACAATTCACTCTCATTCCCAGGCACCCCGTGGTCATCTGTATCATCAAACACACGCAGCACATTAGAAATATTTGATTACAAATGTTCTAATTCTATCATTTTTCTCAGAAGCAAATATTCCGAGAAATGAATAATCCATTAAATATGTGGACACATCTAATTCAGTTCTTCCACTCTGAATAGCAAAAGACAGACAAAGTTGAGGAGAAAAACCTTTTATTCAAAAAGGATCCTTGTAGTTCCTTATAGTTTCAAAGTTCCATAAATACATAGAAAAATCCATTCTGCCCCCTGCTGACAGACTAACATTCCTAAACATCCAGTTTGAACCTGAAGGTTTAGCAGTACCTTCTAGGTTGGGTCCACATCTCACTGAGCATGCCACAACCTCCATACTCGGCAGCTCTAGCTTTTCTCCGGCTGAGTATGGCTAGGCAACGCACAGCCAGAGAAAGTGCTGTTCACGTTTTTATAATGACTGTACTAAGACATTTTCCGGCAGGTAGCAGTAAAGTGTCGGGGACTGTCTGGTCTAATTTGCAGAGAGATGCCCTCCCTTTGGTCCACAGTGGGCCAACTGGGGCCAGCCTCACCAGGCCCGCGTACTCGGGCCTGGTGTCACTTTCTACTCACTGAAGGGCCTGGGGCAAGGACCTTACTGTGGCCTGAGTCTCAATTTCCCTGAGAGGAAATGGGAGTAATAATGGTATACGCCTCGTGGGATAGCTTTGCAGATTAAATAATTGACAAAGAATGTTTAGAACAGGCCAAGTGCCTAGGAGTAATAAGCGCTGTATATACTGAGCTAGGTCTGCCACTCTCCTAACACAGCGTGAACATTGTGCGCATTTTGCCATCTGATTTTCAAAGGGATTCCTGATCCACCTCTTCATCTCCCCCGCCTCCCCAGAAACCATTGCTGAGTAAGGGCCTGTCACTGCATCCGCCTACTCCAAATATTAAGATGGTGTTTGGCACATCATAAGCCCTCCCTAAATATTCACTGATTTTATTTGAAAAACCAAAACAAGACTCGACATCTATAAATGACGGAAGACCAAAAATTCGTTAGATTTTTTAAAACTAAGTTACTCTGATGTCTTTTGAGAAGGAATTTGCTTTATAAATCCTAAGGTCTTATTATTTTAAGAATGGTCAGGGGGCTGTAAGTTCTGTAGAGTTGTATCCCTGAATTATAACAGTATCTGGCTTTTAATCTTCCAAGCACGTAGCCATGTTCTCTAAAAAAGCCATTCTATCCCTGCTCAAAAGGCCATTGTCTAATTGATTTCACTAATAGGTGTTTTCCTTTCCTCTCCTCTCAAAACGCAATAACATGGGCTGGACTAATAATGCAGGTTGCTACCTTGCTATTTCTTGTCCTTCCTAGCAAGCTGGGCAGGTTTCTCTCGGCCAACACCAGCTCCTGCGGAGTTTTCCTCTCCTTTTCTGCCTTGGGTCTGCACAGGGCTGCACCTTGCCCCAGCTGCTCCTTTTTCCTCCCTCTCCTGTAATCCACTCTCCTTTAATATTCCAAGGGTGACCCTTGACTGTCCTTTGAATGCTGCTCCGATTCAAAAGGCTTCTGAGCTTTTAAGACAGCAGAGATAACATAATTCCAAGAAGATGGGGGTGGGAGGGAGGGAGAATGTGATTGGAAAGATTAGCTAAATCTTCTCATTCCTAGGGATTTGGGCTCTCAGAAATACAGGAACTGGGAGGTTTTTCCTTTTTTTTTTTTTTTATGGACTCTCCCGACCCTCCTCAGCTCTCGTATTAACCTCTATTCAAAATATTTTGTTTCTAACCCCAACCATAAAAAGAGACTTAACTGAGTATTTCTTTAAATCTCTAGCCTTTGAAACAAGGGCAATTTTAAAGCAAGGCCGGCTTTTATTAATATTTATTTATGTTCCCTTTCATTTGCATGATTGGGGAAGGCTCCGAATCCGGTTCTATTTAGGGCAAAGCTGATGCAATTCAACAGGTATTTACTGACAGTTCATCGTGTACGAGGTGTTATTCAAGGGACGATGGGGGATGTAAGGATCCAGAAACGCTTGCTACCATCAAAAATTTCACCATCTATAGACATCAGTAAAGGGATGGTATTCGGCATCTTCTATGAGTCTTGTATACTTTCTGTCACAGATATAACATTTTCCTGGCATCCTTTATCTTCCCTTTCTGTAAAATGCCAATGTATACTAACCGCTTGGACCATGCACGCGTGTGCGCGCGCGCACACTCACACACAAACACACACACGTAACACCCTTTCTTTGACACACTCTTTTAATATCATTACAGATGCTAATGAATAAACATGTTGCTCCACTCAGGGCGTTTTAACTGGGCTTTTCTAACCCTAATCTGCAACTGATGACAGGCTATCTTGTGACTCACACACTAAAACAAGGTATCAACACAGCTATCCGCAGGATCACTGGCACTTAAGGGCTGCACTACCAAGTGGAGCAGATGAAGCACCTGAGTTACTGCTGTTGGTCACGGAGTATTTTTAAAGAATTGCTTCCTTAATATCCTCAAGCACCTACAGTAATGAGAATGGGTAATGTGCTGTCAAGAGGAAAACAGGCCTGTTTTAACAAATCAGTAAGGCACACTCATAAAAACATCAGAAAACAGATGTGCAGAAGTCTTTACAAACAACTGGCTCTTTTCAGTGGGTTTAGAAGCCTCCATCCCCATCCCACCCTTCTGCTATTAATTTGCTTAGAGAAATGTTTCATAGATTAAAAATACACAATTTTAACTAAAGGCCAGCTGACTTATCCTGAAGCTATGTAACTGGGTCCATCCCAATGACATTAAGGTACCAGTGGCCCCAAGAAGGCTCAAACATCCATGGTGGAATGCAGCCTCATTACACAATCCTCTTTCATTCTACTCCACTGAGCTTCTGCATGGTTTCTCCCCATGCACATGCATTGTGCCTGGAAAGTTTTCTGTTTCCTGTACAAAATAAATGAGAAATGGACTGTCACTGAATTCTCCTTTCTCACTACTTCAGCTACAAGGGTTCGTGTCTCTTCTTTCCTCCATGCCCACTAACAGATGGGTCCTGCTGGGAATCTCTGTGGGATTTATACCCTGGCTGCAAGGTTCACCCTTGGCTTCTGGATCTTGAGGGGGCCACCTGTGGGCACTCATTTCCTTAGCATGTCAAGCAAAACTCTAATCAAACCTGCAGAGTACTTAGTTTAAAAAATCAGGAGGAAATCATTTTTTGATTAAAAACAAGCAGAAAAGTAAATTCAAATTAGCATTGAAATCAACTAGGAAACACATTCCCGAGTTTTTGATATAAAAATAGATAGAGTCAATGATGACAGATTTTTAAAAATCGAGTTTTCTAAATCCAGTGGAAAATAGTTTGATTTGTTGTTGCACAGGATTATTGGAGATTCTTTCCTCCTCATTTAACTTTGGTATTGGGAGGGTTTTTAATGCTATTTATTTATTCAACAAATATGTATTGAGTGAGTATTGGGTGCCATGCTACCCACTCTTCAAGGTGATGGGAACACATCATTGAGTAAGACAGGTCAATGCAGGCAGTCCTGTAACTGAAATACCTTGGGGAGACTGACAACAGCCAAATCAATAAATAAGGAACCATCGTGATGTTGGGTGGTGCTGAGGGCTATGAACAGATATAAAGCAGAGTGAAGTGTGGGGAGAGTGTGGGTGTGTCACATATAAGATGATCAGAGAGGTCGCACAGATAAGGGACCCTTGAGCAGAGGCCACCGTGAGCAAGGTGAGGGGCATGTGAGTATCACAAGGGGACACTGAGAAAAAGACTCTGGCCTGGGAGCCTGTTCAGTGCCCTCAGGGGACCAGGAGGCTGAGATGGCTGAGAGGGAATGAGTGGTTGGTGGGTGGTGAGGCCAGAGAATTGGGTGCCAGAGAAATGGCCAACAGCAAGATCAAGGGAGGGGGGGTTCTGGGCCATTGTGGGGACTTGGGAGAGGAAACCACAGAGGGTTCTGAGCAAGATGAGACAGGATCTGACTTGTCTTTCGAAAGGCTGCTTTTGTGGGAGGAAAGTGAAGCATAGAGGGAAATACCTTGTAGTTCAGGCATGAGATCAAAACATTCGTTAACAGCTTTACTGAGATATAATTGATACTCAAAACCAATAGTATAGTTAGTTTTAACGATATTAAAAACTAGCACATACTTAATGTATACAATTTGGTGAGTCTGGATGTACGCAGACACATGTGAAACCATCACCACAATAACACATTCCATCACCTCTAAAGGTTTCCTCCTGCCCCTTTTTCTGGATAAATTTTAAATTACAAACAAAACATTACAAAATGTCTACCACATAAAAGATGTTATTTTTACAGAACCAGAAAACACTTCAGTAGATTGAATCTTATGAAAACCCAAACTGCAGCCACATTGTTTTGCTCGCTATCTTATCCCAACAGCCTTTAAATCAACTTAATCTCTTTTGAGAAATTAATTAAATGAATCATCTCTCAGCTCTACCTGTCTCTGCAGAAGCTGCCCTGACTGCCTCCTTCTTGCTCTTCAGGATGAATTAAATTATTACCAAAGTCCGCCTGGCCACACGTGCCAAAAGAGGAAGGCGGAAGTTCCCTAACATCACTGAAATCCATTCTTGTTGACACCTGACTAGCTCCCAAGGCAGTTTTAGAAAAGTCACTTTAAATTCTTTGAATGTTTCTTTCGGCTAAAATAAAATGTGTTACATCCCAGTGGGGCTTAAGGACTGTACAAAAAACATTACCTACAGGACTCTCCGGACATCAACCTCACCCCTCCACCTCCCCCAACCCCCCCAAACCCCTGCCCCCCGCGCCGACCTGGGCATCAATTTGGAAAGAGCCTCTCCTCTACCTGTAAAAGCACATCTCTTCTAACACACTTGGTCACTTGCATTCTGGACTTTTTGACTTACTTTCACATGATAAAAAGCCCCCTTTTCAACTGCTAATGGCATTAAGAGCCTTTTTCTTAATGCAGTTTTTGCTTCCAGGGTGGCCCTGGCAAGAAGCTTGTGCTTTCTAAGTCTCCATTTCAATCCTACCCCACCTCTCTATTATCATCCATTCTGACCCACAGTGCGTCAGGTCTCCGAGGTTCTGCACGATTCAGGGCAAATGCTTGGTCCCGCTCTACAACCTCTAACTGCGATGCTCAAGTCCTGTGGATTAGAACCACGTGGGGGAAATGCGGTGGAGGGGCTCCTTCCTCAAAACTGTCAAATCAGAATCTCAGAGGGCGGGGCTCAGAAATCCATACTTGTAACAAGTTCCTCAGAAAATTCTTATGAGCACTAAAGTACGAGAACCCTTACCTTAAAGGTATATACTGAAGAATAAGAAGGAAAGTGTTACCAAGTTTTCTCAACATTTCAGAAGAAAGCATGCCATAGCAATGCACAGATTCATAATAACTTTTAAGTAAGAGACTGCTTTATAACTTCCTCTTATTCTGTCCTCTGAGTCGCAAAATTTGGGGTCTTGAACTAAATATTTATTTCATATTCTCTATATTTCAGACTTTATCTTTCATTCTTTCAACATCATCATTCATTTTGACAGTCATACTATATTTTAAGCTCTATTTTTTATCCATATCTATCTTGAACTTTAGAAGTATGGAACTCATTGTAGAAATCTTTGAATTATATATCTATGTGTGTGTATATGTATATATGTGTACACACACATATATACATGTAGTATGTCTATATACAATCTTTGTTACCTTTGTTAATGTTTACAGATCCACATTGCATATACAAGTTAGTATTCCGCTTTTCTTTTTGATGGTAATCATTTTTTAGCAAGAAAGTATTTTTTTCAGCAAAGCATTTTTAAAAATTGTAGTATATATACAATGTCATGTCAGTTTCAAGTGTACAGCACAGTAATTCAGTTTTACACACACACACACACACACACACACATATATATTCTTTTTCAGATTCTTTTCCCTTATATGTTATTACAAAATAATTGAGTATAGTTCCCTGTGCTTATACAGTAGGTCCTTGTTGGTTATCTATTTTATATGTAGCAGTGTGTATATGCTAGTCCCAAACTCCTAACTTATCCCTTCCCCCCAGTATCCTTCTTTTATCATTCACTTTTCATTTAATAAATATTTGTTAGAGACCTAAAAAGCACTACCAGCTACCACGTGGTACGACAGCTGAGCACTATATTTGCCATCACAGACATTATTATATTATATTGTAACCATATTCTCCAAATGAACTAGTATCTAAAACTGTGATTTCAAACTGCTGAATAATATTTACTCTGATGCCATGGCTTACTGAACTCTTTTCTAATTGTAGAACATTCTGGGCAGTGGTCTTTGAAATGGGCTACATGCACACAAGGAGAAGTGCAAGGCAGTGCACTGAGGTACAGGAAGAAAGTATTAGAATTTCTGTTTTTATTTCAATTTTTTCAATTCTATTTTGTGTATGATTTTTAGCAGTATAATACCAAAAAAAGAGTAAATAAATTACACGTATTAGGAGTACCTGGTAAAAATTAGTTTCATTGATAAAGCTGGGTTATCACAAAACTCTGCTGTCCTTTGATTTAAGATGTGTCCAATTATTCACACAAAAATAAAATTTTGACAGTTTTAAACATATTCTCAGGAGTGAAATTACAAGTAAAAGATGATGGACCATTGCCAAATTGCCTTCTAGGTCAGTTGGTGGAAAATTTATGCTCTCAGTGTCTGAGAGAGCTTCTCTTTCATATTATATTTAAATTTTTGGCTGATTTATTAGACAGAAACTGGCATTTTATTAATGTTTTAATTTGCATCTCATTAGCAAAGCTAAAATTTTCAACTTTATTAGCTAATTAAGTTTCTTCTTTCATAAATTACTCACATCCTTTGCCTGTCTTTCTGCTGGGGATCTAAGTATTTTTCTAACTGAACTTTGTACAGATATATAGAAATAGTAACAATTATTAAAAACAATGGCTGACACTTATTGTGTTGAGTGCTGGCTATGCTAGAAATAGACCAGACCTTCTTTCTAGTCCTCTAAACAACCAAGGGTGTTATTATGCCCATTTCATGGATTATGAAATTGAAAGGAATGAAGTTAAATAACGTAATTTGGCAGAGTCTTCCTGATTACAAATTGTAAGAGTTAGAATTTCTTTTTTTTAGAATTTGTTATCCCTTTGATTTTTATTAATGTTGGTTAAAAATATATTTTTAAAAATTCTTATCCAGTCATATTTATCAACCCTCTCCTTTATGTCTTGTTCTATTGCTTTTATTATGAGAAATCATCCATGAAAAGGCATAAATAGTCTCCAGTTTTTTTCTATGATTTTATTTCTAATGTAATTCTAGAGTCTATCTGAAATATATGTGGGTGTATGGCATTAACTGAAAATCTTACAGTTTCCCAAATAGTCAATTTTTAGAGCACAACTAGTTAAATAACCCATTGACATATTATGCTTTTTTTTTTTAATCAAAAACTAATTTCTAATGGAAACTCAGGTCTGTTTTTGTAGCATATATATGTGTGACCATACATAATGCAATATATATGTGTTAAGTGTATAAGTATGTTATATATAATATATATGTTGACTATTATAAATATAATTTATAGGTATAAATTATATTAACATATATTTATATAATTATATATGTATTTTATATTATGTAATATATATGATAGAGCAAAAATCCTTTTTATATTCTATTACTCTTTTAAAAATATTTCTTACATATTCTCTGCTGTTTTTTCCAAGTGAACTTCAGAATCATTTTGTCTAATTTTAAAATTAAACAGATAAATGTCATCTTTATAACATTCTGTGTCACCATCAGGAAACTTGGTCCTGTTCTTCATTTATTTAAATTTTCTTGTATTGTTATCAGTGATGTGTGGTTATTTTTATATCTATTGCAGACATTTTTGCTTTAAAATTTCCAAATATTTTTTGGTTTGTTCCTACTGTAAATAAAATCAATTTCCCTTTCTAAGGTCAAGTACTATATGGTTATTGCTCTTATTTAGAAAAACCATTGAGTTTTCAGTTAATTCTATTAGGACTGTACATATATATTCATATTTTTAACAAATAAAAATAGATGTCTCCTCTTTTGTAATATTTATGGCTGTTTCATATCTTATAACACTATAAGAAAAATAGTGCATAACAATAGTGGTATGAGGCCTTGATGCTTCCGGTGTTTTTGTAGGATTCTGGTGTTGCTTTAAAGATCAGCTTTATCATGTAAAAAACTCACAAATCATTAAGGATGTTTTTTATCAGAAATGGCTGTTTTTTAGTATGGAGTTTCCTTTAAAACCTAAAAATAGAGTTACCATATGATCCAGCAATCCTACTCCTGGGCATATATCCAGAGAAGATGAAAACTCTAAATCAAAAAGATACATGGACCCCAATGTTCATAGCTGCACTATTTACAATAGCCAAGCCATGGAAGAAACTTAAATGTCCATCAACTGATGAATGGATAAAGAAGATGTGGTTCATATACATTGTTGTAATACAATGGAAGATTATTCAGCCATAAAAAAGAATGAAATAATGCCATCTGCAGCAACATGGATGGACCTGGAGATTATTATACTAAGTGAAGTAGGTCAGACAGAGAAAGACAAATATATGATATCGCTTACATGTGGAATCTAAAACACAATAATACAAATGAATTATTTACAAAATGGAAACAGACTCACAGACTTAGAGAACAAACTTCTGGTTACCAGGGGTAAGGGTGGGCAGGAGAGATAGATAGGGAGGTTGGGATTGACATATACACACTACTATATTTAAAATAGATAACCAAAACGGACCTACTGCATAGCACAGAAAACTCTGCTCAATACTCTGTAATAACTAAAATGGAAAAAGAACTTGAAAAAAATAGATACATGTACGTGTATGTAACTGAATCACTTTGTTGTACACCCGAAACTAACACAGCATTGTTAATCAACTATACTCCAATATAAAATAAACATTTTAAAAACATTTTTTCCAATGAATTGAACCTGAATTTCCCATTTTACAAAAGACAACAAAGATACCAATCACGCAAATGGAATGTACACTCACACACCAGAAGACAGAACTGTCACAAATCCTTCCAGAGAAAAATCGATATGGAGTCCCAAACAAACATTTCCCCAACACAAACGGTCCTCGATGTCAGACACACATCAGAACCAATAAAAATTCCCAAATAGCACTTTGCCCTCAAAACAGAAGTCTGCCCAGGTGCACACCGGTGAACTTACCACGTCTTGGAGCCTGTCAGCTCGTCCAGAGGCATGTTTCCGTTCCACCAAGGAAAAGTGTGCGTTGGCAGCCAGTGCCGAGCAGGGAAGAAACAGGGACGATTCCCAAAACAAATGGTTTTGGCAGCTGCGAGGAACATCCCCCAAAATCCTCCTCTCGGGGGGCCCCCTAGCTACAAACAGCTGACTCATCGCAGCCATCTTGGCGTGTTGCCACGGCCGGTAGCTCTACTCCAGAAAACCCCACGCAGTCAGATCTCGCGAGAACGCAGCCCCACGTTTTGGGCGCCAAAACACTGTTACTGAAAGTGGAGGTCGGGCTGCTCGCTGCTCAAAAGCTAAGAAGGAAGACTGGTGGAAAGTTTGCTTTATTTCCAAGGCCAGCAACTGGGGGCACAAGAAGGCAAACTCTTGTCCAAAGACCGACTCCCCCCACTGACAATCAGTGGGCAATAGCTTTTATGGATGGAGGGAGGGGGCTATATGCAGAAACAAAACAGTCAGCTCTGACAGTTTTCTTTAAATCGGTCATCGCTGGTCTGACCAGCGTCATCTCGGTTAAGTACAGTTTTTAGTTCCAGGGTCTGTTTGTTCCCATTTCTTTGAGGCCCATTCTTGGAACTGTGGCAGCTTATGTCCCGGATATTTGGGTAATTCATACTTATCAAGATTTTGAAGTATATTTGAATAGAATTGTACATAATATGCTTTTATCAGTTTTTTCTTCAGTAAATTTCTTTTTTGGTTTTGAGATATTGTTGATTTACAGTATTATATAAATTTCAGGTGTACAACATAATGATTCACAATTTTTAAAGAGTATACTCCATTTATAGCTATTATAAAATATTGGCTATATTCCCCGTGCTGTACAATATACCCTTATTTATTTATTTATTAGTCCCCTACCCGTCTTGCCCCTCTCCCCTCCCCCTTCCCTCTCCACACTGGCAACCACTAATTTGTTTTCTCTATCTGAGAGTCTGCTTATTTTTTTGTTATATTCAGTAGTTTATTTTTTTAAATTCTACATATAAGTAATAACACACAGTATTCGTTTTTCTCTCTGTCTTATTTCACTAAGCATAATACCTTCCAAGTCCATCCATGTTGTTACAAATGGCAAAATTTCATTCTTTTTAATGGCTGTGTAGTGCACTATGGTATATAAATAGATACATATCTCACATCTTCTTTACCCATTCATCTGTTGATGGACATTTAGTTTTTGCTTCCACATCTTGGCAACTGTAAATAATTGCTGCTATGAACATTGGGGTACATGGTCTTTTTGAATTAGTGCTTTTGTTTTTGTTTTCTAATATAAACCCAGGAGTGGAATTTCTGAATCATATGGTAGTTCTAGTTTTAGTTTTTTGAGGAATATCCTTCACAGCCATTGTTAAGTTTCTTTTCATTCATGTTGCTGTGTTTTTCCTATTTTACGTTGTTCTTTAGATTTATCAAATCTTCTTTTTTTTTCTTTTTTTTGCAGTACGTGGGCCTCTTACTGCTGTGGTCTCTCCAGACGCACAGGCTCAGCGGCCATGGCTCACGGGCCCAGCTGCTCCGCGGCATGTGGGATCTTCCCGGACCGGGGCGCGAACCCACGTCCCCTGCATTAGCAAGCACACTCCCAATCACTGCGCCACCAGGGAAACCCTATCAAATCTTTTTATTAGCTTTTTTCTTCAGAAAACTAATTCTTATATTTGTCAACTTTAAAAAATATTATTTGATTTCTTCTTTTATCTTTAGTATATCTTTCTACCCAATGTGTCTGTTACTTAATTTTCACACTTAGTTAATTCATGCATTCTTTTAAAAAATAATGAGAGAATTGAAGATTATAAGTTTGATATATCCTGTGAATCCTCATATTTATCCTTTATATTTTCATTAATTAATAAGTAGTTCATTTTGTGATTTTGTTTTGTTTTTTGACCCAGCAATTATTTTGGAGATGTTTTAAATATAGTGAAGGTTTAAAAAATTAGGTCTTTATTATTAATATTTAATTTTAATATATTATGAAAGAGAATGTGATTTTTGAGTTCTTCTTGAGAGAATTTTGTGTGTGTGGTCAAGTTTATGATCAGCTTTTCAAAATGTTCTATGGATACATAAAAACAAAATATGTTCTATGTATGAGAATCTGATACATAAATCAAACACAATTAAAATAGAAATTTATGTCATTATTTACTTTGTGAATCCTTGGTCTAGCTAAAGTTGATTGAATTGTATTGATATTTCTCAGAATTCTATACTTTGATCAATTTTGCATTGAATTTCTAAGAGTTTCTGCTTTATGTATTTTAAATTTGGTATTTGATGTGTAATGTCTCAATTAGTTGTCAGTTGTATTTTCCATCATTATAAATGACCTTTTTCTCAGCCTTTCTTACCTTGAATTCTGCTTTGGGTTTTTGTTTGTTTAAATTTTACTGATAAACAATTGCTTCTTTGATTTTAACACTTTTACAGTATTTTGTTTTACGTTATGTCTCTTGTTACTAAGACGTCGATTTTTTTAATGCAAACTTGCAGTTTGTATTTTATGGAGAAATTTAAAACATTTATGTTTATTGACATAATCAATATATTTGATCCTGTTTTGATTAGGCCAATCAACGGATTTTAGTGTAAGTGAGTACAAAAAAAAATGTTAATATGCTCTTTGCTTCTACATTGCAATGAAATGTTATAAAACTACCACTTATCAGAATGGTATAATGTCAAAGAATAACCACAACTATCCTAAAAGGCAACTAAAATACTCCCTCCTATCACATATCTGCAGGACAGTCGATTTCTTCGTATACTTCAACCAAAGGAACATATATCACAATAGAATAAATGCCGAAGTAGACATTAGACTCCAACTGTCTACTATGAAATTTTTATTAAAGAAATTTGTCAAAATGTAAAACAATATCACTCCTAAATTATTTTATTTTAGAAAATATAGTTTTTTAACAAAAAATATGAGGTTATTTTAAAATGCCATAGTATGTAATAATTCAAAATTTCCTCAATTTGTATTTCTAATTTGATAATTATCAATAGATATTATGCATATAAATAAAAGCTCTTTGCAGTCCTCAATAATTTTTAACACTGAAGTCCTGAGTTCAAAAGTTTGAGAACCACCACTCTATTTTGTGCAGATACAAAGGGACAAATTTCTACTTTCTGTTTCTGGCTTATAAAGCATTGCTGGACCACAAACTGCATTTTTCATTCAAATTGCTTCCATCTTGAAGTTAGTAAAAATTCCTCTCAGATTTGGAAAATAAATAAGTGGATATTAGTTCTTCTTGGGGAGTTTATAAATTTTCATGTTATTCAATTCCTTCATATATTTTAGTGGAAAATTGAGAACTATTTTTCTCTTTTTAAAAAATTTGAGCTATAATTCACATACCAAAAATTCACCATTCTAAAAGTATACAATTCAGTGATATTTATTGTATTTATAGAGTTGTGCAACCATCACCACAGTAAATTTTAGAACATTTCAATCCCTCAAAAAAATCCTTTAGCTCTACCTCCTTATCTCCTCATTCCCCAGCCCTAAGAATCCACTAATACTCTTTCTATTTCTATAGATTTACCTACTCTGGACATCTCATATGAATGGAGTCATACAATATATGACATTTGTGTCTGGCTTTTTTCACTTAGCACACTGTTTTCAAGGTTCATCCATGTTGTAACAGGTATCAATCCTTCATTCCTTCTTATGGCTGAATAGCATTCCATTATATAGATATATCGATTGATGAGTATCTGGGTTGTTTCCACTTTTTTAGCTATTATGAATGATGCTATTATAAACATTTGTGGGCAAGTTTTTTTTTATATACATATGTTTTTAAATTCTCTTGGAAATGTACTCAGGAGTATAATTACTGGATCATATGGTGATTATATGTTTAAATTTTTTAGGAGCTTCCACTATTTTCCACAGCAGCTGCACATTTTTTACATTCCCATCAGCAATGTATGAGGGTTCCAACTTCTCCACATCTTTTCTAGCACTTGTTATTTTCCACTTTTTTTTTTATTATAGCCATCCTAGTAGGTATTAAGAGTATCTCATTGTGGTTTCCAGAAATTGAGCATGTTTTAAATATTACATTTATGAATGAGATCTGGCCACTCATTTAAAATATTGCATGAAAGTTTTTGAAGCTTTTGAATAATCCTTTTCCTTGCATGTTTTCTTTGTTCTCTCTTGAATCTCTTAGAAGCACATGTGCATTTATCTAAGAACTTAACCTGAAAGATCTCAACAATGCCTTGCCTTTCCTAATTAAAATATTTATATTATTTCTAAATATAATATTCTAAAATTCTCTTGAAGGTTATCATTGAGTTACTATGTGAACACTTAAAGATGATGTGGCATATTTTCTGAGATGTCATTATGGTAATAATTATGCTGTTTCATTACTTCCATGTTGTTTTGTTAGCTTACTAAAAAGGTACTATTCAGAATCATTCCAAGAACCTTTATTTGCTGTAACAGCATCTTTCTAAAAGGTATGTATTTTTTACATTTTTATTTTCCTAAGCTTTTGAGACTATGTTTTAACTTCTTGGGAAATTAAACACTGTATTTTCATAAAATCTAGATTGTTTTCATAAAAATAAATTTTTTAAAAGATGAGGATTCTGGGAGTTGGGCTAATGTCAGTTTCTGTGAATACTCAAATTAATAAAATTCCTTGCCCAAATATAAATCACCCACAATTTGAATTTTTGGAGATGTTCCCTTCACCATTTGAACTACATGAAAATGCTGATGAATATTTGCAATACAAAACTGATAAGCAAGTAAACCCCTATACATATCTAATCATTTAAAGGATAACTTGGGGCTTCCCTGGTGGCGCAGTGGTTGAGAGTCCACCTGCCGATGCAGGGGACACAGGTTCGTACCCTGGTCCGGGAAGATCCCACATGCCGCGGAGCGGCTAGGCCCGAGAGCCATAGCCACTGAGCCTGCGCGTCCAGAGCCTGTGCTCCACAACGGGAGAGGCCACAACAGTGAGAGGCCCGTGTACCGCAAAAAAAAAAAAAAAAAAAGATAAAGGATAACTTATTCCTCCAAGACTTTGCAAATATTAGAATCATCTGAATCTATTCCTTGTAATTCCAGGTCTCCATGGTGATAGACTAACTTATCTTCAAACTCTACTCAGTAAATAAGCATCTGAAAATGACTAAACATTAGAAATAAATACCTCCTACTCAACTTTTGTGTCCCTGTTTCAACATCCTTCCTCGGGGTAGCCCTTCCTGAGCCATTACTCCCCTTTTCTCTCAATATTTGTCTTATCCAACTCTATATCCATGCTTGAACGACCATCACCTGTATCAATTCATATTTACATTCTACTCTCAATCCCAGAAAACTAAATAAAACACGGTATTTTGAAGTTATCATAGATCCAAGATAAACTCAATCTATTTCATATCCATTTACTCCATTTATTCAATGCTGTCAACGTGCTGTAGGTTTGAGCAGGTTCCTTAAACTTCCTGTGGCTTATTTGTCTTATCTGTAACATAAGAACACTTACATCTTCCCTGACTGGTGTGAGAGTCAGAGTTGATGAATTTTATAACTTTTTATAAATAATTGTGTAATTGTGGTCATTTTAACAATATTAACTCTTCCACTCCAAAAACACAGTATATCTTTTCATCTGCAATTCCTTTCAAAATACCAGTGGCATTTTTCTCAGAACTAGAACAAATAATTTCGAAATTTGTGTGGAAGCACAAAAGACCCCAAACAGTCAAAACAATCTTGAGAAAGAAAAATGGAGCTTGAGGAATCATGCTCCCTGACTTCAGACTATACTACAAAGCTATAGTCATCAAAACAGGAAATAGCAAAACAGTATGGTACTGGCACAGAAACAGACAAAGAGATCAATGGAACAGAATAGAGAGCCCAGAAATAAACCCACACACTAATACTCAATTAATCTATGACAAAAGAGGCAAGAATATACAATGGAGAAAAGACAGCCTCTTCAATAAGTGGTGCTAGGAAAACTGAACAGCTGCAGGTAAAAGAATGAAATTAGAACACTACCTAACACCATACACAGAAAAAAAATCAAAATGGATTAAAGACCTAAATGTAAGGCCAGACACTAAAACTCTTAGAGGAAAACATAGGCAGAATACTCCATGATATAAATCAAAGCAAGATCCTTTTTGACCCACCTCCTAGAGAAATGGAAATTAAAAACAAAAATAAACAAATGGGACCTAATGAAACTTAAAAGCTTTTGCAAAGCAAAGGAAACTATAAACAAGAGAAAAGACAACCATCAGAATGGGAGAAAATATTTGCAAATGAAGCAACTAACAAAGGATTAATATCCAAAATATACAAGCAGCTCATGCAGCTCAATAACAAAAAAACAAAAACCCAGTCCAAAAGTTGGCAGAAGACCTAAATAGACATTTCTCCAAAGATATACAGATTGCCAACAAACACATGAAAGAATGTTCAACATAATTAATCATTAGAGAAATGCAAATCAAAACTACAATGAGGTATCACCTCACACCAGTCAGAATGGCATCAAAAAATCTACAAACAATAAATGCTGGAGAGGGTGTGGAGAAAAGCGAACCCTCTTGCACTGTTGGTTGGAATGTAAATTGATACAACCACTATGGAGAACAGTATGGAGGTTCCTTAAAAAAAAAAAACAGAACTACCATACGACCCAGCAATCCCACTACAGGGCATACACCATGAGAAAACCATAATTCAAAGAGTCGTGGGCTTCCCTGGTGGCACAGTGGTTGAGAGTCCACGTGCCGATGCAGGGGACACGGGTTCGTGCCCTGGTCCAGGAAGATCCCCGCACATGCCGTGGAGTGGCTAGTCCCATGAGCCATGGCCACTGAGCCTGTGCATTCGGAGCCTGTGCTCCGCAACAGGAGAGGCCACAACGGTAAGAGGCCCGCGTACCGCCAAAGAAAAAAAAAGAGTCGTGGACCACAATATTCACTGCAGCTTTATTTACAATTGTCAGGACATGGAAGCAACCTAAGTGTCCATCGACAGATGAATGGATAAAGAAGATGTGGCACACATATACAATGGAATATTACTCAGCCATAAAAAGAAATAAAATTGAGTTATTTGTAGTGAGGTGGATGGACCTAGAGTCTGTCATACAGAGTGAAGTAAATCAGAAAGAGAAAAACAAATACCATATGCTAACACATATATATGGAGTCTAAAAAAAAAAAAAAAGGTTCTGAAGGTCCTGGGGCAGGACAGGAATAAAGATGCAAATGTCAAGAAAGGACTTGAGGACACAGGGAGGGGGAAGTGTAAGCTGGGATGAAGTGAGAGAGTGGCATGGACTTATATACACTACCAAATGTAAAATAGATAGCTATTGGGAAGCAGCCGCATAGCACAGGGAGATCAGCTCGGTGCTTTGTGACCACGTAGAGGGATGGGATAGGGAGGGTGGGAGGGAGAAGCAAGATGGAGGGGCTATGGGGATATACGTATATGTATAGCTGATTCACTTTGTTATAAAGCAAAAACTAACACACCATTGTAAAGCAATTATACTCCAATAAAGATGTTAAAAATATAAAAATTTTAAAAATGGGCAGAAGAACTGAACAGACGTTTTTCCAAAGAGGACATGCAGATGGCCAACAGGGATGTGAAAAGATGCTCAGCATCACTAATCATCAGGCAGTCAAAACTACAATGAGGGCTTCCCTGGTGGCGCAGTGGTTGAGAGTCCGCCTGCCAATGCAGGCGACGCGGGTTCGTGCCCCAGTCCGGGAGGATCCCACGTGCCGCGGAGCGGCTGGGCCCGTGAGCCATGGCCGCTGAGCCTGCGTGTCCAGAGCCTGTGCTCTGCAATGGGAGGGGCCACAGCAGTGAGAGGCCCGCGTAGCAAAAAAAAAAAAAAAAAAAAAAAACTACAATGAGATACCACCTTACACTTGTCAGACTGGCTATCATCAAAAGAACACAAATAACCAATGTTGGCAAGGATGTGGAGAAAAGGAAACTCTCATACATTGCTGGTAGGAATATAAATTGGTGCAGTCACTATGGAGAACAGTATGAAGACTTCTCAGAAAACTAAAATTAGAACTACCATATGACCCAGCAATTCCACTCTTGGGTATATATCCAAAAAAACCAGAAACACAAATTTGAAAAGATACATGTACCCCAATGTTCATAACAGCATTATTTACAATTGCCAAGTTATGGAAGCAACCTAAAAGTATGCATTGACAGACAAATGGATAAAGAAGATGTGATATATATATATATATAAAATGAAGTACTACTGAGCCATAAAGAAGAATGAAATTTTGCCATCTGCAGCAACGTGGATGGACTTGGAGGGCATTATACTAACTGAAATAAGACAGACAGAGAAAGACAAACACTGTAGGATATCACTTATATGTGGAATGTAAAAATTACAACAAACTAGTGAATAAAGCAAAAGAGAAGCAGACTCACTGATATAGAGAACAAACTAGTGGTTACCAGCGGGGTAAGGGAAGGGGGGAGGAGCAACGTAAGGGCAGGGGACAACAAAGGGTTATTATGGGATTATGTGAAATTACCTGTATGAAACTTTTGAAAATTGTAATACACTATAGAATTTAAAGAATCTTTCAATAAATAAATAGATATATAAAAAAGTAAATAAAAGTTTCTTAAAATGGGGAAAGAATTGTGTAATTAATAGAATAATAATAATTATTATTATTTGCAAGTGGCTTTATTTGACCAGTCATACATCTGGATGTAAGATATCCAAATGTGCCTTGTAGAAGTTTTGATTGGAATAGGAGGAAATACAAACTTTTAAAAATGTTTAAGGATATACTTTTTATTTCATTTTTTTTGTTGTTGTTTTACTTGTCAGTGCTGATTTCTTTTAGACCAGAGACGTGGAGTATTTCAAAACCATTTACATATCATTTCAGCCTGCTGAAAACTTTCTAATACCCTCAGAAGAATGGTAAAACAAATGGAAAGGGGCAGGGAAAAAATGGGCAATTTCCTGTAATATATGCTTGCAGATAATACATACCAATGTATATGTGAATGCACAAATGAATATCCATTTCATGGGTTCATAAAAAGAACATTTTATATTTCAAGTAATCCATCCTCACCTCAATGATCTTCTGAGAGAAAACAAGGGTATTACTGTTAACAAATGTGTACATATACACATTTAATATCTAAAAAAGATAGTGAAATATATCTAAGAAAGAAAGAGAAAAGTAGGGAAAAAGGGACAGAGAGACAGTGAATAAAGAAAGGAGGAAGAAAAACTATCATATAATCCTGCAATCCCCCCCCGGACATATATTCAGAGAAAACCATAATTAGAAAAGATACATGCACCCCAGTGTTCATTGCAGCACTATTTACAATAGCCAGGACATGGAAGCAACCTAAATGTCCATCAACAGAGGAATGCATAAAGAAATTGTGGTACATATATACAATGGGATATTACTCAGCCATAAAAAGAACAAAATAATACCATTTGCAGCAACATGGATGGAACTAGAGATTATCATACTGAGTCATACAGACTCAGTCATGACACTTCTGTGTCATACAGACACAGAAACACAAATATCATAGGATATCGCTTATATGTGGAATCCAATAAAAGGGTACTTTTATTCACAAATGAACTTATTCACAAAAGAGAAGTAGAGCCATAGATGTAAAAAGAAACTTATGGTTACCAGGGGATAAGGTGTGGGGGGGAGGGATAAACTGGGAGGTTGGGATTGACATATACACACTACTATATATAAAGTAGACAACTAATAAGAACCTACTGTACAGCATTGTACTGAACTCTACTCAATACTCTGTAATGGCTTATATGGAAAAACAATCTAAAGAAAGAGTGGATATATGTACATGTATAACTGATTCACTTTGCTGTACAGCTGAAACTAACACAACATTGTAAATCAACTATACTCCAATAACAATTTAAAAATAAAAATTTAAAAAGCCATAAACTGGGAAGAAATATTTGCAAGTTATATTTCTAACAAAGTATTTGCATGAAGAATATATAATCAATACTTCATTTCAATAATATGACAGACAACTCAATTTAAAAATGGGTAAAAGATACTTTCACAAAAGGAGATGTGTAGATGGCTAAACAAACATGAAAAGATGTTCAACTTCTTTAGTCATTAGGCAAGTTTAGTGTGCATCTACTAAAGGGTTGTAATACCAATTTTTGGCAAGAATTTAGAGAAACTGGACCCTTCACACAATGTTGGTGACAAAGTAAAATGGGGCAGCCATTTTGGAAAACTGTTTGGCAGGTTCCTTAAAAATGAAACATAACTGGGACTTCCCTGGTGGCACAGTGGTTAAGAATCCACTTGCCAATGCAGGGGACATGGGTTCGAGCCCTGGTCCGGGAAGATCCCACGTGCCACAGAGCAACCAAGCCCGTACGCCACAACTACTGAGCCTGCGCTGTAGAGCCCGTGAGCCCCAACTACTGAGCCTGTGCACCACTACTACTGAAGCCCGTGTGCCTAGAGCCTGTGCTCTGCAGCAAGAGAAGCCACTGCAGTGAGAAGCCCGTGCACTGCAATGAAGAGTAGCCCGTGCTCGCCGCAACTAGAGAAAGCCCGCTCGCAGCAATGAAGACCCAGTGCAGCCAAAAATAAATAAATAAATTTATATTAAAAACATGAAACATAACTATATCAATATGACCCAGAAATTCCACTCCTAGGAATCTACCTACGAAAAGTGAAAATACATGTCCAAAGACTTGTATGTGAATGGTCACAGAAACATTCTTCATAATAGCAAAAGGCTAGAAACAATCCAAACGTCCAACAACCGTGAATGGATAAATAAAATGCAGTGGCAGTTAAAATTTTAAAAGATAAAATATCTGGAAAAGGGAAATTTGTAGTAATAGAAAGCAGATCAGTGGTTGTCTGAGGTTAGGGGTGGGAGTAGATGCTGGATGCAAACTGACATGAGGAAACATTTTGGAGTAATGGAAATGTTCTCAGACTGATGAGTGGTGACAGTTACAACTCTGCAAAGGTACTAGAAATTATCAAAATGTACACTTACAATGAATGAATGTACAGTATGTAAGTTATGCCTCAATAAAGATTTTTTTTTTAATCGAAGTTGGTCATCACTCCAAAGAGCCTAATCCCAATATGAGAATGCAGATAATAATGGAAGGGAAGTCAGAAGAGAGAGGGGTTTAAGGCAAATAAACAAATATTGGGAAATTTCATAAAAACCTGCTAATTGCGATCTTGGCAAGGAGAGTAGAAAGAGCTATAACCTACCCTGGAAACTCCTTCTTCCACCTCCTGGGATGAATACGGGCTGGCGTTGCCACTGCTTTATGTTTATGTTTAGGAGAGAGTGAGAATTCTAGGCCCTCCTCTGCCTTCCACCCACTGGGCCCTGGAGCTGACCAAGGTGCTGACAATTTCTCAGCTCAAGATGTGGTATAGGTTGTGAATTCATGATGCTACCTCTGAGGAACTGAAACCGATAGAGTGGTGTACCAGAGTCATAACTACAGGATTGTCAACCTTAAAGGGTTTCAAGAGAAGTCATTGCAAGGGGTGGGGTACATGTGTCCACAGAGTAATCACTAACAGAAGGCCCTATATCCCTTGTACCAGCCTGTCTTTATACAGGAGTTTTAAAGTAGATCAGGTAAGATTTGCATCTGGTGAGAGCTCAGAAAGGGGCAAATCCATGTACCTGGCATGATCACAAGTAGGAATTCACCTTTTGTGCCTTCAAAGAGAGCTGATAGCAATTACCGGTTGATATGTTTCCCAACTAAACCAATCACAACTGCAAAAATATCAGTCTTCTTTTTTTTTAGAAGATGTTGGGGGTAGGAGTTTATTAATTAATGAATTTATTTTTGCTGTCTTGGGTCTTGGTTTCTGTGCAAGGGCTTCCTCTAGTTGTGGCACGCGGGGGCCACTCTTCATTGCGGTACGCGGGCCTCTCACTACCGCGGCCTCTCTTGTTGCGGAGCACAAGCTCCACATGCGCAGGCTCAGTAGTTGTGGCACACGGGCCCAGTTGCTCCGTGGCATGTGGGATCTTCCCAGACCAGGACTCGAACCCGTGTCCTCTGCATTGGCAGGCAGATTCTCAACCACTGCGCCACCAGGGAAGCCCACAGCCTTCTTGTAAAACATCATATGAAAAGATATTCTTTCTTCTTCTGAATGCTACCTTAAGCACATTTTTTTTTCTGCAGAAAAATGCTCATATTTATCAACTTATTCACGGGCTCGGTCAGCAATTTGTAGCCTGTGAGAAATGACATCCTGTGTTTGTCCACAACAACTTGTAAGAACAGAAATGGCTTTCTAATTTAATCACATCACAGTAGTGCTCAGTCCCAGGAAATATTTGTTATTTCATAGCGGAGGTGGCAAGTTTTTAGAATCACTTTATAAACTTGGATCAGAAAAACTAACATGTTTTAATTTCAAATAAAAATGCTACAGTCGGCTTCTTCACCAGATACAATTTGCTCAAAATATCTCAAAGCAGTTCATTACCAAGAACAGCACAGGTGAGCTCCGAGCAAGATCTTTACATAAAATATACTGTAATTCCTGTATAAGTATAAATATATGGACATGTATTCATATGTACAACAAATCTTGAATGGGACATGCCTCAAAGCAACATGAAAATTATCTGGAAAGCTGATATGAACTTGGATTTCTGAATTTCTCTGAATAAAGGTAAGACACAAATGTAAAACAAAATGATAGTGAAAATAAAAATAAAACCCATGCATTCCTTAAAAATTTCATGTGAGTCATAGTTGATGTATGTGTTTCCTCACTTCCAGGTTCCCAGAATTCTGTGCATCAGAATCCACTAGGGTGCTTGTTCAAAATGCACTTTTCAAGGCTCTACCCCCTGGAGATTGTGCTTTGGAACCTCTGAGACAGGGCCTAGCAACCTGGTGATTTGATGCAGGTGGTGCAAGAATCATCCATAGAGCAACACCACTCAAGACTCCTGTGCTCTGCTTAAAGGGAGCAGTATTTCCCAAAATATTTGTACAGGAGCCTGAGATATGTAAAGTGCATGATGGAGAACATTATGGGGAGAAGTTCATGAATATCTGGACAGTTGGAGACCAAAAGGACAGAATGCATCTTGACTAAACCACGGAAGCAACTTGAAGATGCTTTCTTTTGCATGGTTCAAATATGTATACTAGAATCAAACCCAAGCCACACAACATCTGAGCCTTCCATGAGCATTCAAGCAGGACCATTGCTAATAATAACTCCCTGATTACTGAACAACCCTAAAAGCAAGGCAGCCTGAGGAATCTGTGTGGGCATTACCATGCTCTTTTCTGGTCATAAAATCTAGTTGGTGTGCAGTTACTCCAATGTGACACCTTATATAAGCTAGAAATCATGTCTTCACTCTAAACATTGTAAATCAATAAAATTATGTTGTAGCCATTGACAACACATACAATTTTTCCTGTTTGACGCCCCATTACCACAACAGCACTTGCCTTGGTTTGGAAAGCAGTCCTTCTCTTCCCTAAGTGAGTATTAGAGGGGAATTACTCCTCCTTGGTCTTCTTGCATATAGGACATATTTATAGAGAGCAGAATAATGTCAAACAAATTGCTCTCGCAAATACTCCTTGCTACTTTGCAGTATTGGTGTCCATTCTTAAGCCAGATAGTGAAATTTCCAAGAGTTACATTTTTTCCCCAATGTATTTTCTTGCCGTTTTTACACTTAAAGGTGGTGGAGTTGAGGATTGCATTCCTAAATTAAATGTGTCATGTGTAAATACAAGAATGTGCAAAATATAACTTGTTAAAACTTTACTTCTGTGGTATAAATATAAATTCCTACAAGAATAAAATTAAGGAGAATGTCTTCTGTGGGATATTAGGAAATCTAACACTCTCCATTATCCCCTTGGGGTTCCAACCTACAGAGAACACGTACACACTCAAGAACCACTTGCCCAATGCAGATGAAAATGCCAGTTTTATTCATGTCCTGCTAGGTGTCCCCAAACCCCGAAAGGGCTTCTGATAGGAGGATGCAGCATAGGAGAGAGTCTGAGAGGAAAGATTTCTATTTCCTCTGCCCCAGTTAAAAACAGGTCAGTGTGCACTGAAAGCATGACTTAGCCATCCACATGGAACTGAAAAGCTGAAATAAAGAAAGAGCAGGCATCTCACTGGGTCTCCAGTAGGTGCTGATAAGATCCATTTACCACTTGGAGACAGATGATACAAGGCAAGCCCCGCTAAAGAGGCTGATGTTAAAGGGAATGAGTTAAAGGGTAGGGCCTACACCATTTGTTGATGAATGTGACAGTCAGTATATGCTAGGTTAGGCTGCAGTAACAAACAACTTCAAAATCGCAGGGACTTTAAAATAGCATTTTTTTTCTTGCTCATGCAATATGTCAAACATAGGTTGACAAGAGGGCTCTGCTCATCATAGTTATTCAGAGGCTCTGCTGACAGAGGTGGCTTCTCAACACACCATGGTTTCATGACCACTGCAGCTAAGGACCTAGCAACCTCAATTGAATGTTCTGGCTGGGCAGTACCACACAGCACTTCTCCCCACAATCCACTGGACAGAACTTGTTAAATGGCTCTTCCTAACTTCAAAGAGACAGAAAAGTACAGTTTCCTCCCATGACCAGAAAACTATAAACACTAGGAATATATACTATGTAAGGAAGTAGCATTTTAAAATCTCCATTCATTTTACTTTCTATGTATCTCACCACTTGACCACTCACACTTTAATTGCCCATTTTCTTCTGCTTCCTCTAATGTCTTATTTTCATAGTCTTAACAAGCATTGAAAAGGCACTTCTATAAAAATAATGCAGGAAGACCAACTGTTCTCTCTGTTCCTCCCACATCCTCTTCTGCCCACCCTCTATCCATACTTTAACATATATGTCCAAGAAGACAAGAGGCTGTGCCACAGGCAACTATGACTTTTAACACTCAGGCCACACATTTGTAAATCTGGCCCAGTAAGTGTTCATAATTCTTACCATCAAATTAACAATTCCTCCTCTCATGGAGAAAAGTAAAGAAGCAGAGAACAGATCATTTCAACACTCTTTGGATCTTTGGGTAGGAATGGAAGTACCCTTTTCCATGAAAGCATGTGGAAAAAGTCCAAGGATGACCTAATAATTTCATAGCCTTAGATTAGACAACACTTTATAATTCTTACATGAAACCTGGATGTCATAAAACAAGATTTTAACTCCCAGAAGGCAAAAGAAGCCTTAAATAAGATAAAGGAAAATAATATACTGGGAGAAACTGTTTACTACACATATAAGAAAAATGTGGTATCTTTAATACATAAAGAGCATTTACAAATCAATAAAAAAAGACTAAGAAGAAATATACGAACAATAAACTTATAAAAATAGGATTAGCTTCACTGATAATTAAACAAAGTACCAATTATTTTGCCTATCAAATTAGAAAATTTTAAAAGACTGATAATCTCAAGTAGTGACTAGAGATAAAGAATTGGTTGATGTGCAAACTAGAACAATGATTTTTGGAGAGCAATTTGCCAGTAATAGTCAAACTTTAAATAGTCAAACTTTAAATTTGTGTTATATGACCACAGAACGTCCACTTTTAGGAATCTGTCCTACAGAATTACTTGCACAAATACATCAAGAGATATAAGCATGATATTTCTTTTTTGATATCAAAAATTTTAAACAGCACAAAAGTTTATCAATAGAGAGCTCATTATATCCATGCAATAGATCACACAAGCATAAAAAAATCAGATACAAGCTATAAGTCCTGACATGGAATATGGCCTGCATTACTAAGCAAAAAGGAAATAACAGAATGAAATACATAGTATGGGTCCGTGGTGTGCTGGGAAACCAGCTCTCATTTTAAAAAGAAGCTTTGATTCGTGTTTGCTGATTTCCATGAGGTAAACACTCTTGTCATAGCTGCATTCAAACTACCAACAGCTTAACAATCTGCTTACAGAATTCCACAGGCCAGTATATGGGACTATTTTCATTTTTTAAAAAAGTATGTATGTAAGTATGCAAGCATGTATTTATGTGTGGTCGTAGAGGCACAGAAAAAAATATCAGAAAAAGTAAACAGAAACTGGAGCAGAGCCTCAGTGGGACAAAAGAGTCTCAGTGGGATAAAAAAGCAGAGCCCTTGGTTTATTGTTTGGATTTGTTCCATTGAAAATGTATTGCTTTATTAGTTTTCTTAAATCAAGGTTTAAGTATTTTATTACAAAGTTAATACATTTTTACTGTAGAAAAACTGCAAAATATAAAAGAGAATAAAGGAGAAAATATAAATACCCATAATTCTTCTACATTAGGATAACCACATATTTTGATGTTCTTTTTTCCAGTTGTTTTTCCTAGAAAAACCTAGCTTTTGGATTTTTCAAACAAGTTTACATTTTGTGAGTAAATGCAAACTATACATAAATTTTGAGTCAATTTCTGATTATTTCCTTAGGAAATAATGTTGTTTATTATCTGAGAAGTGGCATTAATTATTGATTAAAGGTAAGACTACAAAATATATCTTAAATAGAGGATGACTAGATTTTAGTAAATGCAATTCAGGCTAATACCAAGTCATCAAATTTTATTTCTTAACTTTACTAAAAACATAGATAGATTTTTATGGTAGTAGAGATAAAAATGCTATTAATTTATTTGTTATATACATGTATGTACATATACAATACGTGTATATAACAAATAAATTAATAGCATTTTTAGCATTAATGCATTTTTAGCATTATTAATAGCATAATAGCATTCATACACATATAGACATATATACATGTTGTGTATATATATACATATACACACTTCTATACATGTTTTATATTTATATATATATATACACACAATTACGTATATATACATATATATTACTACATATACATTATTTTACAAGAAGAAAACTTTTGGCCCTGTAATGCTTGCCACAGAAACGGAAGACAGTGGAAGCTGACTGGGTTAATACCAGATAAAGGAGTTCAAAGGGAAGAAGAAGGGTTTCTCAGATATATCAGGAAGAAAAGGGGTATTAGAGAGCAAGTAGGACCATTAATAAATGGTAAAGATGATGAAATTGGTGGTGACTAACATGATAGCACTACCAGTGGTTTATATATATATATACATATCAAAGTTTGAGAAGAAAAACAAAGCAAGCCAGTGAAGATATTTAGGAAGTAATGAAAATCCTGTCAATACAGCTGCTGATAAAAGGCAGGTGAGGGGATTCAGTACAACTGCTTGAAGCCCAGGATTCCAGACACGTGCATTCACCAGGGATTTGATGTCATTGAATCGAGCTCTGTACCTAATCCGGTACTTCACCTAGTCCAGCTCCAATCAGACTTCTGGTTTCACAGTCTCATTTCCAAATTCACCCGTCACCTAACCTTCCCTCATTGCTCAAAAACTAGAAATGAAAATTTTTAGACATGTCTTTCACCAGGTGCTATAGTCAGAAGTATCTCAAGGCCAGAGTCTGGGACATTATCTGGGTTTCAAGCCATTTGTTTTACTTGGGACTATCAACCCACATGCTGATGGTTCTTTACCCACATACCTCCCACTCCCTAAGTTATTTAAGTAATTGATAGAGCTCAAATATCCACTGAACTAATTAGGATTACTTGGGATGGCTACTGTACCTTTCTTTTCATTTTGCAATTATGGAGAATGTCTACTGTGTGTGAATAAAGAAAAAAAAATAGTCTCTTCGTTTTTGCTTTAAGTGAATGCAATTAGTTGATGCATCCATAAAGGGACTCATCTATACTTCGCAAAATTAAAGATGTAGACATCCGAGGACAGACAGGACCCAAAAAAAAGTCAGATTTCAATGGAAATTAACTAATAAGGTTTCTCAACTATCGATTCTTTTTCTTCTTTTAATAAATTACAGAGAACAAAGTGAGTGTCCCAGAATCAAGGAAATTAAATGTGATGCCAGCATTCCATACAAGAGTACCCTGCTATTCCCAAACGGAACTACTGACCACAGTAATAGCAAGGGAAATGTTGAGGAAATCAGATAGAGAGTAATGGAATTGCAGAACCAATAAACTGCAAATCAGCAGAGAAAGAGACACCCCAGAGGCCCTAATCTGGACTTGAGTCAATATTGTTATACGATTGTCCAACAAAAGTTATGTGATTTCAAACTGGCTTGAATCTATGCCCTTAATCCGTGTATTTATATATTACCTCTTCCCAAGGAACTAAAAGAATTTTATGAGCAGTTTTGTCTTCCACCCTTATTGAGCACCCACATTTTCCCCTCTGATATCTCTATGGTGACCTAACATTCTCTGTCAACAAAAGGTGAGACTGGGGTAAGAAGAAGTTCTCTCATTTGCCCAAGACAAATCAGGAAGGTATCACTAAAGTCAGCCCAAGCAGTGTTATTTTCGTGGGGCCCACTCTATGCTAGTCAAAATTTAAATAGACAACTGAAAGTTAGTTAAGGTAACGGGAAAAAAAGTGAGTATAGTTAATAAGGCAATGTTCTTAGGAGTTTAGCAACATTGCTAAAGAGGCTTTTAAACGGATCTACCAGAAAGAATAAACAGTGCACTTAATTCCAAGGTTATAACAAAGTCAATCCATATTGAAAAATGGGAAGACATTTCTCCAAGACTCAAATTGCCTTAAGGCTACATTTTAGAGATGCGAATTTTTTGTGTAGGGCCTTTGCTATTGACTATCAACTTAAGGCTTTGGGGATTCAAATACATTTACCCTTGGCAAAATAAAGATACTGTGAAAATTAGAGGCCTTCATAGGAGTATTCAAATTCCTTAGAAATAGCTTAATTTTCCCCTGAAACAAATGCAAATTTTGCAGTGTCCAAAGGGACCAGATGATCTGAAGGAAGGAAAAGTATAGTATAAGGAGGAAGTGGAGGTGGCAAAAAAAAAAAAAAAAAATGTGAACTGTACCTACATCTTGGTGGAACAGGGTAAGGCCTGCAGACAGTTCTTGCAAGGGGAAAGGAACAATCTTATGTTACAGAAGACAGGGACTCCAGAATTGATGAACAAACTTTGCCATGCCAAAATGTCTCTTTGGCATATGGATTATTTTAAACTGAAAACAATCAAGGCCCCAAAGACTCAGGAAGAATATTTGACCTTCCCCTAACTGCCTAAAGAATGTAGATGGAGGACCTGTTCCAGGAAGGGAGCTATCACCATAGGTAACTATAGTATGAACTAGGTCTCTAGACAGGGAAGAACCTAGCAAAGTCTGTTTGTTAAAATTCCTCTCTGTGTCCCATTGTCTGTGCATGACCCAGCAAACATTTGTTTACCAAACATTTGCTTTTCCATCTCCATGTCACTTGCCTTCCTCCTATTTGAGGTACCAAACCACTACCCCCAATATCCTCTTTTGCCTTTGGCTGAAGATGGTATGAGTTTCAGCCATTTTGGAGAGTTGCTCAGTTTTCCTGGGTGTCTCCCTTGTACACATGTTGTGAAACTTTTGTTTGATTTTCTCCTGTCAATCTGTCTTATGTCAGTTTAATTCTTTGACCATCCTGAAGAACCTAGAAGGGTAAAGGAAAACTTCTTCCTCCCCAACATTTCTAAGCCACTTTCTTTCTTAATTTTTGAATGCTCAGTTAGCTACAGTTTCTATTGTCACAGGTCTGTGGACAACACACTCTCATTCAACTGGTCCCTTCAATGGATTACCCAGCAGAGCAAACAATTCTAAGAAGGGCCCCCTCTTCAAGACCATCAACATAAACCTACTATATATTTGAATTATGGGAGACTCATGGGAAACTGCTTATTACACATTTCCTCTTTGCCTATTCTAATTTGGGGTGGTAAATGGTGAAGAGATATTTTAATTACTCTTGTTCTTCAGAAAACTAGAAAGATATCCTAACCTCTGCTGATGGTACTTCTAAACAATTAGGGTGATGGGCAAAGGATCTCTCCAGAGAGCATAATCAATCAAAACCTTTCCCCAGAACTAGACCAATTTTTGAAAGATAAATAAACACGGCTTGTTGGTCTGTGGTACTAGAAACAGGGAAGGGGTGCCACCAAAGAAAAAAGAAATCATGTAAGCGCAGGATATGAGCCTATACCTCTTTATTCACCTGATATATTGCCAGAGATGCACAAACAGAAAGCAAACATAACAGGAAAGTGGGATTTTCCCCAGAAATAGCCACAATAAACATCTTTTCAAAAAAAATTTAAGACAGAAAAGAAGGCAGCCTTTGCCTCTGAAATCAAAGAAAAGCCTGTTTGGTTCTAAGACATTGAAATAATTCTTCATGAGCAGTTCATCTGGGTGAAAATATGACCTCTGTGGTTGTTGTCAAGGTCTCTGAAACCCGGGGTTCTGTTGAGTAAATGCTGGTTGCATAAGTTAGGGCGGCTAAAGGGACACTTTAATTTATGTGCTCAATTTTTCTAAGATCTCAAAAAAGAAAAAAAATAAAGGTGGGGAAAGGGATGAATGAGGTTAATTTTCAGGGTGGCACATTCAGGGATGCTTTTGAGATTAAGGATTTTTCCATTATCCCAGTATCATCATCTGACGGGAAGTGATTTTGCAGGAAGAAGCATCTCAGTGGCAGTCTTAATTCACCCTCTCCCAAAGGCCTCAGGGTCTCTAAGCAGTAACTGAGTCACTCAAATTCATTTTCAAAGAAGGACTATAATGCAAGAAGGATTTCAAAATCATAATCAATGAGGGGTACTCTTGCATTTTCCCATGGACCCTGTAAGTTAAAATACTAGGACACTATGAGTTAAATGGAATAATAAATATAATAATAAAAATAAAATAATAAATTTAAGGAATAATAAATATAAGTGGAATAATAAATACCATAAAATATATTGCAAAATATAAAATGACATACATTGTAAGTTCATATGCAAAGTACATTTCCTTTTTCACATTTACCAAGTTTTCCTGGAATACAAAACATGATTTTTTTTTTTTTTGGCCATGCCACATGGCATGTGGGATCTTAGCTCCCCAGTCAGGGATCGAACCCACACCCCCTGCATTGGAAGCGCCGAGTTTTAACCACTGGACCACCAGGGAAGTCCCCAACATATGATTTTTTAAAAATCTATGGCACAGAAAATTTAAGTAGCCTATTATTTTCACAAATAAACTTATTCTGGAAGGTAAGAATCACCACTACAAATCTCAAAGTCCCCCCTTCCTCTCACTTTTATGGGCACGTCTTATAGAATCACTGGTAAAACAAAGGGGGAAAAAAAAATCAGTCTGCCCATAAGTCAAATTTTGTATTTAGTATTACGTAGAATAAATGTTGAAGACTCACTTCAGAAAATAACATAGTGACTAGACTTGAACAGTACAGCATCCATCATTCATGACAATTAATTATGATTAAATCATTCTTTCCATATCTTCCAGGTATTTACAAAGTACATATTTCAGATTCCTATGATTTGAGGTTCTGCGCCATTGGAAACACACTCTAAAATGCCATTTTCAGTAGTATTTTTCTGAGTTGTTTTGGGATTCTGATAATTAAATACGCAAACTCAAAATGGTTTGGCTAAGAACTCTAATCATTCCTACCGCACCAAATCCTAGAGATCATTAAAAGAAGGTTTTCGAGGGAGAAGGATGGTAATGCAAAACCAAGTTACTCCATTTGGGCCCTACACACAAAGACCCATAATTGCAGGCATAAAGGCACACTGCCCCAGCCGAAGATACCCAGCGACAACATCCTACAGGCACAATTCTTCACTTGTTCTCTGTACACCTCTTCTCCCCTTATTCTTGTCACCTCTTATTCCCTGGGGACATTTTTCCAGTTTCAGCAAGTAAATTTAGACCTCTTTGTACTTGACCTGTACTATTACAAATATACGCAATTAGCTCTTTGTAAAAACTGTTTATCTGAACGTGGAAGGAGGCCAGGGCCTGTGTGAGGGAGTGGGAACTTGGCTTTCTGTCATGGGTCAACAGTGGTTTCAGCTATTTTCTCTCTCGCATTCTTTTACTAAATTAAAACTCCGGAAGTTTAAATTAAATTAAGTTTAAATTAAAATCCGGGCAGCAATGTTATCTTTTAGAGTGGAAGGAAAAACATAAAGTAGCCATTCAGTGGCAAATGTGTTTCAGTGTGATAGAAAGTTAATTTTCCTTAATTCCTCCAGCTTCCTGGCCCTTTAGTAACTGGGAGACTGGCATTTCTCTCAGTACATTAGAACCCTGATTTGCAGGAAGAAGTAAAGTTTCGCCCTAAGTAAAATGCCGAATCTGCCACTTAACTTGTCTTTGTCACTGCAGTCCTCCTGTAGGAAAGAGCAAAAGAGGTGTCCTTCATAGACTTAGAATATTTTTATAAATCCCACTCTTTTCTCATGCACCTTCTCCCTCAAAAGAAAACGACACTGCCTTTCCTCTGTAATGTTTCCCTAAATGACATACAGCGTATCTCAGTGGCAATGTGACATGATGAAGAGAAACCCATAAAATATCCTTCAGCAGCTCCAGAACTTTCATTCTGGTGGTAAAACTGCATTTATAATTTGTCCTTTTAAATGGGAAGCTGCTTGCCCCTGCAGAGAATCCGAGAGCTTGACGAATCAATGCAAAATCAGAAGTCTTCTAGATTTACGGACAATCAAAAGTCTTCTGGGGCTTCCCTGGTGGCATCACGGCCGATGCAGGGGACATGGGTTCGTGCCCCGGTCCAGGAGGATCCCACATGCCGCGGAGCGGCTGGGCCCATGAGCCATGGCCGCTGAGCCTGCGCATCCGGAGCCTGTGCTCCGCAACAGGAGAGGCCACAACAGTGAGAGGCCTGTGTACTGCAAAAAGAAAAAGTCTTCTGTTCACATCTGACTCGGCCAAACTTTCAAAAAATTTATTTTAGAAACGGTATTGATGAAAAAATACATTAGAGAATCCTTCTATTTTCCAATCAGCAAAGATTATGGATGGTAATGACAGACAGATAGATAGATAGATAGGCTATGATGCTAGATAGATTATGGATGGAGAGTACATAGATGGGTGGGTGGGTGGATAGACAGAATGTAGAAAAGATCTAGAAATAGTCTGATTTTAGTAACAATTCATTTTACATTTTTATAGGGTTCCCTTAATTCTTGACTCATTGAACATCGCAAAATAAACAGAGAACAAGGTAACCCGCAGCAGTCAAGTGGCTACTAATTTGGTTGCTCAAATAACAGGGCACCAAACTTGAAAGCTGTGTTTGCACACAGCCTCTCCTGTACTGCATTCAGCATCTCACCTCAGTTATGATAACAAACCATCCCTTTGCATTGCCATCTACTCTTGATCTGAAAAAGCCGAGCCAAACCACATTGGAAGCTTGAGGCTTACACCTAGCAGTGTCCACTTTTAATAGAAAAATCGCATTGATTGCATGAAACTCAGGGCTCATTTTGGTCCATCGATTCCCCTAGTGACCTTCCACAGCGTCAAAGCCCAGAGCGAACCCAGTCTGACCCCGACTTTATGTGCATTATTTTATCAAGAGACAGGAGCTACTTATGGTCCATGCCACTGTCTCCACATATATATAATAAAGGATTCTAGAACTGTACCCACTGAGAGCAGTTCAGGTGCATGTCATTCTCTTCTCTCTCTCTCTCCCGTCCCTCTCTTACCTGCACGCAAACGCATCCACGCCAGCCTCCCCATCAGTATGAAAATTCTTCGTTTAATGAGTGTTTCTTCCCTCTCAATCCAGAACAACTCGAAAGAGCAACTTCAGACTTTGACTAATACTCATATAACTCCCAGGAAACAACATCCTTCGCCCAAATCCATAACTAATAATAATGCTCTTTATTAAGCTCTTCTGTGAAACGGTATGTCTTATACAAAGCTCCTCTCCACAGTGTTTTAATTATAATAAATCACCTTCATTATGATGCATACTTCAATATACCATGCAGGCTGCCTTGCTACCACGGATACTCCCATAATGAGAGGCAAGCAGATGTGTACCTCGCTAAGAAAGTTATTAACACACACACTGAGAAATTCTACAGCATCCCATGGCTTTGCAGCATGAATTTCAACCACTTTTATCTTACCTTACTGTTCATCACATCACAGCTGAGAAGACAGGGGAAGAAAAGAAAAAGAAAAAGCACCACATCTGAAAAATGCTATTTACACAAATAACAGTACCCTGAATACAACCACGAGCATGGAAAGATAAGTCTTTGCAGTACAATCATTTCTCTATAAATGTATGAAAGTATTTTATGGCCTGGTGCAACAAATCAGTGATGAGACTCTTGGCTGTGGTGTGTAAGTTTCAAGGGACCGAGTGTCAAAGTCAACTTCCCCGGCGGTCCCCTGAGAACCACGCTGGGTACATTCTCATGAAAGGTGTGAAAATCTGATTTTCTAAAATGGATCAGTAATTCTCTATGAAGGGGGAAGATCAATAAATCTTTGCTAAGTAGATTGTAAAGGAAAAATTATTCTTTCAGTGACAGTACATTAGGATCCTCCAAACAATCTCAATAAAGACATAGCATCTCTCCACCAGCTCCTTTTGACTTCTGATATATTTTTGTAATCTCAGATCACACTGCAATGCACATACATTTGTATGTACTAAGCAGTGTTCTATGTCGATGTTGATCTATGATTTGTGCCATTATAATGTTTGGCTGTGACTAGAAAAAGAAAATTATAAGCTGCTTGTAACCTGATAGATGTGATACAAGGAAATGTCATTATAGCCGTACACACATATATGTTTCTAACCACATCAGTTCTCTGGGTAGCCACACAATATACTTTCGGAATTCCTCACCCAAATATGTCTGTGCGGTTTTTAGGTACCTGTTCACCAATATAAAACGTGTATTCTCTCAATGCCTAAAAATACGTGGGGTGTGATATGTTTCGAATCCTGGGGTGTTACTCGTTTTTCCAGGAATATCTCTTTCTCTCCCCAGGCAAAGACCAAGGAAACCTCAGACACTGATTTTATCACACACACTATGACACTGAACTGGTGTGGTTACAGCTCTCCCCCTACTTCTACATTCGCCATTTATTTCACAAGTGGGGTGTCCATGCTCCTTCCCACTCTGGAGCCAAGAATCCTCACTAAAGAATTTAGACAGCTGTGTGTCATGAGAAAGCAAGCCTAGGAGGGACCGACGGCTTCTAGGAGTTTCTCTGCTTATAGCATCCTGAGCTGTGTGTGGCTGAGATTTCCCCTGCACTGTGTAAAAGTGGTTATTAAAAAAAGATGTCCTGCGTGGCAGTGAGGTATTTCAGGGGCCTCAGAGCATGCTAAATTCCCTGTGTCCTATAATACTCGGATAAAACCAAGCAAACTCTCAGTGTGGCAGGCTCAAACCTGAATTTCTGTTCTTCATGCAAGTTTATGTCAGAATTAACATCAGGATAGCACCTTTGGGGATAAAAAGGTTTTCCATGGGATGCACTATGCTCACGTACAGCATCCTTGGGCAAAGAAAGGAGAGAGAGGATTGGCAGACAGGTGTAATTAATGTCTACAAATCTCATTGCATTGAATGTACACATATGCTATAGGAATTACATCTACTAGTAACTTTTCAGGGCTGGGGGCTGTACCGGAGTTTTATTAAATGCCTCTTTTCCTCTTTTATTCATTAAGTAATACTATATGGACACTCATTCAGGTACAATAGAGAGGGACTATAATTTCTTCTGGAAGAAGAAGGACTCGTATGATTATATTGTCTCCCACCACCTGGTCTTTGTAATGTTACCTGAACAGAGGGTGTACGAGTTCTAAGACGCCAGGTCAAAGTTTCTACATAAAGTCATCACCCAGTGCCCACTAGATAACCATATGGGGAAGGGAAGTCTGTGGGGTAGCAAATGAAACAAGAGCTCTTGGTATCTCTAAGTATTTGGGGGAAATGTGTCTTCTCTCAAGCATCCAAAATAGAGCATGGATCTAGAAACAATAAGTAGCATCCTTTTTGATTCAGATTCGGTGGCACCAACTACTGAAATACAAAAACTCAAATTCCTCTAACTCCAAGCTTGTGGATAGCATGGAGTCTGGAGTCTTACCTATTAAATGCCAAGTGCCATTCTAAGGATGCTGAATGATAGGAGGGAGGAAATTCAACCGCTTTTCAAAGGAGAAATAAGGGCCACTTAGTAAATAAAATACTAATAGCTAGAGGTATAGAGTAGGTGTTTTGTTACATACTCGTATTCACAGGGAAACCTTAAAATGGAATGTTTCCTGTGATATTGTTCCAACTTGCAGTCTATATTCAAAAAGTATTATTAGTATCAAAAATTTATTTTGCAGATCCTAATAACCACCCTTTACTAAGCTTTTAATAAAATGGCTTATGGATAATTTTTCTAAAATCAGTATAACCGTGGGTTCTGGCCAAGGGCATCACTTCTTGGCCACCATCACGAGGTGACCGTGGTGCAGATTGGCAGGTGCCTATCCGACAAGAGAAGGTGCCAGTCATGTAAAGGGGACCATTTCACTCACATTCTTATGTGCAGCTGGTGCATCAAGGTTCTGGTAAATCGAGTAGCTCTTTCTGTCCACTTTGCTTTATGCTATGAAATATTTTGATCAAAGGAAATGACCTCAGTCGTCCAAATTGCCTTAGGCAAAATGGAAATCATTCCATGGGTCTCTCTGGCCCAACTTCCCCAAAGTTTGGGGAGAGTCGACTCTTTCTGCTTTCTGGAGACAGCTAAGAAGAATGGAAAAAGCATCAGCTTTAGCAAGTGTCGTTTGCCCCCTAAATTGCCCTAGATGAGCTCTATAGCTCTTGGCAATATTACTCCTTGGTTTTCTTTTTTCTCTTTTGTCTCCTGTCCTCTTTGTGTTAAAATATATATTATTATAAGTATTAATAGTAATGTGATATGTAAGAATATAATAATATAATATGTAAAGAAGCAGATGCTTACTGAAGATAATTTTGAAAATATACATATGAATTAGAAAATGTATACTTTCCACAGTCACACTGCTTGACCTATTTAATACATACACACACAAATTTGGTATCATATGGTATATTTCCTATCCTATTTCACTCAGCTGAAGATTTTCTAAACTCAATATTCCTCAACAATTGTACCATAATGGCTATGTAATATTTAAGGTAATCACTGTGTTATGGCTGCATATTTAAACTATTTACAATATTTTAATGTTTAAGGAGATTATGAGCATCTTTTTTCAACATATTTTTTCTGGATCACTATAATCATATGAGTTTCTAATAATGAAAACTACCTTGCTGAAAGTTATACTCTTAAGGATTTTGGTCAAATTGTTTTGACTAAAACAAATGATATCAAATTGCTTTCCAAAAAGGTCTAAGTACCTTGCATTTCAACACTCTTTCCTTTAACATCTTTACAGATTAATTGTTTTCATTTTTGTACGTTTCTCAGATGAAGAACAGCATTTCATAAGTTTAATTTTCTTCCTTTAAATTTTGGGTGTACTTAGATGCTTCTGCGTTGTATTTTTTATTTCATGGGTTTATTATTTTTCTGAATATTTTCTACTCTGTAGTATCATTTCTCTCATCAAGTTCTATGAACTCTTTGTAGGAATCGTGTCAATCCTTTTCAAATTTATGCAAGTTTTTAAGTGAGATTTGACTGACATAGAACATTATATTAGTTTCAGGTGTACAACATAATGTCTCGATATTTATATATATTGTGAAATGATCACCATATGCAAATACTTTTGTTTTTCATTTCCCCTTGAATTTTGTTTACAGTATTTATTGACCTATAGAAATTTCACATTTTTATTTCGTCAAATCCTTTTGGTTTTCATTCTTGCATCTTCTTCCAGAGTTGTTTATACCTGGGAAGATTTCTTCCTAAACTAGTAGCAGATAAGAGTCCCCTATTTTTTCATTCTACTCTTTAAAATAATGTTCTCTTCTATTTAACTATTAAATCCATCTGAAATTTATCCTGGTGTACAATGTGAGTTGAAGTTCTAACTTTTAAAAATAGATAATCTATTAAACAATGCTTCTTGATGAGCCCTTTGGCCTGCAGACTTGGGGCTTTCTTTAGCACAGGAAAGAAATTTTCCGTTAGACCAGAGATCGTGGATACACGTCACTTGGATGCTGCCCTTGCCAGACTCTCCTACTTCACTCACCACTGCTTCTCAATTTCCTTCACTGTTTCTGAACATTCTAGAACTTTCTTGAGGAATATCAGTAATATATAGATTGAGTTCATATTCTCTGCTTCCATAGCTTCTACCCTGGCATCATCTTCTTCATACTTCGAGAGCTCAATTCATCCTCTGCCAACACCAATTATTGGAAGGGGGAAGGGTCAATACTGTTTTATATTTGATGAAGATTTTTAATTCTGCTATAACAGCACCAGCATCTTCCCCTGTCCCACTTTCCAAGTCCTTCTCCTCTTATCTCGAGGACAACTTGAAGTAGAGAGCCCCGAACTGAATCCCAGTGCCTACCTGTCATCTGCCTAGTAGGCACTGCTGTACTAAAGCAGAGGAATGCCATGCCCTCAGTCCTGGAGGACAGCAGCCCCAGGGCATTAAGCCACTGGGAGAGCATAAGGGGCGGCCTCTGTCTGCCCACCTAGAAAGCCCTGTGTCTCTGAGACAGCACCACATGGGTGGGTGGAAACACCACGCGTTCTTGGCCGTGGTTTCCTGCAAAGGGAAGTAGAAGCCGCAGCCCAGCAGTCGAGTGAACAACGACAGTTAGCGCTTGTTACAGGATGCTTCTGCTTCTACCGGGCCAGGGCTTGATGTGGCTCTCCTCTCAGCAACCCATGGAGTGAAGACTGGTTACGACACACTGCTCTACTAAAGGACACCAGGTCCGCCACGTTTCTAAATCCAGTAGTCAATTCTCAGCTCTCATATGCCTTGACCTTTTAGCAGCCTTTGACACAATCCATCACTCCCTTTTCCTTAAAATCCTCCTGGTTTCCGGGCCACGACATTGGTCACATGTCCCTTCTACCTCCCAGGCCTCCATGGTCTCTGCAGGTGGCTCTTCATTTCCCACCTTCTGAGCACTGAAGTGCCCTCGAGCCCGGTCCCCTGGCTTTCTCTTCTCTAGCTATCCTCTCTCTTTCGGACCCATTCCTCAAGCTCCTGGCTTTAAAGCCCCGCCACAAGCTGACATCCCCAAAGACTAAATTCCAGCCTAGACCTGATTCCTAAGTCTCAAACATCCAACCACTCCTTCCATGTATTTCCACTTGAACATCTAACAGTATCTTAAACTTTTTGTCCAGAAGTGAATGGCTGCTTTTCACCCCCAGAGGCTGCTCCTCCTCTAGGCACGCGCATCTCAGCATCCTTCCAGCAGCTCAGGTCACGTTTGGGGCTGTGTTTGACTCTCCTTTTTCCCACATCCCACATCTAATCCAACACTAAATCAAAATATATCCAGAATCCAACCACTTCTCACCAACTGCAGCCCTTCCACTCCAGCCCAGGCCAGTACCACTCACCAGGATTATTTCAATAGCTTCCTAACTGGTCTCCCTGCTGTCACCCTTGCCAGTGATAAAATAGTTGATTCACCTGGAAACTAAAACAATATTAAACTTATATGTATGTAGTCAAAATAACTTAAAAATCTAGAGAGAAGTCATAGGATTGCAGAGATATTTTAAAAAATCCACCACCAGAGTGGGAGACTTTAATATATCTCCATTTTTGCTAGAAAAAAACATACAAAAATTAGTAAAAATACAGAAAATATGAACAATATAATTATGAAACATGAGCTAATGGACCTGTCTATAATTCTGTACCTAGTAATAATAAAATAAATATTCTTCTCAAAAACATGGAACAGTTATGCAAACTAACTAGGTCATAAAGTAAATCTCAAAAAATTTCAAAGAATCAACTTTAAGCATGTCGCATCATCTCACTAAAATATGATTAATTTAGAAGTCAATATCAACATACTTATTTTTAAATCTCCATATATTTGGCAATGTTAACAAAATCTAATAAATAACTCAAGAAATCATAATGGAAATTTAAAATACTTAGACCTGAATTATGATGAATACACCATATAGTAAAACTTGTGGGATACAGAGAAAGCAGTTCTTCTAGGGAAAGTTATAGACTTAAATGCACATACTGGAAAAGAATAAAGACCAAATATTAATGAGCTAAACATCCATCTCAATAGTTAGTGGGAAAAGAAATAACAGAATGAGCTCAAGAAAGCAGAAGGAAGGAGCTAACATGATAAGAAAGTTTAGTTAACTATTAAAAAATGATTAAATAGAGAAGAACTGCAAAAACTGTTCCTTTGAAAAAGCTAATAAATGCTCAGATCTCAATCAAGAATGATTTAGACAAGAAAAGAGAATGTACAAGTAAACCATATTAGGAATAAAAATGGAAACATAACTACATATGAAACAGATATTAAAAAGATGAGAGAATTCAATGAAAAATGTATATCAAAGAATATAAATTCCTAGTCAAAAATGGACGATTTCCTAGAAAATTTCCCAAAACACTCAGGAAGAGATAAAAAGCATGAACATCTCCCATCATTATTAAATAAACGGAATCCATAATTTTAAGTTTACATACACACATGCACACACACATTGTCTCAGATGATTCTACAGATGAAATTTTAAAAAGTCAATCTGATCTTTAAAAACTCTTTCAGAGAAGAAAAAAGGAGGGAATACTCCCCAATCTATAAAGCAAGAATTTAATACCAGAACTAGACTAGGATATAGGAGAATAAAGATTTACAGGCTAATTTCATTCATGAACAAAGGATGCAAAAATCTATAACATATCCACAAACAGAATCTAGTGGTGTATATAAACAATACATCATGACCAAGTCACATTTACCTGAGAAATGCAAGATGATTTAGTATTTTGAAATCTATAAAGGACACTCAATATATTAAATGATTAAAGTGAACAACTATATGATTGTTTTAATGTATTCAAAAGAAGCATGTGATTAAAATTCCACTATAGATATAAAATATAAAATTTTTAGCAGGCTAGGAATAAAAGAGCATGTCCTTACTGTTTTAAAGGATATCTATAACAAACTCATGGGAACCACTATTCTCAATTATGAAAAATGCCAAGCACCCTTTAAAATGCAGAACAAGTCAAACATTCTCACTACCACTATCTTTATTAAATATTGGAGACAAGATCTTAGCCAGTGTCATAGGACATAAAACTAAAGGTATAAAAGACAGAAAAGAAGGAAACAAATTGTTTTGATTATATAATTGTTTCATAGAAAGCCCAAAAGAATATGACAAAATATCATAAATGCAGACAAAATGATTAATTTATGAAAAGGTGACTGATTTATGATCTTTACATCAGCGACTATAGTTAGAAAATCTAAGTTAAAAAGGTTGCAAATAGTTGGAAAAGTTCTGTTAAAAAGAAAAGCAACAAAACTACAACGTATTTAGTAATAAATCTAAAAAGATACTCAAGACCTGCACAAAGAGTACTTTACAAATTTTCTAAAAATAGATGTAAACTTTTATAGAAAGAAAATCTATATACATGAAGAGATATACCATGATCATTGACTGGAAAACTCTATGGCATAAAGATGTTAATTCTCCCCAATTTTTTTCAAAAAGACATGCAAGTTAAAATCTCAACAAGGGTTTAGGTTCTTGCCCTACCAGATATCAAGACCTTTATGAAGCATTAGTAATTAAGGCAGAATGGTAGTGAATGAATTAAAAGCCAAGAAACAGACCTTCACATATACAGAATTTTAATCTATGACAGAGGTGACATTGCAGATAACTGGGGAAGAGATTGAGTATTTGGTACTGCTGGGACATCAGGCTATCTGTATAGAGAAAAGATGAAATTGGATTCCTGTTCTCAGCAAACAAAAGAATTAATGCCAGGTAGACTGAAAACTAAAATGTGAAAAACAAAATTTTAACTTGTTTGAAAAACGTGAAAGAGAATACTCTTAAAACATTGAGGAGATTTAAGCTTTCTTCAGCACAACACTAAAAGAAACAAACATAGAATAGTTTCAACATTCATTTCCTCTGCATCAAAATTTAAAACCTTTGCCCATCTAAAGCCACCATAAAGTAAAAATGTAAGGCAGAAATAGGGAGACTGTTTTTAGAACGCATATTACAGACAAAATATTGGTATTCTGAATACATAATGAATACACAACATGGGAAAAACAGTAGAAACTATCTGCAAAAATCATGAACGAACTTTTCACAGAAGATAAAATAAGAATGGCAAATAAAAGTACGAAAAGATACTTAACCTCATTAATACTCAGGGAAATGCAATTAGAGAACAATGAGATACAATTTTACTCCCCCTAGATTGGGAAAAATTAATAAATTTGATTACCTCAAGTATTGGAGAGAGTGTGGATCAATGGAGACTTCTAAATATTGCCTTCTAGGAATATAAATGGGTCTATCCATTTGAAATACAAATTGCTGTTATCTTTTAAATTTGAACTTTTTCATACCCCAAGTAGGAAAGAATGTCAAAGAATTCAAAGCAAAACAACCAAACATGTACCAATAGATGGAAGCATGAAATAATAAGGCACATTCAGAAAAATTCAGAGAACTGTACAAAGTTTCTATGGATGGAGCACAAGGTGTATGTTTAAGGGGGAAGGGAAGTAGATGTGATTAGCAACTTTGGAAAGAGGCAACTCATGGTGGGCCGTTTCTGTGGGGTTAAAGGTTTGTACTTTGTCCTGCAGATCAAAAATTTCCAAGCACCTTTAATCATACAACCCCTGGAAATCAAACTTCCAAAATGTGAAAAATCACAATAGCAGCGCTGCCAGAACTGCTCTAACTGAATTTGGAGGAATCTGGTCGGGGTCGGGTGGGGGGAGTCCCTCCTTGCTCCCCTCAGCATCCCTGAGGATGTACCATAATGTTCCTAAGGCTTGGGCACAAGCCGAGAAAATGTCTTGTGGGTAATGGGGTTTTGAGCTCTGCAGTACCACACTCTTAATTTACATGACAGAAGCATCATAGAACCTCAGTGCAACTGGATGGTGGCAGAAAGCCTAATGAGTATTTTTAGAGAACACCTGCTCAATGCACAGTATGGGTAGGATTTCTAGAAAGATATCCAGTGTAATATCAAAGGTACCCAATGTTTTTGAAAGAAGACTCAAAGGTCACAAGCATACAAATATACTCCCTATTACTCATTCAAATTGCACAAAGCACTCTGGAAGTACACTATCATCTTCATAAGTACTTTACTTACATTGTTTTCCATGCTGTCAGGAGAAATTGCTTATGTCTTTTCTTAATAAGCAAAACCTGCTCATCAGAAAGTTGGACAGTCAAATGGAAAACAAAAACAGAGGGAGGTGCGGTCAACTGCTGAAATCCATTCCTGGGTATCAGATGAGGCACTTGGCTTCAGTTTCTTAGTTTGGCAATCTCTAAAATGGAAATGAAAATACCTATATCCTTACTGCCCCACCTTTCAACCTGAAGTGCTCTATCATCACAGTACAAATACAGTACATCTATTTTTGAATATCAGTATTATTTTAATAGTAAAGTAAAATAAGCAATTTAACTGGTAATTTGTTTTATATGAAAATAAACACAAAAGAATGTTTAGTCTTAGACTAAAGTCTCACACAGATCTAAACAGAAATCTTGGTTCTTTGACCACTGGGCCTATTTCCTTCCTGGTTTCAGATTCTCCACCTGTAAAGTGGGGAGAATGCCTGCTGGTCAGACTTCAGTGAGACAATATATACAGTACATAGAACGGAGCCTGCGTAACAGTAACTTCTCAATAAGTGGTAGCTCTAGTGAGATATAGGAGAATATAAGACCTTATAAATTTATAAATTAGATGGGAACACCTTCCTAAGAAGAACTCTCCAATAAGAAAAAAGGAAAACTCATTTGGACATTGTGTGTCACTTTAAACCAGGATTTCTCAACCTCGACACTAATGATATTTGGGACTGGCTAATTTTATTTTGTGAGGGGGCTGTATTGTACATTGTAGTAGGCTTAGCAGCATCCCTGGTCTCTACCCACTAGATGCTAGCAGCCCCTCACCCACCCAAGTTGTGACAAACAAGAATGTCTCCAGACATTGCAGAAGTTGCCAATGTCCACTGGGGGACAACGAATTTTAGACAAGATACAAAAAGCACCAACCTGCAAAGAAAAACGTGGCAAATTGGACTTTATCAAAATTTTAAGTTCCTGCTCTTAAAAGCCTTTGCTTAGAAATGAAAAGGCAAGCTAGAGACTGAAAAAAATTTCACAATATATGTATCGGATAAAGGCTAGCACACATAATACATTTTAGAACTCCTGAAAAACAATTATTTTTTAAATTAATCTTAGAAACTAGGCAAAAGACTTGAACAAATACTTCCAAAAAGCACATATACAAATGATCAATAGGCACATGAAAAGATGCCCAACAGATACCTACCCTATTACTTAGCAATTCCACTCCTAAGTATTTACCCAAAAGAAACGAAAACACGTGTCTATGCAAAGACTTGTACAGGAACGTTCACAGCAGCTTAATCACAGTAGCTCAGAACTGGAAACAACCCAAATGTCTAAAAGATGAATGGATAAACAAGTTGGTTTATCATCCAGTGGAATACTCCTTCAGGGAACAGAAGGAAAAAAAGAAAAAGAAAGGGAGGGAGGGAGTATGAAAGGAAAAAAGTAAGTAAGAGAAAGAAAGAAAGAATGAAAGGAAGGAAGGAAGGAAGGGAGGGAGAAAGGAAGGAAGGAAGGAAAGAAAGAAAAAAAAGAAAGAAAGAAGAAAAGAAACAAGGAAAGAAACAAAGGAGGGAGGTGGGAGGGCAGAAGGAAGGAAGAAAGGAAGACTGATACATTCAAAAACATGAATGAATCTCATAGACATTATGAGGGAAAGAAGCAAAACATAAAAAGAGTACACACTGAATGATTCTATTTATAAGAAGATCTAGAAAAGGCAAAAATAAATTCTGATGAGAAAATCAAAATCCCTGCCTCTGAGGAGCTAGGGAACTTTCTATGTCTTGGCTGGGGTAGTGGTTACACATCTATACACATGTATCAGAACTGATAGAAATGCACATTTGAGTGTTTTACTGTAAAAAATAATGAGGGGTAAGGGTGTAACCTGGCGAGCAATCAGAATAATAAGACCTACAGAAAAGAGTGAATGTTAAATATACCTATATATTCAAGTCATTTCAGTAAATTTGAGAAAATATTTTATCCAGAAAAAAAAAAAGCAACCAAGCATGAAAAATGAGCAATTGACAAAGGAGAAAAAAAGACAAATTAGTAAACTGGAAGGCCAGAGAAAAGAATACAGAAAAAATCAAACAGAGGGTATCATAAAAGGAAAGAGAACAAAGAAAATGAAAGACAAGCATTAATGAGAGATGTAATAAAAGAAATTTCCCCCAAGTTGAAGAAAGCCACAAGCCTTACATCCAAACGTCTTCTTAAGAACAAGGCAGTGTTATTTCTTGAGGGCCTATTTCTTGACATATCCTGACAAATTTCTGAATTCTGAGGATAAAGTCCTGAATATGTACAGAAATAAGAAAGAGAGAAAAAGATTACTTTCAAAGAAAAAAATGCTAGAACTGTGGGTTGCCTGAATTGGCTTTAGGTACCAATATAAACATTTTTTAATGGTTGCCAAATTTTATTTATACAAGTAAAAAACTTAAAATTTTATCATCTACCTTCACCTTCATCTAATGGCACCACAAGAAAACAGGAAGGATATGTCAAAATTACAGACAAGTATTCCTCAAAAACAGTATATACATAGACACATACAAATATACACACTGTTCTTGTATCTCATTTCCTTACAGATAAGTCAAAATATTTTCACAGAAGAGTCTCCAAATAAATGTTAAGAATGCAATAAGAAATCTTTAGCAAAATGAACTATTTTCCTGGGATTCTCTTCTTATGTACATCATCATTTTTACATTTTTTAATGTGAGGACTGAAATAATATGATATATATGTGCCTTTTGTAAAAATATTATTGGAGGAAGATATGAATCAACATAAATGTAATAGAATCAAGGGAATTTGTAGTATACAGGACATATTTGGGGAATAAAACTAATAAAATAGGTATTAAGCCTAAGAAATTAAAAACATGGTTTTGAAGTTTAGATCAATTATGAAGAAAGGATTCTTGAAAGGAGAAATAAAACTTTTAAAATAAATCCTGGAACCAAAATTTCATATACTTTCAACAAAATATGGCAAACTGTGGTGGAGTAAATGAATACTAAAATTCTTATCTTATCCTGGGATTATGGAGAGAGGCTATAAATACAGTTTAGATCTTGCCATTAGGGAAAAAAATTGGTCAAATATATTTCTTACAATATAATAGCAGCCACTAGTGAAAGAGAAATAAGATGTAGAACCTCCAAACCGGAAAGAAAAAAAAAAATTGATCACTCCAAGGAAAAATGCAAGAAAAAAAAAAAAAAAGAAAAGAAAACTACAAAACACAAAATGTACCAGGTAAGAATAAGACCAACACCAAACAACTCAATTAACAAAACAAATGGAATGAATTAAATTTCTATATAAGAAACAATGTCTAAAATCGTGGTTAAAAATGGAAGGCAAAACCCAGCCAGAGGCTGTTTAAAGGAGCATTTTAAATAAAATGATAAGGAAAGGTTGAGAATCATTGAAGATATGATAAGCAAATGGAAACAAAAGGAAAGCGGATGGCAATATTACTATTGAAGTATAGCTCAAGCAAAATGCATTAAATGGGGTATTTCATATTTATAAAAGGTACATTCTGCCAAACAGATATGTCAAGAAACTTTATGCATTGAAAAAAATCTAATCTCAAAATACATTAGATGAAGAACTTTTAGAAATACAATAAGAAATTGGCAGAAACTACAATCTTAAGGGAGATAATACATAGTTCTTTCAGAATGTGACAGATCAAGTAGATAAGAAATATAGTGAGTCCTTGAGTAACACAATTAAGGAGTTTGATTTATTGAGGAGAAAGAGTAAGAGAGGAACATTGTATCTTACAGATGTAAAATACATACTCTTTTCAAATTTTCATGGGACAGTAATGAAAAGGAGCATGAATGAGACTATAAAGACCATCTCAACAAATTCCTCAAAGCAGAAATAGCAGTTAGCCCATACTTTATTCTCAATGCCGTAATTGTGGAAACTAACACGTCTGCACAGACTCTGGAAATGAAAGAAATCATATCAAGAGTAGACTGAGAAAACAATATGGTGGCATCTTACGGTTATATAATAATATCCTGAGTAGAAAATTGTGTATCCTGACTAGATTAAAATCTTTTCTCCCATTGTCTTACTGGTCTGAATATTTCATCTTACAGACTTATAAAAAGATATTATTTAATCAGGGCCTGAATGAGGAATCCCCTCTTATCCTCACCAACACTTTTCCAAATGGAGGCACTGACTTCCAGACTGAGGGATGGGAACCTCAGAATGGAGGCCAACACTCACCCTGCTCACCTGCTCCTAGTTCCACATGTCATAGAGCTAAGTCTGACACAAGTAAACTGCAAAGCAAAGCCATGAAAGCAACAGGTCATCATTATCCTACTCCTTTATTCATAAATACAAATGGATAACCAGCTATTGTCAGATGCGTGAGAAAAATCATAGCAAATAACCAAAAAATTTTAAAAGAACAGTCTACAGATACTGGAGGAAAGAAATAATTCAAGGAAGAAAAGGGAATCTTAAAATAATTTAATTGGTTATATGAGAGAGATTTGACAAATTGTTTTATCCATAAAACAAGAAGAGGTTACAATGATAAAAGGAACAAGGGTTTGTGAACATTCAGAACGTAATTCTTGACATTTGAAAGCTTGATAGGATACCAGATGAAACAGTCAAGGAAACTTTCCAGAATCTAGAAAAAAAAGACAAATAGAAAATGTAAAATATTTCAACACAGACAGTCAATCCAGGAGGATAAACATCTGATTAGTAGTTCCAGAAAGAGGTAGCTTAAAAAACGGACAGGATCAATTTATCAAAGGAATAAAAAAATGAAATTACCCAAGGCTTAAACACACCAACAAAAAGAATATGTCTTCATTTTGAAAGATTCCATCTGGTGCTGAGCAGAAAGAATGGGGGAAAAAATCTAAGTACATTACTGTAAAGTTTCAGAACACCAAGATTCTAAAGACCTTAAAAACTTCAGAGATTACAACATTTAATCTTCAAAGGAAGACGGACCAAATTGGTTTCAGACATCTCTTAAGCAATGCTGGATGCCAAAAAACATTGAAGCAAAGCCTTCAAAAATTCTGAGTGAAAATTATTTTGAATCTAGAATTCTAGCTATCAATCAAAAGTAAAGACAAAAATAGTCATTTTCAGAGATGCAAGGGACTCACAAAATTACCATCTACAGATTTGTTCTTGAAGAATTACCTGAAAATGTATTCCAGCAATAACACCCACAAAACATGAATCCAAGAGTGAAGAGAATATGAGATTTAAGAAACCACAGACCAAATAAGGCAGCAAAATGAAAGGACATTCCAGAAGCTGGCCATACCGTGGATCTGGAAAACCAGGCTGCAACAGAACTTGAAGTCATGGAATTCTGAAAGGAGTCCTTCCAAGAAGCAAATGAATTCTAAATAATAAATTTCTTGGTGAAGGAAGTGAACCTTCTTGATGAAAAGGTAAAAGTGTATTAAAATATTTAAAAGTGGACTTCCCTGGTGGCACAGTGGTTAAGAATCCACCTGCCAATGCAGGGGTAACGTGTTCAAGCCCTGGTCTGGGAAGATCCCACATGCCGCGGAGCAACTAAGCCTGTGCGCCGCAACTACTGAGCCTGTGCCCTAGAGCCCACGAGCCACAACTACTGAGTCCATGTGCCGCAACTACTGAAGCCTGTGCGCCTAGGGCCCGTGCTCTGCAACGAGAAGCCACCACAATGAGAAGCCCGCACACCACAACGAACAGTAGCCCCTGCTCGCTGCAACTAGAGAAAGCCCATGAGCAGCAAAGAAGACCCAACGCAGCCCCCAAAATAAAATAATAATAAAATTTTAAAAAGTATTTTTAAAAGTAAAATTTCCCTCCCCACTTCCAACTTCTACTAATTATATTTCCTCTTTTAGTGATACTGCTTTTAAGACATAAGACTATATGTCTTAACCTATGAGACACTATTTTGTTTTATAATGTATATTTCAGATAGTGGAATTGTTCCCCATTTTTAGATTCAACTTACATACAAATATAGAAAATTTAATTATATGGGGTCACAATCCCCTGCATGATTTCACTGGAGCAAGATATGAATCAGAACTCAGAATTTTAGAGATTTTTTTAAGGAAAATACAATGCTTAGACTATATATTAAGTAACATTCACAGCACATTCTGGAACATCACACATTTCTGCAGGAAACAAAATGTGTAAATGTTTGACATGGCAGTTCAGGTCATGTTTTGTGACCAAGTGAATTCAGGCCATTGCCTCAAGCATGGTTAACCTACCACCTCACACAGAAGTTGAAGTAAAATGTGGGCTTGTAACCTTGGAAAGACCAATCAGAATCATTCCATATCTCCTACTTCAGGGAGAAGGTATTTCTAAGAATAAACAAATACAAAGGAAAATAATGGTGAGAGACGGAGACACAGACATAGTCCTGATAGAATTATTTGAAACTCAGAAGTCTACCTCTGCCTGAAGACAGTCCTATCCCTGGACTTATCGATTAGGTAGGCTAGCCAGCTTGCTTAACAGCTTGATTTGGGTTTCTGTCATCTGCGGCTGAAAGAGTTCAGGCTGATTTTATATTTACAAATCACAAAGACTTGCAACAGGCTGGGACCAAAACAAAGATGCCTGCCATTACCCCAAGTTTCTTACATTGCCATGCAAGTAATAGACAATGCAGCAAGACATGAAAAAGAAATAAAAAGCATAACTACTGTGAAAAAGAGAATATAAATTTTTAAAAATTTATCTAATTATCAAATTTTTTGGTGGCGCAGTGGTTGAGAATCTGCCTGCTAATGCAGGGGACACGGGTTCGAGCCCTGGTCTGGGAGGATCCCTCATGCCGCAGAGCAAGTAGGCCCGTGAGCCACAACTACTGAGCCTGCACGTCTGGAGCCTGTGCTCTGCAACAAGAGAGGCCGCGATAGTGAGAGGCCCGCGCACCGCGGTGAGGCGTGGCCCCCGCTTGCCACCACTAGAGAAAGCCCTCGCAGAGAAACGAAGACCCAACACAGCCAAAAATAAAAATTAATTAATTAATTAATTAAAAAAATATTTTCTCAAATTAGATAATTTACAAATAATATAAAGGAAATCCAGGATAATTATCTAATAAATTAAGAGAACTAATAAGAGAATTCTGGAAAAAAATCCATTCAAATCACACACACAAGCGCGGGTGCGTGCAATATCTAGGTGTAAGTGTAGTAAAAAATTTGAATGTCCTATAACAAGGAGGAGTCATGCAACTATTTGGGGGAAGGGCATCCAGGCAGAGAGAACAGAAAGTTCTCTGAGCTGAGAGCATGCTTGGCATGTTCGAGGAACTACAAGAATGTCTAGTATGGCTACACTGTGGAGGACGGGGGTATGTGGTAAGAGATGTGGTCTACTGACCTATCAGAAGACAGGGACCATACTCATCACATCCCAATTCCTGGGACTGCTTGGCTTACAGCAAGGACTCAAGAAATATTTGTTAGCTGGATGAATTAAGGCAATTATCATTACATTGTGATTATTTGTTGACATATTTTCTACAATAAACCATAAACTCCTTGAGGGCAAGAAACCCTCAAAAGAAACTGTGTATGTTGGTACTTTACCTTCAGCATTCAACAAAATGCCTACTATCTAACAAAGCTGAACAAATATCTGTTGATTCATTGGTGAATAACTAAATGAATGAGTAAAATGAGGGAATGAATACGCAAATGAATCTTTTTCCTAAAACCAACTTCCACTTCTGAAAGTAATCTCTTTCCACTTTATGTCACGAGAAAAGGGATATAATCAGACCTACAGGTATAATTGAGTCATTGTAATATTTTTTAAAAAAAAAACAGAAGGAGGGCTTCCCTAGTGGCGCAGTGGTTGAGAGTCCGCCTGCCGATGCAGGGGACACGGGTTCGTGCCCCGGTACGGGAAGATCCCACGTGCCGCGGAGTGGCTGGGCCCGTGAGCCATGGCCGCTGAGCCTGCGCGTCCGGAGCCTGTGCTCCGCAACGGGCGAAGCCACAGCGGTGAGAGGCCTGTGTACCGCAAAAAAAAAAAAAAAAAAAAAAAACAGAAGGAGAAAATAGATTTGAAGAACAAAACATGATTAGGCATCCAAGTATCTTTAAAATGCTGCTGTCAACAAAACAGAGAATTTTGACACCATTACTAATATGATTTTTTTAAATTCAGTGTTGTTGTTTTTTTATCCATAGGTAAATAGCTAAATATTCTCAGTGGTCATCTGAATGGGAAGTACTAGGAAAAAGACAATAATTTATTCTCATATGTCATCCTTTCGCCAAAAGGCTTTTGAACCCCACTAACAGAAAAGGAGGGTCAATAGTACTAGAAAGAAAAAAGCAACAACTTCGTGGAAATAATTCAGCTTTTGCCAAAAGGAAACTAAGAACCAGGGAGGGCCTGTGATTTATTAAACCTGGGATATATTTTTATAGCCTACTGTGAAAAAGAGCTTTCCAACGTTTGTGAGAGGACGTTCCACGTGACCCTCGAAGTTCAGAGGAGGCCAGGAAAAGAATCAGGAAAAAAGAAAAAGAACCCAGAAACCTGCAGTTTCCTCTCCAGGACTAAGCGATAGTGACACGTAGAAGGTTACAACAGAATAAAAGTAAACTGTCAAAGTACAAATACCCTACAACTCAATTTTGTCTGAAGCCGTAAGATTCAACACAATATCTTAATGGGATTCATCAGGGGAATTAAGACTTGCCCTACACCTAAGACTTCCCCTAAAACTACTCAGTAATGTTGTTTTCACGTTACTCATGGAAAGAGGAAACTTTTTTTTAACATTAAATGTTGCTAAACAATGTCTAAAATTTTATTATTTCTTTAAAGCAAATTTTATTCATTTTCTTCAGTATGTTCACCTTCAATTTTTACAGTTATAGGACCTACTCTCATGAAAACATGCTTTTCCAATTAGCTGGAAGAGAACTCCATGTCACCTGCCATTTCCACAGGCCCATCTGAAATAATCTCCTGTGGGGAAATGTTTATTTAAAGCAGCTTTACTGACCTGCCGGCACTGGGTTATGCTTCTCTGAAAGTTCTCCTGGTAAACTTCAGCTTTCAAATAATTGCTTAAAGACACTCCCAAGAGATACCCAGTTAACGGTCCCATAACGAGCCACTTCTATGGCAAGAAAAGATATTTCCGTCACATCCATATTTGATTTTCTGGAAAATCTATATAGGCTAAGCTCCATGCATGAGCCAGTATAAGCTTATTATAAGCCTATAGTTTTTCTTTCTGCAGCTCATAAAGACTCCCCATTGCTCTGCGGGGTGGGGGGAAATCTAGAGGCAAAGTAACTTGGCAAACTGAATACATAAATTAAGTGCATAAATCTTTTACAAATAGGGCTCTTGATAGTACATTTAAAGCACAAATAGTTCTACAGCACACCCAAGGAGTGATTTTTAAAAGGAATGAAATGACGCTGGAAAGATGACATTTTAGATTTATTTTCCCTACTCGTTGACTTGCAGCAGCTCTACTCTCTCAATGTTTTTAAACAAATGCTACTACTGGAAAGAGGGACAAGGTTTTACATAAATGCTGCCTTCTTTACGCTTTGGAACACTGCGAAATATCTTTGTCATGGCTAAATCATTTGATTATATTATCCCCAAGGTCTTAAAACTCTATAGATCAAGACATTCTGAAGAGTTGTCCCATTTTAGAGAAGCGTGTATCTGATAGAAAGGGAAGAAAATTAAAAAGCTGGAGACAAATTCTGTTCCCAGATCCATTAGCACTGTCCTAGGTTCCCCTCGAACACAAGTCTTTTATGCCTTCAAGATGAGTACATTCAGTTTGAAATTTCCTTCCCACCTTCTTCATAAGGAAGCTATGAGTATCACTGACTACACACCCTGGAAAACACTTTGGGCTTCCCAGATAGACAGACAGATCAAAATAAAAGGGTAAGGTAATACACCAAGACCCATAGTATTTTTCCCCATAAAAGACGCACCCTCTGTCTCTTATATTTTTAATGAGATATAAAAATAGCAAATAAAAATTCCATAAGGGGTCATCTGTAAGCAGGTTGTATTTAGAATATAAGCTCTAATAGTGATGTGTGCAAACAACACGCATTCAATATAGATGTTCAGCAAAATAAACCATAAGATGGACACAGAACTAACCAGAGGTGGAAACAGGTAATGAATTAAGGAAAACTTCTGGCATAAAATAAATCTAACCTTTTGGTTAGCAACAGATCAGAGCAAAGGGGCTCTGAGTCATTTGACTAAAGGGACTATGACAGTGCTTTCCCTCAGATTTCATACAACAAACTCAGAGCTTACAGTCTTGAGGAAATTTTCCTATCGGTAGGCATTCTGAAAAAGCAACAAAATACTGAAGAGGAGCACTTATTTGCCACTTCCTCGTGGATCTTTGTAAGAACATTCTCTCAGCATCTTGACAGTAAACAGCAAACAGGGTAACACAACCCCAGAGAGTTCATGCCTAGAAGAAAACCCCAACATTTGATTTAAATGATGGTATTACAAAGAAAACTCAGCTGAACTGACACAGTTTTTCTAGGACTTGGCAGAAGTCCTAGAAAACACTAGGACTAGTGAAACGCTAACCAGCTGAGTTCTAGTTCTGACTCAGCCACAGATCTCCCGAAGAACAATATGGAAAAAACAAAATACCCGAATGGCAGTCCTCTGACTCCATCTCAAAAAAAGGAAAAGTCATTTTCAAGGTGTGGCTTGTAGATTACTTTTGTTTCCTTTTTAACAAACCCTGGGCTCTACTATTAATAACCAGCATGGGGGGCGAGGGGCCTTCCCTGGTGGTTCAGTGGTTAAGAATCTGCCTGCCAATGCAGGGGACGTAGGTTCGAGCCCTGGCCCGGGAAAATCCCACATGCCGCGGAGCAACTAAGTCCGTGCGCCACAATTTCTGAGCCTGCACTCTAGAGCCCGCAAGCCACAACTACTGAGCCCACGTGCCACAGCTACTGAAGCCTGCACGCCTAGAGCCCATGCTCTGCAACAAGAGAAGCCACAACAATGAGAAGTCCGCGCACCTCAACAAAGAGCGGCCCCCGCTCACTGCAACTAGAGAAAGCCCGCTCGCAGCAACGAAGACCCAACGCAGCCAAAAATAAATAAATAAATAAATAAATTTATTTAAAAAAAATAACGAGGATGGGGAGCCTTGAAATGTGATCAGGTATAATAAATTTATAAATGCCCTGACTTCCATTTGTTTACATTAGACCCCCCACCCTGTATCATGCCCCCACCACCACATAAATGCTGGTGCAGCATTCCCTTCCTTTAGGGCTTATTTTTCAGGGGGAAATTTGTGATTGCACGTTCTATAATTATAATATATTAATAAATTTAATAGATTATATTAAATTGTTAATTTAATTAATAAATGTCCTGGCGACAGATATTAAGTATTAATTTGGGTGAGGATAGCTCCTTAATCTATCCGTAATGAGGATAGACCCGCAATGAAATCTTCATATGCCTGTTTTGCCACTTGATGCCAAGATGTGATGAAGAGTTCCAATGGTTTCTGGGTATAAACCTACACTTGCAGAGACCTCATCGATCCTTCAGAAGAAAAGCCACTCTTGGTATTGTTATACATGATTGGCCTTGGGAAAGTCTGTGCCCAAACAAAGAAAATCTCTAAACTCAAAACCAAACCAGAGGGTTGTCCATTCTCTCACATCTCGACTTAGTCAATGTTGGATCATATTCACTTCCGGAGTGAAACAAACAAAAACAAAACCCTACCACTGTAGGTCAAGCTAGCACGCAACTATCAACCAAACCTGCACATGTTCCTCCCTTTTCCAAAAAGCCCTCGTGGTAAATACCCACTCAGACAAAAGCCTTGGTTTCGGTATTGCTTTTGTACACAGTGACAGGAAGCAGTTTTCAGCCGCCTCCATGAAAAATAACAGAGGCAGACGGTCAGACACATGCCACAATGTTCCCGTGAAAATCAAACTCTGAGAAATTTTTTAAATGTTTTCAACACATCAGCATGAAGCATCGACCTAGCTGGAATCACTTAGATCTAAAGCAAATGCACTGATTGTTTTCACAGCAGGTTTTTCTTCTTGGAGCTGAAACAGGCATACGGGCGAGGCTGGCGAGGAAAGGTTTTCAAGCCCCCTGCCTTGGTCGGCTATAGCCTGTGACACGATCAATACCAGGGTGAGCGATGGAGGAAGCCCGGGGAAGATTATGAGAATGAGGTGAGTGACAGAATTACCTTACAGGATTTGTTCTTTCTCTCACCTTGAATGCCATCCGCCTCAGACAGAGATGGAACACCAACAGGACGCAGACCAAGACCGATGGATAGACAGGGGGTGAGAAGGGTATTAGACACCCTATGTACTGACAGCCTGGTCATTGTGTCTTTGTGCAGTTATAACCATCAGGGAAGGTCAAGTCCCAGAGCAAATAGGGGCGGGAATCACTGATTAAAGATGTCACATGCCAGCAGCTCTTGCAGGGCCTGACACATAGCATAATAATTGGCAGACATAATTTTCAGTATCTTTTTATTACTATTTATACAATTACTCCTCCTGTTTTGACTTTTTTACCCCAGATAGGTATCTTTTGTGTAAATATCATATATAAAGTATTTGCTTTCTGGTTAAAATTGTGGAGTGGGATATGGCCAGGATCAAATGTGCTTTACTTGCCCTCTGATCATTCGTTTATTGAGGGTCTCTTCTGCACAGGGCAATGCGAATCCACAGGTTTTCTTTCCCTGAGCCAGAGGTCCAGGGATGCCTGAGCCATTGGGTCAGTTCATATACCGGGTTTGTACTGTAGCTTAAAAGGGACTCTGAGGTTAATACAGTCCATTCTTATTCCATACGTCCAGCATGCAAGAAAACCTTTAGGAAACCCTTCTGTGGCTTATTAATCTGATTGGACTCTCCTGATCAACTGACAAGAGTTGATAATGTCTCTAATAATCATATTAACAATAACATGTCCAATCTTATAACTGCTTAGACAATCCAATAATTTAATCCTAAAACTTGAGATTTCTTTGCCTTTCTCTAGAGTTTAGACAGTCTATAAGAAATGTCCAAGAAATTCAAGGCTATTATTTGCTATTGTTTACTTACACCACTGGATGAACATAGAGAAAGGTAATATTTTCTAGGCCTAATTAGTCTCACCCAAACATCTAAATGAATTCTTGTCTGAGTTATCTTGTTTTGATTTTTTAAAATTACAATAATGTTTATATATCTCATTTTAAATGGAATGCCTAAGAAACATGATTCCCCAAAGCTATAAATTACCCCTGCTAAATGTTTGGTTATTTATTTATGGTCTTTTTTCCTACACACACCTTTTTTTTTTTTTTTTTACATAATTAGTATCTTACTACATAAGCGAATTTTTTCACTTAACATTACACATTCTATTGTAAGCGTACACCTATGTCATTCAACTTCTTTGAAAACATAATTTTAATGTCACATGATTTATGGATCTGCCTTCGTATATTTAACCACTCCCTTCTTTTAAGACATCAGATCTTTCCTTTTCATATGTGAGTGCTAATATAAGCAACAAAAGGAACACAATTTGTCCACCCAGATCTCTGGTTATTTTACTAGAATTACCAGGTCAAAGGCCAAAACAAGCTATTGTTTTGTTTGTGGTTTATTTCAAAAGTATCCCTTTCATTGCTGAAATTTTAGAACTTAGGAAAGGAAAAAACATAAAATTTTCTCAAAATATCCCACGGGTAAGAGATAGATGTCTTAGTATACCCTTGATGGCTTTTATATGCATATATAAATGAAATACTTACATATGCATTTTATACTTTTGTATTATTTATAAAATTGAAACATGTAGTACATAATATTTTATAACTTGCTTTTTCTGGTTAACAAAATAACTGAGATTCTTTCTATGTCATTAAATCTTCCATATTCAGAAACAACAAAAATGACTAAATCATGTTGGTTCTCCACAAGTGCTCTCCCAAAGATAACAAATAAGACTGAATATAATTAACAGCAACTCAGAAAATCTTAAAACACTATCTCTGCTCATTACTTAACATTAATACCTGACCCTTAATGAAGTCTTCATACGTCTGTGATAAGGATGCTTTGGCAGGAGGGGAAAGAGAAGGAAAAGAGAGAAGAGGATGGTAGGGAAGACGGACATTAACCATCAGAAAACATTCAGAAACTCCACCTGAAGAGAAAAACAAGCTTAGAGCTTCGAAGAAACTGATCAAATCAATAAATTACTAAAACAGCAGGTCAGTAATCAGTTTATTGTCCTAAAATGTTATTTTTCCTTGATATCTGTAAATCATTGACCTCAAGATAAAACCAGTATGATATTAAAAAACTGGTTTCAAAACTCCTAAATTTTGCCTAAAGAAGAACAGGGTAATAGCAGTCACTTTGTTTTTTCTAGAATTCATTATCTACAAAAGAAAACACATAAGCTATATAAGTATTGTTTGCTCCTTTGCTACTAAATGTATTTTCAGGAGTAAGGTAAGATTAAGCAAGTTATTTAATATCATCCTACTTATTATTTCCAGGTCTTCTTAGATAAAATGTCAAAGACTATGTTTGACATAGCTCTGTTATTTTTACCTCATTGTGGTTAATGATCACCATCACCACCACCACCACCATCTTCATCACCATCACCTTCACCACCACCACCTCCATCACCACCACCACCATCTGCATCAGAATCCTCACCATCACCACTATCATCATCTCTCCCATCCAATCACCAGCCCCATTCCCCACAGGCTGACCACGGAACCTTCAAGACTTAGCTGAAACACGGCCTTCTCCCGTTTCCCCATCTATAGTAGGTTTCGCACCCTCAATCATAATTCACCCTCTTAGCAATATTTTTTATTTCTTTCCTGGCATTTATCACAAATTAGGATTTTTCTTTGTTTCTTTTACTTATTTTTCATCTCTTTCCTTATGTACACTACAATATAGGTTCAGACAACGGCCACAATTTTCTTAGTCATCATTGTATTCTCAGTACATTACAAAGTGCCTAGCCCATGGCAGGCACTCAGTAAAAAGCAAATGATTTAATCAGTCAATTAGAATCAACTGTCCTCAACTATAACCTAACACACATACAAATTGCCTGTGATGCAAAATGATCTTTCTAGTGTATTTTGTCTCAGTATGGAAATGTAGTGCCGTCATACCCATAATAAGTCATTTTCAAACTGTCTGAAACCTTACAGGCACTATCAAGAACAGACATCACATAAAGGCAAAGAAAGTGGCCTTTTAAGTGGTATGGGTTGAAACGCTGAGTGAGCTATACACTCAGAAACATCTCTCTCACCTGCCCAACAAGAAATTCTCACCATTAAATTAATCCGTAAGGTTAATATACTGTAATGTCAAGAAACTCCTTTGAAAATATGAATACTACACGGTCGTTCACAAACACTTAGGTATGAATTAATTTATCAGATTATTTGAACAAAGAACACTGGAAAGGTGGTTTTTGACTTGCGAAGGACTGAGGTGTTGGTATATATATGGAAAGGAAAGGTCACTTGTTGATAAGGATGGACCAGACACTGGGCCAGGCGACCCCGTGCACGGAGGCCAAGAAAACACCAACAGACAAGAGTGGGAAATGCCTCCAGGTTTTTCCAGATATTCTATAAGTAAAATTAGGGAGCATTTTTATTCCATTTCAACAAATGTGTTTGAGTGAACCCATTTATGACTTACAAAGGAAGAAACAAAGATCGTAAGTATTCAGTCTTGAGGCCAGGACTCCAAATATAAGATTAAGATCTACTGGTTGTAAGTTGAGGAGGGAAGTGTGTGTGTGTGTGTGTGTGTGTGTGTGTGTGTGTGTGTGTGTTTTGAGACGTGGAAAAGGTGAGAGATTAAAAGGGATGAAGAGAACCTTTAGCAGAAGAAATACAGTGGAGAGGAATCTGATGAGAGTTACTGAGATGCAATAAACATCGGTGAAACATCATACTTGCTTCACTAATTGTTTAAGTGATCACCAAAAGGGTAAAATCCTTATAAGTAAATCAGTCTTAACAGTAAGTAAGGTGCTCTAAATTTAGAAAGACACAGATATGCTGTGGTTTTCCCTTAGAGAGTACAACACACAGATCTCTAAACTTCGAGTAACACAAACAGAAATATCTGCTGGCTCAAGACCAATCTGCTTGAACAGTGTGGTCCACCATCCTCCAGAATGAGCCGCTGGGACCTGGAGAAGAGAGCATGGACCTCACCTAACTGCCCCCTCACTGGCACACTGCCCCTTTTCCTTGGCTTTCTATTCACAGGTGAATTACAGGAAGAGCTAAGATGAGGTTTATTTATTTTTCTAAGTGTCAAGACACACCCTTTATAAATCTGTAATTATGCCTAGAGATTATCATATTAAGGGAAGTAAATCAGACAGAGAAAGACAGATATCATATGATATCACTTATGTGTAGGATCTTAAAAAAAAGACACAAATGAATGTATTTACAAAACAGAAATAGACTCACAGACATAGAAAACAAACCTGTGGTTACCAAAGGGGATGGGGGGGTAAATTAGGAGTTTGGGATTAATATATACACACTACTATACATAAAATAGGTAAGTAAAAAGGACCTACTGTAGAGCACAGTGAACTGTATTCAATATCTTGTAATAACCTATAATGGAAAACAATCTGAAAAGACTATATATATACACACACACACACACACACATACCTATATATGTATGTATAACTGAATCACTTTGCTGTACACTTGAAACTAACACATTGTAAATTAACTATATTTCAATTTTAAAAACCTATAATTATGAACACAAAAGAAAAAGTTATAGGATTTACTTTTGGAAAACAAAGCCATTACATTTCCTCTTTGGTTTCAAGAGACAGGATGAGGAAATGTCTGTGTTCTATGTCATTGTCTCTATAGGAATATTTCACATAGCCAGACCAACTCTTGAATCAATCCCCTTCTGCAAAGTGTAGCTATAATATAAAAGCACTCTGACAAAACAATAGCAAATATAAAAGTGGCCTTTAGAAATATTAATGTCATAGTGTAACTAGCAAAAAGACTATTAAGCACAGAATTGTCATCACAATCAGGACGTAAGCTTGTGACGGGATGTGTCACCAAATTGGGGGTCGGGGGAGGGAGTTAGGCAGGAAAAGGTCATACAATGAATGTTACCTCTGCATAGACTAGGATGGCTAGCAAGGGCTTGTTTTAGACAGGAGAAAGCTTGTGTTTCCCAAAACAACTGTAACCTAACCAGTTACCTATACAGTATATTATGACATGAAAGTTGACACCACATACAGAAATACTAAATACTACATATGTTCCAGGGGTACAAGTTATTGTTGCTACGGGAGCTGTAACTTCAGAATGGCAATAAAAATGGAGTACGGACCACCTGAACAGCCTTATATCACACCTTTATGGAAACCCTATGCATTCATACACTTGACAAATCTTTATTGAGTGCCTACTATGTGTAAAGCATGGTGTTAGAGGCTGTGGGAAAATACAGCCCCTGCCTCAAGTAGTTTATGAGTAGATATAGCCACTGGGACCTTATGGATCTACACGGATGGGGAATTCCTTCCTCTGTGGCCAAAGAGCAGAAACTTTCCATAACGTTCTTCAAATGACATGAGGAGAAGTCTGTAAAGTAGAAACATTATTAGAATCTACCCCCAATTCAGGACTAATTAAAAAAAACTCCTGCCCAGCAAAGGAAACCATAAACAAGATGAAAAGACAACCCAAAGAATGGGAGAAATATTTGCAAATGAAGTGACCAACAAGGGATTAATCTCCAAAATATACAAATAGCTCATGCACCTCTATGTCACAAAACAAACAACCCAATCAAAACAATGGGCAGAAGATCTAAATAGACATTTCTCCAAAGAAGACATTCAGATGGCCAAAAAGCACATGACAAGATGCTCAATATCATTAATTGTCAGAGAAATGCAAGTCAAAACTAAAATGAAGTATCACCTCACACCGGTCAGAATGTCCATCATCAAAAAGTCTACATTGCAGCACTGTTTACAGTAGCCAGGACATGGAACCAACCTAAATGTCCATCGACAGATAAATAGATAAAGAAGACGTGGCACGTGTATACAATGGAATATTACTAAGCCATAAAAAGAAACGAAATTAAGTTATTTGTAGTGAGGTGGATGGTCCTAGGTCTGAGTGAAGTAAGTCATAAAGAGTAAAACAAATACCGTATGCTAACACACATATATGGAATCTAAAAAAATAAATGGTATTGATGAACCTAGTGTCAGGGCAGGAATAAACACAGACATAGAGAATGGACTTGAGGCCACAGGGAGGGGGAATGGTAAGCTGGGACAAAGTGAGAGAGTGGCATGGATGTATATACACTACCAGATGTAAAACAGATAGCTAGTGGGAAGCAGCCGCATAGCACAGGGAGATCAGCTCGGTGCTTTGTGACGACATAGAGGGGTAGGATAGGGAGGGTGGGAGGGAGGCTCAAGAGGGAGGGGATATGGGGATATATGTATATATATGGCTGATTCACTTTGTTGTACAACAGAAACTAACACAGCACTGTGAAGCAATTATACTCCAATAAAGATGTATTAAAAATAATAATTTTATAGGGTGTGCCTATGCTTATTTGCAAATGTTCCGATCTCCTAATGGCTTGCTAAGTATCCCATGAAATCTCAATAAATATCAATATATACCCAAGTCTAGATAGAGGTATGTTTCTTAAACATGAGACATATTGTATATTATGTAAACTCCCTCTCCCATTGGGAGCTGGCTGCAACCCCCTTTTCTTGAGTTGTTAAAATTCACTCTGGTACACCTTAATCACTTGAGACAGCTCAAGCCAGAATGTACCTGAAAAAGAATATGGAAAAAGATTCCCTTCCCCCACTCCTAACCTCGGGAAGTTTCAGGGTCTAGGCGATGTCACGGGTAATTTATTAACCGGAATGAGGAGTAAAGCAATGCATAGCTACTGCATACATTGTTCATGTGATTGTTGTTGGGATGAGGGAGGGGTGAGGGGCACAGTGCTGGCAGAAGTGGGGAGGGAGAGGGAATGAGGGAAAGAGAAAAGAATTATTATAAAAATGGTCAGAGAAAATAGGATATAAAGATAATTCTGCAAAGAACAATCTCTGTTTTGCACATTTTTCTGAACCAACAAGATATCTGCTTAGGGACCAGAGGTGGCCTAAGAGTGATGACACGATGCCCAGAGGATGAGGTCTCTCTCACCCAGGTTCGGCTACTGACCTTGGTCAAATCACTTCACCTCTTTGAGTATAACAAGGGGCTTGGGTCAGTTGGACTTGATGACCTCTTTCCTCTAAAACATCTATAACTATAGGAAATTCTTACTTCAGCAGAGACGGAGGACTTTATCATATCTGCTCACATGTATCCATACCTGCTGTGGGTGCCGTAACAGCTGGGACCTTGTGTCCCCAGGGCCAAGAAATTTGCCCAACAAATGCCCAAGAACCAGTGTTGAAGGAAGGAATTTTTGTATCCCTCCTTCATGCTTTAAGATTCAGCATTAAGATGTGCTATAGGGCTCCCCTGGTGGCGTAGTGGTTGAGAGTCCGCCTGCCAATGCAGGGGACGCGGGTTCATGCCCCGGTCCGGGAAGATCCCACATGCCGCGGAGCGGCTGGTCCCGTAAGCCACGGCCACTGAGCCTGCGCATCCGGAGCCTGTGCTCCACAACGGGAGAGGCCACGGCACTGAAAGGCCCACGTACCACAAAAAAAAAAAAAAAAAAGATGTGCTATATATAAGCATGCATTGGATACCGTAGTGGCGGATGCTTCAATTAAATGAAATATGGAAAGTGAATAAGAAAGTACAGCTGAGGAAGCCCCTGTCCTTGTAGACATCAATATGAAAATGGAAAATAATCATTTTCAAGCCTCATTTACATATTCTGAAATGCGACTGGTAGCAGAACACCAAAAAATCCCAGATATGGAATTTTGAGAGCGAACAAAATGAAACAAAGCCTCCACTAAGAAAAGTATCCTCCCCCGAGATATAGATTAAAAGAGTGACAGCTGTCATGAAGGAACCTTTCCAAAGCAATTACCGAGTGCCTGCTACATGCCAGGATGTGCCTCTAGAAAGACTTAAGAATTGTTTGGGAAAATCGGGAGACAAGGGGAGAGAGTAAGATGATGAGAGAGAAGAAAACAAGCTGTCTTGTCCTCTAACAACGCTTTCAACCCTTCAACTCTTCTCAGATGATTACGTACCAATTTCACAAAAAGTAAGAAGGGAGGAGAAGGGAGAAAGGAAGGAAAAGAGGAAGGAAGGAAGGAAAAAGAAGAGAAAGAAAGAGATAGAGATAGAGAGAGGAAAGGAAGGGAAGCACTTCTGCACCAGTCTAAATTGAAAATAAAAAAAGTTCAGGACCTTATTTTATTCAAACCCCTTTGCTTGGATTCTCAGTCTGATAATGGCTCCAATAAGACATCAATATCACCCATTTCCTGCAAAAACAGGCCAAATTTAATTGCTCAGAAAAAGGAGGGGGGCTCTGATCCCCTGGCCTCGTGTTTTCATGGGAATGGATGTCTCACCTATGACAGCAGCAATTCTGTATCACGTTGGTGAGTGACAAGAGTCTGATATCCATGGTCCTCCACCTCCATACAGGAATTTGATTTTTTTCCCTTTTTGCCCTACTCCCAGTAGGAAACAGAAATCCTGGGTAAATAAGTCTCTTCACCAGACTCAAACTTTCCTTTGGTATGCTGTCCCGAGATCAAAGTGCAGGGACATGAGAAATTAGCAAGCCCGTCTAGCCACGGATGTACAGCTACATTTTTCCATGAGCTCTTAAGTAATAAAGTGAAAATAAACTCAGGAATTGAATAAAGCATCTTCTTTATTGCCCCTTGAAACCCTAATAGAATTTTTAAATTGAGTGCATGAAGCACCAATTTATCTTTAATTAATATAATTTTCCCTAACCTGAAATAATGGCCAGGGGATCAGGGATGTATTTTCCACTCATTTGCTCATAAACATAATTTGAGACCCTGTGTTAGTGATGATGTGCTAGCAAACTCATGTGCTGACTTTAACCAAACAACCAAGAGGCACCATGATCCCACACCTTCCATGTTTTCTTAAAAATTCTGTTTCTATGCAAGTCAAAACTACAATGAGGTACCACCTCACACCAGTCAGAATGGCCATCATTAAAATCTCTACAAATAACAAATGCTGGAGAGGGTGTGGAGAAAAGGGAACCCTCCTATACTGCTGGTGGAAATGTAAGTTGGTACAGCCACTATGTAAAACAGTATGCAGGTTCCTCAGAAAACTAAAAATAGAATTACCATATGATCCAGCAATCCCACTCCCAGGCATATATCCAGACAAAACCATAATTCAAAAAGATACATGCACCCCTATGTTCATAGCAGCACTATTCACAATACCCAAAACATGGATGCAACCTAAATGTCCATCAACCGATGAATGGATAAAGAACATGTAGTACATATATACAATGGAATACTACTCAGCCATAAAAAAGAACAAAATAATGCCATTTGCAGCAACATGGATAAAACTAGAGATTATCATACTAAGTGAAGTAAGTCAGAAAGAGGAAGACAAGTACCATATGGTATCACTTATACGTGGAATCTAAAATATGACACAAATGAACTTATCTATGGAACAGAAACAGACTCACGGATATAGAGAACAGACGTGGTTGCCAAGGCGGAGGGGGTTGGGGGAGGGGTGGAGTGGGAGGTTGGTATTGGCAGATGTAAGCTTTTATATATAGAATGGATAAACAACAAGGTCCTACTGTATAGCACAGAGAACTATACTCAATACCCTACAATAAACCATAATGGAAAAGAATATTTTAAAGAAAGAATGTGTGTGTGTGTGTGTGTGTGTGTGTGTGTGTGTGTGTGTGTATATAACTGAATCACTTTGCTGTACAGCAGAAATTAACACAACATTGTAAATCAACTATACTTCAATAAAAAAGGTTTAACTCTGTTTCTAACAAAGATTTGATCCAACTGGAAAGAAACAAACCCATCAAGAAATAATAAAGGAAGAGAGATGTGAATAGATGAGAAAACCTTCAAAGATCTCAATGCACAGAATCTTTGACTCGTACTCTTGTCTAATTTCTTGAATTGTAGCATACTCCTCACTTTTACTCCCTCTCAACAGGCTCAGCCCAATTTCCCCCACGGCTGGGCTCTTGCAGGAGACGTAATCAAGACTCAGCTCACCTGGCAGAGCAATGAGCATCACTCCTCCCTTCGATTCACAGTGGTCATTGAGAGGAGACATGTAGGTGGGGAAAAGGTGATAAGCCACGACAGAAGATGTGTTATACTACAGTGGGTTGCAAGCTCCAGGCAAAAAACAGTCTTTACCAAGTGTTATGTTCACTTCCGATATTCCAAAGCAATAAGTACTTTGTGGAAGATCATGGTGATTCATTTCCCCAAATCATCATATTGTTTCCTAATCATCTATCCATGATTTCTGACATAACTGAATTCTGTGTAAAAGTTAAAAGAGATATTTGAGAGTAAACTCTACAGGTTCGACATCCATAACACACAAATGTAAACAGAATGAATGTTTTGTGAAATTTTCAACTACTAGGTGGGGAGAGATTTCTCTTTTTCAGCCCCACTAAGGTTGAAAATGTGGAAAATGCCACTGACAGGAAGAAATTTAATTGAAAAGAGTTAAGCAGAATAAAAGATATCTGTTAGTTACTTCAGTTTCAAAAATGGAATTGAAATAGATGAAATGCCACAATATTATTAAAAAGTTTTCCAAAATCTGAGTTAAAAAATACCTCCTCAGTAGAATCACTGATTTCCCACCACTATAATCCCTAATGACAATAATTAGTTCATAAAAATTAGTTTAGAAGTGCCAATGCACATTTGGCTGGAATTTAGTTTTTATGAAGAATGAATAGAGAAAGCAAGCCCATCTTGCAAATTCTACACCTTGATTTCAAATCCAGGCAACAATGTTAACTAGTTAAAAGATAGATAAATTGATAGATGATAGAATGTTAATTCATTAAAAGATAAAAGATAGACAAAGAGTTTCTGAGGCCAATCTCAAATAGTGAGGACTATTATAAAATATAAACTTGTTTTCTATTTTATACACTTAAATAATATTAATATATATTTATATATATTAGGTATATTAGATATATATTATAAAATATAAACTCATTTTCAAATCTTCCCTGAAACTACCTGTGGGAACTTTTTTCCTCATACATACACAGAGCAGTGCCTACTGGCCACCCTGATGTCTGTTGTGTCTGTAGGCATAGCTCATGGAGCACTGGGAAATCAAGGCCAGTGTGACTGCTAGTTTAGTCAGGAGCAACTCTTTTCATGGAAGCCTACCAGAGAGCACCAACTTGCCCTTCCATCCTTCCACCCACAAACTATTCTATTATTTTACATTTTATAAAAGAATCATTTTCCAGACTGCCATGTAGAACCCAATTTTAACAGGTAATGATGTCAACCATAAAATTCTTACATAGAAAGTGAATGAGTCATGGATTCTTAGAAAAAGGAGGAGGAAGAAGAGAAGGAGGAAGAGAGAGGGAAAGAGGTGAGGGGAGAGGAAAAGGAAGAAGGAAAGGGAGGAGGAGGGAAGGAAAAAGGGTTGGGGGGGAGAGGGGAGAAACAAGAGATATTTCTGTGATAAAATATGCCTTCATCAAGAGATGATACTAAGAATCATACTTTCCACAGGTAATATTTAGGGCCATGGTTCAATTCTGTGATTTTGTGTATGTTTAAGGATTCGCACCCTGGCTTCCAACATCCTTAGGGCAAATTCCAGCCTTGCCACTTACTCTCCATGCAAACTTTTGCCACCTCCTGTGTCACCTAATGAGTGAGATGGAAACAATAGCAGTAACTACCTCACAGAGTTGCTGTGAGGATTCAACCACGCTTGTAAAGTTCCTGGCACCTAGTAAGTACTCACTTATTGGTAGGCTGTTACTAGTGATGTTATTTTTCAAATGACTAAATATCTAGCTCTTTTCTGGATGAAAAATGTTATCAGAGAACAAATGTATGGACACCAAGGGGGGAAAGCCATGGTGGGGTGGGGATGGTGGTGGGATGAATTGGGCGATTGGGATTGACATGTATACACTGATGTGTATAAAATCGATGACCAATAAGAACCTGCTGTATAAAAAAATATATTAAATAAAATTCAAAAATTAAAAAAAATGTTATCAAACATTTTTTTGGCTATTCAACAAAGCTTACAAGCTTCCCACTGAAACACATACACACACACACACACACACAAAATAAATACCACACTAAATTCCCTCCATTCTTCTCCTGTGTTTTTATGATTGTGTGTGTGTATGTGTCGGGGGCAGGGTGGGTCAACACTGTTTCATCTTCATTATCTCATTTCATTTAAAATAACATTCATTCAATTTAAGAGGCACTGTGATGGACTGCATTAGAATTACCCGTAAGCTTTTTTTTTTTAAAAAAAAAAAAAAACCTAATACTCAGATCCTACCCAGGGAAAGCGAATCAGAATTTCTGGGGACTGGTCCTGCATATCAGTAAATTTTTTCACGGTTGCCTCAAGTGATTCTAAAAGACAGCCAGAGTTAAGAACTGGTGTAGAGGGAAAACAGTGAACCCTAGAAAGAATATCTGGGTTCAAACCTCACTTCTGCTTACTGGCAATATGGTTACAAATAAGACCTATAACCTCTCTGAGCAGTTTTCACTTCCATAAAATGGGAATGATGACTTGGATCTACTTCTCAGAGTTGTGGGTTTCAAATGAAAGTATTAATATCAGAGAGCTGCTCTGCAATTTGTTCTTGAAAGCCTCCTTTGAGCTTCACGTGAGGGAGTCAGCTACTTTTAAGGCTATAAATGAAGTACGATCATTTCCTATCCAGGTTACTTGTCCCAGCATCTGTAGGGAAGAACAGAAAAGGAGGAAGCATATACCCACCCAATCGGGAGTCTCCTAGAATCAGTTCAGGGAATCTGTGCAGTGGAAGATATCACAGTCAACCCACACTTCCATCTCTTATACAAACACTACTGCATTATTTCCCACTTCTCTTTTTAGTATACTGCATGTGAAATGATGTGGTTAAGATGAATAAGAGCCATATCCTAAAAGAAATGTAAAACATAGCTTTTCACATTCTCTTAAATATTTAAGTAGCATATATTTTGTCTACTTTACCAAAACCCTAAATTAGTTGATTTCAACACTGTGTCTGATTAGTTTTGATTCAGCCCTTCTCCTGACTGCATTATTTAACCTACGAATCATGGTTGAAGGATTGGTCTGACAATATGGAATACAGAAAACAGGAATTTAACTGACATTAATTACCATGAATCTCTTTTGGTCTCCTTCTCACTAATCTAGGTATACTAACTGAATAATGCAGTGGAAGCATATATCTCTGTCAATTATCCTAATAAATAGCATTGAGGCCCATGAAAGAAAAGAAGTTATGCATTTTGTTCAGCTTGGAACAAACACAGAGGTTTTAAAGTCACAGTATATCTGAATGAGAACAGTCACTTTATGTTATTATCTCTTATTCTTACTTCTTTGTCACTAAATACAATATTGTGATACTTATTGTTATTTGAATTGGTTTGAGGTTTTTGTTTCTTTTTTAATAAATTTATTTATTTATTTTTGGTTGTGTTGGGTCTTCGTTTCTGTGCGAGGGCTTTCTCTAGTGTGGCAAGCGGGGGCCACTCTTCATCGCGGTGCGTGGGCCTCTCACTGTCGCGGCCTCTCTTGTTGCGGAGCACAGGCTCCAGACGCACAGGCTCAGTAGTTGTGGCTCACGGGCCCAGTTGCTCTGCGGCATGTGGGATCTTCCCAGACCAGGGCTTGAACCCATATCCCCTGCATTGGCAGGCAGATTCTCAACCACTGTGCCACCAGGGAAGCCTGGTTTGAGTTTTTAATATATAAGTGATAAATATCTATTCTTGTGGCATAAGCTATCCTTCACTTTTAATATTACACCTCACCTTCTTTTAGGAGTTACTACTTAGAGTTCTTTTGGTAAGGCAAGACCCCATTTGAAGATTCTGGAATTTTTTATGCTAAGAGAAATGAAACATCCATGCTGTTAGTCTCATTGCAGAGACGAAATTATATTTGAAAATCTAGATGCTCACCAAGAGGCAACTGGTTAGCTATTGTGATCATTTCACAATATATACAAATTTTGAATCCCTATGTTCTATACCTGAAAGTAATATAATGTTAAATGCCAATTATAGCTCAATTTTTTTAAAAAAGAGAACTGGTTAAAATTAGGAGTTTGGAATTAAAATATACACACTACTGTACCTAAAATAGATAACCAACAAGGACCTACTGTATAGCCCAGGAAACTATACTCAATATCTTGCAATAACCTATAATGGAAGAGAATGTAAATAAAGAATGTATATATATATATATATATATATATAACTGAATCCTGTTGTACACCTGAAACTAACACAACATTGTAAATCAACTATATTTCAATTTAAAAATTTTTTTAAATTAAAGAAAGAGAGAACTGGTTAAATAAATTAATGTATCCATAAAAGGGAATACTATACAGAAGGGTACAGATCTACTGGTAGTAATATGACATGTTAAATATACGTTTTTAAAATCTGAAACTAGTTTGCCAAACTCTTTGTACAGTATGGATCTACTTGGGTTGTATAAAGATTTTCTATGCTTACACATGAAGAGAAAATTTCTGGAAGGATACGTAAGAAATTATTGATGATGATTATTTGTGAGCAGCAAAATGATGAGGTACTTTATCTTTCACTTTATACTTTCCTGTGTTGTTGAAATTGTTTGTCATAAGCACGCATGACTTTTATAATTTGTTGAATAAAACATTTTAAAAGACTTGTTGGATTCCATTCTGTAACTTGCCTCTATCATATGCATATAAAAACTGTATTCATGGCGCTCAAGTGTTTTGAGCAACAGCTTCCTGCTCTCCTTGCTTGGCCCTACAATAAACCTTTCTCTAGTCCAAAAAAAAGAATTGTATTCATGTTCTGCAGGTTTTACTCGGATGCTTCACTCTCTACCTCAACTAGCTGTTTAATTTCTATATGATGAATCATGGTAGAAGGAGAGAAAACAATCCCAGTTGACATGCAGCACTTGTCGAAAGCAGCTATAAAATAGAAGTACACCGCCAAACCCCCTGTTTTGGGAAGGAAATACCACGATGATCATCTTTTTGCAGTATATTGATCAACTATGTATTCAAATTTCTACCATGATCTTGATTTCTAGAAGTTGCAAAGTACTTTTCCATCGTCTTGAACAACTTAGTTGAGCGGAGGAGTATTTTAACTAAACACCAACCATAATTTTTTCATGTATTAAAATTGAAAACAGAGAGTTAAAGTATTTTTAGGTTATTAGGGGTTAAATCATCAAGTATCCCTAAAATGGCTAAGGGATGTGCGTATGTGTTTTCACTAATTAGATTGCCTCATTTTCATTTTTACTTTAAGTTCCTTAGTCTCTGGAATTCTAGACATAGGTTTGTTTACAAATGGATGAAGTTTTCCAAAAAGAAACAACTTTAGTTCCTAAATTAAGTATTAACATTTTGCCAGGAACAAAGTATGACTGTCTTAGATATGAGCCATAATGTTATTCATTGCTCCCAGAAACCTTTTGACTATTACTACAAACACCTTTTATATTAGCAACATTAGAAATACACTAAGAAATACACCTAAGAATGTGTAAAAACTCCTCTGTTAAAGAAAGATTTGAAGCAGAGAAAATGAATACAGCAGTGATCTATTTTTCAGATCCGTAAACACCATCTGCTAATATGAGTAGTGAGAAATTTTCAAACTGGGGGTTCTTATATCACAGCCAAATTTCCACAAAATCTCTTATTTTCCCAAATTCTGACCTGGGGCCTTTCATCCCACCATCATCACTTCTGCCTACCACTCAGCCAACATCTTGTCAAATCTGGCTGCAAGATTAAGTTTCCCGATTCGGAATTCAATATAGGAACCCTAAGGATATAAGATCCAAGCTGGAACATTCTGTTTTTTTTTTAAAAAAAGGATAAGATTGTTTCAACCCAGAGACCACGGTTTGCCCTGACCATTATGATGAATCATCGGGGCTGACTCGAAGTGCAATGAGCCTGATGTTCTTGGCTTTATTTGTACACATTAAGCAGAATTTTATAGTTGTCCCAACTCTCAACCTTTTCTCCAAAAGGTTGAAAGAGCCTTGTTTTTGAGTATCATTTAAGGCTTACAGAATTAACTAGCTCTGTCTGAAGCAAATTAGGCCTGCCATAGCCTGATACTGTGTGCCTGGCTCCATTCTTACCCATGCTGCCCTTCAGTTTTGGATGAACACCACTGAAGATCTAAGAAATATCTACCCTTCTTTTCATATATCCTCAATATCCATTAGGGTTTCTGGTACCCATGCTTCTGTGCTGGTGCAATCTTTGCCTCTCACTCTCAAAATAAACAATATTTGCCTCTCACTCTCAACAACATTATCTCTCAAGTAAAAGTCTGGCTATAAATACAAAATTATTTAAAAGATTTGTAATTTGGATTTTCTTTTAGTATTCAAATTCAGGTCAATATTTACCTCTCTGCTCATTGTTTCTTTCATTAAAAAAAAAAAAATCTCTGTATAAATTCTGAACTTTAAAAAAGCACTTTGTTGTTTCAAAGAAGAGTTTACCGGAGTTCATCCGATCAAGGCTAAAAACACTACGTAGGGCTTCCGTGGTGGCAGAGTGGTTAAGAATCCACCTGCCAATGCAAGGGACACGGGTTCAAACCCTGATCAGGGAAGATCCCACAGGCCACGGAGCAACTAAGCCTGTGCGCCACAACTACTGAGTCTGTGCTCTAGAGCCCGCAAGCCACAACTATTGAGCCTGAGTGCCACAACTACTGAAGCCCGCGTGCCTAGAGCCTGTGCTCCACAACAAGAGATGCCACCGCAATGAGAAGCCCGCACACTGCAACTAAGAACAGCCCCTGCTCATTGCAACTAGAGAAACCCAGGCACAGCAAAGAAGACCCAATGCTGCCAAAAATAAATAAATAAATAAATAATTTATTAAATAAATAAAAATAAAAACACCATGTAACAGGTATTTAATATTTTTTTAAGTATACGTGTTTCTTTAAGTTTTTAGGTGTTAGAGATCGATGTTCACTTCTTAAAATAGTTTCCAATTAATCATGAGAAATCAAAGTCATAAAATATGCGGAGTCAGCATCCTAATAGCCACCAGAAACATGTATATTATTAATAAGGTTGCTATTTCACAACACCCAAGCACTGGTTACACTCTTGTAAAAAGCTCCAGAAAAAAAGTGTTTCTTAATTTTAAAATTCGTGTTCCAGCATTGTGAAGCTAATTTTTTTTCCTTTTGGCTTTGTTTTAAATGTTTATTTGTCCTGTCCTATTGTTTCACTGCCTATTTGTGTGCTCTACTATTGCTAGACGAGATGAAAGATGCTTACAGAATACCTTACTGAAAACACTACCTACAGAAGCAACTGCGTTGGTGAATTTTCCACTAGCGTTTTGCTTTGTTTTGCTCCAGGTCTTGTCTCTCTTTCCAGTGCCCTTTGCTGCCTGGGCAGCCCCCGAGGATTCACTTTTCACTTATGACTCATCTGACTGACTCTGGATTACAGTAGAAAAGAGAAGAAAGGCTGATGGAAAAATGACACTGAAGGAAGAGAGCAAAATACCAGAGCAATGAGTCTGAGTAACTATGTTCTTTTCATTCAAGGTGTCAACAAGTTGATTTGCATCTTTGACCTTAGGAGGTGGGAGCTGGAAATCGTAGGAGTATCTCTTCCCACTGGAATAATCCACCCCCCTGGGGGAGGGGGTGGGCTGAACATAGGTGAAATTTAGAATATTCTGTTGATCCTCAATTTTTATTTCTTGTTCTCTGGTTAGAAAAACGCTGCTAAGGGAATAGGGTGACAGTTCACCTAGAATCAGTACCAAGTATCAACAGCTAATCTCTCTCTTTGGAAAAAAGAGTCCTTCATATCACGGGAGTTTTAAAGCTAGTGATAAAACAAAAAGCTATTTTCTGAAACCAGCCCCTTGAAAAATAAAGTGTTCTTAAAACCTACAGAGTTGCCTTTAATATAAACAACCAGAGATGTTTTCAATTATCTTGCTACTACTTACATACAAAGGTTTTATATCTAGGAGAAGTGGTAGCCCTGTAATAACAATAATATGGTCATTTACAGTTGGGCTAAAGAAAACAATACAAGCATAGGGCAAACCAGGAAAGAATTTATCAAATAATAATTAATAAATTTTCACCAAAATTGGTTCACATCGTATAACTAGGAAGAACAAGAAAATAATAGCTAGGACAATCTCTCACAACCCCTTCTATAAATTTTGATTACAACTTTGGATCAGCTCAAGACATTATGAGTCAACAGAGTAATTGACATGTGATCCCAGAACAAGGCTTCACTCAGTAATTTACTTTATTGGACACACATTTCACCTACCAAAAAAGCAAAAAGAAGGAAGGAAGGGGAAAAAGAATATAAAGGAAGGCTTGAAATTATATTTAGAGCAGCTATTATCTCTCAAGTAAAAGTTTGGCTATAAAATACAAAATTATTTAAAAGATTTGTAATTTGGATTTTCTTTTAGTATTCAAATTCAGGTCAATATTTACCTCCTTGCACATTGTTTCTTCAGGTCTGATCCTTTTATATTTGCATTTTATTTCACAACTTTATTTTCTACTCAATCAAGCATTAGAAAAAAAAGGATCAGCTTATATGATGTAATAATGAGATTGAAAAGTGGAGTTTTTCAATATTTGTGAACATGTTAGTTAAATTGTAATTTTGGTCAACAATAAAGTTGAAAAGAGGAAGATGCTTTAAACTGTATGATTAAATGCAGTTGACATAGCAAAGAAATAGTCAAGGAAGGAATACCTTCTTTCAATGACCTAAAAAACAAGTACTATAGATTTTACATATAGGAAACATATACATTCAAACTTTCTTTCATAAGCATTCATATTTGAAATGTTTCAGCAACCTCTCTCCGTATTCTAGATATATGAAAAGCTTTAAATTCTTAAGCATGGAAATAATACTTGAATAGTATATAGAGTTTCATTAATTAGCCTAAGAAATAGAAAAGAAAATTTAGTTTCAAAACCAGATTTCATGTGCCGGTTGTCCAGTATTATTATTAATATTATTGTATAGTATTATTACTGTATTGACAGATTTTACTTTAAGGGACACAATTGGCTTTACAATTTAAACACCTGCTCAAGTAACATAGTAAACTTCAATTTAAACCTATTTTAAAGGTAATAAAAACTGAGTTCATCTGATAAAATATAAAAAGCTAACATCAACTTTCCTCCAAGTATAAGTAGAACAATGAGTGAAGTGTTTAAGGTCAGTTAGAAATACACAGTACAAATTCAATTTTGGTGAGTTCCACACTTACAAAAGGCATACTAGCAGCAGAAAGAATAATCCTTAATTAATTTGTATTTTTCTAGTAGACCATTTACCTATAATAATACCTTGAGAAAAGTATTCTCAATTAAATCCAAACAATAATAATGACACATCCCCAAAATATATAAATTTGTTGAAGCAAATAGGTCAATTTCAAAAAAAGGTGGGCATTCACACCTACAAAAAATGACTCTTTAAAGTATATGAGAGTTATGCTTAGCACGCATAAAACAAGGTTAGGTTAGCCCCAAAGTTTAATTTTTATAGAAGGGGCATGAAAAGCAGTCTCCATGGACTGAGAACAATCTGCAAGTGTATAATTTACACACTGTCAGGGTCCGCTCTCCCTAGGCCACCTCCGTTTCACACATCAGCTTGACTATGTTCTAGGTAAGCACATTGTTCTTAAAGCATCATTAAATTACTTTTTGGAACAAGGGAGGGTATAAACAAACCGACGTATAAAACTGTTTTGATGCTAGAACAACGAAATATTTGTGTGTTCTAGAACCTTCACATGAAAAAACATGCACTGAGATACTGTTAAGCCAAATGTACCCCGTTACCTACACTCACTCCCCTTCTGAGCTCTTAGCACACTCACTGAGCATGGCCTCAGACAACTGCCTTCACTTTCTAAGGTGCCACTTTCAAACACTTTAAATTGTCCAAATATACCTTGAAAAAAAAAAAAAAAAGACCCATTTTACTGGTAAGGAAAATTGCAACAGCTTTTGCCTGCACCTCCCATGCTGTTAAATACGGTTTCTTCCCTCTTCTCTGAGTACTTCAGCCATGTCCACTGGGAGTGCACACTACAGCCCTTTGATCCAGCTGTCTCTCCCATTCCCAGCAAACTCTTAGATGTGCCTGATACATATTTTTATCTAATTTGCCTCATCTGTTGTTTTTATTAACAACTAATTTAATATCCTCTGTCCTATAATATTTCCAGAAGTCAGTGTATAGAAACACACAGCCAAGCCCGGACCCTCAGGCCTGCACATAAAGATGGCAGGCTAGCCTAGGGTCCTCTGGGACAGCAGTGCCAGAAGGAGGATTGGACACGATGACCCGTCTGCATGAGATGAGAAAAAAAATCAAAAACAAAAACCAAGAGGTCTGTAATACTGATAAACTAAGCTGTCACTCACAGGCCACCAGCTCAGGTCTGCAAAAAAGATGCAGTGAACACTGAATGACCATGAGAGGTGGAAATGTGTCTTCATTTTAAAAATGATATTCAGACCCACTGGTCAGAACCTGCTTAACTGTTTAATTTGAATTAATAGGAAAATCATCTGAAGGTAAAATCCCTCCTATGGTTCCAAGGGTTAGGAAGCTTGCTACAGATGACTATCAAAAATCTGGTTTGATTTCCCAGAAACTATATGAATGAACCAAGTTTCTTTATCTTGAGATACCAGGCTGGGAGTTTGTTCTTAAGTACTAGACTGCTTAATTGCTTACTTGGGGAAGGGAAGGCCCTGGGGGAAAGGCACGTACAACAACATCTCTTCTCTCTCTTCCATGAAGCCACGGCACTCTCCTGAGCTGGATCATGCATGACCAGCAATGCACAGAAGTCCCCTCTTCCCCTCCAGTGGAAGCATCTAGATATGCGATCCCAGAGATGAATGAAGAAAACCTGAAGACCCTATTTCACGGGAATCTTTCAGTATTCTGAATGGAAAATATCACTGAAAACTAGTGATTTGCTCCTCCAACTTACAGCCATGTAGGAACGGAACTCAGACCAGAAAAAATAAAAGGACAAAAATAATTATCATTCCAGTACGTATTTTGAGAAGGAAGACACACAAACATTTGTATCATCAACTGAGACTGATTCATACCTGCTGAGTAGGGAAAAGATGATATTGAAATCAAAAGCTGAAAAATAAACCACCTTTCTGGTTATGAGTGACTGAAAAGCAAGGAAAATTATTTTCACTTTCTTGTCCTTATTGTTAGAAGTAGTGGTTTAAGCCAATATTCCTAGCTGTGCTGTAACAGTTAAAAGGAAATCATTTCAAATCTGGATGTCATCTTTCTTTTTATATCTATAAATATGGGTTCTATTAGGTTTTCTGACTTTAATGGTATGTATATGGGACAGGATGCTCTTTTCTTTGCTTTGGAGTATTAGTGTTTCAGTTTCTGAACTAAAAATGTACAAAATAGTTTTTGTACATTTTTAGTACAGAAAATTTCACAACCTTCAGAACAACTGCTTTTATAATTTACAAGCTCGACATAAGTATCTGGGTTTTTTTTTTAACAAATAATTTATGAGAAATGAAATCTTCAGAAAAAAAACTGGCTACTTTGATGCAACTATTTAGTAAGTATAGTAAGCATCCATAACGAGTAATTAACATATATAGTTCCTGGACACACTTAAAAGCCTTTAAAAATCACTTAAAGTACACACAAAATACAGAGTGATGTAATAATAGCAACCAATATGAAATCCTGACAAATTAGAAGTTTAAGTCTGGTATTTATAAAATGTATGCCAATTCCTTTTTTTTTTTTTAGTATCTACTTGAACCTTTTAAAAGTATATACATGAGCAATTATTTCCAATAAACAATACTGAATAACAAATTAGAAATATCTCTTCTGTTTTTTTTAACCAAGCTTCTTTTCCCAGCTAAAGGAAATATATATGAAAGGAAATCCTTTTTCTTATTTGGTACTGAAACAGTAATTTTGCACAGTATTAAGGCTGTACTGTGATCTACAGAAGAGAGAACATGCTTGCCAACTAAGAAAAGTTTTATTTATCAGGACAAGACAGTTATCACATCTCAAGTTTTATTTCTACATGAAAAGGTTATCTATTTTCACAGGTATGTATTTCATTCCACATGGCACAATTATTTTAGCTATATTTCACACGCTTGCTCATCAGTGAATACTTATATTGAAATGGGTACTAACAGTATATAAAATCAGTCTTTACATATTTTTTTCCTGACAAATATATGCCCAGAGACTTCACTTTATATATGTCTGTAACACAAAAACCAACTTGAAAGTTTTAAAAACTATTGTTCTGTAGAAGCAGCTATCTACAGCTTTTAAAACAGTATGAGCCTGTGGAAACACTGTATTATATATCTGACATTTTCCATCTAAAACTACATTATGAAGCATGCTGGTATTAATAAACCATGTGCTTTCAGACCCCTAAAGCGCTTTGCTATAATTTTGTTGACGGTATATTTCCATCCATGCTATTAACATACAGCAAACAAATTTTAGGTCATCACCTTGCCAGCCTGTCTTGATTGGAAAGTGTGGGGAAAAAAAAGGAAAAAAAAAAACTTTTAGGAGTTCATCAATATTCGTAAGCATATTCTGATTTATGAGTTAACAGTTCCTAAGTAAGCAGAGATAACTGAGAAAAATTTTGGTCAAAAATACATTACAAAAAAAAAAAGCAAACCAGAAAGCAACCACATATTCCCTTTTTCCTCACCCCACCCCCATCACAGGCAGAAAAATCACCCTTCCTTTGCAGCAGGGCACGCTCATTCCTCTCATCCCTTCAGTTATTGGAAGGCAAATGAAAATACAATGACCCTTTCCTCTTCTGATTTAGCTCACGCCGCAAACATTTAAACACAAACTGAAACTACTGATTTCACAGAAAGCACCGAAACAGAAAAAGCAAGACTCACTGACCCATTTGGAAGACAAAGACGACAGAACAGAACAGGAAAGCTCTAAAAATCAGCTTGTGAGGCCTCTGAGAGATATTCTTCTGGCATTTCATCACAGCAGCCCCAGACCAGTTCACCTCCCTAGATACACGGTGGAGGCACTAAATAGAGCTGTTTATTAAAGCTGTTGTGTGGATTGCATTAGGAGGCGCGGGCAGACCACCTGGACCTTTCAGACTGTGGCAGTGTTTAATTTGCAGCCTGCCCGTCCGCAGCGACCAAGACCACTACTACATACATCTAACCAGGCTCGATCACACATTATCTGGGTTGGGAGTAAAGGCACGTGTATTTCTATATTTATATTTTCCATAGAGCAAGGGAGAGAGAGCGAGAGAGACAGAACATAGCCAAAATCAAAACACTGAACAGAAAATTGTTAACTACCTAGAAAACATAATACTTTATTCTCTTCTCACACTTTCTTCCAGAGATCACAATCTCAACAGAAAATAAATTCTGAAAAACGTATACTTTTAAACATTCAGGCCAAATGATAAATAAATTTGTTCTTTGGGGTTTCTTTTTTGTGGTTGTATTAGTTTGGGTTTGTAAGCATCGCATTGAAGTTTGAAGCTGAGCTTTCCTAGCTAGATTTTAATGGGTGCCTTTTCCCTTTCACACTTTCAGCACTACGCTGGCAGGTAGCTGAAGATACAGATAGAAAGATGGTACTGTAAATATGAATTATGTGAATCATATGGTGAGACCCTTGTGGAAAAAGGGGGAGTTGAGAAATGGCTGACTCCATACCTGACCAATTACAGCTCGCATGGTCCCCGTGTCCTGCTGGGCTGAGAGATCGCAATCCATCATATGTTGTCTTTGAAAAGGAGAATGGGGGTTTCTGGCACGCATCTGTCAATCAACACTCAGAGAAGCACTCACAACCATCACCAAAAGCAAGGGGGGAAAAAAGTCAAGCTGCTCCACCAAATAGGATGAAACTGTCATGTGACCTCCGGCAGACATGCACACACACATTCACTACCTCCACAGAGCGTAAGAATTTTCTGTAGATATGAAATGACATTGACAAATATCCAATACCAAGTAAATAAAGTGAGACAAACAGCTATTCACCAAAGACAAAACATTGGCTGTAATCTCCCACTAAAGGTTTAACAAACCTCAGAGGGTTTTTTTTTTAATGCTCTGTAAACCTATGTTTAAAACAAAAATAAAATTAACTATTTCATGTACTAATTGAGACTTTGATTTCTATGCCACCATATAATTTTTTTTCAATGATAATTTATTATCTTATTTCTCTTAACCTGTCCCTAATGATTTTATCTTCAGATTCTCTAAATGACCTTTTGATAATATGCAGTAATCTCTTCAGTTTATATAATGTCACCTTTATGGAAAAGCATGAAATGTTCACCATTGAATAACACAGATACCTTGCTATTTGTTAACTGGAAACGGATATACACAATCATTTGTGTAAACTGCGTTGACCACACAAATGTAAAATATTCAAAGTATGTAAATGGTAGTCAGTAAACTTTTTATCGTTTAAAAGGTTCGGATATGATTTATTTGCAGCTCGTCTAAACTGATGCAACGTGATGACAAATATTTCAACTTTTTTTCATTTAATTTAAGCTATTTGATCCCACACACCCTAGGATAGATTGTTGATGTATTATGAGTCAGCTATTTTAAGAGTGACATGAATATCACGTATAAGTTATTTAACCCTTTCAGGATTAACATCAGAACCTGATTTTCAAAACAACCTGACAGATATTGCAAAGTTGCTCTTTGAAAATCCAAAACCATAAATAGTATCCATTAACTTGGTGGCTTTGTGGAGTTACTAACGTTTGCATTTGTCCACTTTTCAAACTTAAGTTCATCAGTTGGGGTACTCTAACTTTTCCAAAAAGAATTTACAGGAATACTTTGTGATATTAAAATGGGGATGTTTTTTTCAAGGTTCAAAATTAACGTTAAGCTTGAGAGGTAGAGGAGTGACGAGAAATGTTTAATACAGAATATATATTCTTATGTATAACGTTGTATTGTATCATCCCTTGAAAATTAAGTAGAAGGAACTTTAAGTGAGAAAAAAAGAAAAACAATTTCCAACATGTTTAAAGAAAGCTTTAGGAGGTGAGAACTAAGGATTGAAATCTCATCGACTTCTCATTAAGAGTTGCCCCACAATATAAAGATTTACACACACACACACACCCTTAAATCTGCATCCCCAAACAAAACAAGAAACTGCACCAACTGTGTAGCCCTCCTGAGAACTGACGACGGGAAAGGTTCTCCTAGACACGATTAAAATGAACAGATAGCACTGACACCCCGTCCCTGCCCCTGGAGACACGGACACACACGGGTGTTTCTGCAGCCACCCCATTTCGGACGCTGCTGGCGTGTCGGTCGCCACCTCTGGCCGGGGAAGAGGAGGCGGGGACAGCCCCCCACCTCCCCAGCCCGGAAATCTGGGCCGGGGTCGCCATGGGACCCGGGAGGGCTCTGCCAAAGTTGCCCAAAGCCTGAGGGCTCGCAGAGGGCAGGTGGGGCGCGGGAGCTCCTGGCGTCGCCTTCCTGGGACAGGGAGACACAGACATACAGACGGACAGGCAGACAGGGAGCGCGGCGGGACCGGGAAAGTTGCGGAGGAGGGGCTGGGCTGTAGTCCTCACCTCTGCAGCGAAGTGCGGGGATCCTCTCACTGCCACCTCCCTGCAGGCTCAACCTCCCCCTGGGATCGAAGCTTCCTGGACAGTTTTGGGGGATAGGGGGGCAGGCTGCAGGATGAAGCCAAAGACCCCCCCCCCATTTGAAGCTCCAGGTGGTCCGGCTTGACGTAGGGACAATTGTTTGCTTACACTAGGGTTATTTACATGACCTTCTGGCCTGTGTTAATTACCGTAATTACTATAGACGCTGGGGGAACCCTGAGGCGCTTGATATTATGTTACCTCACGAAAGCCTCTTAACTCAGTGAGGCGGGGACAGTCATTCCCATTTTACAGATTATCTACAAAAAATATATAACTTTTCAAGATTAACAGGGACATAATTCACACCTGCTCGGAATCCAAAGACGGAGCTTTTCCTATGAAACCAGAGAGTTGGGTGACATTCAGAATAAAGGCTACCATTTGTACAGTACAGACTCATTCGATAAATATTTATGGAGCCTGTACTATGTGCCAGGTGCTGTGTTAAGTGCTTGAGTTTCGGCAAAACATAGTTCCTCAAGGGTTTTTACATTCTAGTGTTTGGACAGATACTTGTCAAATAATCACAGAAATGTGAAATTTTTAATTATTCTGAGAGCGGTGGAGGAAAGCAAAACCTGTATCAAAGGCATTGACCTGGTCTTGGGTGTGTAGGTTGAGCAAAGGGGAATTAAGCAATTAACTTGAAATAAACTAAAATTGGAAGACTGTTAGGAAAGAAAAGGACAAGGGCATGATGGAGTAAACATTCTCTGCGGAAGAAATGTGCAAAAGGCGGGGAGGAGCGTGGCTTACTGGAAAAGCTTAGGAAAGCTTTCTGCCTTGTGTGGAGCACAGACTTGAAGGGAAAGAGAGGCTGGAGGTGAAAACCAGAGCACATAGGGTCTCTTCCGTTGTATCAAAGATTCTTTACCTGAGCCAGGAGCATGGTGAAGCCACTGAGAATATTTTAGCAGTGTCTCACACTTAAATTTTGAAAGATGTCTCTGGCTTTTGCGTGGAAAGTTAGGGCTGGGGCGGAAGTAGTAAAAGTGGATTTGGGGAGACCAATTAGTTATAGGGGGGTGGTGATGGTATTGCACAGAACTGGATGATTTCAAGTTGAGAGGTAAAATTCACAGAACTTGGTGGAACTTGAAGGAACAGCAGGTGACTTTCTGGATTGCACAAAACATACAGTGGGTGATGCCATTTTCTGAACTAGGGAATCAGGAGGAAAACCAGCTTGGAGAAGGGCAGTATGGATCATAATTGTAGTTTGCGATTTATTTTCACTACAATCCTCAGGGTGAGAATGATTATCCCCCTTTTTCTGATGAAAAATCTAGGGGTCTCAGGGATGAAGCAACTTGCCCATGGCCAAGTAGCAGCAGGGAAGGTTCATCTGAGGGGAAATCCAGGTTCTTGACCCCTGCATTAGACTGATTTGGAATGAGTTGGTGGTTCTGGGTTGTCCAGTAGATTAAAATTGTCCTACCAGGAAACCAAGGTAAAATTGATGACCAGAACTATTCTTAGGATTCCCCACAATAAGTCTCCAGATGACATGAATTAAGGCATATTTGGTGTAAAATTTGGTTGAGACCCTAGACCCTGCCCAAATAAAATGGAAGGACTGAAGTTCAGGTCTAGCATGGCAATGGCAGGAAGAATGTAAAGATAAAAACACAAAGGTAGTTTTGAGTTATTCAATTAACAGCCCCTATTTAGCATCAATAGTAATATCTCCTGGTAGGTTACTCTGGGTAATACAGAGACTTGAATAAGATCTGCTTCTTGACATTCAAAGATTCATAATTTAGTAGGAAACACAGACACATGTAAATGACTTAAATACAGCACAGATTGCTTTTAAAAAATAAACTGCATAAAAAATTTATCTGTGGGGATTGTTTGATTCTATGTGGTGGAAGATGCTTACATTTTTAGGTACCACAACATACAGGCTTGGGTCAGGATCTCCTCCAGCCCTTACCTCTGACTGGGTGCAGTCTTCAGAAAGTGGCCACTTCTCTGTGTCGTGAGTTTCTCCTCTTGTAACTCCTCAAGGGTACTGTGAGGAGGTAAGGAGATAATGTCTTCTGAGAGCTTATTAAGTTATACTCTGTAGGTATGCAGCATATGTTAGTTATTTTCCCATATGGAGAGACAATAGGAAGCCAGGAAAGATGAATCCTTCACCACCGTGAAGATGGTGGAAGAATTTTGTGATACAAACAGAGGGTATTTTCTGTTCAGGGCAAAGGGAAGAGCATGAGAAAAACCATCTGGTCCTCTGTCAGTGTGGGTGGCAGGCACTTTTAAGATTAAAGCAATGGAAAACAAATGGAGAAGGGCAGGAAATATTTCAACTAACTTTTACTCCCACGTTCACAAAAGAATTTAGGAAAGAAGATTCCTTAAGTGAAATAGTCACCATTACCATCACCTCTTGTGCTTTCCCCTCTCCCCACCCAATTTCCAGAAAATGATGCTTTTTTCCAATCCTTTAAGACCCCCTCCTTGCATCACAGATCAGCTAGACATGCCCATTTCCCAACAGCTGACCATCTGGTATATAAGACAGCAACAGGTCACCACAGATCAGACCCAGTCCCCAACTTCTCAGGAAATGAGATAGAGATGTCCTTAATTTCTTTTTTTTTTTTTGTAGTGAAGTATAGGTGCTTTACAATATTATATAAGTTCCAGGTGTACAACAGAGTGATTCACAATTTTCAAAAGTTACACTCCATTTATAGTTAATATAAAATATTGGCTCTATTTCCCAAGATGTCCTTAACTTCCTAATGACTAAAACCCTAAGGATACTGAGAGAGAAATACTGCACAGGGAATCAAGATAAAGTAGAGGTATTGGTCATCTCTGTTTTTCAATAAATCCTCTGCAGGGCTTAAAGTGAGAAGAGATAACATAGCTGAGTGCCTCTAAAGCACAAGAACCGTGAGAAGAAAACATTCCAAAAGTCACCAAGGGGCTTCCCTGGTGGCGCAGTGGTTGAGAGTCCGCCTACCGATTCACCGGGACACGGGTTCGTGCCCCGGTCCGGGAGGATCCCTCATGCCGCGGAGCGGCTGGGCCTGTGAGCCATGGCCGCTGAGCCTGCGCGTCCGGAGCCTGTGCTCCGCAACGGTAGAGGCCACAACAGTGAGAGGCCCGTGTACCGCAAAGAAGACAAACAAACAAACAAACAAACAAAAGTCACCAAGAAGAAGCCACTTCTACTTAGTCTATTTCGGCTGACGCCATCACAACATGCACGTTTACTTCAGTTCTGTACTACCTGCCTTTTCTCTTGTTAACACTTGTTCTATCTCTAGCTAATTGTTTGTTTCTTCATTTGCTACGGTTTTATCATTTCTCTGCTACTTTTTATTCCTTTGTTTCCTGGTCTCTAAAAGACTAATCTCACCATTCCTCCACCAGTTTGTTTATTTTTTTCCCCCAGATCTCCCAACCGCTGTTCTTCTTACATGGCCACATGACTTCAGCCTTCTTCCTAGACTATGAATCACGGCAGAGCATCCTCTAGCGTATGGCTCACCATGTAGCTGCTGCATGATTTTCAAGGCTGATGTAGGAACCAGGATAACAGGTGGATGAGAGACAGCACAGGGGGAGTAGAAATACACAGTCAAGACTTCTCGTGGACTTCCCTTTCTACAGTCTGTAGTTCACTCCCCTTTGGTTCATTTCCTACCTTCTTTTTCAAGGGCAAGTTTTCCTGGAATTTCATTTGGCACCATAAGGCAAATGAAATCCACTGCCATCTCTATTTGCACCCCCTCCTCAATATCACATTTGCCTCCACTTTAAAGTTTTGTAGATCATTTCTCTAGAATGGTCTTTTCAACCATGATCATTTTCCTTAAACATTCCCAACATTAGATGGATTTTACTTCCACGGGTCCTTGAGTAGTATAACTACTCTGTACCCTGGGATCTTTTGCTGTTGTTATTTTCATATTTCTAGGGAAATTGAGGACAGGAAAAGTACCAAAAGCAGAATGATTATTTTTAAAAAAGAGAACAGGGGAGTGGAGAGAAACTGCTACACAACAAGACCCAGGGGATACAGCATCCAGAGTGGTTTGGCAATGCTGAGCCAGACACCATTGGTTGTGAGGACCCGTGATTTACTTTTCTTTTACAACGTAGTTTGGGAGCATTGTTTTTCCCCTGAGAGGCAATGACAAGATTTTGCCTTTGAAATGAATAGCTGAGAAGTTCAACACCCTGTTGACTCTGGGCAAGGATAGCCTGTGAATATACCAATGTATTATCAGATCTTCAACATCGTCATCTTTTTTTTACCAGGTGACCATCCTCAATAAAAACAGAAAAATCCAGCTGAGGGAGCAAATGTCCCTTAATTTCCATTTTCCCCTTTCATGAAATGCTTTGGTTACAGCTATGCACTTTGGTCTTCCAGAATATATTTCTTCTGCCTGAACATCCTTGAAAAAAGGCATTAAAATGCTCCTGGGTTTCCTTGTACTACCTGCAGTTTTGGTGTCTGAGCCCAGTGCTAACACATAACTTCGCATGAAAATTTCCCATGGTGGTACAAACGCACACTGTTACCTTACAGCAGCAGTGCACTAGGGGGACTCTTTCCTCTTTATTTCATGGCTATAGCTCTACATGCCTGAAAAAGCCAAATACCCCTGTCCATTTATTCCAAGTATCAGTAGGTTCACAGCACTTTGACCCAAATCTGGTTCCACTCTTTCAAAGACAAGCACCTTTAAATGAGTGTCTGCATAGAACCCGTTGCATTGAGAACTTGACACACAGCTCTAACTTTGGAAAATCCATGTCTATCCTGGTTTTCTCTATCATCATCATCATCAACAGCCATAACAATAATAATAATAGAAAACATGGGGTGGTCCTCAAGGTGTAATTCAGTATGAGGACTCTTGAGGGTCCCTGAGACCCTTTTAGGGGGTCCATGAGGTCAAAACTTTTTCAAATAATATTGAAATGAGATTTGCCTTTTTCACTCTCATTTTCTGAGGAGAGTACGACGAAATTTTCCCAAGGCTTCCTGATGTGTGATTTATAGCAGATTGAAGGCAGAAGCAGGTATGGTTCCAAGTATCAATACCTTCTAGTAAGCCAGACACTACCAAGAATCGCAAAAATGTAAAACAATGCCGCTCTTCTCACAAATTGCATGTGGGAAAATGTAGTTATTTTTCATTTAAAAATGATGTTACCATGTAGTTATTTTAAATGACTTCATAAATAAACCTTTTTAAAAGTTTCTTGGTTTTAGGGACTTCCATGGTGGCACAGTGGTAAAGACTCCACGTTCCCAATGCAGGGAGCCTGGGTTCCATCCCTGGCTAGGGAACTAGATCCCACATGAATGCCACAGCTGGGAGTTCGCCTGCCACAACTGAAAAGGCTGCGTGCCACAACTAAGACCCAGTGCAACCAAGTAAATAAATAAATATATTTTTTTAATTTCTTGGTTTTAATTTCTAATATAGTAACTATTGATAAATATAACACATAAGCATATATGGGTTATATTGATAAATATAACCCAGAAGCTTTGGGGGATACTAAACAATTTTATAATAGTGTCAAGAGGTCCTAAGATTAAAAAGTTTGAGAATGGCAGACATAATAGAGTATTTACTATATACCATGTACTGTCCTAAGCACTTTATATATTTATTTGTTTTTTGTCAGAGTTCTTTATATATTTTGGATATTAACCCCTTACTAGATCTATCATTTGCAAATATTTTCCCATTCCATAGGTTGTCCTTTGAGAATCTTTGCATTTATAATAGTTATTAAAATACTGCAACTCGATAGCAAAAAAACAAATAATCCAATTTAAAATGGGCAAAGGAACTGAATAGACATTTTTCCAAAGAAGATATACGAATGGCTAACAGGTACATGAAAAGGTGCTCAACATCGCTAATCTTAAGGGAAATGCAAATCAAAACCACAATGAGATATCACATCAGGACCGACTATCATATCGTTAAAAGACAAGAGATAACAGATGCTGGAGAGGATGTGGACAAAAGGGAACCCTCCTACACTGTTGGTGGGATTGTAAACTGGTGCAGCCACTATGGAGAACAGTATGGAGGTTCCTCAAAAATTAAAAATAGAACTACTGTATGATCCAGCACTTTTACTCCTGGGAATATATCTGAAGGAAACGAAAACAGGATATTGAAGAAATACCTGTATCCTCATGTTCATTGTAGCATAATTTATAATAACCAAGATATGAAAACAACCTAAGTGTCCATCAATGGATGAACAAATAAAGAAAATGTGACAATATATATATACATACACACACACACACACCACGTACAATGGAATATTATTCAGCCATAAAAAGAAGGAAATGCTGCTGTTTACAACAATGTGGATGGACCTTGGGGGCATTATACTAAGTGAAATAAATCAGACACAGAAAGAAAAATACTGTATGATCTCACTTATATGTAGAATCTAAAGAAAGAAAAAACCAAATTCATAGAGAAAGAGATTAGATTTGTGTTTATCGGAGATGGGGAGTTATGGGAGTGGGAATTGGATGAAGGTGGTCAAAGGGTACAAACGTCCAGTTATGAGTTAAATAAGTACTACAGATATAATGTACAATATACTGACTGTAGTTAACCCTGCTGTGTGGTGTATATGAAACTTGACAAGAGAGTAGATCCTAAGACTTCTCATCACAAGGAAAAAAAACATTTTTTTCTTTTACTTTTGTTTTGTATCTATACGAGATGATGGATGTTAACTAAATCTATTGTAATCATTTCACAATATAGGTAGGTCAAATCATTATGCTGTACACCTTCAACATACGGTGCTGCATGTCAATTCTATCTCAAAAAACTGGGGAAAAAAACTAAATGCAAAATTTCTTAGAGATGAACCCACTCGAAATGATAATTGTATCTATGAATAAACTGAGATATGCAATGCAATGCCTCCTGGATAGGAATATTGTAAAACAAAAAAAATCATTAAATTAAGGTCTTTAAACGTTTTATACAGAATAGTCATCTGTGATTCATATCAAACCTGTGTACCAATACTTCAAGAATGTCCCCAGTGACTGCCACATGCGTCACAGCAGGGCCCAAAGGAGCAATAATTGTGTGGGCCCATTCCCGTCTCTACCACTAACACCTTCATAACACTGGGCCTGAACGAAGGTGTTGGGCTTTTAATACCCTTTCTAGTTATAACATTTGTATCTGCCAAATCCCCATGTCAGGTGGCAAATAGATCTGTGTAGAACAAAAAAAAAATGAAAATCTATAATTCTTAAATAATCCATTCAATTGCAAAACTATAGTTGAAGTGCTGGACAAAAAAAAAAAATGAAACCCATGAATAATGGCACATTATTATTTAATTATTTATTCAAAAAATTCTTAGATGTCGCTTATGAGAAAGGCAATATGTTAGATGCTGAGTGCAGTCTGTGATGAAGATTAAACACAGAAAACAATATGGTACCTCCTCTCAGTCAGCTTACAGGCTCAGGCTTGGAATCAAAACTTAAACAAATCAACTTGTAAAAAAATTTCTAAATTACTAATTCTGATAAAGACTGTAAAGGACACAGACAAGGGGACATGAGAGCATATTAGGCTTTTTCTATCATTAATTTTTTAAATTGTACCATGTTTCATAAAAATAATTAGCACAATTATTTAGAATGATTCCATGACTCAATAAATGCACTCAAGCTTTTCACCAGCTCTTTAATATCACGAATTCTCCATTCATGGATTCCTGATTTTGATTAATATTTAAGTAGGCTGGATTCTTTTCTCAAATACGATTTTTAGGCTATTACAATCCTGAGTAATTGTAATTACTGTTACTGTTACCTTAACTCTAAATAAATTCTTGGTTGGATAAAGTGTTCACGAGTGACATTAGGTTTTCTTCAACTTTATAGACATTTCTCCATGATTTCTTTCTATCTAACATTTCAGAGGAAAAGTCTTTTGTAGGGTGACCAGCTTCATATGCTTAAATATTTGAGAAGTTTTAGTCTTTATTCTTTGAATTTGGTGCTTTGCTGGGAGTCAAATCATTTGCTTTTGTTACTTTTTATTAGGAAAAATTGCAGAAATACACAAAAATAGAGTACAAGGAACCTCTGTGTAATTATCTTCCAACTTCAACAAGCACCCTCACTACCAAACTTGTTTTATTACCTCCTCTCTGCTTTCTTGGATAGAGTGTTCTAGAGTAAATCCCAGATGTCATGTTCTTTCACTCCAAACATTTCAATGTGAATTTCAAAAAAAAAAATATATAATAACATTTTCTTACATGACCACAGGTCACTAAATTATTATTACTTAGTACTATTAATCAGTTAATAGTTTTTCATATCATAATATTCAATATTATAATATTCAGTCCACATTGAAACTCTCAAAATTTACATGTTGTCAAAAATATGTTTTTACTGTTGCTTGGTTGAACTAAGATTCAAATAAGGTTCATTGTTTATATTTTCTTATACCGCTTAAGTTTCTCAAAAACTTACCATAATACATTCCCTCTTCATTTTGTTTCTTTTTTTAAAGAACTTGTTTATTCACTTATTTTATTTTTTTGGCTGTGTTGGGTCTTCGTTGCTGTGTGGTGAGCAGGGGCTACTCTTGGTTGTGGTGCGCGGGCTTCTCATTGCAGTGGCTTTTCTTGTTGCGGAGCACGGGCTCTAGATGCGCAGGCTTTAGTAGCTGTGGCTCGTGGGCTCTAGAGCACAGGTTCAGTAGTTGCGGCGCACGGGCTTTGTTGCTCCGCCGCATGTGGGATCTTCCCAGACCAGGGCTCAAACCCGTGTCCCCTGCATTGGCAGGCGGATTCTTAACCACTGCACCACCAGGGAAGTCCCTGTTTCTTAAGCTTTAAAGTTTGAAGAAACTGAGTCCATTCCACGTTTTGAATTTTGCTGATTGTTTTCTCCCGATATGATTAAATTTGTTTCTCTAGCTCCTATATCTCCTGAAGACTAGAAGTTAGATCTAGAGGCTTGCCCATATTTAAGTTCAAATTTCATCATGCATGGTGCTATAGTTTCACACTACATTTTATCAGGAGGCACCTAAAGTCTGGTTAGATCCTTAGATCCAAACTATTCCTTGGTTCACTTTTAGAGATACTAAAGTTCAGGGTTCAGGTGCTGACAGCCTGTTCCCTTCATTGCAAAAGTTTCCATTGACTTTTCATCAATAGTTTTATGGCTCATGGATGACCATTATCTGAAATTGTTATTCTTTAGAGGTTGAAAAATGGTGATTTTTCTAATTCTGTAATTCCTTCTGTATTTATGAGCAGTTTGTGTACAGAAAAGCTGGCCCTCATCCACTGAAGACATCTGCTTCCTCTGAAACACAGTTCATACTGCAAAGGTAGGCTCAGTTCTCTTCCTTTCTTTTATATTTATTTATTTATTAACATCTCTATTGGAGTATAATTGCTTTACAGTGGTGTGTTAGTTTCTGCTTTATAACAAAGTGAATCAGCTATACATATACATATATCCCCATATCTCCTCCCTCTTGCGTCTCCCTCCCACCCTCCCTATCCCACCCCTCTAGGTGGTCACAAAGCACCGAGCTGATCTCCCTGTGCTATGCGGCTGCTTCCCACTAGCTATCTATTTTACATTTAGTAGTGCATATAAGTCTATGCCATTCTCTCACTTCCAGTTCTCTTCCTTTTGTTATCAATTTTCAGAGTGAGTTTGTGCCCTAGCAACCTCCAATATTGTACAATGAGTTATGTTTGATTTCTTCTTTTAATATCACTAATAGCTCATAGATTTTTATATTTCCAGTGAGTTTTAAACAGTTGCAACCATTACTCTCATCGGTGCTCAAACTGTCACATCTTTTGCCATGGGAGCCCATCAAGCTGGCTATGTATGCTTTTGACATGATCCCATTAGCCTTTGATGCCAACAAGATGTTCCAGGATCTTCCTGTACATTTCCCAAACTATTCCTTGGTTCTTTTTAGAGAAGAATAGTACTGAGAACCACTGCTTATACATTGTTTCAGAGATCAAAACTTGAAAAAAGTTTAAGGGAGAAAAATCATGAGTTCACAATGATATTTCCAATTCAAAATTTAAAATCAGAGATTTTTCTTGACGTCTTTTGTACTTTATCTCAGTCTCTATTTTCTCTTATGATAAATATTTTGGTTAAAAATAACATTAACATAATTACGTGCTTGTTTTACCCCAGAGTATATGTAAAATAGCCTGGAAAATAAACTATTCTTTGTTATTTTATGTCTATTTATTTTTTGGATACAGGATAAGCCATTTTCATGAATATATTCAGTATTTCACTTCTGGGAAGTTTACATCTATTCTATTTTTGAGTATTTTTTGTTCTATTTATTATCAATCATGCATTATTTGAACCTTCTTTCTCTGCTATATATATTTAACATCTATTATATAATCATTTAAACCTATTAGTTCTTTTCCTCTATATGATTTTCTGCATGGTTGGGTTAGGCCCAGCTGGACAACTTATGGGGCTGTGTTTCAGGAGAGAGCACCCTTCCTGTTCTCATGGTTACTATTCATGTAAGCATGCATGATCTTATAGGATTTCAGGATACAAATCCAAGTGTAGGTATCAGTACCTGCAAAACTTGGGGGTCCCCATTTAGGTGAGAGTTTGAATAGGGTTTCTCCCGCTGGGAGAAGCACCAGTCCCAGCAAACTTCTGGAACTTTCATTGGGTAGATAATTCTGACTGCTGATCTCTACTTCAAACCACACTGGAAAGTACAATCACATGGAATATAATACCAAACAACAATACAAGTTTAAAGGCAAAACTGGTCTGATCAGAAAGAAAGGGAAATGCATGAGAAACAGAAGTAAAAAGAAAATGGAAAACCAACACAGTAAGCTGTCAAGTTGACACAAAAACACTGAGGATGGGCTTTTAGGCCTCGTAATGAAAAGGAGCTGGGATTTAAATGCCCAGTAAGGACAAGAATTGAACCTCCAGGTAATGATAGATGTGAAATAGAATAAAGTCCCTTTATGAAGGTCATCTCTCCAACTGGTTGAAACCCAAACCCAGTCCTAGTATATGTTTTAGGTGTGAGTTTATTTTTTGTTTCTTTGTTTACATAGTAATCATAATGAAAATTGGTCCAAGGCTCATGACTTACCTGGGGTATCAGACAGAAGCAAATATAAAACTGCTCTAGAGGACACAGTCATATTTTTTCCATATAGAATTCCCCTAGGGAAGAAAAATTAAAGATAAGCTTGTAATAAAAAATAAACCTAAAAATATATGAGAAAACAGTTCACCAACAGCAAGAGTCATCAGAAACAATAAATAGGGAGATAAACACCTTACATTCTTTAGATTTTTTTAATGATTAAATGGATAAAATTATAATTATTAAACAAATTAAAGAAAGTATTAAACCTTAAAGAAAGAAGAAAATCAGTGGGGGAAAAAAGAGCATGAAAGAATCAAATAGACCATCTAGTAATTTAAAATATAACTAAAAATCAAAGCTCTATGTATAGACTAAAGAGTAGAATTTAAGTGAAGAGAGTAAAGTAAAGAGACAATGGTGACTTTATTCCTGTCCTGCCCTAATGGACTTGAGGACACGGGAAGGGGGAAGGGTAAGCTGGGATGAAGTGACAGAGTGGCATGGACATATATACACTACCAAATGTAAAACAGATAGCTAGTGGGAAGCAGCCCACAGCACAAGGGGATCGGCTTGGTGCTTTGTGACCACCTAGAGGGGTGGGATAGGGAGGGTGGGAGACACAAGAGGGAGGAGATATGGGGATATATGTATATGTATAGCTGATTCACTTTGTTATAAAGCAGAAACTGACACACCACTGTAAAGCAATTATACTCCAATAAAGATGCTAAAAAATAAAAAAAGAGACAATGGAGAGCTCAAAAGAAGAGATAAGAATTATTCAAGAAGGTTTAAGAAAATGGAGCATAACAAAGAGGTCCAACATATGTCCAATATATGAGAACTCTTGCTGAAAGAACTACTCAAAGGTATATTTGGAGAAGAAGAAAACTGAACCCAGATTGAAGAATTCAAGAACCAATGATAAGCCAAAAAAAAAAAAGACAATAATTTTTTTAAACCTATATTAAAACAAAACTGGTAAATGTGAATAAATCTAAATAAGCAAGGACAAGGGAAAAAATGGTAAAATATTAACAGGGATGAGGGATAAAAATAAGGTGGAATTGAATTACTAAATGAAATAATTGATAAAATGAGAGGGATGGAGAGTGGAGTTAAAATATTGAAAAGTCTTTTATTATTCAGAACAAGGGTATAAATATTGACAATCTCTAGATATCAAGTATGCATGTTAATTTTTATGGGTAATAACTAATAAACAGTAATATGACTTAACCAATAGAGACACAAAAGTCAGTAAAGTATAATCCATTTAATAGAAAGCAAAAAAGGAAAAAACAGGAAAGAAATACATTGTAAGAATAAAGGAAAATATTCAACTGTGGAAATACATTTATATATTGGAAAGTTTACAACAAAAATCAGGCAAGGATGGGAGGAAATTGGAACTATTTACCTTCTGATGAGAATATAATTTGGAGAAAATTAGATAATACTTTGTAGAGTTGAAGATGTGCATAGTTTTGATCCTCTTTTAGAAGTCTAGAGAAAATCTTGCATCCATATGTGCTTAAGGAAACATATAAACAGATACTTATTCCATAACCATTTACAATAGCAAAAGATAAAGAAAATCCTAATGTCTGTAGGAGAATGGATGAATTGAGGTTTCTTTATACAATGGAATGCTATACAACAGCTTAACTGATGAAATAGATCAACGTGGAAAACTTTTTAAGGGTAATATTTAGTTGAAAAAGAAAAACAAGTTGCAGGACTTCCCTGATGGTCCAGTGGTAAAGAATCCGCCTTCCAATGCAGGGGATGTGGGTTCGATCCCTGGTAGGGGAACTAAGATCCCACATGCCTCGGAGCAACTAAGCCCGTGCACCACAACTATTGAGTTCATGTGCCTCGACTAGAGAGCCCCCATGCTGTAAGCTACAGAGCCCACAAGCTCTGGAACCCGCACCACAACGAGAGAAGAGAAAAACACGCATGCAACAGCTAGAGAGAAGCCCACGTGCCACAATGAAGACCTGACACAGCCAAATTAATTAATTAATTATTTTTTAAAAAGCTACTCAAGAAAAACAAGTTGCAATAGTAATGCATATAGTATCATCTGAATCATGTGAATTTCAAAAGCACAAAATAATATGCCCTATTTATAATCATATTAATTTATAGTAAAGGTATACAATCATGCATAGAAAGGAAACACACCAAATTAAAGAGTGTGATTATCATATCAAGCATCATATCAAACATCTTTTCCAACCATAACGCCTGGGATTAGAAATCAATTACAGGAAAAAAAACAAAAGTAAAAAACACAAACACATGGAGGCTAAACAATATGTTACTAATAACCAAGAGATCACTGAAGAAGTCAAAGAGGAAATCAAAAAATACCTAGAGACAAATTACAATGAAAACACAATGATCCAAAACCTATGGGATGCAGCAAAAGCAGTTCTAAGATTGTATTGTATATAGCAATACAATCCTACCTCAAGAAACAAGAAAAATCTCAAATAAACAACCTAACCTTACACCTAAAGGAACTAGAGAAAGAAGAACAAGCAAAACCCAAAGTTAGTAGAATGATAAAGATCAGAGCAGAAATAAATGAAATAGAAACAAAGAAAATAATAGCAAAGATCAATAAAACTAAAAGCTGATTCTTTGAGAAGATTAAAAAAATTGATAAACCTTTAGCCAGACTCATCAAGAAAAAGAGGGAGAGGACTCAAAGCAATAAAATTAGAAATGAAAAAGGAGAAGTTACAATGGCCACTGCAGAAATACAAAGCATCATAAAAGACTACTATAGAAGAATCTCTTGAGGTTCCGGGAAGATGGCAGAAGACGACAAAAGACGAAGACGCGGAGATCACCTTCCTCCCCACAGATACACCAGAAATACATCTACACGTGGAACAACTCCTACAGAACACCTACTGAACGCTGGCATAAGACCTCAGACCTCCCAAAGGCAAGAAACTCCCCACGTACCTGGGTAGGGCAAAAGAAAAAATAAACAGAGACAAAAGGATAGGGATGGGACCCGCACCAGTGGGAGGGAGCTGTGAAGGAGGAAATGTTTCCACACGCCAGAAGCCCCTTCGCGGACGGAGACTGCGGGTGGCAGAGGGGGGAAGCTTCGGAGCCGCGGAGGAGAGCACAGCAACAGGGGTGAGGGGGGCAAAGCGGAGAGATTCCCGCACAGAGGATCAGGGCCGACCGGCACTCACCAGCCCGAGAAGCTTGTCTGCTCACCCGCCCCGGCGGGTGGGGCCTGGAGCTGAGGCTCGGGCTTCGGTCGGAGCGCAGGGAGAGGACTGGGGTTGGCGGCGTGAGCACAGCCTGAAGAGGCTAGTGGGCCACGGCTAGCCGGGAGGGAGTCCGGGGAAAACTCAGGACCTGCCTAAGAGGCAAGAGACTTTTTCTTCCCTCTTTGTTTCCTGGTGCACTAGGAGAGCGGATTAAGAGCGCTGTTTAAAGGAGCTCCAGAGACGGGCGCGAGCCGCGGCTAAGAGCGCGGACACCAGAGACGGGAATGAGACGCTAAGGCTGCTGCTGCCACCACCAAGAAGCCTGTGTGCGAGCACAGGTCACTATCCACACCCCCCTTCCGGGATCCTGTGCAGCGCGCCACCGCCAGGGCCCCGGGATCCAGGAACAGCTTCCCCGGAAGAACGCACGGCGCGCCTCAGGCTGGTGCAACGTCACGCAGGCCTCTGCCGCAACGTCACGCCGCCTCTGCCGCCGCAGGCCCGCCCCACACTCGGCGCCCCTCCCTCCCCCTGGCCTGAGTGAGCTGGAGCCCCCGAATCAGCTGCTCCTTTAACCCCCTCCTGTCTGAGCAGAGAACAGACGCCCTCCGGCGACCTACACGCAGAGGCGGGGCCAAATCCAAAGCTGAGACCCTGGGAGCTGTGAGAACAAAAAAGAGAAAGGGAAATCTCTCCCAGCTGCCTCAGAAGCAGCGGATTAAAGCTCCACAATCAACTTGATGTACCTGCATCTGTGGAATACATGAATAGACAACCAATCATCCCAAATTGAGGAGGTGGACTTTAGGAGCGAGATCTATGATTTTTTTCCCCTTTTCCTCTTTTTGTGAGTGTGTATGTGTATGCTTCTGTGTGAGATTTTGTCTGTATAGTTTTGCTTCCACCATTTGTCCTAGGGTTCTATCCGTCCGTTTTTTTTTTCTATTGATATCTTTTAATAACTTTATTATATTTTATCTTACTTTATTTTACTTTATCTTCTTTCTTTCTTTTTTTCATTCCTTCCCTCCTTCCTTCCTTCCTTCATCCCTCCCTCCCTCCCTCCCTTCTTTCTTTCTTTCTTTCTACTTCTACTAATTCTTTCTTTCTACTTTTTCTCCCTTTTATGATGAGCCGTGTGGATGAAAGGCTCTTGGTACTGCAGCCAGGAGTCAGTTCTGTGCCTCTGAGGTGGGAGAGCCAACTTCAGGACACTGGTCCACAAGAGACCTCCCAGCTCCACATAATATCAAACGGTGAAAATCTCCCAGAGATCTCCATCTCAACAGCAGCACCCAGCTTCACTCAACGACCAGCAAGCTACAGTGCTGGACATCCTATGCCAAACAATTGGCAAGACAGGAACACAACCCCACCCATTAGCAGAGAGGCTGCCTAAAATCATAATATGTCCACAGACACCCCAAAACACACCACCAGACGTGGACCTGCCCACCAGAAAGACAAGATCCAGCCTCATCCACCAGAACACGGGCACTAGTCTCCTCCACCAGGAAGCCTACACAACGCCCTCAACCAACCTTAGGCACTGGGGACAGACACCAAAAACAACGGGAACTACGAACCTGCAGCCTGCAAAAAGGAGACCCCAAACACAGTAAGATAAGCAAAATGAGAAGACAGAAAAACACACAGCAGATGAAGGAGCAAGATAAAAACCCACCAGACGTAACAAATGAAGAGGAAATAGGCAGTCTACCTGAAAAAGAATTCAGAATAATGATAGTAAAGGTGATCCAAAATCTTGGAAATAGAATAGACAAAATGCAAGAAACATTTAACAAGGACCTAGAAGAACTAAAGATGAAACAAACAATGATGAACAACACAATAAATGAAATTAAAAATACTCTAGAGGGGATCAATAACAGAATAACTGAGGCAGAAGAACGGATAAGTGACCTGGGAGATAAAATAGTGGAAATAACTACTGCAGAGCCAAATAAAGCAAAAAGAATGAAAAGAACTGAGGACAGTCTCAGAGATCTCTGGGGAAACATTAAATGCACCAACATTTGAATTATAGGGGTTCCAGAAGAAGAAGAAAAAAAGAAAGGGACTGAGAAAATATTTGAACAGATTATAGTTGAAAACTTCCCTAATATGGGAAAGGAAATAGTTAATCAAGTCCAGGAAGCACAGAGAGTCCCATACAGGATAAATCCAAGGAGAAATACGCCAAGACACATACTAATCAAACTGTCAAAAATTAAATACAAAGAAAACATATTAAAAGCAGCAAGGGAAAAACAACAAATAACACACAAGGGAATCCCCATAAGGTTAACAGCTGATCTTTCAGCAGAAGCTCTGCAAGCCAGAAGGGACTGGCAGGACATATTTAAAGTGATGAAGGAGAAAAAGCTGCAACCAAGATTACTCTACCCAGCAAGGATCTCATTCAGATTTGATGGAGAAATTAAAACCTTTACAGACAAGCAAAAGCTGAGAGAGTTCAGCACAACCACACCAGCTTTACAACAACTGCTAAAGGAACTTCTCTAGGGAAGAAACACAAGAGAAGGAAAAGACCTACAATAATGAACTCAAAACAATTAAGAAAATGGGAATAGGAACATACATATTGATAATTACCTTAAATGTAAGGGGACTAAATGCTCCCACCAAAAGACACAGATTGGCTGAATGGATACAAAAACAAGACCCATATATTTGCTCTCTACAAGAGACCCACTTCAGACCTAGAGACACATACAGACTGAAAGTAAGGGGATGGAAAAAGATATTCCATGCAAATAGAAACCAAAACAAAGCTGGAGCAGCAATTCTCATATCAGACAAAATATACTTTAAAATAAAGACTATTAGAAGAGACAAAGAAGGACACTACATAATGATCAAGGGATCGATCCAAGAAGAAGATATAACAATTGTAAATATTTATGCACCCAACATAGGAGCACCTCAATACATAAGGTAAATACTAACAGCCATAAAAGGGAAAATCGACAGTAACACATCCATAGTAGAGGACTTTAACACCCCACTTTCACCAAAGGACAGATCATCTAAAATGAAAGTAAATAAGGAAACACAAGCTTTAAATGATACATAAAACAAGATGGACTTAATTGATATTTATAGGACGTTCCATCCAAAAACAACAGAATACACATTTTTCTCAAGTGCTTGTGGAACATTCTCCAGGATAGATCATACCTTGGGTCACAAATCAAGCCTTGGTAAATTTACGAAAATTGATATTGTATCAAGTATCTTTTCTGACCACAACGCTATGAGACTAGATATCAATTAGAGGAAAAGATCTGTAAAAAATACAAACACATGGAGGCTAAACAATACACTACTTAATAACGAAGTGATCACTGAAGAAATCAAAGAGGAAATAAAAAAAAACCTAGAGGGCTTCCTTGGTGGCACAGTGGTTGAGAGTCTGCCTGCCGATGCAGGGGACACGGGTTCGTGCCCCGGTCTGGGAAGATCCCACATGCCGCAGAGGGGCTGGGCCCGTGAGCCATGGCCGCTGAGCCTGCGCATCTGGAGCCTGTGCTGCGCAACGGGAGAGGCCACAACAGTGAGAGGCCTGCGTACCGAAAAAAAAAAAAAAACCTAGAAACAAATGACAATGGAGACACGACGACCCAAAACCTATGGGATGCAGCAAAAGCAGTTCTAAGAAGGAGGTTTACAGCAATACAATCCTACCTTAAGAAACAGGAAACATCTCGAAGAAACAACCTAACCTTGAACCTAAAGCAATTAGAGAAAGAAGAACAAAATACCCCAAAGTTAGCAGAAGGAAAGAAATCATAAAAATCAGATCAGAAATAAATGAAAAAGAAATGAAGAAAACGATAGCAAAGATCAATAAAACTAAAAGCTGGTTCTTTGAGAAGATAAACAATATTGATAAACCATTATCCAGACTCATCAAGAAAAAAAGGGAGAAGACTCAAATCAATAGAATTAGAAATGAAAAAGGAGAAGTAACAAATGACACTGCAGAAATACAAAAGCTCATGAGAGATTACTACAAGCAACACTATGCCAATAAAATGGACAACCTGGAAGAAATGGACAAATTCTTAGAAATGCACAACGTGCCGAGACTGAATCAGGAAGAAATAGAAAATATGAACAGACCAATCACAAGCACTGAAATTGAAACTGTGATTAAAAATCTTCCAACAAACAAAAGCCCAGGCCCAGATGGTTTCACAGGCGAATTCTTTCAAACATTTAGAGAAGAGCTAACACCTATCCTTCTCAAAATCTTCCAAAATATAGCACAGAGAGGAACACTCCCAAACTCATTCTACGAGGCCACCATCACCCTTATACCAAAACCAGACAAGGATGTCACAAAGAAAGAAAACTAAAGGCCAGTATCACTGATGAGCATAGATGCAAAAATCCTCAACAAAATACTAGTGAACAGAATCCAACAGCACATTAAATGGATCATACACCATGATCAAGTGGGGTTTATTCCAGGAATGCAAGGATTCTTCAATATATGCAAATCAATCAACGTGATACACCATATTAACAAACTGAAGGAGAAAACCCATATGATCGTTTCAATAGATGCAGAGAAAGCTTTCGACAAAATTCAACACCCATTTATGATAAAAACCCTGCAGAAAGTAGGTATAGAGGGAACTTTCCTCAACATAATAAAGGCCATATATGACAAACTCACAGCCAACATCGTCCTCAATGGTGAAAAACTGAAAGCATTTCCACTAAGATAAGGAACAAGACAAGGCTGCCCACTCTCACCACTCTTATTCAACATAGTTTTGGAAGTTTTAGCCACAGCGATCAGAGAAGAAAAGGAAATAAAAGGAATCCACATTGGAAAAGAAGAAGTAAAGCTGTCACTGTTTGCAGATGACATGACACTATACATAGAGAACCCTAAAGATGCTACCAGAAAACTACTAGAGCTAATCAATGAATTTGGTAAAGTAGCAGGATACAAAATGCACAGAAATCTCTGGCATTCCTATACACTAATGATTAAAAATCTGAAAGTAAAATCATGAAAACACTCCCATTTACCATTGCAACAAAAAGAATAAAATATCTAGGAATAAACCTACCTAAGGCGAAAAAAGACCTGTATGCAGAAAATTATAAGACACTGATGAAAGAAATTAAAGGTGATACAAATAGATGGAGAGATATACCATGCTCTTGGATTGGAAGAATCAACAGTGTGAAAATGACTCTACTACCCAAAGCAATCTACAGATTCAATGCAATCCTTATCAAACTGGCATTTTTCACAGAACTAGAACAAAACATTTCACAATTTGTATGGAAACACAAAAGACCCCAAATAGCCAAAGCAATCTTGAGAACGAAAAACGGAGCTGGAGGAATCAGGCTCCCTGACTTCAGACTATACTACAAAGCTACAGTAATCAAGACAGTATGGTACTGGCACAAAAACAGAAAGATAGATCAATGGAAGAGGATAGAAAGCCCAGAGATAAACCCACGCACATATGGTCACCTTATCTTTGATAAAGGAGGCAGGAATGTACAGTGGAGAAAGGACAGCCTCTTCAATAAGTGGTGCTGGGAAAACTGAACAGGTACATGTAAAAGTATGAGATTAGATCACTTCCTAACACCATACACAAAAATAAGCTCAAAATGGATTAAAGACCTAAATGTAAGGCCAGAAACTATCAAACTCTTAGAGGAAAACATAGGCAGAACACTCTATGACATAAATCACAGCAAGATCCTTTTTGACCCACCTCCTAGAGAAATGGAAATAAAAACAAAAATAAACAAATGGGACCTAATGAAACGTCAAAGCTTTTGCACAGCAAAGGAAACCATAAACAAGACGAAAAGACAACCCTCAGAATGGGAGAAAATATTTGCAAATGAAGCAACTGACAAAGGATTAATCTCCAAAAATTATAAGCAGCTCATGCAGCTCAATAACAAAAAGACAAAGAACCCAATCCTAAAATGGGCTGAAGACCTAAACAGACTTTTCTCCAAAGAAGATATACAGACTGCCAACAAACACATGAAAGAATGCTCAACATCATTAATCATTAGAGAAATGCAAATGAAAACTACAGTGAGATATCATCTCACACCAGTCAGAATGGCCATCATCAAAAAATCTAGAAACAATAAATGCTGGAGAGGGTGTGAAGAAAAGGGAACCCTCTTGCACTGTTGGTGGGAATGTAAATTGATACAGTCACTGTGGAGAACAGTATGGAGTTTCCTTAAAAAACTACAAATAGAACTACCATATGACCCAGCAATCCCACTACTGGGCATATACTCTGAGAAAATCATAATTCAAAAAGAGTCATGTACCAAAATATTCATTGCAGCTCTATTTACCATAGCCCGGAGATGGAAACAACCTAAGTGTCCATTATCGGATGAATGGATAAAGATGATGTGGCACATATATACAATGGAATATTACTCAGCCATAAAAAGAAACGAAATTGAGCTATTTGTAATGAGCTGGATAGACCTAGAGTCTGTCATACAGAGTGAAGTAAGTCAGAAAGAGAAAGACAAATACCATATGCTAACACATATATATGGAATTTAAAGGAAAAAAATATCATGAAGAACCTAGGGGTAAGACAGGAGTAAAGACACAGTCCTACTAGAGAATAGACTTGAGGATATGGGGAGGGGGAAGGGTGAGCTGTGACAAAACGAGAGAGAGGCATGGACATACACCACCAAACGTAAGGTAGATAGCTAGTGGGAAGCAGCCGCATAGCACAGGGAGATCAGCTTGGTGCTTTGTGACCGCCTGGAGGGGTGGGATAGGGAGGGTGGGAGGGAGGGAGATGCAAGAGGCAAGAAATATGGGAACATATATATATGTATAACTGATTCACTTTGTTATAAAGTAGAAACTAACACAGCATTGTAAAGCAATTATACTCTAATGAAAAAAAAAGACTACTACAAGCAACTCTATGCCAATAAAATAGACAACCTGGAAGAAATGGACAAATTCTTAGAGAGGTATAACTTTCCAAGACTGAACCAGGAAGAAATAGAAAATATGAACAGACCAATCACAAGCACTGAAATTGAAACTGTGATTAAAAATCTTCCAAGAAACAAAAGTCCAGGACCAGATGGCTTCAAGGTGAACTCTATCAAATATTTAGAGAAGAGCTAATACCCATTCTTCTCAAACTCTTCCAAAAAATTGCAGAGGAAGGAACACACCCAAACTCATTCTACGAGGCCACCATCACCCTGATACCAAAACCAGACAGAGATACTACAAAAAAAAGAAAGAAAATTACAGACCAATATCACTGATGAATATATATGCAAAAGTCTTCAACAAAATACTAGCAAACAGAATCCAACAGCACATTAAAAGGATCATACACCATGAACAAGTGGGATTTATCCCAGAGATGCATGGATTCTTCAAAATATGCAAATCAATCAATGTGATACACCATATTAACAAATTGAAGGATAAAAACCATATGGTCATCTCAATAGATGCAGAAGAAGCTTTTCACAAAATTCAACACCCATTTGTGATAAAAACTCTCCAGAAAGTGGGCATAGAGGGAACCTACCTCAACATAATAAAAACCATATATGACAAACCACAGCCACCATCGTTCTCAATGGGGAAAAACTGAAACCATTTCCTCTAAGATCAGGAAAAAGACAAGTTTGCCCATTTTTACCAGTATTATTCAACATAGTTTTGGAAGTTTTAGCCACAGTGATCAGAGAAGGAAACGAAATAAAAGGAATCCAAATTGGAAAAGAAGAAGTAAAGCTGTCACTGTTTGCAGATGACATGGTACTTTACATAGAGAATCCTAAAGATGCTACCAGAAAACTACTAGAGCTAATCAATGAATTTGATAGAGTAGCAGGGTACAAAAAATGCACAGAAATCTCTTGCATTCCTATACACTAACGATGAAAAATCTGAAAGAGAAATTAAGGAAATACTCCCAATTACGACTGCAACAAAAAGAATAAAATACCTAGGAATAAACCTACCTAAGGAGGCAAAAGACCTGTATGCAGAAAAGTATAAGATACTGATGAAAGAAATTAAAGGTGATACAAAGAGATGGAGAGATATACCATGTTCTTGGATTGGAAGAATCAATATTGTGAAAATGACTCTACTACGCAAAGCAAGCTACAGATTCAATGCAATCCCTATCAAACTTCCAATGGCAATTTTCACAGAACTAGAGCAAAACATTTCACAATTTGTATGGAAACACAAAAGACCCCAAATAGCCAAAACAATCTTGAGAAAGAAAAACGGAGATGGCGGAATCAGGCTCTTGGACTTCAGACTATACTACACAGCTACAGTAATCAAGACTGTATGGTACTGGCACAAAAACAGAAATATAGATCAATGGAACAGGATAGAAAACCCAGAGATAAACCCACACACATATGGTCACCTTATCTTTGATAAAGGAGTCAAGAGTATACAGTGGAGAAAAGACAGCCTCTTCAATAAATGGTGCTGGGAAAACTGGACAGGTACATGTAAAAGAATGAAATTAGAACACTTCCTAACACCATACAGAAAAATAAACTCAAAATGGATTAAAGACCTAAATGTAAGGCCAGACACAATAAAACTCTTAGAGGCAAACACAGGCAGAACACTCTATGACATAAATCACAGCAAGAAATTTTTTGACCCACCTCCTAGAGAAATGGAAATAAAAACAAAAATAAATGGGACCTAATGAAACTTAAAAGCTTTTGCACAGCAAAGGAAACCATAAACAAGACGAAAAGACAACCCTCAGACTGGGAGAAAATATTTGCAAATGCATCAACGGACAAAGGATTCATCTCTAAAATATATAAATAGCTCATGCAGCTGAATATTAAAAAAACAACCCAATCAAAAAATGGGCAGAAGACCTAAATAGATATCTCTCCAAAGAAGACATACAGATGGCCACGAGGCACATGAAAAGCTGCTCAACATCACTAATCATTAGAGAAATGCAAATCAAAACTACATTGAGGTATCACCTCACACCAGTTAGAATGGGCATCATCAGAAAATCTACAAACAACAAATGCTGGAGAGGGTGTGGAGAAAAGGGATCCCTCTTGCACTGTTGGTGGGAATGTAAATTGGTACAGCCACTATGGAGAACAGTATGGAGGTTCCTTAAAAAACTAAATATAGAATTACCGTATGACCCAGCAATCCCACTACTGGATATATACCCAGAGAAAACCATAATTCAAAAAGACACATGCACCCCAATGTTCATTGCAGCACTGTTTACAATAGCCAGGTCATGGAAGCAAGTTAAATGCACATCGACAGGCGAATGGATAAAGAAGATGTAATACATATATACAAATTGCTCAGCCGTAAAAAGGAATGAAATTGGGTCATTTGGAGAGACTTGGATGGATCTAGAGACTGTCCTACAGAGTGTAGTAAGTCAGAAAGAGAAAAACATATATTGTATATTAATGCATATATGTGGAATCTAGAAAAATGGTACAGATGAACCAGTTTGCAAGGCAGAAATAGAGACACAGATGTAGAGAACAAGTGTATGGACACCAAGGGGGGAAAGTGGCAGGGGTGGTGGTGGTGGTGGTGTGATGAATTGGGAGATTGGCATTGACATGTACTCACTAATATGTATAAAATAGATAACTAATAAGAACCTGCTGTATAAAAAATAAATAAAGTAAAATTCAAAAATAAAAAAATAGTAATGCATATAGTATCATCTGGATCATGTGAATTTCAAAAGCATAAAATAATATACCCTCTTTATAATCACATTCATTTATAGTGAAGGTATAAAATCATGCATAGAAGGGAAACACACCAAATTAAAAAGTGTGATTATGTTAGGGGGTAGGATTAGAAAGGGATGGGGGTGGCTTTAGCTGTTTTTAACTGTTACAGTTCTTTTACTGCATGACATGTTTGAAAGAAGAACCAAAAGTGCAATGAATTTTGTTTATCTCTTCAATTTTTCATAGCTGGACTGGTTTCATTTTACTTCTTACTGTTCTGTCTCATATTCTCTGATGCTTTCATAGCATTCATGTTCCTTGAAATTTCCTTAAGATACTAGTACTGTCAAAAATTAACTTTTCTTATTCTTCAAAAAAATACTTTTAATAGGTGGTTGCCAATCTACATTTTTAAAATTTGTTATTACATATCTTTGTAGAATGGGTGCATGGGTTCCACACAGATTTTTATCATTTTTGGTTTCTTCTTGTTGGAATGGAGTCAGTTCCATCCATACCTATGATTTTGCCAAGAGTAGTAATGGCTGGATCCTTCTTAACTCCTATCTTTGTTTACCTGTGCACTGATTGAATCTTTCCCTTTCAAAATGAGTGGTAAAAAAAATAAATATAAATAAATAAAAATGAGTGGTGTAGGAGCTGGATGTTGATGGTTTGGGTGCTTTGTTTAACCACTTAGGTGCTTGTGGGTCTGTGGGCAGGAAGTTGGGACAAGGAACAGCATAGCTCAGGAACATTGCCCCCTTTTGTTCCAAATCCCTCCATGTGGAATATCTGATCCACTGCATTTTTGCCATTTCTTTAATGAATTATTTTTTTAATTTAGAAAATAATCAGTAGATTATTTTTGTAGCTATAAAGTTGACTATGGACTTCCTGTTTCCTTTATCTCCAGCTCTTCTGTTTGCCACCATTCTCTTCATCAAGTAACTGAAAATAAAAATAGTGTGTGGACTCAATATCTCCCCACCATCATGTAGAGAATGGTCTCCAGGCTGAATGTTTCCTAGTAGTCCCCTTGTTAATTTTCTTCTAGAACATGGCTTATTCTACTATCTTCAGTCTTTTTTAAACCTAAAAAAAATTTTGTTCAAGTCTAATACATTTTTCTTTCTGATCAATTTGCTTTATTTTCTTCTGGAGGATAGTTATAAACTCCTTGATTAATTCTTCATATCTGATTTCTATCTCATTTTTCCATTTTTTATTAGTAGTTTTGTGATATTTGGAAGTATTTTAAATTCAAATTGTCATCAGACTTTTATGCAAAATGAAGGAATGATATTAGGGTAATATCTACAATATTTCTACATTTGGCCAGTGTATTGTCCGAATTTTATGGGAATAATGGAGAGATATTCTCACATGTAGAGTTTCTAGATGTATTTCTTTACTATATTCTTGATCAATACCCTCACTTGTAAAATGGGGGTAATAATACCTACCTCACAGGGTTGTGAGAGCATTAAATGGACACAATACATATAAAGCCCCAAGTACATAGTTAGTGCTTGGTGACAGTTAATATTTATTACTAATAAGAACTTACTGTATAGCACAGGGAACTCTACTCAATGCTCTGTAATGACCTATATGGGAAAAGAATCTAAAAAAGAGTGGTTATATGTATATGTATAACTGATTCACTTTGCTCTATGCCTGAAGCTAATACAACACTGTAGATCAATTATACTCCAACAAAAATTACTTTAAAAAATAATATTTATTAATGAGTGGGAATTTGAGTATGGGGACAGAAGATGAGTGATAAGAGGAGAGGACAGGAGAGGAAAAGGGCTGTCCCCCTCAGTAAGAAGCTGTAGCTGAGTTGATAGAATTGAGGCTTCATAAGAAGGTACATTCAGTCTTATGCTTTCTGTTTTCTACTATGTGATGCTGAAATGAACTCAACACTAATCCCACCTTCCCACCACAGCCTTTCCCTATTACATGCCTGAAACTTCGGGAAACAAACACATGCTCCTCTGCTGAAGGGTGGAAGAATTAAGGAGAAGGATGAATAATTGGGAAACACAGGGACAGAAATGTAAAACATAATTTGAAAATGCAGTAGAAGGCAGCACTCCGAGCCATAGGTAACTTGGATGAATGCAAAGTTCTGAAAATTTTTTGTAAATCTTAGTAAAACTATAGAGGGTCCACAGACTAGAGTTTGAGATTCTATTACAAGTTAATCACTAAAGGGATATTGCCTTTAAGCTTAAATTATACATAATGGCCCATCTCTGGGAACCCTGCTTCCCAGGTAATGAGCATTAAGCTAAAATACCTTCATTTAGCTCTGGAAACATCCTGACCAGGCCCACCTGCGAATGACTGCAGGGAGGGAGAAATTAACACAGCCCCTACGGAGGCTGACCTGAACCAGGAAGTGTTTGACTTTACTTCCTCCCCTTTTAGTATAAAAGAAGCCTGAACCCTGACTCGGGGAGATACTCTTCAAGGTGCTGGTCTGTTGTCTTCTTGGTCTGCTGGTTTTCTGAGTGAAGTCACTATGTTTTGCCCCAAGGTCATGTAGTGAGCAGTATGAGCTTGGACTCGGTAACAAATTTTGGTGAAGCCAGCTAGGAGCCTTGCTGCTCGTGGCTAGCTGGCCCCCAATTGGGGAATTTTCAGGTAAGGCCCTAGCAACTGCTGGGACCACTTGTCTTGAGCATCTTCCCTTCAAAATTCCCCGAAGTAACATTGGCTGCCCCGGCACTTGGCGGTTTGAGCAAAGACTCAACATCTGGGAGCCGACCGACTCAGTACAGTAGGGTAAGTCACTCTGGCACGTACAGCCAGAAAGTCTTTTTCCTCCATTTGGGGCTTTTTAACTCCGGAATAAGCTAGGTCTGGCTTATTGAGTATAGCACGCTGTTGGAGAGAGGAAACAGTTGCTGGACTTTTACCCGATTTGTTAACCGGTTTGTTTGCTTCTGTTCTGTGTTTATTCATGGTGGAATGTTTGTGCTTTTGGTGCTGGAATTTGTGCTTTTGGAGCTTTGTTGTTCTTGAACTTATAAATATGGGAAATACTCCATCTGTCCCTAAGGAAAGCCCTTTGGGGGCATATCTTAAATAAATGAGCAAATATAGTCGTTGAGCCTACGACTAGGAAAGAGGTGATATTCAAGTGTAATAGTGTGTGGTCCCAACATACGCTAGGATCAGAAGAGTGATGGCTCCTGCATGGCTCACTCAGTTACTATGCAATCTTGCAATTGGAATTCTTTTGTGAAAGAGCAGGGGGAATGATGAGATTCCATATGCACAAGCATTTATGCTAGTATATCAGGGTGGGAAAAAGTCAGACAGTTGTTAGCTTATAGTGAAAGAAACCCAGAGGAAAATCTATCGCACAGGAAGAAAAAGGGGACAGTCAAGCTGGCTGTCCCAGCTGCTTCAGTCATTATGCCATTATATTCACCTTTCCTCCCCCTCCCATTCCTATTCAGCTCCAGTTCCCAATATGGAGGCTCCAGAGTGGTCGGACTGGCTCCCCTTCCTTATAGGGATCAATTAAAAAATCCTGTGTCAGTTCCTGGGGAACAGGGATCTGGTCTAGTATCACCATCTAAGACCCGAAAGGGCACCCAAATTGGGTCAGGCAATTTCCCTTACGCCTTTATTCCATAGGGGGCCTAAATGCAAAGGCCAAACGGCTGGGTTTCTATGGATGTATAGTCCTTTGTCCACCTCAGACTTGTTTAATCGGAGAGATCACAACCCTCATTATAGGGAGGATCCTTTCCAAATGACAGGATTGTTTACTTCTATGTTTGATACCCATCACCCTTCATGGGCAGACATACATTCTTCTCAATCTGATGCTTACAGGAGATGAAAGGAGAATGGTCACTGATAAGGCCAGGGAAGAAGCATACTAGCTCCACGTAACAAACTCAAATGGTACACCTGAAGCCCACTTAGCAGGACCCACAGCTGAACCATATTGGGACGCTAGTGAGGGAGGAATGTGCTTATTAGAGGACTACTCATTAGTGCAACTTGGCAGGGCTTTAAAAGGGGAAGCAAAGGAAAAGAGTTCGAACAAAATTCAAGAAATTGAGCGAAAACCAAATGAAGACCCCTCTGAATTTTTAGAAAGGATTTATCACGCCTAGCCATGTTATAATGATGCAGATCCCAAGGCCCCTGAAAATACTGGGATAGTAAATTTGATATTTTTTGGGCAAAGCCCTTCAGATATCAAAGAGAAATTTGTGAAAATTAGATGGTGCATTTGGAATAAATCCTTCTCGGGTGGTGGGTGTTGATTTTAGAGTGTTCAACAGCAGGGAACAATGACAGAAGAAAGAAGATGCAAAACGAAATGCCACATTTTTTGGCAGTGACATTGGATTCCCTGAAGGTGAGTAACCCTAAGTGAGGGAAGCCGCCATTGGGGAAAGGAACAATGCACTTACCGTAAGCAGGAAGAACATTGGAAAATAGATTGCCCTAGGCTAAAACAGAAGAAGAAGAACAAGACGAGAGCCTCTCATAGGAAGAGAGGAACACTGATGAATGAGGAGGCCCAGGGGCTCCCTTGGACTTGAGGAGCCCAAATCCAGTATCTCCATGAGAGCCCTGGGTAAAATTTATGGTGGGGAAATGAGCTGATTATCTGATAGATACAGGTGCAACACACCCTGTGATAAACACCAAGGTGGCAGAGAAAACATCTCAATCCATCCCGGTCTCGGGAGTCTCTGTAGGGGAAACAATATTCATCATTCTTAACCTCTAGAATGCTAACTAGGGGACCTCACCTGAAACATAGTTTCTTATATATGCCACAGTGTCCAATCCCTCTTTGGGGCCGAGATTCTTTGTAGAAAAGGATAAAGAGAGAGCCTAAGAGTGGGGTTTCACTTGGGCATCACACCTCGCCTGGCTGGAAATGTAGCACACAAGGAATTGTTTGGATTCAGCACATTCATAATAGTGCCCATCACGGGAGAGATGCCACCTTACAGTGGATTCAAAAATATATATAACGGGGCTCAACCTACAGAAGACCATCCAGCGAGTCATTCAGAATCGTGAGATTTGTGCTAAAATCACCCAAAGACTGCTGTCAGACCTCCCCAGATGGGAACTCAACACAGAGGAACCTGCCCCATCAAGGACCAGAAAATAGATTTTACTCAAACGCCTTGAGCTGCAAGAAGTTTCAGATAACCTGCTAGTGTCTGTGGACACTTTTTCAGGATGGGTAGAAGCATATCCCACCTGGACAGAAAGTCTCTGATGGTTAAAGCCCTCCTTAGGGAAATGATCCCCTGATTTAGATTAAGGCATTGAAACTACATTCCTCCTAGAGACCACAATCAACAGGGTAAACCAAGAAAATGAGTCGTACATTAAAAAACATTGCTTATGTCAAGAGGTTAATTTAACTTGGGATAAGGTCTTGCCAGTTGCCCTGCTACCGATCGGTGGCTCCTAGAAGCAGGCTCAAATTTAGCCCCTTTGAAATATTGTATGGTACGCCATTCCAGGTGTGTGCTCAGGCAGGAGAATCTGTAAATGCTCTAAGAGACCTAACAGTTGCCAATGATGTTAAAACTTGGGGCTCTGTACTAACCTCTGTTCATGACTTTGCCTCCAGCAAGTCTGCCTATGCAACTGACGGAGATGGGAATTTCGTTGCAGCTGGAGAAGGGTCAGCCAATCTGTTTCCAAGTAAATAGCACAGGAATTGAGTATATGTATTGGGACCTGGAACCAAAACCCCAAGTTCAATTACAAATTGGACCACACAGTGCTAAGGGGTTCCATCAGGTTCAAGTAGTTGTTGATAAACAAGGAAGGAGGATTGTACTACTGACTAATGATTGTAAGGAATATTCCCCATCCAAGGCTGATCAGTTCCATCCCATAATCACCCCCTTTGCTGCCCCGCCGACCACATTCAGCAAGAAGTAGCCAGGGAGATTTTTTCCCCTTTTACCACAGGATTGTGGAAATGGATCATTGACAGTGGGGAACTTTAATACGGAAGAACCTTTGTATTCTATTACAAGTTAATCACTAAAGGGACATTGCCAATAAGCTTAAATTATACATAATGGCCCATCTCTGGGAACCCTGCCTCCCAGTGAGCTTTAAGCTAGAATAACTTTGTTTAACTCACAGGAAACATCCTGACCAGGCCCATCTGTGAATGGCTGCAGAAATGAAGAAATTAATATTCCTTCTGGAGTCTGACCAGAACCAGGACTTCACCCCCTCCCCTTTTAGTATAAAAGAGGCCTGAATTCTAACTTAGGAAAGATGGCTCTTTAGGGCACTACCCCACCATCTTCTTGGTCTGCTGGTTTTCCAGATAAAGTGGTGATTCCTTGCCCCAATGACTTGTGTCTCTCAATTTATTGGCCTGTCGTGCGGCAAGCTGTATGTGCTTGGACAACAATCTTAATAAGATCTTAAGGGACAGTGTTAGCTCTGTTGACATCTGGTTTTGTAACTTGCTTTTAGCATTTAATACAGATGACAAAAACAACTACTTAAGAGATACCACACATAAGAACTAAGCATAATATGGACATAAATGCTTTTTATTATTCCAGCAAAAACGGTAGACTTAGAATAAGGGAAGTAAAACCATGCTAAACATACCCTACACAGTCAACAGGTGCTATTTCCTGCTTCGTGTTAATAGAGAAATACAAGTTTAATCCCGCAAGACATCAGACTGATCCACCATTTTAATGATATCTTGCCAAAAGGGTCTGGAGAGCTAGAACGATCAGAAACACTGAATGCCTTGACGACCCACAGGTATGCCTGACAGTCATAATACTAACAGCTTGAGAACAGACTAAACCAGAAATTATGGTTTGCCACTACTTTAAGAGGAAGGAAATGCCAGCTATATAAAAAAAGGAAAACTAAGAGCTTGAAAACTGAGGAGCAGGATAGAAAGGGACAGCTGCTCTTCATCATAAGCCTCATTACTATTTTATTTAACTATAAGCTTATACGTATTATGATAAAAACAAAAATTAATTTGCAAAGCAATCATTTTTGTTGGTATATTAACAAAATTAAAACCTTATTCTTAAAATTAATCTCATCTTTGTTTTAAAATTAAATATTCAGTAGAAAAATTTGAGAGGGGGAAATTAAAATGTCTTTTGTAAGTGTTTTCATTTGATTCAGTCTCATTTTCTAGAGATGCCATGACAAACATATTGCTGGGTAATACTTGCTTCCTATGCCATTTGTTTCTTCAGAGAAGTACTAAGGCAATGGTGTGTTCATTAAGTTAAATCTCTGGTCCTACAGAAGAAAGCACAAGTGCAGCCTCTGTTGAAACCTATGTGGTGTACTCACAGTGAATGGTAGACTCTCATTGCTATTTGAAGGGACAACATTGTTTAGGACTTAAGAGAAAAATTTTGCACTTCGTTTCCTATTTAGATGTTGCAAAGGAGTATGGAAACATATGTTAAACAACAAAAGTTAATTGTTCAGGTTTCTTAAAGTTAAAATGTGTCCTATCTATAGCACAATCTCTAATCAATGTTGCCATCATTGCTACTCCCAGTCAGCTGAGTACTGGGCAGCTAATGACCCACTTTCCAATATACCAGTGCTTAAATCCCCTTTTATTGTCTTTTCTTTTTTTCTTTTTTTTAAATCTTTATTGGAGTATAATTGCTTCACAATACCGTGTTAGTTCCTGTTGCACAACAAAGGGAATCAGCCATATGCATACACATGTCCCCATATTGCCTCCCTCCCACCCTCCCTATCCCACTCCTCTAGGTCATCGCAAAGCACCGGGCTGATCTCCCTGTGCTATGCGGCTGCTTCCCACCAGCCAATTTTACATTCGGTAGCGTGTCTATGTCCCAGCTTCCTCCTCCCACCCCTTGTCCTCAAGTCCATTCTCTATGTCTACATCTTTATTCCTGCCCTGCCACTGGGTTCATCAGTACCATTTTTATTTTTTTTTAGATTCCATATATATGTGTTAGCATACGGTATTTGTTTTTCTCTTTCTGACTTACTTCACTCTGTATGACAGACTCTAGGCCCATCCACCTCACTACAAATAACTCAATTTCATTTCTTTTTATGGCTGAGTAATATTCCAATGTATATATGTGCCACACCTTCATCCATTCTTAAATCCCCTTTTAAATGAAGAGCTCTGCCTAGGGTTCAGAAATGTCTTGATGAGATTTGATGCTTTTTCATTAAAACAGTGGAGAGCTTTAAAATACCTTCAGAGCTTTATGACCATCCTGTTTTCAGTCTGAAGTCTCTGTCACTTGGTGAAGTGACCTTTCAGGTATATAAGATTTGTCCTCTCAGGTAAGGTAAATTACCTATTGTTGACCTTAAAAACAAAACAGCCAGTTATTCTACCAGCAAAATGAGTTTATTAGGGACTAGCAGAGGGATTGCAATTCGGGATATGCCAACTATGGCATACCATAGGCAAGTCTGGAGAGCAAAGGAGAAGAATGTTCTTTTATAAAGGAAAGGAGGAATTTGGGAGGAGCTATTCTGAGTGAAAGTTCATTGGAGGAGAGTGGGAGTTCAGAGTGGTAGAGGCTGCCCTGCTGCTGAGCTAGGAGGAAATCTTTCTTCCTGCTGGGGTGTGAAAAGTAAGCTTTCAATTGAGGAATGCAAGCCGCAATGAGTGGCAGTGCTTGAGAGCACCCTCTTCAGGGCTTCCCAACTCCATTTAAATGAGGTTTCCTTTATTTTCACACTATAAAAAACATATATATGGGCTTCCCTGGTGGCGCAGTGGTTGAGAGTCCGCCTGCCGATGCAGGGGACACGGGTTCGTGCCCTGGTCTGGGAAGATCCCACATGCTGCGGAGCGGCTGGGACTGTGAGCCATGGCCGCTGAGCCTGCGCGTCCAGAGCCTGAGCTCTGCAACGGGAGAGGCCACAACAGTGAGAGGCCCGTGTACCGCAAAAAAAAAAAAAAAATATATATATATATATATATATATATAATTTTTTAAAGAAAAAGAATAGGAGATTTTCCTTGGAGTTAGGGGAAAAGCAAGAACAAAAATCTCTCAATGTGCAGGGTCAGGTTACCCTGTACAGCAGCTTAGGTTGTGTACAGCACAACTCCAGAGAGTGATATTCACATAGACTATGATGGTATTGGTACTCCCAGAGGTTTACAACACATGTCCCTGTAGTGTCAGGCAAAGACAATGAACCCCCAGATCACCAATGGTATGCTTTCATTCAGCATACAAAGATATTTTCAGCACCTAAAACACAGTAAATTGTTAACTTTTTCTGATTAAAAATGTGTATGTGTGTGTGTGTATATATATACTGCTTTTATAAAGTTTAGTATCTCCAGGAAAGTACAATCAAGGGAATAGAAATCACCAGAAATATATCACTAAGGTATCTATTAGGAGTGTGTTAATTTACAAATAATTGGCATCTTTACTGCTTTTAGTCACTCATCTAAGATTCTCACATTTTCCACTTTTCTTTTTTTAAATTTCAATAATGTCTTTTTTGATAACTTCCTCAGAACTCTGGCTAAGGTTCTTACTGAATGGCTTTTGGTTTTGGTTTTAATTGTGAGTAGAATTTTTTTTTTGAGATATGTAAATGTTGACCTTCTGGCTATATTGCACCCTTCTTCCAAATCTATTTTTCTGAATCCTCCAAAACTAGGCTGTTTACCTTTTCTTAACTTCATCCTTTGATTCTCTACCCCTGAACCCTGAATATCTATTGCTTGCTCAGTAACTAGTGGGAAACCATATGTCAAAATACAACCTTTGATATTTTATTATTTCTTGTATTCCAGCCAGAGAAAATGATTAACATTGTGTTTTGAAGTGGCTGATGCTATTCTGAAAAACTCTGATCCAAGACCTCTCTTGCTGTCTATTTTACTCAATTACTAATATAAAAATGGCAAATCATCATGTCCCTCCAAATGAGACATTAACTTGTTAAGAGACCCTGTAACAAATTTTTCACTGGGTTTTCAGTTTGAATAATGTAATTCCATTCAACTTGAGTTACTTTAAGTATATCCTGTTATGAGTACTTCCAGCATATCTTCCTCTATGGGGACAATTGTGTCTTACTGAATAGCAGGCTGAGAATGCATCAAAGAGGACTATTCTAACAGCCCAGTGCTGTGAATTGATGTCAAGAAGTCATAGTTTGCAACAGCTAAACAGACAATAGTTTTTGTCTATAATTGTGTATAGACAGTTAATCTGAGGGTTAATATTTCCTGCATGAGAAAACATTGGCAATTTCAAGCATCCTGTAGCCTTAATGTTGAACATGGTAAACAGAGTAGATTAAGAAGCAGCAGAATCATCTAATATTAAATTTTAAAGAAATCTGAAATTTGAGAGACTATCCAGCCCACCTCCTCCAAAAGAGTTTAGAATAGGAGTGACCCAAGGGTGTCTTTTAATCTTTTTTTTTTTTTTTTTTTTTTTTTGCGGTACGCGGGCCTCTCACTGTTGTGGTCTCTCCCGTTGCGGAGCACAGGCTCCAGACACGCAGGCTCAGCGGCCATGGCTCACGGGCCCAGCCACTCCGCGGCATGTGGGATCCTCCCGGACCGGGACACGAACCAGTGTCCCCTGCATCGGCAGGCGGAGTCTCAGCCACTGCGCCACCAGGGAAGCCCCCCAAGGGTGTCTTTTAAAATATGAGAGCAAGCCAATGCAGCAGACTGAATCCAACCCACAGACACCAACTAGAACTAAGCTACCCAATAAAATACCTGGTCCTATGACTTTACCAACTACTGCATGCTTCATGACATATACTTTGAGAGGTAAATGCCATAGAGGATGTTTATAGAGGATGTTTATTCTTACCAATCTCACCCATGATTAAGGGCAGAGGGAAATAGTCTCATTTGGTTTGTATCTAGTGTATGAGGATTGAAAAGCCAGCTTTGGATTATTTACTAGTAGTGTTTCCAAACAGTAACTCCCTGGAGGTTTGACACAGGCTTGAATGTCGGCATGATTACTGGAAGGTAATCAAAATTAAGTGTTTTAAAGTAAATCATAATACGTCAGTCTCTGTATGAATTTGTTAGAACTGCCATAACAAAGTACACACACTGGATGACTTAAACAACAAATTTATTTTCTCACAATTCTGGAGGCTGGAAGTCCTTAATCAAAGCGTCAGCAGGGTTGGGTTCTTCTGAGGCCTTCCTTCTCCCTTTGCAGAAGGCCGTCTTCTCCCCGTGTCTTCCCTGTGTGTATTCTAATATCCTCTTCTTAGAAGGACACCAGTCATGTTGGATTAGGGTCCACCCATGACTTCATTTTACCTTAATTGTACTTTAAAGGCCCCATCTCCAAATATAATCACATTCTGAGGCGGAGGGAGTTAAGACTTCAAAATATGAATTTGGGGCCGGGGGCACAATTCTGTCCATAAGAGTTCTGCACTAAACTTTTCCTGTGTAGTTTTAAAAACTCTTCCCTGTGATTCTCCCTCTTGCTCAGTAATCTCCAGTCCTGTTGGTCTCCTCTCAGTTACTAAGAAGTGCTGAGATCTTCTCTGCAAGAGAGCTCCTTGGACTTCTCAGCCCACCCAGCATTGCCTCACTAACACCTCGCCATCCTCAAGGTCTCAGCTTAAATGTCTGTTCCCCAGAGTCAGAAGTTAGGCTTTGCTCTTCTTTCATAGTATTCTGTACCTTTATTTCACAGTGTGCATCATAGTTTGCATAGATACGTTTATTTGCAAAAGCATTTGTCGTTCAGTAACAGGTATCACGTACAATAATCAAAACAGATACGCTCCCTGCCTTAATTAAGTTTATAGAGATTAAAAATAACAAAAAAAGTCATTATTTTGTTGACCTACATATTTACCATTTCTAGTACTCTGTTCTTTAAAGTGGATCCAAATTTCTATCTGGTATCATTTTCCTTTTGCCTAAAGGACTTTTTTTTTTCTTGAAGTACAGTTAATTTACAATGTTGTATTAGTTTCAGGTGCACAGCAAACTGATTCAGTTATACACATATATAAGTAAATATATACTTTTTTTACATTCTGTTCCATTATAGGTTATTACAAGATATTGAGTAGAGTTCCCTGTGCTATAGAGGAGGTCCTTGTTGGTTATTTTATATAAAATAGTATATATATTTTAATCTCATACTCCTAATTTATTCCTCTCCCCTTCTCCTTTGGTAACCATAAGTTTGTTTTCTACATCTGTGACTCTACTTCTGTTTCATAAATAAGTTCATTTGCACCTTTTTTAAGATTCTACATATAAGCAATATCATATGACATTTGTCTTTCTGTGTCTGACTTACTTCACTCAGTATGACAATGTGTAGGTCCATCCATGTTGCTGCAAAAGGCATTATTTTGTTTTTTTATGGCTGAGTAATATTACATTGTATATATGTACTACATCTTTATCCATTCCTCTGTTGATGGACCTTTAGGTTGCTTCCATGTCCTGGCTATTGTAAATAGTGCTGCTATGAACACTGGGGTGCATGTATCTTTTCGAATTATGGTTTACTCTGAATACATGTCCAGGAGGGGGATTGCAAGATCATACAGTAGGTCTATTTTTAGTTTTTATTTATTTTTGGCTCTGTTGGGTCTTTGTTGTGGTGCATGGGCTTCTCATTGTGGTGGCTTCTCTTGTTGCAGAGCACAGGCTCTACGCACGTGGGCTTCAGTAGTTGTGGCACGCATGCTCAGTAGTTGTGGCTCATGGGCTCCAGAGCATAGGCTCAGTAGTTGTGGTGCAAGGGCTTTGTTGCTCCGCGGCATGTGGGATCTTCCCGGGCCAGGGATCAAACCCATGTCCCCTGCATTGGCAGGTGGATTCTTAACCACTGCACCACCAGGGAAGTCCCCTATTTTTAGTTTTTAAGGAACATCCATACTGTTCTCCATAGAGGCTGTTCTATTTACATTCCCACCAACAGTGTAGGAAGGTTCCCTTTTTTCCACACCCTCTCCAATATTTATTATTAGACTCCTTGATGTTGGCCATTCTGACATAATTCTCTGCTGTCTCATTTTTTCTCACTTTTTGTGTTTGCAGAAACGTAGGCTACGGGATTGTAGTTCCTCTTGCTTCTGGTGTCTGCCCCCTGGTGGTTGAGGCTGGTCTAAGAGGCTTGTGCAGGCTTCCTGGTGGGAGGGACTGGTGCCTGCCCACTGGTGGGTGGAGTTGTGTCTTGTCCCTCTGGTGAGCAGGGCTGTGTCAAGGGGTGTGTTTAGAGGCAGCTGTGGGCTCGGGAAGACTTTAAGCAGCCTGTCTGCTGATGGGTAAGTCTGTGTTCCTGCCTTGGTTGGTTGGCCTGAGGAGTCCCAGCACTGGAGCCATTGGGCTGTTGGGTAGGGCCAGGTCTTAGTGTCAAAATGGTGGCCACCAAGACAGCTCACACCAATGAGTACTCCCCAGTACCTCAGCTACCAGTGACCTTGTCCCCACAGTGAGCCACAGCCACCCCCTGCCTCCCCAGGAGACCCTCCACGGCCAGCAGGTGGGGCTGGCCCAGGCTCCTGTGAAGTCACTGCTTTCCCCCTGCTTCTGCCGCACAAGACCTTGTGTGTGCCTTCTAAGATTGGCATTTCTGTTTCCCCCAGTCCTGTGGAGTTTCTGCTATCAAGCTCCACTGGCTTTCAAAGTCAAAAGCTCTGGGAGCTCCTCCTCCTTATGCCAGACCACCAGACTGGGGAGCCTTATGTGGGGCTCAGAACTCTCACTCCTGTGGGAGAACCTGTGCGAAATAATTAGTTTCCAGTTTGTGGGTCGCCCACTCAGCAGGTAGGCGATTTGATTGTATTGCAAATGCGCCCCTCCTACAATTTGGTTGTGGCGTCTTCTTTGTTTTTGGAAGTAGAATACCTTTTCTGGTAGGTTCCAGTCCTTTTTTGTTGATGGTTGGTTATTCAGGAATTAGTTGTGATTTTGGTGTTTTCGTGATAGGAGTGAGCTCAGGTCCTCCTACTCTGCAATCTTGTCATCCTAAATTTTTCTAATCAAACACAGTCAGCCTAATGTTTTTAGACATGTTAAAACCCAAATAAGATTGATGGAGAATCCAAAATGATCATTTACGTAGAGAACCATTACAACACTTTGTACAGGGGTGGGGAGTGATGCATAGAGATGGTTTGCTTATGAAGAAACTTTAATCTTAAAGGCAAATTTGGCCTCCTCAGAATCAGAATCTAGGGTTGGGCATTTCCTGAATATCCATAGCACAAGAAAGCTCCTCTGGATATATTTTAGAGGAATGTACATTTTATGATCTCAAAGTCATCATATTAAGTTTTGAAAGGCTGCTCACATTGAATTAAGAATAATCAGATTTCATTAAATTCAATAGGATTTACTTTTCTGCAGGAGCTTGAAGATGGCAGCATTTTTTCCTCTGTGTCTTCAACACTTAGTACCCTGCCAGACCCCTGGTACTGAGCAGGGTGTAGAGACACAACAGCTGTGATTTATGTTACAGTCTTGCTTTAACACCAAGTCATTCTGACATCAAAAACTTTTTAACGAAGATATATTTTAAATCATTGCTGCCTTAAAAAAATTTCCAATGTAAGAAAACAATTTCTCAGTTAAATAAACAATTCCTTGAATAAACTCGCTGCATTTGGGGACAGTCAGTATTGGATGAAATTTTTCTCATTATTCTAATGTAAGTTCAACTTGCTTTGTTGTCTGTGACAAAATGTAACAAATGGATCAAACAAATGTCAAGTGATACATTCTAGACCTAAATCTGCTTTTATTTAATACCAACTTCTAGTTCTAGATGTCTTCCAGTCTCCTGGGGCGGTCTTTCCTTTAACATCTGAAGTGGGATGACACCAACTTATGTCACATGTATTGCAGGAAGTTCAAGACTTCCCCAAGATTTTAGAGTTCATGGTCACCTCCCACTCTAAATGTATGCCCTTTCTGAATTCTTAATTGGTCAATTGAGTTCAGAGAGAGACCGATATTCATTGGTCAATGAGTGGGCTGCTCTCCTCTCCCTGAACTCCTTTAATCCATACTCTACCCCATCTCCTGTCTTTCATTTCCTCAAAGGACCACTAACCACCGCTGTTCTGTGTAGCAGACATTTTATTGAAGGCTTAGGCTAACAGAAGTGAATTATGTACAGACAGGTTAGAATTGGCAACCACATAAAATTGAGTATTAGACATCACTCTGCTAAGACGCGGAGGTCATCTCTACTGCAGATAATTTTTTTGTGAGTCTTTCCTCCCCTCCAGACTCCACTTGCTTCCATTTCCCTGGGTCCCTACTCTCAACTATATCACACCTTCTCCATCTCTCCCTCTATGCCCCCAACTCCCACTCAAGCTTGACGCCTCCTAATGACTCCTTTTATCCAAGGGGGAGAAATTCCCATTACTTTGTAATATTGAATAATTCAGTTCTCTACCAGCCTCCATCTTAACTTTCCAGACTGTGCTCTGCAGATTTTGTGTCAAGGAAGCTATTTTATTCTAGAAAAGAGAAGTTTTTACCCTAGGAGGAATTCTGCCTTTCTCCAAGGCCTGCAAGCTTAAACTGAAAAATAGATATGTAAATAAATAAACTTAAAATAGCTTTTTTCCTATTAAGGAGTATATTTAATATAGATAATTTCAGAGAAGGGGCCGGAACTCCATTCTTAAGTTCTTCCTGAGCTTTAATAGTATTTGGAAGAAATTGAAATGGTATTAAAACTTTGTATATCTTAAAACCCTGTGTTATAATGGCCATAATTTGCTTAAAAATCCTTCATTACAGACAGCATGATGTAAATGGATGTGTTGTTAATTTTAATCCACACCCTAGGGGCTGTCACTTAACCTAATCAGGAAATTACACTCAAAGGGGGGGTCAGCTAGCATTTAATGAGAAAGGCCACAGCTATCCAGAGGCCACAGCTATCTTTATCTTCAATCAAAACTAGACACTTTGCTAATTTACATACTGAATATTGAAATGGATTTGTGTTGGTAAAATTACTGGCTTGATCATTAGGGCAAAGAATGTTAGAAATGGTTAAATTAGTTGAACTAGTGGAGTTTGATACATATGGACTGAGTAAATTATTTTAGGTGTGCCCTATCCTTGCATGAACTGGGAAGCCCTCAAGATGGCATCTGGGGTATGATTCCAGTCTCGGTTTTAAAGGCTAATGGTTTTCTGTGGCCAATTATCAGGTCAACTAACTTCTATCTTTGGACTGTGGCTACATTTGCTTCAAATGGACCTTCATTCAAGGTGTTCGCTGATCATTTAAATAACGGAGCTAGGTCTCCATGGAGCATACAGACTGAGTTGCATGACGGTTTACGTGTCCGCTTGCTAAAAATGTTTATCTAGTATTTGTGCGTGTGGCAGAATTTGTTCTGAAACAATGCTTTCGTTAAAACCAGAATGTGGAGAATTAGCTAACTATCAGAGTTTTGATATTAGTGGCCACCAATATCTACAAAAAAGCTCATAGTTGTGTGTGACCAAACTGACTCAGATGGGTTCAAAACCCTCTGATAGCCAGAGTTTCACTATGTCAGGGTCAATACAGACTCGGGCAGCACACTGTACAAAGTTGGATGTGTAGAGCATTCTCAGTAAATGTTGAATGAATGAATAGGGTGCACCATAAATCTAACTAGGCTGGTGGGGAGATAAGGACGAAGAGGAAAATGGATGAAGGATGAAGAGGATTACATTTGTTCACTTTGTCGCTTCGGTGTATCCTGTAGAAATCTGAATATGGACAAGGTAGAGCTGAGATGAAACAGGCTGACTAGATCAGGACAGGGTCTCTCCTGTCTTTCATTAGACACCCTTGTCAGCATGCAGAAGTGATCAGGCCCAAAAAATTGTTTCGCAAAACTAAAGTGTTTGCAAAACTAAGTTCTGGCACCAGAACTACCAGTTTGTTGATTTGTAATAAGAAACAAAGGTCACATGGACCGAAATTCTGGCATCAACGTGACCAAGGAAAGTCCTATAAAAGAACCTAAATGGGAAGATAAGTCAAAATAAAATTACCTGGTAAACATGGGCATTAAGTAGAAGAATCAGCAAATCAAATGTTTAACCCCCAGGTTGTGCTATTTCATCTTATCTGTCTCTACCTTAGGGACAATGTTGACAATGGAGCACAAAGTGGATAGCCAAGGCTCCGTCTCTACTGATAAGTTCTGATTGTCTTGCAATTATGTCTTTCTCTAGGAAAGTTATACCTTAAATTGGGTCACCATTGAATCTTGCAAGTCTGGGTCCGCATGTCACTTTAAGGTGATTTAGCATGACTTTTTATGTGGACCCCAGTGATGTGCTTCATGTTAGGATATATTTGCCATCTCTCATTCTTGGTACTAACAGCTGGTAAATATCACCCTTCATCAAGGAAGCATAGCACATACTACAACACATTACAGTACACTTCACAAATAACCTGGTCCTTTGTCCACATGCTTGTGATAAACATGGCGATCTGAATCACAAAGCTTGAAAAGATATCTGAAGGTAGTCTGTTCTAAGCTATCTTTTTTTTCTCAGATATGTATGTCCAAATTATGCTACTTATTGCATTTCTTCAGTGCCCATTATGAAAACATTACATTAAGCTTTATGACTATTCAAAAGAAGCACAAAAATTGTATCCTTTCTCATGAGGAATCTTAAATTTAGGAAAACCTGGTTCAGGTACAGCACAACCACAGTAGTTACCTGGAAGTACTCAGCTTTGACTGTAGAAAGAAGCCAGTCTCTTGGACAAATGTGGTCCTTTCTCTGCAACATTCGTCTTAAAATACTTGTCACTGAAATCGAGATTAGTCCGATAGACTTCTGTGAAGACAGTGTAAATGAGTTTTCATAGACCTACGAGACACTTACCAAAAAAAGAGCTATACAAGTCCTAAATTGTCGACATTTCCTATACTCATACGTACAGCCATGCAGGGAGATGCATCTTAAATGCAAAACAACTGGGGCAAAATCACACTTATGTCTTGGAAACAAGAAAATCAGCGGTTAGAGGCTTGGCATGTCTGTAATTCTACTGCTGTTTTAATGCCATTATCAGTCTCAGAACAGAAAAGTTGGTGATTTTTATTTTGAGATGATACAAAATTGTTCCACTGATCTTAAATTTGACTTCAAAAGACACGAGATGCTACATTTTATTCCTAAAGCAGCTGGTTTAAAATGTAGAAATGGCCGTATACAAGAGATTTCTCAAAACTCTATGTGTTCTAGCCAAAAAGGGGTGTAGTTTTGTAAGGAGAGTCATTAATTTTATCTTCATGATTAAAAAGCTTATTTTAGCATCTGATTAAATCTAGAGCTGTGCAGGACACTTGACAGAGAATTGCCTGTATTTGGGGACAATAACAAAAAATAATCCCCTATAATCTCATCCCAGGAGGAAAGAATGATCACTTTTTTTAGCACCTCCTGACATTTTTCATATGAACAGGGTTTATATAATTATAGTCTAAGACAAGAATTTATTGACAGACTCACATGTCTGAGATAAAGAAATGTGTTTTATAACAAGGAGCCAGTTGTCCTCTGCTGCAAGAGCCCTGACAGGCAGTGAGGGGCATCTGGCCTGTCATTGTTCTTGGCTACTACCCTGTATCTTGGGGTGACATCACTCTTGCTGACTACAAACTCTTAGTGGTCCCCTGATCCCTCACCTGAAATGTACTTCAGGGCTTCTTTCCTGCAGGTAGGAACAAAGTCTGTACAATATTTAATGCTCAGCCATTCCTGAGACAGTTCCCCTAGATTCTCTCTAGTGTTGGATGTTAACATTTTTAAAACTCAGCCTTCTATATGTCAAGCAAAATATGTCTTTCATTTTTATTTTACTTTTAAATTTCTTTGAATACGAAATATGTTACATTTCTTCATATGTTTATTGGCAATTTCAATTTCACTTTTGTGAATTGTCTTTTCCTCCTTTCTCCTGGATATGGTTTGCAACTAATTTATATGTGATCTTTAAAGATGAACTAACAAGGACTTGGACCTCCTGTATAGCACAGGGAACCCTACTCAATACTACGTTATGACCTATATGGGAAAAGAGTCTAAAAGAGAGTGGATGTATGTATACGTACAACTGATTCACTGTGCTGTACAGGAGAAAGTAATGCAACATTATAAATCAACTGTACTTCAATTAAAAATATATACATACAAAAAAGATGGGCATTTTATGATTTGTTTCCTTTTATTTTATTTTTTTGATTTGTTTCCTTTTAAAAGGTTTTTAAAAATATATTGCTCTCATTTTTATTTGTTTTTATTTTACATGGAGTACAGCTGATTAACAATGTGTGAGTTTCAGGTATATAGCAAAGTGATTCAGTTATACATATACATGTACCTATTCTTTTTCAGATTCTTTTCCCATGTAGGTTATTACAGAGTATTAGTAGAGTTCCCTGTGCTATACAGTAGGTCCTTGTTGGTTATCTATTTTATATATAGTAGTGTGTCTTTTAAAGGGTTTTTGATGCACACAATTTTTACCCAATTTTTCATTTCTTTTAGTTTTTTTCATTGCATTTATAATCAGAAAGTCCTTCTCCCTACTAAGAGTAGTTACAGGTATTCACCTGTACTGTATTTTGTTTTCTCAAATGTTAAAAACTTAACTCCATTTGTAATTTATTCCAGTGTATTAGATATGATGTAATGGTTCTGTTTTTTTTTTCAAATACCTAACACTCTGAACACCATTTATTGGATAATTCATGTTTCACCATGTAGGTGTGTTGTTTCATTTTGGTTTCGATCAAGTAGTATGTAGAATTTATTTTAGGTTCTTTTCTATTCCATTAACCGGTATCTACATTCTGTTTTCATTACTGTAGCTTCACTATATGTTGTAATATTTCTTAGGGGAAGTAATTCAGCATTCCTTCTCTATTCAAAATCCTTTTGGCTAATATTGCCATTTCATTCCTCAAGAATAACTAGAGACATTCGCAGGATATATTTTTTTTGTATTTTGATTTCATAAACCTATAAATTCATTTGAGAAAACCAATATATTTATAATAACAGTGGGATATGATTTTTTGAAATATTTTGTATTTAGAAAATGTTGCAAAATTAATGTAGCCACCATTTATGAAACACTGGCTAAGTACTATAACTCTGCTAAATGCTGTACATGTGTTATTTTGTGTAAACCTCATGACTGTTTCGTTGGTAGTGTTATCCCCACATTAAGGTGAGAAAGCAGAATATTTGTTTTAGGCAATTAAATAAACAAAGTCAGCCTGCAATATGTCCATGCTATGTTTATCAGAATATAATTTATGAGAGAGAATGTACCTAACACTGCTGACCCCATTTATGAAGGACTAATGTAACCAATGCCCATTACTCTTAAAGACGGTTAAGATGGCTTATTTTATGTTGTACATATTTTACCACAATTAAAGAAATTTTAATTGTATATATGAAGGACAAATGAGGGTAGAGACAATGGAAGGGACAGGGCAGAATTGCCTGATTCCTCTCACCAAAATCATCATAGCCTCTGCGCCTGCCAGGACACCAGCCATTCCTTGGGTCTATGCAATTGCAATGCTACATTTGTTTGCTTGATTTTGTGGGTACTTCGGGCGGGGAAACGTGGCAGAATGAGTCAGTAGTTGTTAGCTAGGCATCATTTTAAGATCCTCCCCTTTTACAAATACACATACAACATTTTACAAAAATACACCCAATATTATGTTGGATCACACAATGATATCAGGGAAGGAATGGGAAAAAATTCACCCTTTTTAAATCTAATGATATGCCAGGGTTTTTTTTTTTTGTTTTTTTTTTTGCGGTACGCGGGCCTCTCACTGTGTGGCCTCTCCCATTGCGTAGCACAGGCTCCGGACGCGCAGGCTCAGCGGCCGTGGCTCACGGGCCCAGCCGCTCCGTGGCATGTGGGATCTTTCCGGACCGGGGCACGAACCCGTGTCCCCTGCATAGGCAGGCGGACTCTCACACTGCGCCACCAGGGACGCCCTGCCAGGGCATTTTTGATGCCGTTCGTTCTCATCTTAGATCTTCTGATTCCAAACCTGGAGGTCCACACACTCCTCTTCCTAATTCTTACCCCTCATTTTAAAGTGCAAACCCTGGTTTAGAGCAGTAGTCCAGGGATGGGACGATAATCGAAGGTATTGTCCTAAGAAATTCGGCTTAGAATAAACCTCTTCCTTCTCAGGAGCTCTGTGTGTGCATGTGTGCGCATGTTTGTGTGCGAGTTTTAATTTCCTCCTATTCACCTCACTGGTGAAGGAGGGATCCCCAACCCTAGGGCTGGGGGGTTGGTTGAACAGATGATACCAACGCTGGACAGATGCGATGGACAACAGTTTATTCATTACATAAACTCACAATCAGAGAGAACATCACACTCCACACAGGGCCACATGGGATTTGTGCTCAGGGACAGAAGGAACAACCTAGAGGGTGACCTAGAGCATGAATAGAGGCACACTGGGGTAATAGGCAATAAATCTACATTTATACCCAAAAAAAGACAGCTGTGTGAGAGGCAGTCTTAGTAGTATCAGGACGATGGGATGCCCCTGGTTCCCACGGGAGCATGTGATTGGCTTGCTTGAAAACTCCCATGCACCGGCAGGGAAGTGAAACCCACTGCTATGGAATAAGCAGGAACGGTGCTGGTCCTTTGATGAGGAGGGTTTTTTAGGAGGTGACTGTATCTGTGGGAGCAGGGTGGGGAGGGGAGATTGTAGCTAAGCCATTCAAGGCCCTTCCAATGCTACCAAATGTCAAGGCAGCACATAATATGAACCTTAATTTTCGGCCTTAAACCACTGTGTGTGTGTCTGTGTATGTTTGTGTGAGCGAGTGCATATGTTGGGGTGGGTAGGGGAATGGAGATGTGTAGCCATTGAGTGTCTGAGGGAACAAAGGGCACTGAAGGGTAGAAGGGGGCCGACAAGATAAAGGAAGGGCACGGCCCCCTTTCCTCCTCACACCTAGGCCAGTGCTCTCAAAGTGTCATGGGCAGAACAGCGCTGGTCCCCAAACCACCGTCACCCGTCTGCAGTGGGACAAGTACAAAAATTCAGAGTAAGCATCTCGATACTTTTTTAGCAACTTGACACAGAACTAACAGTACATGATTCTAGGCACATGGACAAAGCGAGCGCATCACCCTGGAAATGGCTTCACACCAAGGAGCATTCAGGCGTTTTTACCAACCGAATTGGAACCTGGTGAATGTTGGTCGAGAGAAGTCTTATTTCATTAATGGTTAAGTCTGCTCCTGCCCTCCTATCCCCATTCCAATTAAGTATAAAATACACATTTCAGGATTTGATGCCAAACCATAAAGGCTAGAGACGAGCCTTGCCACCCAGCAGTAAATATTAAGGGAAAGATTTAATGTAAACGGCAGTATATGGTAAGGCTGATGATTTCTAATAAACTACATGGACTAATTTAGAAAGGAAAAAAGAAAAAGGCAGAGAAGCCTTCAAGGAAGTAATAACCCAGAGGTAAAAAATATTGATTAGGGAAAAATATTATCTTAATCAAAATATGTCTTTTAGCTAGAAGTTGTTTGGGCTCCAGAAAGAGAAAACAAAGTACGTTTCTAAGATGCACATTTTTCCTTGTGGTTTTTGTTGCATAATGAACAAGGCCATCACTCTTTCTGAAGTCTTTGCTGTGTAAATCAAAATAAAGGCTTTCCTAATTCTATAGAAAACCTTATTTACCAGTCGGGTCAGAAGTCAACAATATTAATTATTTTTTAAATATCTCAATATACCCCTGTGACTTTTGATATTTCTTGATGATATATCCTGACCATTTGTATAGGGTTTGTCACATTTATTTTCTTCTAATGAGAGCTGCTCACTTCTGATCTTTTTCATCTGTCTTCAGAGGAAATGATTCCAAGTAACTTGTTTCTCTCAGCATGTGTCTGGTGTTCAAGCAACTTCTTTGTAATCTTCTTCAAGTTTAAGCTTGATCTTTGAAAATAAAAATACACATGGCATATCCAACTATTACAATTGGACAGTTGGTTATGCCACGTGTATTTTTATTTTTAGGGATTTTTATAAATTCAAAGTGAATCTGAATCTCAGTAGGTAAGAATTACCTCGAATTCTAACACCTCTCCAGTTTTTTTTTTCATCTTACAATGCACGGTTGCCCTCGAAATTTTATATGCCAAAATGTCTTTATTTTCATATGCCATTTGGACACCAAGGAGTTTATTCATAGGAGAAACTGTCTGAGGGAAACCATGATGATCTCATTCTGCATACTATACCTGGAGAGGCTGAGAACGAGTGATGTGCTAGGAGCAAAGGGGGAAAAGCAAAACTAGAACATATTTTCTCACTACTCACTCTGTTTCAATGAACACAAAGTAAGAAGTTGATAAATTATCCAATAAATGTAGTCAGTATAGCCTAGAAAATTCAGGTGTGATTGATGATCAATGACCCAAATCCTTCAGGGACACAAATCCTTCGGTACCTTGATCCCTACTTCATGTGTAAATACTGGCTCTCCCAACGCCTCATTTACTGACTAGTGCTTTCATTCACTTTGCTTCTGAATATATTTGCAAAACCTTTGTGTGTGAGAAGAACGATAGTCTACTTTTGCGTTGAAAGTAAAAATAACACCAAAGATTGTTTTTCAAATCCTTTTTCCCTTCATCCAAATATGGAGTGAGCGCCCCCTGTTGGCTGCCTGGCAGCCAGCAAGTCATAAACATACAGCCTTATCAGTCATCAGCACACAGAGAAGGGAGCAAACCAGAAGGGCCATGGTCGTTTGGCCTCCTGTATCAAAAGCGGGGGAGGGGAAATCAATATTTGCTTAATAGAAAAGAAAAACATTGATAGGGAAGGAAGTTTTATTCTCTAGCTTTTAATAGGCTGTTTCAACTCTAGGGAGGGGAACGTTCTTTCTCTTTTTTTTTTTAAAGCTTAAAGCTATATTCACTTTCCATGTTAGATGAGTAAAAGTTTCTGAAAAGAAGAGTGAACAGAAGACCTAACAAATATATTTGCTTTTGCCAAGGCCATATTTGACTTTTTAGCCTGTGCCTTTATTCTATCCATGTCAAAGGCTAAGAAATCTACTGTAATTGCTAGATTCTGTCCCCCTCCTCTACCGCAATATTATCAAGTAGGATGACCTGGGCATTGAAGGGCAGAAAAATGGGCAGAATAATACATAAGCACACGCATATACTTTCCTTTTGATATCCTAAGGATTGAGTCAATAAAAATAGATTTCTATTTATCATAAATATTCTTTCATCACCTCCAAGCCAACCTGCTAAAATCTGGTTTTACTCATCTACAGGGAAGTATAGATTTTACATTAAAATTGTTTTTACAGTACAATCATGGGTTACTTTTAAAACAATAGCTATTTCATCAATCCCGCCGATAGAGGAATAAGATGAAAATTTCTCCAAGAAATCTTTTCTCTTAGAAAGTTTAAATATTTATTCTGTTACTCTGTTATATACCTCTTCCTAACTATAAATTTTAAATATATGATTAGTGAGTGGCATGGCAAGAACGCCAGAATAAGAATCAAAGGACTTGGGTTCTAATCCTGACTTTGCCTCTTTCTCTTCCTAGAACTGTGAAGGCCATTTAATGTCCCCGAGTTTCAATTTCATCTGAGAAGTGGAAGTCATTAACTTAATCATGAATTCATGATATATGACATGCTAATTACCGGAGGCATTGCCAGGTGCTTAGCTCTGGGTGCCATGTGGGAGAAGGACTTATGCTAACAATAAGCTTGTCCTGAGCTTCTGCTCTGGCCCCATCACTGGGAACATCAGTGACTGGTTGCATAGGAACTCACAGGAGCTCAGCTCTGGAGTCAGACTGCGTCCCCACCCCATCTCTGCCACTTTCCATTCCAGTTAATATTTCTGAAACTCAGTTTCCTACACAGAAACATTGAGTTGTTTCTCTGAGTCACAAGGTTGGAAAATGGCAGAAACAGGATTGGAATGCAATCATGCACTTGCAGACCACAATCTAGAAGAGAATTGGCCAGGACTTCCCTGGTGGTCCAGTGGTTAGGACTCTGCACTTCCACTGCTGGAGGCATGGGTTCAATCCCTGGTCAGGGAACGAAGATTCTGCATGCTGTGCGTGCGGCGGAAAAAAACAAAAACAAAACACTTAGAAGAGAACTGGCCACAACCATTGGAGGGTTGTTCAGCTTTGTTCCTTTATTTTTCATTCTACTTCTTGAAGGATGCTGAATGTCATGCTACAGAATTGAGACTTTATCTTGTAGTGTAAGGGAAGTTAGTGGAATATTTTGAGTAGGGAAGGGACATGAGCCTGATTAACTCACCAGTAGGTTGAGAGAATTTAAGAAGCAACTATATGTGAATGGAATACATTTGTGTGAATTATTATGATTATTATAAGTAATCAATTACAGGTGATCATGTAAGGAAAAGACCCACAGACTATCAGTCCAATAGCAGATTATGGTGTTCTAATACAATATCCTCTGGGGATAAAGTAAGAACACTCCCTATAGTTCCGAGATACATTTGCCTCTAGAGGAGGAAACTTCCTATGTGTCTGTCATACTGGGGAGAATATTCCAGAACAGGAAATGAGAAATTGGAAACTGAGCCTTAATCAGTAGCCAGGGGTAAACCTTTCTTGCCTGAAGTCATCTTTCCTTTGGCCTGGATTCTAAAAAAAAAAAAAAAAAACAAGACAAAAAGCTTGAGGACTGTCTACATTGATGTGGAAACATGGCCTCAGCCAAGGGAGGCAGCCAGGGCTGGGCAACCAGTCCTTCCCACCTGAAATTTCTCTCTTGCCAACCTTGGAACGTATCAGTGTGATGAAGCTGCTGCTCTATATGTGAAGAGCAGAAATAATTTGAATATTGTTGTCTTAAAAGGCACACATTAGTGTTGCCATAAAGCTAATGTACATCACCAACGGCACTTCAGTTCAATGCCTAGTCCTTAATCTAACTAGTTAATTTTTGCCAAAATGTGGCAGAGTTACGTTAAACTTTGGTCATAATTTCTAGTACATGTAGTTCCTGATTTCTTGGTTGTACCCTTTGGAGTTCATTTGGGGGCTGGGAGCAGGGAGCGGGGAACTGTGCTTATTATGAAAGGTAGGCATTCAGTGATTACAGCTCTTCTAAAATCTGGGTCAGGGGTTCATAAAAGGCTTCTGATCCATCAAAATACCTTCTCTGAGTCTCCAGAATGAAAAGAAGGTAGAAAAACCATTTTTCAAGGAGATGCTCTGCCTGTGCGTGAGATGTGGTCAGTTCAGTTATTGACTTATTCTGTATCACAGTCACCCAGTTAGAATGTTCTACTTCAAGTGCATGTCTTTGAAATGCCACATCATCTTTTCAAAAGCATAGGTCTTCAATTTCTGGAAAATTCCTCTCCCTTGTGGATTAAGACAGGGTTCACTTCTTTACGAGGGACAGCCTCCTCCAGGAGAGCTGTTTGGTTCCATCTTAACTATCCTGCCAGGGGATGGCCTGGTTTTTAATTCCTAGAAACCTACAGATATACTCTCCACCCTGGAAGAGGCTCTTAGCTCAAAATGTACTTCTTTAGAAAGGCTCACTGAGAAAAAGAAGTACAGGGGGAAATACCCATCACAAAGCCATGTACTTAAGCTGTCTCGTTCAAGCAACACTTAATGGCTTGGAGCTGACCTGCAGAGACCAGGATTCTGATGTGGGATGTGACCAATCAGTGGCCTCTTAATCAAGGGCTGCCCAAGGGTGTCAGGCTCTGGGTGAGCCTCAATTATTGAAGGGGTTTGGGGAGGAAGAGAGGAAATAGGAAGGGCAGGCTATTTCTCTGAAGAGGAGAAAATTGATACAGCAGTGGAGCGGAAATTGTACTGAAGGAGGCCATCCTGTTGGCAAGGCCGTGATTAGGAGCCAGACCCGGTGGAAAGCACTCGCAGTAGATGGAAATGGCCTCCTACACTTCCATCAGAATTTATCAATAGAAGTGGGGAAAATGATCTGTTAGAGGCTCTTCGTGCATTGTTTACTCTGGGTTTTTTAAACTGTAATTAATGCCAGATTTTACCCCTTGGGAAATATTAAAGGAAAGCTCTTTCATTGAACTATACAGGTTGAATGTTTATGGCTAACTTGAAATGAAAATTGTGACAATGAGGGGTAGTTTTGGATCAAAAAATTAATAATAATTACCAAATGAAAGAATGGAAGAGGCCTTGGGAGGCCACCCAGGCAGACCCCCATTCCATAAGTTCTTTGAATGGAATCAGATACATACACTTCTGCACCCACAACTCCTCTACACTGTGAGCGACATGAGGGTTGGGATCTTGTATTAGTCAGCTTTGTGTTATCAGTGCCTAGCATTGGGCTTAATTCACATTGGTTAACATCTGTTGAGAAGCCATGAAACAAGAAAGTATAAAATAGTTGAGTACAGACTGACCGAATACCTCTCTGGCACTATATATATACATGTACCTGTAAAATACTCAAGTGTTGTGGTGATGGTAAAGGTATGTGCTAGGAAGCTTGGGGATCAGGTTGGATTCGTTTTTTTTGTCTGTTTGTTTTTTAACTTAAGTTTTATACTGGCGTATAGTTGATTTACAGTGTAGTGTTAGTTTCGGTTGTACAGCAAAGTGATTTAGCTATACGTATATATATCCATTCTTTTTCAGCTTCTTTTCCCATATAGGTTATCACAGAATATTGAATAGGGTTCCCTGTGCTGTACAGTAGGTCGTTGTTGATTATCTATTTTATATATAGTATTATGTGTATGTTAATCCCAAACTCCTAAGTTATCCCATATTTTTCCCCTTTGGTAACCATACATTTTTTTTCTATGTCTGTTAGTCTGTTTCTGTTTTGTAAATAAGTTCATTTGTATCATTTTTTTAGATTCCACATATAAGTGATGTATGATATTTGTCTTTCTCTGTCTGACTTCACTTAGTATGATAATTGCTAGGTCCATCCACGTTGCTGCAAATGGTGCTATTTCATTCTTTTTTTATGGCTGAGTAATATTCCATTGTATATATGTGCCACATCTGTTGATGGACATTTAGGTTGCTTCCATGTCCTGGCTACTGTAAATAGTGCTGCTATGAATATTGGGGTGCATGTGTCTTTTTGAATTATGGTTTTCTCTGGGTATACGCCCAGTAGTGGGATTGCTGGGTTGTAGGTAGTTCTATTTTTAGTTTTTTAAGGAACCTCCATACTGTTTTCCATAGTGGCTGTATCAATTTACATTCCCACTCTCATTGCCTGAGGGTTCCCTTTCACCACACCTTCTCCAGCATTTATTGTTTGTAGATTTTTTGATGATGGCCATTGTGACTGCTGTGAGGTGATTGTAGTTTTGATTTGCCTTTCTCTAATAATTAGTGATGTTGAACGTCTTTTCATGTGCTTTTTGGCCATCTGGGTTTGTTTTTATTATTGCCTAACTCTGGAGAGATTTCAGCCTGACAGTAATCTGCTTCTTCATCCAAGATGCAGTGAGCTTTCCTTTCTCCTCAGTATTCTCTCTCTATGTGTCCAGGCCCCTTGCACTCCACTTCAGGTGGCTTTTGTGTGTCTCAGTTGGGGTTGTCTACCCACGACTAATGGGCTGGGTACATAGGGACCTAAAGAGGCAGTCTTTCTACCAGACACTCAGCAGACTATGTGGTGACAGCAATGGAAGAGAGATTCCCACAGAGCCTCAGTGCTTAACAAAACTACTCAGCACAGGGAACGCATGGTCCTCACCTAAATGGAGCCAGGAAGTCTCCCAGGTGAACTCTGCTCATGGGACCAGATGCTGGAGCAGAACTGGGTGAATTTTCCTAGGGTCTCTCCTAACTTTCTCCCACTCATACCCTCTTCATTTCTCACTCCCTTCAGCCTGGGTATTCCTTACTGGTCTTACAGTTAGAAAGCTTTTTATCTTATTCATCACAGCTCCTTCATGTTCTCCTGAAGCCCAAGTAATTGAAAATTAAAAGCCAAGACTCTGTATTTCTGCAGTGCCGGCCCTTTTCTGGTGAAATGAATAGAGAATGCCAACCTGACTGAATGGGAGAAAAGAGAGGGGTAGAAGAACTGGTGGTGGGGAAGGACCTATGAATTAATACTTAAAATACTCTTAAAATAGATTATCCTGCCACATAAGCCACCGAACAACCCATTTCTCCATGGATGTAAGAAGGGAGATTGAAAATATCCTTTATTAATATTTCCAATATGGACAGAGCATGCATGTGATCTTTGCACTTACATCACAAATAGCAAGCCTTCTGTGGCCATCTGGTTTACCTTATTATCAGGACTCTTCCACTCAGCAGGTTAGAAAACTCAATTCAAAACAGCTGAAAGAAAAAGAATACTATCTCATACACCTGAGAAATACAAGATACACCTAGAATTCCTTACTTCTTCATCCAGTGGCTCAAACACTGCTCCCAGGGCTCTCTCTGCCTCTTGCCATCCGCCGGTAGAGCTTGGCTTCATTATTCACTTAGGCTTTCTCCAGCAAGATGAAGAGGGCTGCTAATCACCTACACCCACATCCTCACAAGTTGGCTACCCCGGCAGAAAGAGGCCATCCTCGACATTCATGCCAGCAGAGAAGTTTCGATCAGTGGGGCTTGGGTTAAACGTCCTTCCTTTTCTGAAGGGGTTACTGTGTCCGGGAGGAAATGTATTATAATTGGCCCAACTTTAGTTGCTCAAAGGCTGGAAATGGTGAGGAAGTCAGTGTGATTGAGCCCCGCCAGGATCACCTATAGATCAAAGGAAAAAGGATGTGAAAATGTTCTAGAAAGTCAAAAACTAGAGTTAATCCAGTCTACTTAACCTTGTCTTCTTATTATCAAAAATTATTATCCAGTGTTTTTCAAATTGCTATGTTGTACCTCAACTGCAGATAATGAAATCAATTTAATGGGTAGTGACCTATAATATTGTAGCATAGCATAGCAGAGGACTGGATAGAATGAAAAATTTAAAGATGTCAGTGTGAATCACATAAACTAAGGGTATGATTTCATGGAAAGTTTGTTTCAGTTGTGTGCAGTGTGTCTGTGTGTGTGTGTGTGATCTATCTACCTGTCTGTCTAACTAGGTCATGATGTAGAATGAGTTTCTTCCTGTGGGATGCAGTAGGTAGAAAACAAAATGAAACGAAACAAATAAAACCCCAAACAAATAAAAACCTTTAAGGTACAGTGAGTTAATCCACCTGACAGTGAGCCTTTAAAGCACACTCTTAATTTTTTGGAAGATGAAAATTAATTCTACTTTACACTTGGGAAGATTAACTACTCCCATTAAGAAATCAAATTTGCTTTCCATATTGAATGATTTTATGCCAATATGTTTCTAAAGGCTTTGGTCATGAAAGCAATGGAACAAAAAGTGTTTACAGCCCTAACAATAAGTGCCTATTATTTGAATATTCTAGGTCGGGTACTGCAAACTCAAAACCTCAGAGGCAGTCCACATAGCTGGCTGTGAAACAACACAAATAGCACATTTTATCAAATATATTTATCCAACGTGTTTTATAAGAGCTGGAGAGAAAGCAGCATCCTGATGTCTTTCAGAAAGCAGAACGACAATCTGCAAAGGTTCAGGATAAACTAAGTTTCCAAAGTCATACATTAGTTTGCAGGGCTAAGTTATTTTCTAACTTACGGGATGGAAGACATACAGTAAAATATTTAATTGTTTTCATCCTCAAATGATAACCTGGAAGCGGGGAAATTTGTTATAGCCAATATTAAACACCGAAAGAAACTTACTCAACTGGAAGTTGAAGTAAACAGTCATCTGTTTATGGAAACATACCCTAGAGGCTTAAAAGACCTCTAGTTTCCGAGGGGCCCCAATTCACTTGCCTAGGATGGAAGAACCATTCTATGGCTGCAAAAAAGCGTTATAGTCTCGTGATAAAGGCATAGAAAACGGCCTCTGGCACCTGCCTAAAATTCTAGGAAATTTTCTATAAGTACAAACCAAGATATGTTTCCTTGAGAAAAGATTAATAGACAGTTTTTATTGCTGTTGTTAAGGCAATAAGAAGTGATGGTTCTGAAGCTTGAGACTTTAGCAATCAAGTATGGAAGTGGGTTAGAGGGACAGGGGACAGGGAGATTATTCTAGGTAAAGAGGTCGACATGTGCAAATGCCCAGAAATTAGAGAGGGTGAGGCATGTAAGGCACTCCAAGTGGTTCTTTATGGCTAGAGAAGGAAGAGGTAGAGAGACTGGTGGCAGGTGAGGGTAGTGGGTTGGTGCACATAAAGCCACTGGATTTTATCCCAAGTGCGGTGGAGAGCAGATGAAGGGTATGAAGCAGAGGAGTTTTATAATCATGTATCCCTTCTAAAGTATCATACTAGCTGCAATGTAAATAAGGATGTAGAGCGAGACAGGAATGGAAGCAGAGAGACCAGTTAGGAAGCTGTTACAACAATCTAGGGGAGGGCTGGTGGTGAGTTGAACTAGGAAAGACAGTGGGGATGGAGAGATGTTTACAGAGAGGGATGTTAACAGGTTGAATTAAGGGAACTTGGTGACCTGTTGGAATCTGGGAGTATGAGTGAAGGAGATCAATCAGGTATGACACCCAGCTTCCTTTTTTTTTAATTGAAGTATAGTTGATTTACAATGTTGTGTTAGTTTCAGTTGTACAGCAAAGTGATTCACACATATATATTCTTTTTCAGATTCTTTTCCCTTATAGGTTATTACAAAATATTGAGTATAGCTCCCTGTGCTATACAGTAGATCCTTGTTGGTTATCTATTTTATATACAGTAGTGTGTATATGTTAATCCCATCCTCCTAACTTATCCCTCTCCCCTACTTCCCTTTTGGTAACCATAAGTTTGTTTTCTATGTCTGTGGGTCTATTTCTCTTTTGTAAATAAGTTCATTGGTATCTTTTTTTTCCATATTCCACTTAAGTGATTTCACATGATTTTTGTCTTTCTGACTTACTTCACTTAGTATGATAATCACTAGGTCCATCCACGTTGCTGCAAATGGCATTATTTCGTTCTTTCTATGGCTGAGTAATAGTCCCTTGTATATATGCCACATCTTTATCTGTTCATCTGTCAATGGACATTGAGGTTACTTCCAGCTTTCTGACTGGGGCAATTGCATTGTAGGGTGGTGCCAATCATGGCAAAAGGAAACTCAGGAGAGGGAGGTTTTGGAGAAGAGATAATTGATTCCGTTTGGGGTGTATCCTCAAAAAGGGGAGAAGAGAAAGACTTAGTAAGAAGTATATCATATGGCAGCAATGTATTTGAGTCTCTTTAAATTTAGTTGAACATTAAATTCTCATACTCTGTGGTATCTACTCTTAGGTAGAACTGTTCCTTAATCTTTGGGTTCATGTATCCACTCTTGCTATAAGCCAGTTGTTAAATGAATCAGTACCATCTGGGTAAATGAGTAATAAAAACCATGGCTTTTGAACAATGTTCAAAACAAATTACATATAATGGTATGTTGTTAATAGTTTTGAGAGGGAATCAGGAATCTTAGATACATTTCATGGATAAAAGGATCCAGTGAAGGGCTCAAGAACAAACTCTAGGACAAGCTGTTGTCCCATGTAATCTTTTGGAGAGATTAAATAAAAATCCTCCCAGAATCCTTCCTGAAGTGAACAGTGAGAGAACGCATTGGAGCACACTGTACTCTGACAATATTAACTACGTGTCACCAGGTTTAGTGTATGTAAACGCCAGTATCTCATGCATGGAGTGAAAGATAACTTCCTGACATCATAAGTGGGGATGGTGCCAGGTGAGGAACCAACAGCCCTTGACCTTGCAAGAATCCGCATCTTGTCAATGTCGGGGGAGAGCTTTCAGGTTGCAATACATATTACCCACAAGGTGGCACAGATCTCGCATGGCCAGTGGACCTGGACTCACTCTGGCATGATTTCTAAGAGTTTCAGCTAGGCTCTCCCAATTCATGGAATGCAGGATGAGCAACTACAGAGCCACTGTCATAGGATGAAATGACTTTTGGGGTTGTGGATACAGTCAAGGCATTGATCTTCCAGCCATTTGCAGCAGCGTGGCACTGGGAGCGTAGGGTATAACTTTTACCAGTGGATCCTTTCCCAGGTATGAAGTTACACTGAAATTGTACCAGGTCTGCAAAGACTATCACTATTAAAGTCTGAATATTTTCTTCAGTCTTTCAGTGTAGCATAAAAGAAGCATATTAGATGATATTTACAAACTGTAGACCAGAGTGCAAACTTAGCAATATTTTACATCATTAGAAAGAGAAAAACCTGTCATTCATCTCAGTCTATTTGAGGAAGAGGAATGATTTCCAAGAACTATAAGATGAGAACTCAAAGAAGGTAGAAATCCAATGCTCTGAGGGTTAACCGTACTTTATTTAGGAAGTGTCGAATTGCAAAAAAGTCATGTCTAAGTCCTGGTCATTCAGAGCTTTATTCCTTTTTGTTGACAAGCAGGAGACTTATCTTCTAACTACATGCCATTTAAATGAGAGGAGATTTGTTCATTTGAACTCAAAGTTTACTTCTTACAATAGGAATACGCCCGTGGCAGTGGCAGGTAGGTTTTGGGCTGGCCTCCTGGCTGGCATTAGGATTTTCCTGAACACTCTCTCCTTCGTAGTCCTCTTACCTCCAGATCAACCAGTAATGGGAACCCAAGACTAGTAAACTCCCGACCTAGTCCCTGAACCAGATAATGAGCCAGTGTCTTTGAGAGGCTTAGTATCATAGTTTCTCCTGAATTTGGAACTGCCTTTCAACATGGCTTGTGGCCCCACATCTGGCTCATCTGAAATCTAGCAAAGAAGGTATGGTCAAAACAGTTAGCGGCTGAAATTCAGCTAACATCAGAAGGATGACAAAGTCCTGCAGGCAAGTGAGGCAACATACCAAGGAGAGGTGAGAGTGGCAATTGTATGCTCATCCAAAGAGCAGGGAATTGAGTCCTGTCTTTATTTTGAGATATGTTTCCTTAATCCCTAAGGGCTGGGACTCAAGACATGTTTCCCTGGTTACCAAAGCCCATTTACTAGAGCAAAGGGCAGGGAGGATATGACATGAAGGTTGCTTAGTGGAGAAAGCCAACTGTGCATGAGTGCATGTCTGTGTGAATGGGTGTGTGTGTTTGTGTGTACATATATATCAGTTGAAAGAGTTAGGACTTTTTGAACTGAAGGCATCAGAAAGCTAATTTAAACTTGTTTCAACAACAAAAAATATTCCTGGGATATCTCACAGAATCAAGAATTCTTATTATCTCTTTCAGTCTTATTTCCAAAAATCCCAGGGAAAGGATGAAGATCAATAAACGATGGATATATCCAGCAAGCGGAAGGGCTTTGCAGGCACCATGTGGGTGGTAGGCCAGAAGCATGAGGAGGTAGGGAGGCAAGCCAGAGAAAAGGGTGCTGGACGGACAATCTAATCAATGTCTACCACAACATACCATAAATACTTAGAAGAGGCTTTCTGTACCATTAGGCTTTCTCAACTGCAACAAAGAGTCCAGGAATGGAGAAAACAAGGGTCAGCCTTGGTAGAGAGAAGCCCATCAATTATATCAACTTATGGTGAGACATGGTTTTATTCTCCCTGGCCAATCCTATCATAAAGACCTTTCCACTCTCCTGCACCAATGTCAGGCACTGAAACACAGTGAAAAGAAGGGGGACAGTGACTCTAGAATGGAATAAGGGAAAGGGGGTGGGACCTGGCTTGTGGGAACAGCAAGTCTAGAACATCCCAGTTCAAAGTAGGATCTACAGGAACAAGAGTGAGGGAAAGCCATGAAGGGAAGAGCGTTCTAGTTGGCCTTAGGATGTGGCTGGTGGGGAGATGGGGCAGGGGAGTTTGCTTCAGAACTTTCCAGGCATTTATATGTCAAAGGAGAAGTTGGTAATATATCAACTAGAGGTGGCAGGCCTTGGGTTCTTGTGCTGCTACATGTGTATGGTGCAGACTAGGGTAACTATTTTTCTCCAGTAGCTGTCAAACCAGCTAGAAATCACATGGGACTCTAACAAGGATTACCTAAAGATGCAGGTCTGGCTTCGCTTTAGGATGCAATGTTATCTTACACGTTCATTTTGTGAACCTCTTTCTTTCTTGTATTCTCCTTGGTAGAGCTCTTTTTTTAAGGGGATAAGGCTTCTCTAGTGATGTTAAAGTCACTTCTCTCCTTAAAGCAACAATCAGAAGCCTCTAAACCCGGGCTTCCCTGGTGGCGCAGTGGTTGAGAGTCCGCCTGCCGATGCAGGGCACGTGGGTTCGTGCCCTGGTCCGGGAGGATCCCACATGCCGCGGAGCGGCTGGGCCCGTGAGCCATGGCCGCTGAGCCTGCGGGTCCGGAGCCTGTGCTCCGCAACGGGAGAGGCCACAACAGTGAGAGGCCTGCATACCACAAACAAACAAACAAACAAAAAAGGGCTCTAAACCCAATTTCTCGGTCAGGGACCTGTAATTAAGATGGTGCCGTCCTATGGTAACGATGTCTTAAATGGTAGAGAAGCTCCATGGTTGTCACATCCCAATAAATGACTAGAATCCTAGGGAAACACAATAAAGTAAAAAAAAAAAAAACAAAAAAAACAAAAAACGTGATGATTAGGCTTGGTTTTCTTCATGAACCAATATTCAATGTAAGTACAAAATCATTAAACCAACATCATAGTATTTTAATTTAATTACTGCAACAGTAATGTTTTCTCTTTTTCATAACATGTATAGATTCAAGAGTATTGTGGATTAGTTTTCTGTCTAAAAACATATTACTGTTTATACAAACAAATGACTATTAAGTTTCAATCAATTAACATACTGGTTACATTAAATTTTGAAACACAACTGAGGGCTGTCATTGCTTTTACTTAATGAAGCAGGCCCTTCCTCGTCCTCATTTTTTCTCTTCTCTTCCTCTTCTTTTTCAATTTTTAGTGTCTTTGTGTTTGAAGGACTCAAATACATAGGAAAGTCTCTTGCTCCACAAACATGCCTTGAAATTGGATTCTTGCTGAAAAATGGACCTTGTTTCACAAATGATACTTGGATCCAATGGCAGGATGTGTTTAAGTATTTTGTTTCAAAATTTTGATTGAAAATGAAAGATTCTCTATAAAATAATACATTTTCTTGGCACAGCTAAACACCTGGATTCTGAACAGATTGAATCCATGCTTTAAGTTAAAAAAAATTAGTTTTGTGCTTTTCTGTCAAAAATATGAAAGAAGTTCAGTAAGTGGATTGCACATAACAGTCTGTGTCTGGGGAAAACCCAAACAGATGGCCTTTGAAATATTTGTTAGTAAGACATACAATTGGAATCCAAAGGATGAATAAAAGATTTCCTAAATTATTCAAAACTAACACATTAGAGTATTCAAAAGATGGAGTTTTTTTTTTAGGCATTTGATACTTCCAAAGAACATTTATGTCAACTTCAAAGGTCCTCTGACCAAGCTATTCCATTTCTGAATATTTTTCTAAGGAAATAGTTATAAATTGTACAAGTACACAAAGTTACAATGCACATCACAATATGGTTTTAATAGCAAAAATTGAAAGCACTTTAAATATTCAAAAGTAGGGGATTACTACTTAGATTATGATAACTCAATAGAAGACTAGACAAGCATAGACAATTAGGTAGCTCCATACTTATTTACATGGAATTATACTTTTCTATATTAGTAAGTAAAAGAAAAATGTGCCACGGAACTGTAGAGCATGATCCAAATTATGTTTGAAACTTAGGTAGTCCCCTGTGTATATATATGAGGACAAAACCTGGGAAAATATCCCCAAAAATGAATATAAGAAAAGAAATCCTTCTAGACCTCGTCTTTCTCTTGTTCCTTACTAATATTTGACAGTCCACTTATATATTACCTTTTTCTTTTTACAAAGAGATTAAGCTTCACCGTTCCTTATAGAAACCCATAGATGTAAAGCATTAACATATATAAAGCGATGATCACTTACCTGAAAAAGCATAAGCAGTAGGATTTTCTACTCTCATTATTGGTAAGATACAACTTTGTATGCTCTATAATTATACAGAAAAACTATATTTTTAAAATACATATTTTAGAGCAGTTTTAGGTTCACAACAAAATTGAAGGGAAGGTACACCCTTCCTTTCTCATATACACCCTGCCCTCACACATACATAGCCGCCTCAACGAAACGTCAATCACAAAAGTGGTACATTTGTTACAATTGATGAACCTACATTGACACCTCATAATCACCCGAAGTCCATAGCTTACTTTAGAGTTAACTCTTGGTATTGTACACTCTATGGGTTTGAACAAATGTATAATGCCATGTATTCATCATTATAATATCATACAATATTTTCACTGCCCTAAAAATCCTCTATGCTCTGCCTGTTCATCCTACCTCCAGTCCATCCCCAGTAACCAACATTTTTATCATCTCTATAGTTTTCCCTTTTCTAGAATGTCATATATTTGGAGTCAGATGTGCTACCATTGCATAATGAAATCCTAGAATGTCATATAGTTGGAATCATACAGTATGTAGCCTTTTAAGATTGGCTTCTTTCACTTAGTAACATGCATTTAAGCTTGCTTTCTGTCTTTTCATCGATGGACAGCTCATTTCCTTTCGGCGCTGAATGATATTCCATTGTCTGGATCTACCACAGTTTATTTATCCATTCGCTTACTGAAGGATATCTTGTTTGCTTCCAAACTTTAGCAATTGTGAATCAAGCTGCCATAAACATCCATGTGCAGGTTTTTCTGTGAACATAAGTTTTCAACTCCTTTGGCTAACACCAAGGAGCAAGATTTCTGGATAGTATGATAAGAGTATGTTTAGTTTTGTAAGAAATGACAAGACTGTCTTTCAAAGTGGTTTTACCATTTTGCATTCCTACCAATAATATATGAGTTCCTATTGATCCACGTCCTTGTCAGCACTTGGTATTGTCAGTGTTCCAATTTTGGCCATTCTAATAGGTGTGTAGTGGTATCTCATCATGGTTTTAATTTGCATAATGTCCCTGGTGTCATATGATGTGGAACATCTTTTTCATGTGCTGATATGCCATCTATATATCTTCTTTGGTGAGGTGTCAAGGTCGTTGGTCCAATTTTTAATCAGATTGTTTTTTTATTGTCAAGTTTCAAGAATTCTTTGTATATTTTGGGTAAGTACTTTATCAGAGGTATCTTTTGCAAATATTTTCTCCTACAGTGTGGCTTGTCTTCTAATTCTCTTCACACTGTCTTGTGTAGAGCTGAAGTTTTTTTTGTTTTGGTTTGGTTTTTTTGTTTTTGTTTTTTGCTGTACGCGGGCCTCTCACTGTTGTGGCCTCTCCCGTTGCGGAGCACAGGCTCTGGATGCACAGGCTCAGTGGTCATGGCTCACAGGCCTAGCTGCTCCACGGCATGCGGGATCTTCCCGGACCGGGGCACAAACCCGTGTCCCCTGCATCGGCAGGCGGACTCTCAACCACTGCACCACCAGGGAAGCCCCTGAAGTTTTTAATGTTAATGAAATCAGATCATTATTTACTTCATGAATCATGTCTTATTCTGTTCCATTGATCTATTTGATTTCTTGCCTGTACCACACTGTCTTGATTAGTGAAGCTTTATAGTAAGTCTTGAAGTTGGGTAGAGTCAGTTCTACAACTTTGTTCTTTTCCTTCAATATTGTGTCCACTATTCTGGGTCTTTTGCCCCTCCATATAAACTTTAGAATTAGTTGTCAATATTCATACAACTCACTAGGCTTTTGACTGGAATTGAATGGACTCTTCAAGTTGTGAAGAACTGACTTCTTGACAGTATTGAGTCTTCCTCCTATCCCAGAACATGGAATACCTTTCCATTTATTTAGTTGTTCTTTGATTTTGTCCATCAGAGTTGTGTCATTTTCCTCATATAGATCTTGTACATATTTTGTTAGTTATATCTAAGTGTTTCAATTTTTGAGGTGCTAATGTAAATGGTATTGTTTTTAATTTCAAATTCTACTTGTTCATTGCTAGTATATAGGAAAGCAATTGACTTTTGTATATTAACCTTGTATCCTGCAATTATGCTGTAATCACTTTTTAGTTTCAGGAGATTTTTGTTGATTTTTTTTTCAGATTTTCTAAATAGACAATCATGTCGTCTGCAACAAAAACAGTTTTATGTCTCCCTTCTCAATGTGTATACCTTTTATTTTGTTTTTCTTATTACATTAGCAAGGACTTCCAGTGCAATGTTGAAAAGGACTGGTGAGAGGGAACATCCTTGCCTTGTACTTGAACTTAGTGGGAAAGCTTTGAGTTTCCCACCATTGACTATGATATTAACTGTAGGTTTTTGTAGATAGTCTTTATCACGTTGAGGACATTTCTATTTCTAGTTTACTGAGAATTTTTATCATGAGTAGGTGTTTATGCATCTATTGATATGATATGTGATTTCCCTTTTTAATCTGTTGATTAGATGTATTAACTGATTTTGAAACGTTGAATGCCAGAGATAAATCCCACTTGATCATGGTATATAATTACTTTTTATACCTTTTGGGATTTGATTTGATAATATTTTGTTTAGGATTTTTGAATCTATGTTCATGAGAGACATTGGTCTGTAGGGGTTTTTTTTCTCTTAATGTCTTTGTCTGGTTTTTGTATTAGATTAGTGCTGCCCTTGTAAAATGAATTAGGGAGTATTCCCTCTGCTTCTGTCCTCTGAAAAATTGTAGAGAATTGGCATAATTTCTTCCTTCAGTGTTTGGTAGAATTCACCAATCTGGGCCCATCTGGGCCTGGTGTTTTCTGATTCAAAAACCTATTAAATATTGATTAATTCAATTTCTTTAATAGATCCAGGTCTATTCAGATTGTCTATTTCTTCTTCTATGAGTTTGGGCAGGTTGTGTCTTTGAAGGAATTGGCCCATTTCATCTAACTTATCAGATTTGTGGGCATAGCATTGTTCATAGTTTCCTTTTATTATATCTTTAATGTTCATGGGATCTCTAATGATATCCCCTTTTTATTTCTGATATTAGTAATTCATGTTCTCTCTTTTTCTTAGTTAGCCTGGCTGGAGGCTTGTCAATTTTACTGATCTCTTCAAAGACCCAGCTTCTGGTTTTGTTGATATTTTCTACTACTTTCCTGTCTTCGATTTCATGGACTTCTCTTAATTCTTATTGTTTCTCTTCTTCCGATTACTTTGGATTGAATTTGCTAATCTTTTTCTAGTTTCCTAAATTGGGAACTTTAGATTATTGAATTTAGATCTCTTTTTCTAATATATGCATTTGAAGCTATAAGTTTTCCTCTATGCCCTGCTTTCACCACATCCTATGAATTTTAATAAATTATGTGTTTATTTTCATCTAGTACAAATATTTAAAAATTGTTCCTGAGATTTCTTCTTTGACCCATGTGTTATTTAGAAGTATTTTGTTTAATCTCCATGTATCTTGGGATTTTCCAGTTATCTTTTCATTACTGATTTCTAGTTTAATTTCATTGTGTTCTGTGGGGAGACAATGTATAATTTCTATTCTTTTAAATTTGTTAAGATGTGTTTTATGGCCCAGAACATGGTCTGTCTTGGTGAATGTTCCATGTGAGCTTGAGAAAAATGTGTATTCTGTTGTTGTTGGATGAAGTAGTCTATAGATGTCCATTATATCCAATTGACTGAAGGTGTTGTTGAGTTCAACTCAGTCCTTACTGATTTAATCTGTTCAGTCTGTCCATTTCTGGTAGAGGTATTGAAGTCTCCACCTAAGATATTGCATTCATCTGTGCATTCATTCTCCTTGTAGTTCTATCAGTTTTTGCCTCACATAGTTTCACACACTGTTGTTAGGTACATTCATATTAAGAATTGTTAGGTTTTCTTGGAGAACTGATCCCTTTGTCATTATGTAATGTCCTGTTTTATCCCTGATAACCTTCCTTATTTTGAAGTCTGCTCTGTCTGAAATTAATATAGTTATTCCTGCTTTCTTTCGGTGTTATATTTCTCTCCATCCATTTACTTTTAATCTATATGTGTCTTTATATTTAAAATGAGTTTCTTAGAGTCAACATATAATTGAGTAGTGTTTTTTGATCTACTCTGACAATCTTTGTCTTTTAAGTGGTGCATTTAGGTTATTGACACTCGAAGTGATTATTGATATGGTTAGATTCATTATTTACCATATTTGTTACTACTTTCTATTTGTTGCCCTTGTTCTTTTTTTACTATATTTGCCTTCCAGTTTTTTCTGCCTTTTGTGGTTTTACCTGAGCATTTTATATAATTCCATTTTCTCTCCTTTCTTAGCATATTAGCTATTCTTCTTTTAAAAAATTTTTTAGTGGTTGCCCTAGAGTTTGCAATAGATATTTACAACTAATCCAACTTCACTTTCAAATGATGTTATACCGCTTTACAGGTAGTATGAGTATCTTATGATGACCAAATAATCTTAATTTCTTCTTCTCATCCTTTGTATCTTTGCTTTCATTGATTTTACTTATACAAAAGCTTATGTATGAAACATAAGATATATACATATGCACACACTGTGTTGAACATGTAGTTGAAAACATTATTATTACTGAACAGACATTTACCTATTAGATCAATTAAGAATAAGAAAAATAAGTTTTTATTTTACCATCACTTATTCCTTCTTTGTTGCTCTCCATTTCTTTATGTAGATCTGAGTTTCTGACCTGTGTTAATTTCTTTCTAAGAACTTCTTTTAACATTTCTTGCAAGGCAGGTCTACTAGCAATAAAGTCTTTCAATTTTTGTTTGCTGAGAAAGTCTATTTCTCCTTCACTGTTGGAGGATCATTTCACAGAACAACCAAATTCTAAGTTGGTGTATTTTTCTCTCAACATTTTAATTATTTCACTCCACTTTTGGTTTTGCTTGCACAGTTTCTGAGGAGAAGTTGGGTGTAATTCTTATCTTTGTTCCTCTATAGATAAGGTGTTTTTCCCCTCCGGCTTTTTAAGGATTTTTTCCTTATCTTTGATTATCTGTAATTTGAAAATGACATGCCTAGGTGCAGTTTTTTTGGACATTTATCCTGTTTGGTGTTCTCTGAGTTTCCTGGATCTGTGGTTTGGTGTCTCACATTAATTTGGGGAAATTCTCAGACATTGTTTCAAATATTTCTTCTGTTCCTTTACCTCTTCTCCTTCTGGTGTTCCCATCACACATATATTACACCTTTTGTAGTTGCTCCACGGTCCTTGGATATTCTGTTCTCTTTTTTTCCATCTCTGTTCTCTTTGCTTTTTTGTTTTTCGAGGATTCTTTTGATATATCTTCTGTTTCAGAGATTCTTTCCTCAGCCACGTCTAGTTTATTTATAAGCCCATCAAAGGCATTCTTCATTTCCATCACACTGTTTTTTATTGCTAGCATTTCTTTTGGTTCTTTCTTAGGATTTCCATCTCTCTGCTTACATTGCCCGTAGGTTCTCGCATACTGCCAACTTTATCAGCATATTGGATTAACATGACTAGCATATTAATCATAGCTGTTTTAAATTCCCAGTCTGATAAGTCCAGTATCTCTGCCATGTCTGGTTCTGGTGCTTGCTCTGTCTCTTCAGACTGTGTTTTTGCCTTTTTGTATGCCTTGTAGTTTTCTCTTAAGAGCTGGACATAATATGCCAGGTAAAAGGAACTGCTGTAAATAGGCCTTTAGTAATGTGGTAGTGGGGTGTGAGGGGAGGAGGAGTGCTCCTATGATTAAGTCTCAGTCTTTTAGTGAGGCTGTGCCTGTGGACTATAAACTTCATAAGTACTTCTTATATTTTTTTCTCCCCCCTTAGGTGGAGCAGGGTAGCTAGGATCTGGAGTTGGGTATTCCCCTTCCCCCATGTCAGTTAGGCTCTGGTTAACTACTTGACCCTGAGGGCAGGCTTTGTTAAGAACCAGGCCTCTGGCTAATTTCACGATGGTTTCTTTTCCCCTCTTCCTCCTGGAAGCATGATGAGATTTTTCTCCATTATTTACTGTGGGAACCTGGTTGAGGTCCTGGAGGTAAATCTCACAATATTGTGGTCGTGGGGCACTCTAAGTGCTCCTGGAGTTTCTAACTCTCAGACTTGTCTACACTGAGCCTCCAGCACTTTGTCAAGTACAGTTCAGGTTTTCCTTACGCTCGCACTGGTTTACACAGTGGTTTTCCCTTGTGAGTCTCTTCTCTTGGATGCCATGACTCCCTATACTCCCCTGTTGGTCTCTCAGATCTTGGGAACGGGGTTTGCCCTGTGCCTTCCCCCCTATTACAGATCCTAGAAGAGTGTTCATGTTTTCCATTTGTTCAACTTTTCACTTGTTCTGATGGAGTGGTGACATCCAAGTGCCTTACATGAAGAAATGGAAATTGGAAGTACCCAGAAAATAACATTTTTTAGGCTACTCTCCTTTTATCTGCACAAGGCCTCTGATAATCCCTGCATAAAATTTCCTTTGAGGGTGCACATCCCCAAAGGTCTTTTTCTTCTTCTTAAGTAAACGAATAAGCCTGGAGAGTGGTCATGTGCCTCTAAGGGAGGGTCAGGAGGACTGGAGCCCGGAGAGGACGTTGTTGTGTTTGTTATGTGGATATTCAAGTGCAGGAAACCCAGTAACCACGTGTCTATAATTAAAACACCTATGTCTCTGCTTTCTGCTAAGAGCTTTGTGTACATTTTCTCATTTATTTTTCACAATAACCCTTGGAGGAAGTTAGTATTAGCTCATTGAGAATACTGGAGCTTAGTAAAGTTAACTTGTGCTTTTGTAAGATTGTATTGTAAGTAGCACAGGTAGGATTTGAGCCCTGATCTCTGAAGTTCTCAAGCTCTTAAACATCACAGTGAACTAGAAAGAGACAAAAGCAAATTTGTACCCAAGGGCACTGTTCTAGCCCTGTAATCCAAGATCCAAAAACTTTATGATATAGAATTTTGTTCTTCTCACACACATGCATGTGTGATCTCTCCTTTTCTTATTTCTCAAATGTGCAAGTAGGAAAATAATTCACTCATGTGCAGTAGGTGATGTCCTTATGGCCATGTTATTTCTAGTCTCAAAAATCCTTAGTATGTCTCCATCACTGTATCAGTTAGGATTGAGTCTGCCTGCCTGTGATAGACAATCCACAATAACACGAGGGTTTCTTCTTTCATTCAAAATCAATATGGAGGCAGACAGTTTAGGGGGGGCATGGTGGCTCCAAAAAGTCGTCAAGAGCCCAGGCTCCTTCTATCTTTCTGCTTCATCCTTAGCATTTGGTTTCCACCCTCAAGACCACCTCATGGACCCAGATGGTTGCTGCAGAATCTAGTAGCAGAAAGGGTAAAAGGGATATTCCCAGCTGTCTGTCCCACTTTAAGAGTCCTTCCTGGAAGGCACATAACAACTCCACTTATATATCATTGACTGGAACTTAATCATACAGCCACACCTATCTACGTTATGAAGGCCAGGAAATGTAGTCTTTTATCTAATGGACTTGTTGTCCCCAGTGTTATAGGAGTTCTTTTGTTACCTGAAAACTAGGTTCACTTCTTGGTGGGTGTCAAGCCAATAGACAAAACCAAGCCAAAGATCAGGAGAAGGAAAGATTTATTACCACTTGCAGCAAGTAAGAAGACTACTGGTAGGGATCTTTCCCCAAGCATTATCTCCCCAAACAGCCCAACTGGGGAATTTTTAAGCTAAGGGTACATGTATATTCATGGAGGGGCTTGAGCAGAGGAGAATTCACTATAGAATTGGGGCAAAAGTTGAAAGAGTCCAAGCCTTAGCTGATTGAAGTCAGGAGGGTCAAAGTCATCATTTCATTCTCCACCTGGGTTGGAGCCTTAGTTCCTGCGGAACTTGAAGATATATTATTATGTATATCTCTTGAGGAGGAACTAGGACTCTGCTGCATTACTGTACTATTATTTGACTGCCTTTTCTCTGTGCCTGCATTCCTGTATTCCCTTAAGATCATTGATTACTGATACCTGTTCAAGGGCAAGCAATGGTGGTGAGGCTTAGATCACAAAATGGCTTCTCTTATATCAAGAAAGTCATTCCTGGTTCTCTTTCTCCAGGAACCCCTTAATCTATCTGCTTACACTTTTACTAAGGAAGTAGAAGTTAATGGATTTCAAGCAGGCAATTAGCAATCTCTGCCACAACTGCCTGTGGAAATATGCACAAGTTTACGCCTGGCGACAGACTCTAGCATCGTCCTATCTAATTAGTGTTATGTCTGACTCTTTGGATGCTATTTCCCATCTTTATGGCTCTTCTCGTACTGTTCTCTCCATATGGGATATCTTCCCTTTCCTCTGCTTTCTACCATCAGCTTCTTACCTCTCCTTTAAGGGCCACCTGATGTGACGCTTCCTCCATGCAGTCTTCTGAACCTGCCAACCAATTTAGATCACTCCCATCTTTGAGGGCTTCCACGGCTGCTGACTTAAACTTCCCAAACACCACCCTCATCATGTCATTCCACTGCTCTGCTTAAACTTTCAATGTCTCCTTATTTTCTCACAGATCAGATGGTGGCAGGACACCAAGAAAGTCTATTACTTGGGAAAACGTAATGAAATAGATAATTAATTCACTAATTAATTAGTCAGCAAATAATTATGGCGCTCCAGTTATGTGTTAGGCATTGCGCTAGGTGCTGGGCACATGTTCGTTTAAAAATAAGGAGCCATCAAAGCATGCATGATAGTTTCTTTCTGATTCTTTGTTAGGATTTATTTACTATTTTTGATTTAGTTTTTGGTATTGGTGCTTGTTTGTAGCTAAGCAATAGCAAAGTCAAAGATTCCAAGAAAACATGTAAGAGAGAAAAGTTTTAAATGGTATATGTTCCCCATTAATTTGTTTTCCCCTATGAATTGGGAAAACGCTGTGACTATTTAATTTTATCAATAAAACCCCTTGATCAAAATCAGGGCACACTAGTTTCATAGGAGTTTAGCCACACTGAGTCTAAACTACATCCTCTTCAGTGTCCTTCAAATTTGAATATTCCCAAAGATTATATTTTAGGTTGCATTTTCCCTTTACTGCTTAGTCCCTCTGCACTTCAAACATCCATTGTATGTGGAAGCTCTCAGAATATTTATCTTTAGCACCAGACTTTTCTTCGCTTCAAAACCAACTAACCAACTGTCTCCTGTACGTTATTTTTCAAGTCTGTAAGAAAAAGATTAATTTCCCAACTGAAAACGAGTGAAGAGCAAGAGTAGAAAACAATAAAAAAAAAATATTGCCTCATCAGGAATCAAAGAAATACAAGTTAGAACAAAAAGTAAAATATTTTTCACCCAACCAAATTGATGACGTTTTTAAGAAAATGATAATACCGAATGTTTGATGGTAGGAAGGTATAGAGATCTCATATATAACTCTTAGGAATATAAATTGTGGGAGATGGAATATACAAACAGACAATGGCCAGACCATATTAAAAAAAAAAAAACAGAACTCTAACCCACAACCTGAGGCAACCTACCCAGGAAATCAACTCCTTTTCTATAATAGCAGCGCAGGAAGCCAGGCTGCTGTTAAGGTAGACTTGTAGGCAGTCAGACTGCTGTCTCTAGTAATAGTCAGGAAGCTAAACAGTAACTTCTGTAACAGCCCAAAGTGGCCAAGACCTGATTAATAACTGACACCTTCCCTAATTTTTGTCTGCTTCCAACTTAGAACCTGATAAAACTAAATATGCACCCCTAGCCAATTACACAGGATGTCCCCCTTCTAGTAGCCCTCTTACCACTTCCCCATGCCAACAGCCTCTAATCAGGGTGCACCCGAAGCCTTCCCTTTTTTCCACCATGAAGATTTCTCACTCCTCTGCCCGCCTTTGAGTCTCTGTCTAAACGCCAGTGAGGGTGGCTGACTTGCATGCTGGAGCAGCTTCTGAGTAAATAGCCCTGGTGTTTCTTATTTGGTTGGCTCTGTTTCTATAATGGATACCACCTTTCATTAGACCACCTGCCAAAATTATGCACAAGGATGTTAATTAGATATACTCAAAGTATGCAACAAAAAAGAGTTGCTTATACAACCTATGGTATTTTTGCAGAATGCAATTTTGATGTGCACCAGTAAGTCATATTATAAAACAACAATTTATAATGTTATTGAAAAATGATCTTAAAGTATGACTGACTGAAGAAAGCAGATGACAAAACTTGATGATAGAATTTTGTTGAAAAATTTAAATAAAAATAGAGAAAGAAAGGAAGAGAGGGAGAGAGAGAGAGAGTATAAATATATCCAACAATGATAATCGGGATGGAGAAATTATGAGTGGCTTTTGAATTTATTTAATAATTTTTGGTATTTTTTTCAACTATCTGTCATGATTTTGCATTATTTTTGTAATTAGAAAAATGTTTCTTTTTTTAAAAATTTATTTTATTCATTTATTTTTGGCTGTGTTGCGTCTTCGTTGCTGTGCGCGGGCTTTCTCTAGCTGCGGCGAGCGGGGGCTACTCTTCGTTGTGGTGCGCGGGCCTCTCGTTGCATGGCTTCTTTTGTTGTGGAGCACGGGCTCTAGGTGCGCGGGCTTCAGTAGTTGTGGCTTGCGGGCTCTAGAGTACAGGCTCAGTAGCTGTGGCGCATGGGCTTAGTTGCTCCGTGCCATGTGGGATCTTTCTGGACCAGGGCTCGAACCTGTGTCCCCTGCATTGGCAGGCAGATTCTTAACCACTGTGCCAGCAGGGAAGTCCCAGAAAAATGTTTCTTTAAAAAATGGTTGCTCAGAGGAAATTACAATAAGCTGTATCTTAAAATGACTTTTGAAATATTAGAAGGGAACAGGTTTCAGTGGGTACAGGTTTTGCAAAACCAAACTGCAAAATAAGCTGAGGCTTACCAAAATTGATAAAGAGAATATAAATATTATTTTAGCTATTTGGGAGAGAAAGTTAATTAAAGAAAGATTAATATCATTGCTCAGAGTTACTAGAATAATGTGGTGCAACTTTTCTTGTTACTGCCTGTCAGAAAAGACCTTTAGACTGAAAAAGGTAGCAACCTAAGAAGGAATGGAAGCTAAAGGACTGGGAAAAGATTCTATGAATCACCATCTAATTAGAAGGGATAAAGGGGTGATTTTTTTTAACCTCATTTCCACTTTGATTTTTCAAGTTTCTGAAATTTAGAAATACTATCTTATAATGGAAAATATTAAAGCCCTTCCTAGTGTTCAAACAATGAAGTAGTTTATTATGAATAAAGCGACTAAATTTATTGAGCTGGTCAACTCTTTCAGAGCTATACAACGGACTTATGAGACAGAGCCTTAAAGCCAGTGAACCACTCTACACTTAGAAGGTCTTAGCTCTGGTTTATGAAAACTATTCACAGTACTCCATAGCTTGAAGTTGGGAGAGGTGACCTGATGAAGGGAAAGAAAGAAACAGTCCATTTGCCATAGAATGAAAGACAGTTAGTCTGAACATTTCTCAAACTTTATTCTACATGCTTATCACCTGGGGATATTATTAAAATCCAGATTGTTGCTCAGTAAGTCTCTGGAGGGGCCCTAAGCTCTTCATTTCTAACCAGTTCCCAGGTGATATGGATACTGCTGGTCTGTGGACCACACTCCGAGTAGCAGGAACTAGAGAACCTTCTAGATGAGAGAGCCCAAACTTTCATGTCACAGGAGAAAACTTGGGGCTCAAGGTCACATGTGAATTTCATCTTGGCCACAGGCTTAGGGTGAACCTACCAGCTGGCAGGGGCTTTCTTCCTCTAATTCATCTTTCCGTATCTGTGTTGCTTCGTTTACCAGTCTGCTTCAATCAGGCCCATAACACCCTTTCTGAGGAAGAGAGAGAGGCTGAGCATTCTGCATTCCAGAAAAGTAGAAAGACCAGGAAGGCCCAGGGTCAATGGCCAGCCTCCAGCTTTGCTTGCTCGGGCTGCCATTGGATGGATGTGCTCCACCAGGAGGGCCCCCAGAGCAGAACCTATGTGACAGATGAAAGGAATGTGTCCCTCGGAGAATTTGTGGAGATGACTCATCCATCACACAAACCTAGGGAGCTCCAGCCTCCAAGAAAACAGAAAGAAAGCATATTCAGCAATGAATCAGAGAGCAGCAGCCTTGGGCAAGGAGCTGATTGTGACTCTCAGAAGACCCTTTCAATAAAGGCTTTCTACTGATCCACACCTCTCGTTCTACCATCAACAAGGGACCAGATGACAGTGGTCTGGGAGAAGACTCAGCGCAGCTGGCCTCAGAGGCCAAGAGGGCTCAGGAGGAAGACTGCCAGCCCAGAAGGAGAGAGAGAAGCTAGCACCTCCCCAGAACTTTGAGGGGGCACATACTGTTGGGAAGGAAAAACAAAATTTTTTTTTTAGTTTTTTTTTTATTGAAGTATAGTTAATTTAAAATGTGTCAGTTTCAGGTATACAGCATAGTGATTCAGTTATACCTATACATATATTCATGCTTTTTCAGATTCTTTTCCCTTATAGTTTATTACAAGGTATTGAGTATATTTCCCCGTGCTATACAGTAGGTTACTGTTGTTTATCTATTTTATATATAGTAGTGTGTATATGTTAATCCCAAACTCCTAATTTAAAGAAAAACAAAATTTTAGAACAAGATTTTGTTCTGAATTTCAGTGGTGATTTTTCCACCTGTCTCCTAGTATTTAGTCACTCTTTTTCTGGAGGTGTTACCTGACCTCTCACCACAATAAAATTTAACAATAAAACAAAAACACCCTCGGGGGAAGACAGTGGTTATACTCCTCTATTTTCCTTTTTTTTTTTTTTTTTTAATAATCCTCTACCTTCCTTCCTAATCCTGAGCCTGTGTTTTCATCAAAGCAGAAGAGATTGCCAATTTGGAGAGGGTTTGGTCCTAGAAGTTAATGGGTGGGTCTAGGTCCTAATGGAAAATTATGGTGTGTGAGGAAAGTCAGAAAAGTAGAGGAGCTAGGCTTATTTCTTTTTTTCTGTGGAGACTGGACTGGGGGCTTCCACAGCCTCTTTGGTTGGTATAAGGATCCTTGTGGCACTGGGAATCCATCATGAGCAATGAATGTTTGTTCTCGGCCTGTTTTATAAGAGAAGATCTTAAAAACTCAGACTGGAAAGGTTGATACTTAGGGTATTGGGTACTTGGCTATGTATATCTAGATACCTTGGCATTGGTGTATCTTTATTCCCTGTGACTAAGTGATCAGCAGACTAGAAGAGGGACTCCAACAAGACTTGGAGGAAGAGGGTGGAGCTAAGGCTCTTTCCAACCTGGGGAGAAGACAGGTGTCTCAGATGATGTCACCCTGGCAGTTGAGGAATTGGTGGGTCGAGCAGGTTACAGCTAGAGACCTGGGAGGCGCAGTGTTGAGTCCATGACTTCCTACTAGGTCAGAGTCCATGCAGCACAGGGGGTCAATAAGGCACTGGGCACCTACCAATTGCTGCCATTTGAGATGCCCTCTGGTAGTTTGTATCTACTGGAAATGAGTGGAAAGAAGTAAATGCGCATCTTTGAACAGGATACTGCAGATTCTGAGGTTTAGGAAGGAGAGTTCATAATGCCCAGAAACATGGAGAGGGGATCATTCATTCTGAAGGATGAAAGTAATACAGTGGTTTGACAGATTTTACCAAGGACAGATTTATATTCTATCTTGAATATTTACCCATAGAATATACTCAACAAAAATTTAAACGAATAATTAAACATAGAGGTTTTTTAAAATTTCAGTGTCCAGGTGCCAGAAGAGAAAGCTGACTTAAAGTAGTAGCAAACAGTAGGAGCTACATCTTTTTGGAGGATAAATTGTCTCTGGTTCTCTATTTCAAAGACTGTTTTATATTTACTTAATATACTTTTAAAAAAAGCAAAAAACACTTTTAGACTAAGCTGGATTTGGTAATCACAGAGTCTTTGGCATCAGACAAAGCCGAATTCGAATCCTAGTTCTGTCCTTGACTGTGTGACCTCTGAGCCAAGGTGTTCCCCTCTGTAAATGGGAATAACAGTAAGGTTTGCTGGGAGGCTTAAATGAGATATTTCATGCAAAGCTATAAATCCAGGACATGATATACACTAAGTATAAATAAATACTATGGTAACCACGGAAACGATAAGACCAACAATAAAATAAATCATAGCATTAACGATGGTTATGTTTGGATTCTCCAAAGCACAATTCCATTGAGCTTGGGGAGTTGGAAGCCGAAACGAGGCCCAGTAGGTTCATCAGCTAGAATACATTTCCCGACTCAGACGATGCTAAAACTACATTTCCCAGCAGGCGCCGGGCCCCAGGCTCTTGTTTTCTCTCATTTCCGGGTGTGTCATGTGACTCCCCTGCTCGGTCATGGCGGAAGCGGAGGAGCAGGTAAAGGCTGCAACTGCTAGGCAGGAAAAGGGGAGGCGAGGGTGAGGCGATCGGAGGCGTGCAGTGGAGCGTGCGGAGGTGCGGGGCTCCTGCGGGACGAGGCAGGCCCACGTGGGGCGGGGAGACGGCAAAAGTCCGTTTCGGGGAGCGGAGAGGTGGGGTGGGATGTCGGCTACTGGACGTCACGCAGAGACAGCGCCCCGACACACCCCCGGCGTTTGCGGGGCGGCCCTTCCTTTGGCGCTGCTCTTGTGGCCTGTGCCCCGTGAAATTTTGGCTTGAAGGCAGGCCGGGCCCTCCAAGGGTCTGGCTGCCCGTGGGAGGCATCACACGTGATTTGAGTTTTGAGGTCAGGTGGCTGAAATTTAAGTTCCTCTCGAAATAGGACGGTAAGAGGTGATATGCAGGTGGACTAGGAGAGCGTAGACGGGATGAGTTTTGTTTCGGATCTATTGACTATTTCATTTAGGTACAAAGCTGAGTCACTGTTGCATCCGATGAGTTTTGTTTCGGATCAGTTTCATTTAGTTACACATTTAAGTCAGTGTTGCATCAGGCAGTAGTTAAGTGTATCTGTCAGTCCGGGAGCAAAAATGTCTTAGGCTCCATTGCTGGTTCTCATTCTTAAAATGTGACTTTGGGCTAGTCATTTAACTTTAACTATGAGATAGGGATAATAATAGTACTGCCCTCGAAGGGTGGTTTTAAGATGGAGTGAGTTTAACACAGATTTAAAGTGCTTGGGAAAAGTTGGGCTCAGTAAAAGTTATGTGGGATTATTTGTTGCTGGTAAGACATCAGATGGCAATGTCCACTCGACACCTGGCAATGTGACAGTGGAGTTTAGGGAAAAGTTAGTGATGGCAATAGTTATTTTCATACAGGCAGTAGTGGTAGCCAGACATTAGTTGAAATGACAAAGTTACATCAAAAAGCCAAAAAAAAAGAAAAAAAGCAAAGACCCGAATTTGGGGAAATACCTTAAATTTCCATTTCCAGTGTCATTTTAGCTTGGCATTGTTTTTCCTTGTAAATTAACAAGGCGGTCAGTTTCCATAGTTGCTTCTAAACAGTGACTTGATGATGAGCTGTTTAGTATAAGAGAAATTTTTTTAGTGTAATAATCTACTTTGTACCATTTCCAACATACTTCACTTACATAGTGAAACTTTGCCCTGTGTACATTTGATATATGCCAATAAATAAGAAATTTGCTGAGGTAGAAATTAAATTCGGACCGTCAGTGTGTTAACAGAAGAGTCTTCTGCCTACCCCTGGAGCCTCCTTTTCCATTTCAAGCAGTTCAAAGGGAAATGCTCATGTAATTTCATGACTCACAGCTGAGTTTGATGATAGTCGTGAGATTGGTTTTCACACTGTTCATCTCTCATGTTGAAATAAAATTTTTTGGTGGTTTGATTTAAAAGCAAGAAACCAAGCTCCTACATTCTTAGATATAGTGTAGTAGGAACGGAGAGAGTTCTTAGAATTTACTGCTGTTTTGTGCAGGAGTTTGGCAAAGCTGTCTGATGTAAAAAGACACTTAGAAAGTTAATGATATAATAAGAATGCTTTGCATTTTTACAGGACTTTCCAGTTTAAAGAACCCTCTCACATTGCATTTGGTCCTCACAAAAGAATTCTGTTGGTAAATTTTATTCTGATATATAAGTCAGATTAGGCATCTCTTAGGTTCCAAACCTTCCAGTGGTCTCCTATTGCGCTCTGAAAAAAAGCCAGAGTCCTTAGAATGGTCTAGTTGCCCAATAGCACCTTGTCCCAATTGCTCTCTGTCCTTGTCCTCAGACCTCATTTTCCACTATTCTCTTCCCCTTCTATCACTGTGCATCAGCTGTCCTGGCTTCCTTACTCTTCCTTCAACAAGCTAGGCATGGACCTGCCTCAGGGCCTTGGCTCATGCCGCTCCCTTTGTTTGGCCCCAGATATTAACAGGGCTCTTTCTGTCACTTTCTTCCTGTGTCAGTCCAAGTGTTATCTTTTTGCATGAGACCTTCCATGACCATTCTTTGAAACCTCCTTCTTGTGTAATTTTCTCCTTAATGCTGGTGACCATCTGACATACTGTGTTCTTAAATAGCTTTTTTTTTTTGTATACTCTGTATATTTCTGTATATTCTCTCCATAAGACTATAAGCTCCATGATGGCAAGGATTTGTTCACGTTGTATGCCTGACACCTGGAAAAGTGCTTGGCTCTCAGTATGTTAGATGATTGAATTTTACAGATAAACAAATTGCAATTCTGTCAACTTAAGTAACTCGCCGAGGCTTGTGTCTAAAACATCTCTAGTCGTGTCTCCAAAGCTCACAATTTTTCACTGGCATACTCTGCCTTTTTAAAAATACTTAAGAACCTATTCTAAATCACTTTTTACTTTGTGAAATAGAATTAGCCCTTATCACCTTAATACATTTCCTTCAAGTCATGATTTCACCTGTGATGCTTTAACAGCCAGTATATGGTTAGAGCAGGCATTTGTTCCCCCAGTGGTATCTGTGTCATTCTCAGAATGTTCTCAAAAAGACAACAGCAGAAAGAAGCTAACATCCACAAATTGTTGTTCTGTTTATTTTTTTTAAAGAAAGCTGCCAGATAATTGTACCTGTATTATTGGGCCTTTATAGATTAAAGATGGTTAGACTTTCCCCAGTCTGCTTGATTTGTGTATTTTGCATTTCACATAGGAAGCCATTGAAATCTGACCAAGATAGGAGGCCTTTATTACATAGTTTTTGGAAGGCTAAAGGAGCCCAAAAGTGGTGTTAAATAAATTTGCTAATTGTTCTGTTCTACTGCTTTGAACCTTTTAGACAATCTTGACATAATTCTCCTCGCGTCTCCTGAATGCTTTAAGAATCAAGATGTGTGTTAAAATCAACTATGACAAACAGGTGAGGGTAAAGGAAGCTTTTTTCCTTAGCGCCGTGTACTGTAAATGGAAACAGTCCTCCAAGATGTGCGAGACAAAACTCAACCTCTCCTCTTAACTTTTCTGAGCATTGTATTTTTGGTGATGGATCTTTCACCCACTGTAATTTTAGGAAGAACCAAAAGAGTGAGATCTGAACTGAGTTACTATAACACAGTTCACAGACTCCCAAACTAAAGATCGCTTTTTGGGGAATTCCCTGGCAGTCCAGTGGTTAGGACTCCTCGCTTCCAGTATAGGGGGCAGGAGTTCGATCCCTGGTCGGGGAACTAAGATCCTGCAAGCCACAAGGTGCAACCAAAAAAAGGAAAAAAAAATCACTTTTTGTATATGAATGAACTTTTTTTTTTTAAAGTCATTGGGAAATCCTTGTTTATGCTGAGTATGGTTAAGGTAGTTAGTAAAAATAGTGACATATATATTATAGCTCACAGAAAGCACTAATACCCTGCATTGTGCCAGGAAATCTTCTAACCAACTGTTTTACCTAGCTCCAAAATGACTTATAGTTGACCTTCGTAATCACAGATGCCCAACACTATTTGTCCATGCCTTGCTTCTGAACAGCATTCTGCCTGAAGTCTGGTTGTTCGTGTCTTTGTCTTCTCTCTCCTGCAGATTGCTGAGTCCTCAAGAATCAGCACAGAGCTTACTCATGTCTGTATCTCTCACAGGGCTACTGCTTTCCAGGTGCTAGGTGCTTAATAAAATGTTTAAATGGATTTATTAGGGGGAGAATAGCCTTCTGAATTGAAAACGTCAAATTGTTAATTTAGGTTCAGTAGAATTTGTGTTAAATTGTTTTATCTTACTTGAAACTTTTGAAAGTTATTCTCATGAATTGTAGATTACATTTCCTACTTTGCTTACTCTGCCAGCTCCCTGGATACCCTTTCGTCTTTTGTACCAACCAGCAGAGAATCTGGTCCATTAAAATATTTGGTCACTCAGACCATCTATTCTTTGACCAGATAGGAGAGTTTCTGCTTTGAATTTCCCACTACATTTTAGAAGTGAGGAACATTCTATCTGTATTGTAGAGCATTTAAGGATTATCAGTACATTCATGAGTAGTTATACCCTCATGTGATTGTGCCCCGTGTATAAAATAAAAACCAAGTTGACAAATATTTGAGTGTCGCAGTTTCCTTGCCTGTAGCTTGGGGATTTTACTCTCCGGGACTCTTGTGAGTATGAACTGAGATAAAGTATGTTAAAGTGCTAGGTTGAAGTGGTTGGTTTGTAAATAGGACAATGATTTATAACCCAAACTTGGGTTTGGCTTAGGTGTGCACATTCTCTTTTCATATAGTTTGGCCAAGATAGGTCATTTAAAAGCAACTTTACTAATAAATAACTAAAGGAAAAACAGAGCCCCAAACAAGAAGTTGCAAAAGCACAGGATCAGAGAAATCTTTAGAGCGCCCACTCTTTACCGTCATCTAACAAGTATAGTCACAAATTAGCTCAGCTGGGTGTGCTTATTACCTTGTGAGTTTCTTCTCCCATCTTCCTCTGGGCTGGTTGGCTGGAGGCTGATGTCATTAGCTGATTACTGGTAGCCTCCTGGGTTCTGCATTACCACCTTGGGGAGGGAGCATTCATCAGATCAGGGGCTTTTGTGTTTCATGCAGCTTCCCATTCATGGCTACTCAGTCACAGTTGCGTTTGTTTCTTCTAGAAACTTTGTCCTCCTTAGTGGATTTTTTTCCCCTTTCTTGTTTGTTGGTTTGGGTTTTTGTTGTTTTTTTAACCAAATCCTTGTGATTCTGGGCTCTTATTTATACCTACTGAAGGTGGAGTGGATACTAAGAAGTCAGAAAGAGAAAAACAAACACCATATGATATCACTTATATGTGGAATCTAAAATGTGACGCAAATGAACTCGTCTAGGAAACAAACAGACTCAGAGAACAGGCTTGTGGTTGCCAAGGGGGAGGAGGGGGAGGGAGGGTTGGATTGGGAGTTTGGGATTAGCAGGTGCAAACTATTATATATAGAATGGATAAACAGCAAGGTCCTACTGTATAGCACAGGGAACTATATTCAATATCTTGTAATAAACCATAATGGAAAGGAAAAAAAATGATGGAGTGGATTAGCAAATATTAGCCAGTTCTCCCTACTGTGTTTAGATGGTTCTGATGCAAAGTCAGATTTGGGGCTGGGGCAGACCTCAAGGCTTTTCTTCATTTGCAGGATAAGTATAGTAGTTGAGCCTAATTGGTTGAAAAGGTTGGTAACCTGAGTCTCCCGGCTTCTGCCAGCTCCCTGGGTACCCTTTCATCTTTCCTACTCAACCAGTCTAGTCCTTGGGGACCCAAAAGCTTTCTGTAATGGAGGCTCTGTGCACAGGGATATCAAATACATCTCACACAATATTTCTTCTTGCCCGTGCCGTGCCTTTGTGAAACGTTGGAAACACTCCTCCATCAGGCTCAGCTGTGGTACACAGTTGCTGGGAAGGAAAAGAAGGTGGTAGTAAGTGTTGTGTGTTTCACGTCCGTCTCCAGCCTCTTCTGCTTTCCTGGGGCCTGGTCTCTGCTCTTTTTCTTCATCCTGCAAAGTTTGTAGCTGGCTTTCCTCAGGCTCCAGCCTCCCATTTCTCCCCCAGATTCTCTTCGTTGCCCTTTACAGTGTGTATTCCCTCCAAACTGTGAGGACTTGGCAACCCGGGAGGTCCCGGCTTCTCTTTCTCCTCCTGGGTTGACCATCTTCTTACCCCTCCTGGCCTCTGAGGCTGGCTGTGCTGAGTTTCCTCCCGGGCTGCTGTCACGGGGCCCTGATTGTAGGATTAGGGGTCGGGGTGGGTTGAAAGCCCTTATTGGAGGGGTCTTCTGAGAGCCCAACTAGCTCCTTCCTGGGGCTGCTGCCAGGTTGTTAACGTTGTGTTTGGATTGCTCTATCTTTGTTTGTGCTGCCACCCTTCGGTTCCCCTTCTGTAACTGTCCTGTAGCCACGAGCTAATAATTCAAGCATTTGCCTGGAGAAACTGCACTTGGTATTGCTCATAAATGGAAAAGGAATATACAGAGGAGGTACAACGTTACGCTTTGGATCAGCAGCTAATTTCTTTTTTAAAATTTATTCTACTGAAGGATAGTTGATTTACAGTGTTGTGTTAATTTCTGCTGTACAGCAGAGTGATTCAGTTATACATATATACTTTTTCATATTCTTTTCCATTATGGTTTATTATAGGATACTGAATATAGTTTCCTGTGCTATACAGTAGGACCTTGTTTATCCATTCTCTATATAATAGTTTGCAGCTGCTAACCCCAAACTCCCAGTTAATCCCTACCCCCTAACTCCCTTGGCAACCGCAAGTCTATTTTCTATGTCTGTGAGTCTGTTTCTGTTTCCTAGGTAAGTTCATTTGTATCATTTTTTAAGATTCTACATACAAGTGCTATCATATGATATTCGTCTGACTTACTTCGCTTAGTGTGACAATCTCTAGGTCCATCCCTGTTGCTGCAAATGGCATTTCATTCTTTTTTATGGCTGAGTAGTATTCCACTGTATATATGTACCACATCTTCTTTATCCATTCATCTGTTGATGGACATTGGCTGTTGTAAATGGTGCTGCTATGAACATTGGGGTGCGTGTATCTTTTCAGATTATAGTTTTCGTCTTTTCTGGATATATGTCCAGGAGTGGGATTGCTTGATCATAGCGGAACTCTATTTTTAGTTTTTTGAGTAACCTCTGTACTGTTCTCCACAGTGACTGTACCAATTTACATTCCCACCAGCGTGTAGGAGGGTCCCCTTTTCTCCACACCCTCTCCACAGCAGCTTGTTTCTTCTCATCATCATCGGCAAACGGGTATTGACCAGTTCCTTTGGGTTAGGGTAGTTGGAGATAGGCAAAAGCCTTTGGGTTCATCCACAGCGACTTAAAAAGGATTAACTCCTAGGACCAGGCAATTAATATTAGGTGCAAGCTGACGGGTATAGAAGGAAGAGAGGCCATTGGAGGCCAGGTCTGGACTTTGTGGCCTGGACTGACTGGAGACAATTCTGTGAATGAGGTGAGACCTAAGTTGGGCCATGAAGAAAGTTTAGGATTTAGAAACAGCCAGTGAGTTTCAATCTTTTTTTTTTAAGCCTCAGATGGGCAACATGACAATTGAAGACATAAAATCTAAGCTCTATTGTTAAAGCAAGAGTGAAGAACCTCAGCCTGACTGCCACCACCTCCCAGAGGTACCCCCTGAGAGCTTCCCTGTAGAGCATGCTGGGAGTTTGAGGACCGCTAGGGTGAGTGCAGAGTTGGGCCAAGGGCCTTCTAAGCTGAAGGAACCACTTCAGGAGGCTCCGCGCAAGCACCCCAAGCTTAAGGCGCCGGGTGGCAGTGGAAATGAGGGGGATTTTCTGGTGTAGGGAAGTTGGGGATGTTGGTGGTGAGGTGCATTCTGTCTCTGGGGCCGTAGCTGCTCAGCTTCAACTGCTGTTATATGGATTTCAGGTATAGTCTGAGTTTAGGAAGTCAGAAATACAGATTTGTATGGGAAAGTCTTAAAAACACTAGCCAGGCCAAACAAAACACCTACTGGCCACAGCCAGACTGCAAGTTGCTCTTCTGCCACCAGTGACAGAGAGATGTGATCATGGGATCTCTGAGTGAGAAGTCACCTGGTGTGGCTGGAGGGCTGTGGGTTTGTGCAGAGAGTGGGGAGTGAGGCTAAAAGTGCCCTGGGTGCCACACCGGGCTGGGCTTTGACGACCTTGCTGGGGAATCTGAAATCTCCTGACGCCCGAGGGTTCTTTGAGGGGGGTGGTGACCAGGGTGCTGTGTGTTCTGGGAAGACGATCCTGATGCTGGTTGATGAATAGATTCAGGAGGTCACAGGTCAAGGCACTGAGATGGTGCGTTAAAGCTGTTTGGGCAGATGATTAAGTTTAAGGGGTTGGTTTGCAAAAGAAGGATAAAGTGGAACCATTGTTGAGTTTAGCTTTCAGCCTGTTGCCCAGGATTTGTCCAGCTGTGCATTTGTATCACTGGGTAGTTTCCAGTCCTTCATTTTTCTTCAAACAGAGCAGCACAACTTTTTTCTTACTATGGTAAAACGCACATAACATAATATTTATCATCTGAACCGTTTTTAAGTGTTGTGATTCAGTGGCATTAAGTACATTCATGTTTGTGCAACCATCACCACCATCCATCTCTGGAACTTCTCATCATCACAGACTGGAACAGTACCCATTAGACGGTAACTCTCATTCCCCAGGCCCCCCCCACCCCGCACTAGCTAACCTCTGTTCATCTTTCTGTTTCATATTAAGTGGAATCCTGCAGTACTTGTCTTTTTGTGTCTGGCCTGTTTATCTTAGAAACTAACAAATTTTTTTTTTAATGTCTTTATTGGAGTATAATTGCTTTACAATGGTATGTTAGTTTCTGCTGTATAACAAAGTGAATCAGCTATACGTATACACATATCCTCATATCCCCTCCCTCTTGCGTCTCCCTCCCACCCTCCCTATCCCACCCCTCTAGGTGGTCACAAAGCACCGAGCTGATCTCCCTGTGCTATGCAGCTGCTTCCCACTAGCTATCCATTTTACATTTTGTAGTGTATATATGTCCATGACACTCTCACTTCGTCCCAGCTTACCCTTCCCCCTCCGCGTGTCCTCAAGTCCATTCTCTACATTTGCGTCTTTATTCCTGTCCTGCCCCTAGGTGCTTCAGAACCATTTTTTTAAGATTCCATATATATGTGTTAGCCTACGGTATTTGTTTTTCTCTTTCTGACTTACTTCACTCTGTATGACAGACTCTAGGTCAATCCACCTCAGTACAAATAACTCAATTTCATTTCATTTTATGGCTGAGGAATATTCCATTGTATATATGTGCCACATCTTCTTTATCCATTCATCTGTCGATGGACACTTAGGTTGCTTCCATGTCCTGGCTATTGTAAATAGAGCTGCAGTGAACACTGTGGTACATGACTCTTTTTGAATTATGGTTTTCTCAGGGTATATGCCCAGTAGTGGAACTGCTAGGTCTTATGGTAGTTCTGTTTTTGAAACTAGCACAATTTTGTAACTTACACTTTTCTGATTTGAAGGTAGAGTCTTTGAAAGAGAGAATGTGAAGTTAAAAAAATGTTTGAAAATCATTGACTTTCTCGAGGTTCAGCCTTGCTTCTGGGATCCCTTGCTGGGGACATTCACTTCACGTCTTCCTGTTACCTCTGTCTCTGGAGCATTAAGGAGGGGGGCTTGATGAATAAAGGAAGCTAAGAAGTAACAGACCAGGCCAATTCCTGAAGGCACTCAAGCATGGCTTTGGTAGCGCTGTGGAAAGAAGGGTCATTTTTTCGAGGCCACAGCTAGGTCTGGGAGGTTCAGACTGGCGCTGAGGGTAAGTCTGAGAGTGTCCTGGAATAAAGGTTCTCTTGAAAACCAGTAGCCACAGGAGGCTCCTCTGAGAGCCTGGTTTTCTTGGAGGACTCAGGTTGCTGAGATTTGCATGCCTTGAGGTATCCGATTCCACCACTGCATGCATTCCAGTGGGAACAGAAGGTAATTTGATTTTGAGTTTTTGGATTGAAATTGCTGGTTGGGGGCCCAGTTTTGTTTTAATGACGCATGTAAGTGAGACGTTTGCCCTTATACGCCATGTGCATATTTGAATGGATCTCAAATTAGGAAAAAATTTTTCCTTGGATTTAATGTAGTTTTTTGAAAAGAGTAGTCAAGTGTTCTTTGAGATTTCTAGAGGTGGAAAATAATCTCTCTGTGGCTAATTGGCACAGTTGTCAAAGACTTGTTTAGCTAATGCTAATAACTTAATGTGCAGGCACTGTTGGGGATGTTAGAAGCCATTTAAGTTCAACCTCTAAGCCTCTGCATTTTACCTCTGAGGGCATTAGGGAATTTCAAGATGCTACATGTAAAACATTTAGCATCAGGAGCAAAATACATTATAGATGTTGAGGAAAGACATCAGAATAGTGACCAGCCTCTGCAATAAGTGGTGCTGGGAAAACTGGACAGGTACATGTAAAAGTGTGAGATTAGATCACTCCCTAACACCATACACAAAAATAAGCTCAAAATGCATTAAAGACCTAAATGTAAGGCCAGACACTATCAAACTCTTAGAGGAAAACATGGGCAGAAGACTCTATGACATAAATCACAGCAAGATCCTTTTTGACGCACCTCCTAGAGAAATGGAAATAAAAACAAAAAGAAACAAATGGGACCTAATGAAACTTCAAAGCTTTTGCACAGCAAAGGAAACCATAAACAAAACCAAAAGACAACCCTCAGAATGGGAGAAAGTATTTGCAAATGAAGCAACTGGCAAAGGATTAATCTCCAAAATTTACAAGCAGCTCATGCAGCTCAATAACAAAAAAGCAAACAACCCAATCCAAAAATGGGCAGAAGACCTTAATAGACATTTCTCCAAAGAAGATATACAGACTGCCAACAAAGACATGAAAGGATGCTCAACATCGTTAATCATTAGAGAAATGCACATCAAAACTACAGTGAGATATCATCTCACACCAGTCAGAATGGCCATCATCAAAAAATCTAGAAACAATAAATGCTGGAGAGGGTGTGGAGAAAAGGGAACACTCTTGCACTGCTGGTGAGAATGTGAATTGGTACAGCCACTATGGAGAACAGTATGGAGGTTCCTTAAAAAACTACAAATAGAACTACCATATGACCCAGTAATCCCACTACTGGGCATATACCCTGAGAAAACCAAAATTCAAAAAGAGTCATGTACCAAAATGTTCATTGCAGCTCTATTTACAATAGCCCGGAGATGGAAGCAACCTAAGTGCCCATCATCAGATGAATGGATAAAGAAGATGTGGCACATATATACAATGGAATATTACTCAGCCATAAAAAGAAACGAAATTGAGCTATTTGTAATGAGGTGGATAGCCCTAGAGTCTGTCATACAGAGTGAAGTAAGTCAGAAGAAGAAAGACAAATACTGTATGCTAACACATATATATGGGATTTAAGAAAAAAAATATCATGAAGAACCTAGGGGTAAGACAGGAATAAAGACACAGACCTACTGGAGAACGGACTTGAGGTTATGGGGAGGGGGAAGGGTGAGCTGTGACAAAGCGAGAGAGAGGCAGGGACATATATACACTAACAAATGTAAGGTAGATAGCTAGTGGGAAGCAGCCGCATAGCACAGGGAGATCAGCTCGGTGCTTTGTGACTGCCTGGAGGGGTGGGATAGGGAGGGTGGGAGGGAGGGAGACGCAAGAGGGAAGAGATATGGGGACATATGTATATGTATAACTGATTCAGTTTGTTATAAAGCAGAAACTAACACACCATTGTAAAGCAATAAACAAAACAAAACAAAACAAAAAAAACCAGAAGGATCAGGATGGCAGATGCCGTAAAACCAGTAACTGGAGATGGTTAGCAGAGGGAGAAACAATTTAGAAGGGTCGGCCTGATACGTTTCATTAAGTGTCTGGAGAACTGGTAAGCAGTAGAAGAAGTGGATGTTTTACGTGTCATATTAGGGTGAAGAGCAAAAATTACTGTGGAGAGATTGTAGCTCCAAATTAATAAGGACTTTCTAATATTTAGATTACCGTGAAACCAAAACAGGCTGCCCTGGGATACAGAGGAGATTCTGATATTCATCATGGTTAATGATAGAACTGCAGTCAAATTCTTAAGTACACCTAACATTCATCCCTGTTTCACAGGTGAACTTTGAGAGCAGGGCCTGTATTGTCCACTAGGCTCTTCTGGAGGCAGCCTGCCACCTGCTAGGTTCTTACTGATTTTCAATGAATGAAATTAAAATATTTTCAAATGCCCGATTTGTGTTTATCCCGCAGTCCAGTTTGCACTGAGTAATATATGCATCCAGCTTTCTTTAAAACGTTTATTGTTTTTGTCTTGATGTATCTAAAATGTCCTTGCCCCATTTTTTTGGTTCTGTTTTTCCTTTAATCTCGTGGTTGGTCGCGAAATGCTTACGTTCCGTGTCAGCATATTAGTTGTACCCTTTTATTGCTATTGATATCTATAAGCACGTTAAGTAAATCTTCGTTTTGCTGACCTCTTTGCGGATGCGTGGCATCAGCAGATTCCCTTTGAGTGGACAGGTGAGAGATTAGCGGAATCAAGTCCATTTTTTTTCCCCTTTTTGCTTTGTTTTCTCCAGAGCAGCAAGATTCATCGTCTAGCAAGAGGGAAACTGTGTTAAATGGCAGAATTTGTCTTCCAGTTAATGGTTTGAAGAGTGGATGTAAATTATACAGCTTGTTTGCACAGCGTCTGATAGGTACCACACTAGGGGAATTCTGTTGTAAAAGCTGTTAAGCAAGACAATCATTTTGACTCAGCCAGATTCATAGCAGAGTAATTAATAGCACAAGAGCTTTGCCATATAAAAGTTGGCTTGTAGATAATTTGAGATGACAGTTGCCTCTTCTGAGATCAGTAAGGCTGCTTTGCCAGACCGATTTCCATCTTTAGCGAAGGAATAAGCCTTCTGGGTCCTCCCATGGGGAATTCCTGGGGTCATTTGTTAACCTGCTGACCAGTCAAGGGAGGTCACTGGGAGCGGTGGATCCATGTGGCCCCAGAGCGACCATCTCAGGGTACCCTGCGGGGTATGAAGAAGGTGTTGTAGGAGGCCTGCGAGAGTCGGACCATGTGGAGTTCTTTAAACTGGAGTTGTAAATTACCTCCAAAAAAGGGCACATGGGTATTGGTGGTGGGGACATGATGACTCTTGTTCCTTGAAAATATTTTTTCTCCTTTTGTCATGTGTTCTGACCGTTTTCCCCCGCTCTCTGCTTTGTAGGAAAACGGGTCTCTTGAAGAATCTACAGATGAGTCTGAGGTAAGGTGGGGATTCAGGAACCTGGGAATTTCTAGGTAAGCCAGCATCTTGCGCTGGTCATGCCTTGCAAAATGCAGCATTCCCCGGAACTTGGCATGGTAAAGTAGGGCCATAGGTGATTAAACCTTGGGGAAGGACATGCCGGTCATCTTTAAAACTATTAAATGGATTGGCTTGAAAAATAAACAGGAAAAGGAACACAAAGTTTTTTCCTCAATTTGAACAGTATTTTAACCTGAAGCATGTTGGCAGTGGCGAAATTGATGCAAAGTTTTACAAACCAATCTTGACACTTAAAAACCTATTTTTGAAAATAGCCACTGTCGGGTCTGCAATACTTATTCTTTCTTTTTTCTTTTAATGAATATGACGTGCTCATTGGTATAGTTTCTGAATCATCGAAATGCTCATTTATTTCACAAAATAAAAAGGGAAGTAACTACCTTAAAAGCTGTTGGGGAGCTAAGTTGTATTAACGATTGAATTTAAGGAGAAAAAAGTAATATATAAAGGAGGGCTTTCAAAAAATTTCTCAAGGCTATGCATAAAAAATAAGTTTAAGCATAACACTGATTAATTAGTTTATTAGTTTTATAGATGGACTAATAACAATAATTACTTTTTTCCTTTTAGTATTTCCTTTGACTCAGAGGAATATAAAAGTATTTATGATAACCTTTTGGAAATCCACACCAATGTGATATTTAATATAACCTATTCCATTTGGATTGATGTTATAGTTATTATCTTTTTTGCTTTTGGCGGGGAAAGGGGGACTTATACATATTCTTCTAGAGAATATCTTACATATCATGCCATCATGCATTTGTATTTTGGATGTAGAGTTGTGGTTCCTAACATTTTCACTACTAAGGATCTCTGATAACCCTCTTCAAAGCCCCTGGTAAGGTGTTACTGAATTTGCTTATAGATAGGATATAATAGTTGTGAATTTTTAATGAAGCATTGAAAGCATTTCAGACCAGCACCATTTTTATTTTTGGAAAGTTCTACTTAACTGAGAAGCCCGTGTTCTCAGAATCACTGGTTCAGAATCCTGCAGTGTCAGAGCCCTGTCCAGGAATTTCATTTCAGAGATAAGGAAAATGTTGGCAGCCACCTACATCTAAATCTTTCCCCACATCCTTCAAATGCTAAACGGATCCAGAAGGAAAGCAAACAAAAGCATGCATAACCCCTGTCTCCAGCATAGTTAGGAAACAGGGAGTACTCTAAGCTCTGGATTGACTGGAGCTGAGGGTCAGATGGATGGGAATGAGGGGAGAGTAGCTGAGCCCCAGCGGTGGCAGAAAACAGAAGGAAATCATAAGTCATGCCCCATCCTGAGTGGGGAGGTTGTGAGAACAGGTCTGAGATGGGTGGATCTGAGCAGTGACTGTGCTGGAAATTTTTTTTTTTTTTTAACTTTTATTTGCATTTATTTTTTTGTGGCATTTATTCCCAGGCCGTAGGTTTTTGTTTCTTCAGTTTTTTCTGGGATATCTTTTTCGTCTGTGCCACCTCCTCTTCTGGTTTAGGAACAATCTGTTCTTCTTCAGTAAGGATCATCTCAGTGTGGCAGGGAGAGCTCATGTATGGGTTGATCCGACCTTGAGCTCTGGAAGTCCTGTGCCACACTGCGGGGAATTTGTTCACCTGGCTGTGCTCAGTGACCAGAGAATCTACATCTAAGCCGTTAAGTTCAGCATGACTCTCTGCAGTTTTGAGCATGTGCAGTAAGAATACAGCACTCTTTTTGGGCCACTGACCCTGCATCGAGCCCCACTGTTTGGCCTGGGCACACCTACCAACTCCACCATTGTAAGGACAGATAGGCACACATTGCTTCTGTAAAGTAACATCCTTCAGATACTTGGTGGCTTTTGGATATGCATACCCTTAATGGTCTGGGCAGTTTCACGAGTGTTCTTAAAGTGAACACGAAGATTTGAACCTCTTGCATGGTTTTGTGGGGTTTTTCTGGGTCAAGTGGATAGCGAACCATTTTTAGAGGTCACCTCAGGCCGCTTACTGGAAAAGCAGAAAATTTAAAGAAAGGTGTTTGAAAATGCATGAAACACTGGCCGTACAGCATTGGGGTGGGACTGCTTCTCGAGAGAAGGGGGAGGCATCCCCTGGAGGCCTGGTGGTGAAGGGAAAAGGAAAAAGCAGGGAAATTCAGGGTGCCCAGAAACAAACAATATCGTAGAGTCAAGAGATTTACCTATTCTTCTCTCCCCATCACCAAAAAAAGATGCCACTTATTAAAGAAAACATCCTTCATTTACCGGTGTAACTAAGAAACCTAGTAAAACAACCAAATACCTCACCTTTCCATGGGAGCACCTGTTGGTGCTGTCCAGGAAAATCTAAGACATTTTAAAATGATCTGAAACGGCAGGTAGCATCTGTATAAAACTACTATAGGAAAAAAACAAAGTGAGAATCAAAAATTTTCCAAGAGAACACCGACATAACACTCCATCATGAGTTGAATATCTTTAAACAAGCCTTTGCAGATGTGAAAAACTGTCTTAAACCAGGAATTTAAAATCTCAGAACAGAAATGAATCAAAAAACTAGGAAGTGAAGGAATAAGAGTTGACCACACTCAAGAAAGAAATGGAAGGAAAAGATACATGAACGTTGAGGAAACTGAGACCCAAAAAGGAACCTGACCATCTGAGGTTGTAGCTGTTTCATGGGAGAAATGGGTTCAGATTCTTGTCCTCAGACTCTGGGCTCTTTTGGTCATTTTGCCTTCCAGCCCTGGTGCCTTCTCAGGATGGTACCTCAGGTTCATATCTCAGCTGTGCTTCATCCTTGCTGCGTGACCTTGGGCATAGCACTCAACCCTTGTATTCTTCAGTTTCTTCATATGAAAAATGGGAGTTACTGCTAACCTTGTATTGCTATTGGTATTGAGGCACCACTTGGTGGCCAGAGAATCTTTATTCTTCCTTTTCTTCCTCTATCTCTTCTTCCCCTTAGGTTTTGTAACTGTTAATTAAGCGTTCTCAGGGCAGGCATTTCCTTTATGTACATATACCTCTTGTTTACTCAGATGCTCAGGTGATTTCCATTTTTGTGAACAATACTCAAGTGTTTTCAACCATGTAATATAACAATTTATTTTTCTATCACTTTACGAAATGCTGCATTTCATATAAATTGGGCTTTCACGTTACAGGAAAACCATAGTGTTAGGTTATTCTGAAGTTCCTTTTTAAACTTTTAGTTAATTTTTAATTTAAAAATTTTTAGTTGTGGTAAAACATGCATAACATAAAATGTACCATCTTAACCATTTTGAAGTATACAGTTCAGTATCATTAAGGATATTCACATTGTTGGACAACGTGTTTCTGGAACTTTTCTCCACTAACACTTATTTTCCTTTTTGTTTTTTGATAGTAGCTATCCTGACGGTGTGAGGTGATATCTTACTGTGGTTTGATTTGCATTTTCCTAATAATTAGTGATGTTAAGCGTCTTTTCGTATGCTTATTGGCCATTTGTGTATCTACAGAGATATATCTATTCAAGTCCTTTGTCCATTTTCTAATCGAGTGGTTTGCTTTTCTGTTGAGTTGAGGAGTTCTTTATATATTCTGGATATTAACCCTTTATCAGGTGTAGATATGGATATCAGATAGATACCTGGATATTAACCCCTTATCAGATAGATACAGATACAGCTCAGCAACCTGTGGATAGGATGGATAGATGGATAGCTAGCTAGCTAGCTAGGTAAAGGTCTGTAGAGTTATAAGTGATTTACCTTTATCTTTATGTATTCTATATAAAGGAAAAAAGAATATATAAAGAATATGTATTTATCTATGTGTATATATGAATTACATATGTTTTCTCCCATTCCATAGGTTACTTTTTCACTCTGTTGAGTGTACCTTTTGACATGTAGAAATTTTCGTTTTTGACGTAGTCCAGTTAATCTATTTTCAGTTTTGTTTCCTGTGCTCTTAGTGTCATATCCAAGAAATCATTGCCAAATCCAATGTTGTGAAGCTTCCTCCTGTGTTTTCTTCAAAGTTCTTATTTTACTGTGTTTGAGAAAAGAACACAGAATGCTCAAAATTATATGTATGTTTTCCACTAATCTTGAAAACTGCAGCCAAAGGAAATGAATTTGAGGTGTGGAGTATAATTAAAATAACAAAAGTGGTGTTCGTGTCAGGATGTCAAACTTTAAGAATGTTAACTTGTTCTTTATACTTAAAGTAGAAATTCAAAACCAGATTACGACCAAGATAGTAAGTAATGTTATTTAATAAGCTTTATAGTTGTATTCATGTTAATACTTAATTATGGCAAATTTGGAGGATAACTAAACTGGCCTTCATGTCTAGGATTTTTTGTTTTTAATATACAGTCTACTGTTTATTCCACCTTGAAATGGTGAGCCAGACTGTTTCTTAGATGGTGTCTTGTAAAGCTTAACAAAGAAATATGTTGTCTTCGAAAGGGTTTCTTTCCCGTTTTGAAGCTCTAAGATGTTTTCAGTTTTCAGGGATGATGGCTGCTATCATGTAGGTGGTAGCAGAGTGCTCTGGGAATACAGAGGAGTGGGTGTTTAGCCGGGAATGGCTTCGTTAGGAGTCTTCAGGAACTATTATGGAGGATGAGTCTGGGCAGAGAGGCTGGGCACGTCTCTGGGAAGGAGGGAATATATGTGCCGAGGCCAAGTCATGAAAGTGCATGCACGTTCAGCCAGCTGTGATGAGCTCTGTGTGGCCGGCATGCAGGAGGAAGTTGGGGAGACGAGGTTAGACAAGGCAACTAGGGTGCGGATGTGAAGCTCCTAATGTGTCGAACCTGGCAGTTTGGACTTGACCCTGTGGACACGGGGGCGGGCGGCAGAGGGGAGGCAGCCAAAGCCTTGATTGTCAGGGGTGAGGCTAGGGGCTGGTGACAGATGAACTGGCCGGAGAGACCCGTGGCAGGAAGTTTCCAGTGGAAGCCCCCATTAGAGATGGGGTATAGGGGCCTGGGCTAAGCAGTAGCAGAAGGCAGAGAGGAAATACTTCTCAAGTTCAGTGAACAGGAAGTATAGGCTGGTATGTGAGAGATGAGCTAGACGGGGCAGGGTGGTGTGGTCCAAGAAGATTACCAAAGTATCTAGTTCTGCTGTATGGTGGGAAACAGAGTCAACCCCATGATTAGGCAGTTAAAGGCAAAAGACATTCTAAGCCTAAACTTTGATATCTCTGTATTCAGTTTTTTTCCCCAAAGGTGGTACTTTTTACTTCATTGGTGACCCCTTTTATTAATGGCTTTGTTCTGGCTGAAACAAGCAATAAACTTTTACACACACACACGCAAGTGAGCAAGCTAATATGTGGGATTTTATTTTTAAAATCCTACAAGTTACTGCTTGTAGAGGAAGGTTCTGCGCTCTCTTTGGAGCATAGATGGTATTGTGGAATGAGCACAGTATTGGGCATCTGTTTGGGTAATGAGGCTCATTACAAAAACAAGCACGTTCAAAGTAGGAAACAGTGCTTACGTGTATTAATCGGCCCTATGACTTGGCCATGATTACCGCTTCTGTTTTACAGATGAAGAAACAGACTTAAGAGTGTTTAGTTAAGTTGCCCAGGGTCACCTGGCTTGTAAATCGATTAGAACCCAGCAATCTGATTGCAAGTTCTGGTCTTCTCACCTCAGTTACGCTACCTTCAACTTCACCTTGACCTCTGTAATTTTATGCCAGACTCTTCCTCTATGCACCTTTATAGAATTAGACAGGCCTTAAAAAAAAAACCTTCCTTAGAACTTCTTCCTATGTATAAAATGATATTTTGGGTGATGTTACAGAGTTTGGCTTATTCAACTAGTAGGATAAGACGTCAATTTTAGAATCTTTGAACTGGCTTTCTGTTCTGGAGAAGAGAGGATTGTCTAGCTAATGTATATATGACATTAATAATCTAATAAAATTCCTGTTTTGTCATAAAATAAATGATGTTATTTATTTACAAAATAATTAAAACATTTATAAATAATTATAAACATACGTATGACATATTTATAAAATAATGTTAGTTATAAGTTATATCCCCTTTGAAAAGTACATTCATCTCTGTGTACAAATTTAGCCACAGGAATGTGCATTACAACTTTTTATATTATAAAAATTTGAGAACAGGCTGAATATCTAGAAATAAGGAATTGCATTATATTTTTAATTTAAAAAAGCTTTTTACAAAAATGCAGTTTAGAGGTGGGGGTGATTGGCAAGCTCTTTTTGTAAATGTTTAGATAGTAAGTACTTAAAGCTTTGCAATCAAAGAGGCAATACTGAGGATATTATGAAGGTATGTAAGCATATGAACATGTAAAAACCCTTCTTTGTGGGTTGTACAAAAACAGGCATCTGGCTGGATTTGGCTGTGGGCTGTAGTTTGCTGATTCCTGATTTAGAGAATAATCCAGTTTCTCTTCAGCCTCCAAAGTCCACATATGATCATAGAAAGACTACAAGGCCACATTATCACTGGGTCATGTGACTCTTATCATAATCTGCCTTCATTTAAAAAAATTTTTCATAACATATGCATTACTTATATACTTAGCAAAACAGTACAATTATTTTAAACAAAACTTGTTAATGTCTGTACGTATTACAGAACTTTTGGGTTGCAAAGCTCTGGAACCCAAAATAAAACTGCCTGTCCTTCCTTCCCTACCTCAAACTCAAACAGGGAGTTAGGGAAAAAGTTTGGTTTATTTCTTGCCCTCTTTATTTTATCCAAGATTTTATATAAAACCAAAATTGTTTTTACTCTAATAAGCGTTTTTTTCTTGAGTTTTTAAAAAGTTTAAAATTTTGAGATAATCGTAGATTCACATGCCATTGTAAGAAATAATACAGAGAGTTTCTTTATACCCGTCACCTAGTTCCCAATGGGTAACATCTTGGGTAACTTTAGTACATCACAACCAGGACATGATATGATATGTGATGGATATTGATGCAATCTACAGACCAGACCTTATTCAGACTCCATCAGTTTTATATGCATTCATGTGTGTGTGTGTGTTTGATTCTGTACACTTTTATCACATGTGAAGATTCCTGTGACCACCAGTGCTGTCAAGATACAGAACAGTTTCATCATAAGATGAAAAATAAGTTCCCTTTTAAGTCACAGCCACTACCTCCCCCTCCTCCACCACTTGGCAACCACTATTCTGTTCTCCATCTCTATACATTTGTCATTTCAAACGTATTATATGGATGGAACTGTACCATGTGTTTACCTTTTGAGATTGACTTTTTCCTACTCTGCTACTCTTTTCATTGGTGTGGTTAGACCATTCACATGTAAGGGAATTATTGACATATCAGGATTTCAGTCTACTGGGTTTTTTTGTTTGTTTTCTGTTTTTCATTTCTCTTGTTTCTCTTTTCTTCCCTTTCTGTGAGTTGCTTGAGCATTTTTCTGAGATTCCATATTGATTGATTTATAGTGGTTTTGAGTACATTACTTTGTATGGTTTTCTTAATGGTTGCTGTAGGTGTTAAAATATGCATACAAAACTGGTCACAGTCTACTGATATCCAGGACATTTTACTACTTCTTGTCACATATAGAAACCTTACTTTTATGTCCCTTTACCCTTCCCATTTTTAAAATACATTTGTCTTAAATACTTTGTTCATTGAGTACCACATCAGTTGGTATTAAACTTTTTAATTCAACTATCAAATATGATTTAAGAAACTCATGAAAAGAGGGATAATCTGCTATGTTTACCCCATTATCACCCATTTTTATATTCTTTTTAAAGTTCTAAGCCTTCTTCAGTTTTCTTCTATCTTCTGTTCCTTCCTGTTTAGAAAAATTCCATTAGCCTGTTCTTTAGGGATAGATTTGCAAGCCACAGATCCTCTTAGTTTTTCTTCATCTGAGAATGTCTTTATTTCCCTTTCATTCTTAAGGGATATTTTTACCAGATATGGCATTTGTAGTTGACAGTTCTTTTGTTTTAGAACTTGAGAAAATATGTGCCACTTCCTTCTGGCCTCTGTCATTTCAAATGAGAAATCTGTTGTCATTTGAATTGGTACTCTCCCATAAGTAATGTGTCATGTTTCCCTGGCTGCTTGCAAGATTTTTTTTTACTTTAGTTTTTAGAATTTTAATTAGGATGTCTCTTGGAGTGGTTTTCTTTGATTTCTCTTCTTTGGAATTTGTTTAGCTAATTGAATCTGTAGGTTTATTTGCTTCACCAAATTTGGACAATTTTCAGCCATCATTTCTTCGAATATTCTCAGTTCCTCTATCTTCTCCTTCTGGGACTTTGATAATGTGAATATTACCCCTTTTGTTATTGTTCCACAGCTCCCTGAGACGGTTCATTTTCTCCAGTCTGTTTTCTCTTTGTTGTTCAGATTGGGTAAATTCCATTGATAGATCCCTAAGTTCATTGGTTTTGTCCTTGTCATCTCTACTGCTGAGCCCATCCAGTGAGTTATTTCTTTTGGGTATTGTATTTTCCAATTCTAAAGTTTCCATTTTTTAAATGACTAATTTCTTTGCTGAAATATTCTATTGTTCCATTTGTTTCAGGAGAATTTATAATTGCTTGTTGAAGCACTTTTATGATGGCTGCTTTAAAATCCTTGCCAGATAATTCCAACATCTGATTCATTCATTTTGTTCTTATTATATACATTTTAATGGAAGACAATATTTAGATCATGAAGAATTATCAGTTACTTCATTTTATCAGGTTTACTTATTTCCATGTGTTGTGCTCTTTGCTTTACATGGATTATTTCATTTAATATGGACCACAGTCCTTTTAAGTACTATATTAGGCAGGATGCTGAAGTAATAAACAGTTCCAAAATTGTAGTGGTTTGACATAGCAGAGGTTTATTTCTGAGTAGAATCAGTGACACAGGGAGAGGAAATTGAGGCAAAAGCAATATAGAAATGTCATCATCTTCCATAAGACCTTTCCTATTTGTGGGCCAGGTACAGTGTGCTGTGGAAAACTTTCATAGAGCTGGAAACTGAAGCAGTTCTGCTTCATAGAGATATGTATTTTTTTAAATGCTGTTTTGAATAGGTTCTCAGTGTACTGTTTATTTAGAAGTATATGCCACCTTTGTAGAGGAGTTTAGTGGGTTGTACAAAGAACTTTGCAGTAGAGGCATCAAAGTGTTAGCCTAACCTTTCAAGATTAAACTTGCACAGCAAAGAGGAGAATTACAAGGGGAAAGCCATCAGGCTAAAGAGGGTTGGCAAGGAAAGAGAAGAGCACTGAACGGAAACTGGTATGTAGTGAAGTCTGCTTTCTACCAGGTAAGGGTTCCAGTGACCTTTAGTTATTCATGAATGCAACTGAATAGATAAACGAAGGCTTATCCTGCCTATGGTGTGTTCCTTTGAATTGCATGTGAATTACATGACCTGTGCCTGGGCCATGGCATGTAATAACAGAGGGTTAGTTACTGTCACTTCTGTCTTTATAATTTTTGTTACCATTATTTATAAGCATGCCTCCTAAGTGATGTCCACTCAGATCTGGCTTAGTTCTTGCAGATATCACAATTAGGAGGTTTTGAATATGTTAGATACATTAATTTTACTAAACCAAGAAGACAGACAAATAGCTGAACCTATTTAAAACAAACCTATACACAGTTTATGTCGAATGAGGAATTAATTTTAAAATGTACCTTCTCGGTGCATCTGCCACAAGGAGAATTCTTTTTCAGTTTTGTTAAAATGAAAACCAGTCATTGTGAGAAATCAGGAGATAGGTTTTTTAAATCAGGAAATGCATCACAGAAAAATAATTTATTTTACCTGGCAGGTAGAACATTGTGAATCATTTATTGAGACTTAAATTGGTTCTTTATATCTATTAATTTTAATAAACAAATTTATAGCAACTGGTAACTAAAATGGTAATGTACCTTGTTATGAAATTGATTGGTGAGAGAAAGGGAGCATGGGGTTATAATATTGTATCCTTCCAAATAGCCCTTGGATTAAAATTTTGCTTTTTCATTTAATGAGCTATTAATATTAACAGGTTCTGCTGATTATTGCATCATTCAGGCAAGAATAAACATTCTCTGTGAAACATATATTATAAAAGTGATATATTTGGAAACTTAGTAGAAACTTTCCGGATGCAAGATTTGTGAAACTGTATTTCTGCTGCTGGTTCGAGATTGAGAAAATGAACGTGACTTTTTCTGGTATGACATATATTTGAACAGAATTTACAATTTCACTAGGGGAAATTTATAATTTACATAGGAGGAAAATTATTTTAGACAGCCCAAGGTGGACTGATTATTTTATTTATACAACAAATATTTATTGGATACTATTATGTTTTGGGTGCGAGGATACACCAGCATTTGATAAAGGAGGCAGACAGTAAACAAAAACATATATATCAGGCGGTAATACATGTTACAGATAAAAGTAAAATGACATTGGGTAAGAGGACTGTGGAGTGGGCTGAGGGATGCTCTTTTATCCTGGACAGTAGGGGAGGGCTCTCTAATAAGATGACATATAAGTAAATATCCAGGGGAAAGATCTCATAGATGAAAGGAAGAGCAAATACAGTACCTTCAGTTGGAGTCCTGCTAGAGGTCTTCGAGGATATGAGCAGGGCTGCAGCAGAGTAATAGGAAATCATGTCTGAGAAGTAATGAGTGGTCAAGAACTAGAGCCTGTAAGTCAGCTTATGGACTTTGGTTTTTACCGTGTGTAAGATGGGAAGCCACTGGAGGATCATTGTTTGGTAAGATCCCTTTGGATGACGTTTGAAAAAAGTCAGGAAGGTGGTGGCAAGTAGGAAGCAGTGAGACCCGTTAGGAGGCTTTGGCAAAACTCTGGCTAGAGGTGATGAAGATTTGGGGCATTTTTTGAAGTAGAGCCAATGGATTTGTTGATTAGGAGGTGGACATGTAAGTGAAAGAGAGGAATCAAGCATGAACAACTAGGATGATGGAGTATGTTAATTGAGATAGGGGAAGACTCTAGCTAGCACTGGTTTTGGTGCTCAGGGTGAGTTGCTGGTGATGGTGGTAGTTGGGCGGGGTGGGTAAATCAGAAATTCCATTTGGGGTATCTTAAGTTGGAGATGTCAATTAGCCATCCAAGTGGAAATGTCAAGTCAGTCATTGGATAAAAAAGACCAGTGCAGGTCTGGACTGAAGATAAGAATTTGTGAATCAGGGCTTCCCTGGTGGCGCAGTGGTTGAGAGTCCGCCTGCCAATGCAGGGGACACGGGTTCGTGCCTCGGTCCGGGAGGATCCCACATGCCGCGCAGTGGCTGGGCCCGTGAGCCATAGCCGCTGAGCCTGCGCGTCCGGAGCCTGTGCTCCGCAATGGGAGAGGCCACGACAGTGAGAGGCCTGCGTACCACAAAAAAAAAAAAAAAAAAAAAGAATTTGTGAATCAGCATTTGGATGGTGTTTAAAGCCATGAAACTGGATGAGATCATTTAGGGCGTGAGGACAGATACATAAGAAGCCTGATGTCTGGACCAAGGCGTACTCTAACATTTTAGAGGTCTGGTAGATGAAGAGAAATCTTCAAAGGGGAGTGAGAAGGAGTAACCAGTGAAGTAGGAAGAGAACCACTAGAAAGCAGTGACCCAGAGGCCAAGGGAGGAATGCATCTCGGGAGGAAGAGCGTGGTCAGTTATACCAAATACTGCTGGGAGGAGGAATAAGATGAGGTCTAGGGCTTTACCCTTGGATCTGTAATGAGGCCATTGGTGTGCTCCTTACAAGAGCAGTCGTGGTGGCTCATACTGGTGGAGTTGGTGGTGGGACCTGACTGGAATGGGCTCAGGGGAGATTGGGTTGGCAAAATGTCTCAGATGCTTGCAGAAATTCTTGTACTGTGTATTACAAGAGGTTGGTATCTAGAATGTTCATAAGGGACGCAGTTGTTCAGTGACTGTTAAAGGAGATGATAGTTGTTTAGCACTTTGTCATTAAAACGTATTCAGTAAGTATGCTGCTGCTACTGCTGTCTTGTTATTTTTGTCCAGTTCTATGCCAGGTACTTTCAAGAAGTCAGGGACCCTGTCACCAGGTTCTCACTAGCAGAGCTACTTGTGAGTGAACAAATGAATTACTCTTCACAACAATGATAGGAAGCTGGCATTGTATGTTCATTTTGAAGATGGTGAAACCAAAGAGACCTTTGAGAGGTCCCTTTGTCAAAAACGTGCACCAGTGACCACCCCTGGCCTCCTGACTCAAGCCGAGAACAGTTTTATCCCACCCCGTGTCCTCAAAAGGATCATGATTTAATTTAGGGGCAAGCAATGAGAACTCTTTTAGTTAGGGGTTCAGCTTGGGGAATCCAGCTCCATAGCCCACCATCATTTTTATCCTCTCTGATTGATATATTATTCTCAGTAATAGGCAGATACGTAGAATAATGGTCCCCCATGGATGTCTTCATCCTGATCCCTGGAAGCTGTGAATATGTTATGTGACATGGAAAAGGAAATTAAGGTTGCAGATGGAATTAAGGTTGCTAATCAGCTGACTTTAAGATAGGGAGGTTATCTTGGATTATCCAGGTGGGACCAGTGTAGTCACAGGTCACAGTGTAGTCTTTACAGGTGGAAGGTGGAGGTTGAGAAGGTCAGAGTAATGTTGTGTGAAACAGGACTCGACCTGCTCTTGCTGGCTTTGTAGGTGGCGGAGGGAGGAGGGGACCCACAGCCAAGGAATGCACGTGGCCTCTAGAAGCTGGAAAGGACAAGGAACCAGATTCTCCCCTAGAGCCTCCAGAAGAAGGCAGCCTGCTACCATCTTGATTTTAGCCCAGTGATATCTGTATTGGATTGTAAAATAACAAATTTGTGTTGTTTCAAGCCAGTGAGTTTATGATGATTTGTTACAGCAGCGATAGCAAACTAATACAGTAAATAATGTGATTGTATAATCTTGGTCCCTTAGCACTCTTTATTCTTAGGGTTTTAGGAGTAAAATACATCCAGCAAAGGAGAACATACAGAAAATAGTTGTAACAAAATTGCTAATACTGGGAGCTATATTTATAAAAACTTATGTGTGTCTTTTCTGATAATTGCTCAAGAATGTTGTTTAAATGGTAATTCTACTTAACAGTTAGGGCCTGATACTACCCTGTCAAGGCTTTAAGGCAGTTTTTTCTCTGCAGCCTCCAGAAATGCTATAACGAATCTAAGTAACACATAGATTTCTTTTCATCTGTGAGCTATTTCAGTTTGAGTACAACCTTTTTTTTTTTTTGGCTGCGTTGGGTCTTCGTTGCTGAGCACGGGCTTTCTCTAGTTGCGGTGAGCGGGGAGATTCTCTTCATTGCAGTGCGCAGGCTTCTCATTGTGGAGGGTTCTCTTGTTGCGGAGCACGGGCTCTAGGCATGCGGGCTTCAGTAGGTGTGGCGCATGGGCTTAGTTGCTTTGCGGCATGTGGGATCTTCCCGGACCAGGGATCGAACCCGCGTCCCCTGCATTGGCAGGTGATTCTTAACCACTGTACCACCAGGGAAATCCCACCATTTTTAAATATAGTGATCCACAGGCATCCGTGTAATCGTAATTCTTTAGAATATGGCTCTCTTCTCCAGAGACCTCAGTGGATTAAATAAATCTCTCAAAATAGTATCAAAGAGATGGGAGTGGGGAAACCTCCGCTAAAGCTTAAGATTTTAGTCTGTTTTCATCTTTTCCATCAGTGGTTGGGCATTTTTGAGATACTTGGCCTGTGATGGGCTACTTTTGGTCAAGCATCCAGGAGAGACTATTGGCTTAATAAGAACGGGACTGTAGCATTTCCTTTAACTTTCTTAATAACAAGATTCACATTTAGATATGTTTGAAAACATTTTTGAAATGATGTGACAAACTCAAAAGTAATATATCTTCGTTTTTTGTAAGCAGTATAAAACAAAGAGGGAATTAGATTAGAAATAATTATGTTTGCTCAATTTTATGTCTGGAAATGAACTCCAAAGGGAAGATATGAATTATACCGTTTAAACTTGGGAGCTATAATACAAATAATGGTAATATTTTTAGTAATTGACATTCACTGGATACTTAGGTGATGCTGTGCTTTGTGCTTTACATACATTTATTACATTTAATTCTCACAACAATCCTATAAGATACATATTATCATCCTCCTTTCACAAAAGATGAGGTAACTGAGGTTTTAAGTAACTTGTCCAGTGTATGAGGACTGTGTATGGTACAACTGGCATAAGAAAACTATATTTTAGCTTATTTTGTGACTGCCCACTTGATTTTGAATTCCAGTAGGTTTTTGAATAACTTTCTCTCCTTTCTTCCCCTGTCCTTTGTTAACAAATGACATTAATGAACTTTACCAAGATTTTTTTTTAATTTTTAAAAAAGATTTATTTTATTTTTTTGGCTGTGTTGGGTCTTCGTTGCTGCGCGTGGGCTTTCTCTAGTTGCGGCGAGTGGGGGCTACTCTTCGTTGCAGTGCACGGGCTTCTCATTGCGGTGACTTCTCTTGTTGCGGAGCATGGCATCTAGGCACGCGGGCTTCAGTAGTCGTGGCACGCGGGCTCAAGAGTTGTGGCGCACGGGCTTAGTTGCTCCGCGACATATGGAATCTTCCCGGACCAGGTCTCGAGCCCGTGTCCCCTGCATTGGCAGACGGACTCTCAACCACTGCACCACCAGGGAAGCCCTTTACCAAGATTTTTTGATCGTTCTTACTTCTCATATCTCTTACAGCATCTCCTAGATTTTTGCTTTCTATTTGGATATGTCCTGGAAAAATATGTTTCAGTGTGGGAGTTTCTGAGAGTCTTCTGAGCCTTTGTAAAGTGCCCTTGAGGTAAATCTACAGGGAAGCAGCCCTGGGAGGAGGTAATCTCCACTTGGTGGCGGAAGGCTAGAAGACAGAGGAGTGAATGCAGGTCAGTCCTCACCCGTCCACGGGCTCGGCTGTTCTGCTGATTTCTGTAGTGAATGGAGCAGCAAAACCTCCAAGTTAGGCATTGTGGGGGAGAGGTAAGCATCAGGTCTGAACAGCTCCCCCTTCTAGATGATTTCACCTGCTTCCATGGTTTCTCACTCAGGGATATTATTCTGGAATCCCTCCTTCCTATCATTTTTATACAATCTTCAGGGTTGATTTGGGGGAAGGGGACCAGCAGCCCAGGCCAGCTCTCTCTGGCTTGGCAAGAGCTGTGTATTAGTCAGGGTTCAGTAGAGAAACAGAGCCGATGGGCTTTGTTTAGGACCAACAGGAGCTGGGGGGGGGGGGGGGGAAGAGAGGGAGAGATTTGAGAGAGAGAGGATCTGAGAGAGATCCGGTAGAATCTGAACGAGGATCTGAGAGAGACCAGTAGGATCTAGAAGAGAGAGAAAGATTTATTATAAGCTACTGGCTCATGTGATTATGGAGCCGGCAAGGGTGATTCGGCAAGCTGGAGACCCAGAAGGAGCTGATGTTTCAGTTCAAATCCTAAGAGAGGAAAGAAGTCACCCACTTGCAAGACAGTTAGGCAGGAAGAACTCTTTCACTAGGTGGGAGGGTATATTTAGGCCTTCAACTGATTTGGTGAGGCCCACCCACATTGGGGAAGGCAGTCTACTTTACTCAGTCTACCAATTTAGATGTTATTCCCCTCCAAAAACACATCACAGAAACACCCAGGATAATGATTTGCTGAATATCTGGGCACTCCATGGCCCAGTCAAGTTGACACAAAATTCATCCTTATAGACTGTGTTTTGTTTTTTCCATACATCTTCAACTACCATACCAAAAATGCTACATTTATTGTTGTTCATCTTCTTGTCTTTCACCTTGGCTAAAATTTCTAAATCAGTTTTGAAAAATAAAGTGATATTAGATCTCTGTTTACTGAAATTTTTTTTTTTATAAATCAGAAATGAGTGTTTAATTTTGTAAATGCTGTTCCTGTATCTGTCACTGTGGGTCTGTGGGGCTTTTACTTTGACCTATCAAATGATGCAATCAGATTTCTTAATAAACCAGTCTTTGCAGTTCTGCAGTATTTGACCGATTGGCTCACCGAGCTTTCTATTAACGTATGCAGAGTTTGCTTTATGATACTCTATTTTGAATTTTTACGTTTACACTTGCATCAGATCACTGAACTCTGTTTTTTCTTTTTTTCCTCTGATGTGTTCTTCGGGAGTTTCGATATTACAGTTATGCTACCCTTTCAAAATGAGTTAGGAAGTGTTTACTTCACTGTCATGGGGTAGTTTAAATAACTTAGGAATTTTCTATTCCTTGAGGATTTTTTTTTTTAATTTTTTTTTTTTTTTTTTTTTTTTATGCGTTACGCGGGCCTCTCACCGTTGTGGCCTCTCCCGTTGCGGAGCACAGGCTCCGGACGCGCATGCTCAGCGGCCATGGCTCACGGGCCCAGCCGCTCCGCGGCATGTGGGATCTTCCCGGACCGGGGCACGAACCCGCGTCCCCTGCATCGGCAGGCGGACTCCCAACCACTGCGCCACCAGGGAAGCCCTCCTTGAGGATTTTTAATAGAACTTGCTGCTAAAACAGTCTAGGCTAGGTACCTTTCTGCAGGAGATAGGTCGTACTTTGATGATTTTTATTTTGTCAGTGTGTACGGTGGTTATCTTATTCTGTTTGTCTTTAAAAAGTGCTAACCCTTGGACTTATTAATTATTCTGTATTCTGGTTTATTAATGCATGTTTGCTTTTACCTTTATTTTATTTTATTTTTTTTTTTTTGCGTTACGCGGGCCTCATCAATGCTGTGGCCTCTCCCGCCGCGGAGCACAGGCTCCGGACGCGCAGGCCCAGCGGCCATGGCTCACGGGCCCAGCCGCTCCGCGGCATGTGGGATCTTCCCGGACCGGGGCACGAACCTGCGTCCCCTGCATCGGCAGGCGGACTCTCAACCACTGCGCCACCAGGGAAGCCCTGCTTTTACCTTTATTAGTGTGCTCTGGTTCCCTGCAATACCCACCTTCCTTATGCCAGTGTTTTCTCGGTCCTGCAGTGCTTACAGCTGGAACTCCCTGACTGTCAGTAATGCACTGTCCAGGTGTTAGGGACTTATAGTCTCTGCCTGTAGGAGGGCGATGTAGGCAGATGGTGGCTAGGGTTGAAAGTGTAGAGAAACAGTGGGCAGAAGCTGTAGATAGTCACCTCCTTCTGGAGAAAA